>NC_135478.1:154576716-155776716 GCF_052094955.1 Ictidomys tridecemlineatus | reverse complement strand
TTGGAATGGCAAAGATTTGAGTTTTAGATTGTGGCCTTTGAACGGCTGACTTCCAGATGTAGGGATAATCCATCTTCATCAGGCCCTTCTGGATTTTTGTTTTTCTCCAGTCCCTGGTAAAGGAGTCATAGAGTATCTATTGGTTCTTCCTTAATATACAGTTATCTCCCAAATTCTAAGTGACTTAGAATTTCTGTATCCCCCTATCAGCTTTGGCTCTTTGAGTAGTTTTCTGAACATATAGCTCAGCTTCTGATATAGGTAGACATTTGCTACTCCATGATGAAGAATTTAAGTTGTATGATAGACAGGTAATATTTTTTTTTATCATCAATTCTTCTATTATTTTTGCATGAGAAGAACTTTTTGAGGTGTTATAAGCCCTTAATTACTGGAAGGAGCAGAAGTCCAAATGATTTGCTCTGAGAAAAGTGCCTGGGTAGGAAAGCTAGGAATATCAAATTGAATTTCATTTCTTTAGATGATTTTATCTGATCATGTATCATCATTCAGAATCTATCTATATTTTCTCAGTCAATATTTTTCAGATAGTCTTCATTTTCTTCTTTAGAAAGGAATTTATATGTATGTCATTGTCTATTCTTAAGGATTAGGGTCAGTATTATTTTCTCTTTGTGATACCAGAATAAAATTCTACTTAATTTATTTGGTAATCATAGCCTTTCATGTTTTTATTTTTCTGCTTTGTACTTTTTTTTTAATTAAATTCCCTACTTTAGATGCTTCCCTGACATTTTCCTTGGTGTAATCACAAATAAATTCTGTTGGTTTCTATTAGTTCCCTACTCTCTATAATTCAGTTACTATGAATCTCTTGGCTTATCATGTGCATTTAGAATGGAAGAATCTCATTAGAAAAATATTTTTATTTGCATCATGTTTATTGACAGAGAAACAAAGACCTTCATGCTCTATTGTTAAATGCATAAAATAGCACCAAAGAATAGATACTGGGAGATTAACTTTCTTGAAAAACAAATACTTTGTTACAGCTATTTGCATATTAAAAGATGTTGATTCTTAGTCACCAAAGTATTAACTGATTACTGATATTGTTTAAAATATTGGTAATTATAGCTTTCATTTTTTCCCACTATTTCCTTTTTCATTCACTCATTTATTCTTTTTTTGTATATTTTTATTTTCTAATTTCCTGTCTTATTGGTGTTAAAAAGAAATATTAAGTGGAAAAATAGATATACATGAAAAAAGAAAAGTCTCACAAATGTAAAGAAATAATTGTGAACTGTTACATGATTTTATTTCACTGACAGTGTTATGAACTTCTTTCTCTTCTTTTATTAGACTGAAGTCTAATGCTACTTCCATTGAGCCTTGGAAGGCATAGAACATGTCTTCCCATTAGTGTTAAATGCCCCATGTTTTGTCAACGTGATCAAGAAAGGACTTCACTTTGGATATCTCCTACAACTTACTTGGGCATGAAGAAGGCCCATTTCAACAATGATGACCCCTGACCTCTGGATAAAAATGGTAGAAGGGCACTGCCCCTTTTAAACTCTGCTCAGGGTAGGGACAATCTGTTTCTGAGCAGAAACAGAACTCAACGCCTGGGAAAGTCATGTTGAATTCATATTATCTTAAATAATATGGCAAATTACAGAAAGATAAGATTGGAGAAGAAAGCATGGCTCTAGGCTAAGATGCATCCCTCTTTGCCACCATACATTTGTTTTATTTTCTGGAATGAAAGATGGAGGTATTTCAAATTCCTGTATAACAACAGTATCAATAAGATGCAGCTTAGTTAAAAAATATATTTTATTTTTCCATTTGTGATTACACTAAGCCTCTGTGAAAATGGTACACACCAACTTCACAGCAGGAGAGGATGGATATAGCAAGATTAGAGAGGCAAGATGTTCAGGATTAGAAGGATCTGTATGGCTGAGAGTGAGGTAATGATAATGATTATGTGATAATAGTACTGTTGTGCTGTTTTATGAGGCAGTAATCCAGCTCCCAAAGCAGATAAACTATGGGGGTGAAGGCTGAGTTTATCCCATGGAGGGGAATAGATTGTTGCTGAATAGCCCAGCATGACAGTAAGTCTTTTTATTTTTTGAGGCAGGAGCTTAAAGTAAGTTTTTAAAATAAAATGAGTAACTTCCTGAATATGAGCAAAGGAACAGCTGAGCAAGGGTAATAGAAAAGCAAACCATGCAGGAGGATGAGGGGTTGCTGGTGGATTTTTTTTTTTTTTTTTTTTTGTAGTACAATAGAAACTGTAGTTCTCCTAATAGCAGAAAAAATTTCAGGACCCCAAACAAAAGCAAAAACCCTACTCCTAGGCAATTTTGCCACTGAAACGTAGTGATATTTTTTTTTTCTGGAAAAGTATTAAACTACTACAAAATGCAAACACATTTCCATTCATCTCATTTTAAATCATTCTTCATTCATTTCTTGAAAAGTTGCTTGGTGGAAGGGACTGCATTAGTTATAACAGGAGTTGAAGACAAATAACACATTATTTTTTTATTTCTATGAGCTTACAGATCCATATAGCTTAATAAGATGCTTAAAGAGCTAAATCTTTGTCTTTTATAAACAAGATTGACTAGAAAGCATATACCACTGGATCTTAGGGATTCATCTTTCCTCCTCCAGTGTACACACACACACACACCACACCATACATACGTAATCCTCTCAAGGCTTTCTCAGTTCTAGTGGAGGTGGTTTCTCAGTATGTACTGGTTTATACTGGTGGCTTCTCCTGGGTGTGTGGGGCTAATTCAATTGGGATTGCTTCACTGGCAGCAAGTCTCATTCTGGGACAGCTGGGAACATTTCGCTTCATCTCCTAAAGAATTAGTGCTTAGTACGAATTCTTTCTCTCTCACAGTCTGCCAGCAGGCATCCCTGTGTGGTATTGTCACCTCAGAGGCTGCACTAGCAAATGGGCTCTTATGTCTTACACCCTGTAGAATTGCAAACCATGACTTTTCTGTTTCTGGAAAGTATTAGGACACCCCTCTCCAAGGCATGATGTCACTTCTTCCTCTGCTTCTTCATTCTCAAACAAGAAAATAGTTCAGTACCTCATGCGCTTGGACCTTGCAATGCAAAAAGGCCCATTAAGTTTTGTCTTTGGGGGACAAAACTTAGCTTGAACTTCTTTTCAGCCTAATCACTCAAGAGACTAACTTTATGGACATTGAGTTTATCCCAAGATTACCTTCCGGGGAACAGGAGGATGAAAGAAAAAAAAAATTTATTCATCCTTTGTGAAGCTCAATTCAAGAAAAGCAAGTCTAACTTAAATTCTCAGAAAGTTACTCTGCCATAACAAATCTCCATAAGGTATTTGGTAATCATTCAGATCCTAACACCTAGCAAATTACTTGGCTCATAGTAGGTCAAATATATACACTTTTAAATAAATAGTGAATGTATCAGGCTCTTAAAAAGATACCAGAAGGTAGTTTCCATCATTGCCTATGTCTGGGAGTACCTAAGAAAATTTATTCACAGAGGTTTATAATGTGCTTATATACATCAGACACCTACCTGTTCACTTGGAATTTATTACTGAACACAACCGACAAAAGCACTGCCCTCATTTTAGCAAAGGAGACAATAAACAATAACCACATTAAATAAATAAGTTATCAGTATTATAGAAGACAAGTGACATAGAAAAAAAAAATAAAAGGATTGATCAGGGTAGAAAGATTCAGGGTAAGGAGGAGGTTTTATTATTAAATAGAGTGGCCAAGATTGACTTCACTGAGAACATATTGAATGAAGACTTAGAGATGGAAGAAAGTAGTCAATGGATTTTTGGGGCAAGAGTATTCTGGGGGCAGAGGAAACAACTATAATAAAGTTTGTAAATGTGTTTGGTACAGTTTTTAATGGATAAAATTGACTTAAAATTCCCCATTTTAACCATTTTGAACTGTACAGGTTATTGGTATTAGTGCATTCACCCTGCGTAACAAACACTGCTATCTAGTTTCAGAATATTTTCAACATTCCTAAAGGAATACCCACTGAGTCACTCACCCTCAACGTCTCCCCTACCCCTACCACCTGGCAACCTCCAGTCTCCTCTCTTCTATGGAAGTGTTGTCATTTTGAGGTAGACTAAGAGGTAAGTGTGGGCTGAAGCATAGCAAGTGAAAGGGAGTTAATAGTGGAGAAAGCCAGTGCATTAATGGAGAACTGAGTTGATAATAACCCATGTAAAACCTGTTGTAAGGGGTATGGGTTTTACTCTGAACAAAATGAAGAACATTCTGGAATTTTAAAGTTATAGATTAAATGTTCTATAGAAGAGTAGATTTTGTGTGTGTGTGTGTGTGTGTGTGTTGTGTGTGTGTGTGGGGGGGGGGGAAGAGGTCTATGGTGGGGTAGGGGAGAAGAGAGTAAGAAAGATTGACTAGGAGGTTATCAGTATAATCCAGGTAAGAGAGATGATGTCTCAGAACATGGTAATAGTAGTGAAATTACTTAGAAGGGGTAGAATGCTGGAAATATTTTGAAGCTAGACCCAACAGGACTTGCTAATGGATTCCATTTCAGGTGATATAGAAAGAAGCCAAGGATTGCTCAATGATTCTGACTTGAGCAACTGGAAGGATTAAGTTGTCATCAACTAAAATGGGAAAGCTATCACTAAAACAGTTTTGAGGAGGAATATCAGGAATACAGTTTGGGGCAGGTTGAGTCTGAGATGTGTTTACCCAAATGAAGATGTCAGTTAAGTAGTTGGATGCATGTGTCTGGAGTTCTGAAAGAGATCTGGATTAGAATTTGGGAGTCATTAGCATAGAAATGGACTTTAAAGCCATGCGTGTAGAGAAGGTCACCAAGGGACTGCAGCTGACCAGGTAAAGAGACCAAGTCCTGAAGACTGACCATAGAGCCTCCTTCAATGTTGAGGAGCACAGAAGAAATAAAAAATGGAGGGATTGCGGTAGGACAATGTGTGTGTGTGTGTGTGTGTGTGTGTGTGTGTGTCTGCAGTGTTTTTTGAAGTCGAGTGAAGAAAGAAAGCCAGGAGGACAGAGTGGTTAACTGAATGAAATTCTACTCTTTTATTTGTTTTTGTTTTTATTTTGGTACCAGGGGTTGAACTCAGGGTCACTAAACCAGTGAGCCACATCCCCAGCCCTTTTCTTCCTTCTTTGTTTTTTCCCCATTTCTTTATTTTTGAGACAGGTCCTTGCTAAGTTACTTAGGGTCTTGCTAGGTTACTGAGGTTGGCCTAAACCTTGCGATCTTCCTGCCTCAGCCTTCCCAGCTGCTGGGATTATAGGAGTGCTCCACCATGCCCAGCTATTCTGATCTTTTGACTAATGATTGTGGGGAAAAATTAAACTGAAGTGAAAGTCAGATTGGAATAGGTTTAAGGAATAAGTAGAAAAAGAGGAATAAGGGACAGTGAGTACACATGAGTGTTTCAAAAATTTTCTTGCAAAAGGGCTGAAAGAAATGGCAGCCATACCCCTTTCTTCAGCTTCTTACCTTCACTAGGAATCTCACTTTTTAAAAAATTTTTATAACAGATAATTATATTGTTAATTCTTGCAAGTGATATTTTTCTTTGCAAAATGTTACATTTTCTTTCCGCACATTCTCAGGACAATCTTGCCATTTCAAAAGAAAGATGAACCCATGGGCAAGACAGTGAAGGAAACATCGAAGTGAACATTCTCTTTCAGACTCACTAATAAGAAGCCCAGTGTTTTACAAAATAAAGAAAACCTTTAAAAACTGTAAAGATTTTGTTCATATACTTCTTATAGGTTATTTTATAACTGTGTCTACAAAAGCTAAGGAAATTTGGAAAAATTTAAATTTTGGAAAATTTTGAAGTCATGTGGAGAATATCTGAATAACTTTTCCTTCTAGTTCTTTGGAGAAAACAGAAAATTATATGCAATGCTTATTTTAAGGCTTTTACAATGTTTAATTTATTTAGGAACATAAAAAATGTATTATGTATAACTTAGCTAATAAAGTTGTATCTGGGATAATTAAATTTTAAAAATATGGTAGATTAACAAAGCCATTGCAGATTTACTAATTGAGTTAGCTATTTGATGTTTTTAATTTTTTTTTAAATCACAAGTGGGATTCTAAAGTGGCTGAGGTGAAATGAATTTAACATTTCTCATGCATTCAGTACTTGAGAAGAAGGCAAACAACAACCATCAACACTAGTATTAGAAATAAACTATTTAACTATTTGTGCACTCTTATGACATTAAAAAGTTTGAGAGACACATTTTATTAAAAAATAACTCCATAATAAAAGAGAGAACCCGTGCATTCACTGGACATGGTATTTTTGACATGAAATTTGGTGCAGTCCTTTGCAGGTTTTGAGCCATTACCTTCTGCAGTATTTTCTGGCACACTGTCATGCCTAGTTCCTTCTAGCACGCTGCTCTATAATTATTGTTTAATCTCAGTGTTTCAAAATGAAGGTCACCCCCCACCATGCGCTGCATGAGGCAGAAGAGGCTGAAATACAAGATGCAGACTTTTCTGAGGGTTGGCTCTCCAGTATTCTCCTCACCAGGCTGTGGGAAGGGAGCATTTCATGCAGCATTTGTTGAGTACCTGCTATGTGTTGAGCATTGTATCAGATGGTGCGAGGCAAAGATGAGAGCTAGACTCATTCACCCACCAATTATTTATTTTATCAACATTTATGTAAAAATCTTTTAGATTATTTAAACAAATATCTAAAGGTAGTCATTATTCTGCAGCAGCCAGAAAGGAAGGTAAAGTTTGCCATTCATTGCTTTGTAATTTAATCCATTTATAATATACCTGCTATAACTTTATTTCTAGCCAAGTCTTAAATTTAGACTACTTTCAGCTAGAAAATCTTGGGGATATAGTTGAGGAAAGAGTTCTTGTTATAAAAAAGTCCCAAAGCTTATAAGAAAATTCTTATTTTTTATATTTATTATTCTTTACATTTTCCAACTTCAGGATACTTTTAAAACAGGAAAATACTAATTTTTTGTTTTTTAGAATGAAAGATAGAATATTCCCATGGTCTAATGTATCTATTTTTTTAGTGGGTAGTGTTATAGGTGTAAAGTTATCTCTTAAGTTTCCTTCAAGTGAGCAAATGTGTCAGTGCTTCCTGCTGTCTATAGACACCTACGTCCCCCAAGTTAACTTTTCCTTATCAATGAATGATCTTTCTGTTTCTCTCAGGGGCAGGAATCCATTAAGTAATTAGGTACCTAAGGTCTTTAACATTTTTTACTAATATCTGCTAAATTGCCTTTCCCCCCTCCTCCTCCTTATACTTCCCCTGTAATTAGAAAACTAAGATGAGAAGTTGGTAAATCTTTTTAAAATAAAGATTTGATTAATTATGAATATGACTGCTAATTTTAGGCAAGATTCTGTCTTAGCAACTGGAGGAATCCAATGAAAATGAATATATTTTTCTACCTCTGAAGTAAATGATAATCCAGTGGGAATCAAAGAGGGAACCCTGCATCGTTCAGGTGGAATTGCATTTAAAAGCTCTGATAGTAAGATAAAATAAAAAGGGGGAGCAAAGGTGGATTCTTGCATTAACCAGGAAAATCATGCCATAGTGAGATGTGTTACTTTTGTAAAGATTGTGAAATGCTTTTCACTGAAATACTACATTATTCAAGGTGGGAAGGGCCTGCGTGAGATAAATCAGAGGGTACAGAAGGAAAAAAACAGGATTGAGTTTAGAAGTAACATCTCAAAGGAAGTGATTATTTTGCACTCCTCTGCCCCTGTAGAAACTAATGTCTTAGTAAAAGAGAATGTATTTCCTAGGCCATCAAATTCTTCCTTCAAGGGTCCTTCCCTTACAGAAGGAATCCTATGAAAAGGAGAGAATGGTCCCCACTGAGTATCCTCCAGGCTTTTATGTCCCTGGACTTTGAGTCACCACTGTTGATTGTTAATGTGCCTATTGTTCTATCATCCCATTTTTTCTCATAGCAAAGGGCTTTCTGTGAGTATCCCTTGATACTCTATCACCAAAACAAGGGCAAATATAGGAGATCATCTTGCATCCTTAACATTTAGCTGAGGGCCTAATGCACAGTCTGGGCTCAATAAATATTTGTTAACAATTGGGTTACTATGCACATATCCAAGTCTTTACTGAATTAAACTGTAGGGTGAGCTTTGGGGCAGGTGAAGAGCAGGGAGTTCCCATGAGTAAATAGTTGTGGTATTATAAAAAAAAATCAAAACAACATCACCAGTTGACCCTTTAGCCTTTTTAGGCAGGACCTTAACTCTAAGTAAAATGGACGGCTTTTCATGTTGTATCAAGTCAGTGCTGTCACCTCCATTCAAGAAAGGCTCATTGAAGTATGTTCCTTAAGTATCTGAGTGATAACAGGTCAGTGAAGTTTGTATATGTATACATGTGTGGCTTCCAATTCCTCAAACTTCTGTGAAGTTAGCATTGCAAAGTGACTTTGTGATGGTTGGACATGAGTTAAAGGAAAGGAATCAGGTGCACAATACATGTTGATGTTCCTCCAGTGTACACTTTCCAAAAAGGAAGGGTTACCTCACTGTATTTCCCTCTATTTCCACTTCTATCACTGTCCTACAAATAACTACAAATAGTTTTTACATGGAAGTAAGCTAGTCTTGAGAGAACTCAGCACATACTAGCACAGAGCAATATACAGTAAGGAACAGATGAAATCATCTTCTCTTGGGACATTAACATTTCAGCAGAGAGGCCAGGACACAAAAAAATGTTGAAATAGCTGAGGCACTGACAAGAGAAATATGGAACTACAGCCAGTGACAGTGATCCTCAAATCCTGAGAGGTGGCTGAAATCGTGTGGTCACTGCTTCCCGGAATGGTATGGATCATCTTATGCTAACTTTCCAAAAAAATATTTGATGTCATCAAATTCATCATTCAAATATGAACATTATGCATATAGACTTAGGCTTTTAATATTTTTACCACTACAAAAAGAGCTTAATAATATGTCCTATATACTGAACTTATTCTATCCCATATGTAAGTTATATATCCTGTATATAATAAGGTACGTGAAACATGGGAACTACTTTAGAAAAATCAAAATTAAGAATATTGTTGCCATGTTTTGAAGGAAAGAATTTGGAGCTGTGCATAAGCAACTAAACACTTTTAATGTAGTCCTATATTTGTCTCAATTCTATATAACACCAAAGCACAGAAGCAGTATTGGTTTGAAAGTAGGTAATATCTGGGGAACCTGTACCTGAATTTACAGTTTTTTTTTATAAAATATTTATTAAAAGAGAAATTAAATTCATTCATGTTTCTATTACAGAGGAGAATATACTTAATGAGACCAGATCTTGATTGGTTAATACAGTAAAGGATTGTTTCTCATCTTCTAATTATCCTATTTGAGTTAGAGTTGGTGGTAATGGGGAAGGTGTTGGGATCTTTGGTTCTATCCAGACATCTAGAAATTCTGGCTTATTTCACTGACAGTGGCTTCACTCTCAAGGAAGGCCTTTGAGTCCCCAGTGGGTACCCTGCATCCAGCCAAGAAACAGTGAAGGAGAAAATGTGGAGGATGGTATTGGAAGGTGTGTTTTAAGTTCATACCTGGTGGTTCTAGCTGTCATTTCTGACCACCTTTCTTTTGGCCCTAATTTGATCACATGGTACCACTTAATGTAAGGTAGCCTGGGAAATGCTTTTGATCTGGAGGAAAAAGGAAGCAGGGTTTGAAAATACAGAACACTATATTTGCAATAGTATTTAAACATTGCACATTAATTTGAAAAATTTGGGACTTTCAATATATTTCAGAAGTTTCTATTTTAACACAATTCCCATGGGTCAAATGAAAAGGGAATGACCCAAAACATGATATGTCAACTTGCTTCTCTCTTTAGGGGTGACAAACAGTATTTGATGTCATACAATTTGTCATTGAAATATGAACATTATACACATAGACTTTTAATATTTTTACAACTACGAAGAGTAGCTTAATAATATGTCCTGTATAACGATAAGAAGGAAGACATCAAATTAATCGACAAATTTGGGATTGCCTGTATTTAAGGAAATAACTGACCAAAGACAGTTCAAATGGAAGTGAAAGATGATTAACTCAGTGCCTCAAATCTTAAACTGTAAAGAGACCGGTGGTTATCGCCATTAATCAGCTGTGTATCATTAAGCCATTCACTTATCTTCTCTGAGACTTGACTGCTTCCTATGAAAAGTGGAGGTAATATTGATATTTGTTTTCATCCTTGCTGTGAAGCAAACAAAATCATGTATGTGGGAGGGTTAAAAATATTAATTGCTCAAAACATTTTATTTCAGGCTAGTTGCATTAAAGAGAAAATTATTTCCAAGACTACTTCTGTCACTCACCTATGACTCATGAATTTTCAGTTGGCATAGAGTAGCATAGAAACTCTTTCAAATATTGTAAAATCAAGGTTTATCTGAGGTAACCTTTGCTTGTCTTTGCAAGTATGTGGCTGAGTAATAGTTCAAAAATAGCAAGTTATTTTGAGGAAGAACATATGTTCTTTAACAAATAAAATAAGTACTCTGATGAGAAATTTTATAGCATTTTTAATCACACATTTAAAATAATTTGAATCCTGCAATTTAAATCACTCGTACTTTCATAGGAATTTAGTGCTTTATTAAGTACAATAGTACTATTATGTGGAGTTGCATGTTATGAGTAGCTCTTACCAATCTCTGTGAAGGAAAACCATGCTGTGAGTAATCAAGACTGAAAACACAACTAAGCATTTTATATATTCATTGTGTGTCTTGCAAAATTATGAATAGACATTCTATACATACACATGAATGGTAGGTGTGATTAAAAGTGACTTTTTTTTGGTAAGTCAAACAGCTCTCTGCTTTATGATGAATTTTGTTAGTGCCTTTCTACCAGGAGTTCATGATATGTTCATTCAACAAATATTTGAAGACCGAGCTGTTATAGGAAGTAGGGGATCTAGTAGGTGTTTTCAGGATATTAACAAAAAGTAGGTGTAACTTCCTTCAGGGAGAATTTATCAGCTATTAGATCTCTGATATGTAAGATAAATAAAATATAGTCAAACCAGTTTTTTTCCTCTCAGATTGAAGAACAGGGAAAGACGGCGTCATGTAGGAGGAGCATCTTTCTTGATTCTTGGAGGATGGGTTGAATTTAGTAGTGTGACAGTCATGAATAGTACTTAAGATAGCAAGCATGGCATGGACAAGAAAAGGTGATGACAGAGAAGCCATTAGCTGTGCCTAGAGAATTAGATGTATAAAAGAATAAAGGGAAAGTTAAGTTTGAAAACAGGTTGTGATCAAACCCTGGATAACCTTAAATCCAGACAACTCTATGATCAGTTTTGATGAGACACTGATGAGTTTGCAGAAGGAAATGACATCACTCACTAAGAGAGCTTTGAAAGCACATTTTAAAAGTCATAATTTCTGAAATGACTTCATGATCACTGTCGACTCTTCAGAAACCTTGCCATCTTAGCATATCCAGAACTTTATCTTCTTCAGTAACTCGAGTAGCTAATTTTGTTTGCCCCAGATTTTTAAGTCATTTCTTAGATCCATGGTGAATGTCCGAAATTATCATGCAGTGCCACCTGTTGTAGGAATCCTATATAAAGACAGTAATGCTGTTATTTAATAAGGAGAAAGAATTACTGACTGGCCACATGGAAAGTGGGGGTGTTAGGTGAAGTGAGGGAAAAATATAAAACGTGATGTTATTATTATAACACTGTGTAACATTTGGAAGATATCAAATAAATAGAAATTAGTTTGGAGGGATTTAGAGTTGTGATTGGATTTCAGAGGAGCTGGGGGAAGAAGGCAAAGGGCCCACAGTAAGTAATGAGACTGATGGTGGATCCTCAGGAAGCTTCTGGTAGATCACACAGCCAGTGAGGAGCTGGTCCCGTCATTCTGCTGGTGTTTCTTGAATTATTTTAAGAAGCCCATTGACATCGTAATTAGTCAGCTGTTTTGTAATTTTTTTATGAAACAGTGGCCACATGATTAAAAACTGATGAATTTACTTTTGCTTCTTACAAGTTGAACAAATCCATCCATTTTCCTCTTTTTCCAATTTTATTGCTCTCTTATTTGAACAATATTTTAAGTATTTTTGAAATATATAAAGGTAACAATACAAAAGCCAAAATGCAGGGGAAAAAGAGCCAGTAATAAGGACAAGTAAGGGAAGAAAACGTTGGGTGAATTAAAGATTCATGAAATCCAGATGCTAAAGTGATATAATTTTGTATAAATAAATGACTCGTATATCTGTATCTGAGTTTTCCAGAAGCCACAGAAGAGAGGTAAAGATGACAGGTTTATGAGATTGACAGTGTCTGTGATCTAAAACAAGGCAGCTGCTCAGGAGAAGTACAACTATTCCTAATAGCAGATCTTGGAAACATCTTTTCTGTGGGCCTTCTGAGAAGTTCCATAGGATGTAATGCATAATGAATGTTTTCAAAAACATCCTTATGGTAAATCAGGCAAACTTGTCTTATAACTTCTTAAAGCACATTTTTATAATGCTTTTGGCTAATTACATAATGCTTAAGAAGCACCCAGGGATAAACAAGGACCAAAAAATGTATGCCAAGCACCAACTGTAAGGGAGGGAATTAGAACTGGGCCAGTCAACAGCTGGGCAGAGGCTTCAGCATCACCTGGGGGCTTGTTACGAATGCAGATTCTCAAACTCCTTCTCAGAGCTACTGAGTCATAATCTTTAGGGCATGAGAAGCACATATTTGAAGTATCTAAGATGACATAAAGGACATTTAGATAGTCATTAATATTATGCCTCTTAACTGAGGTTTAGATAAACATTAGGTTGCAATGAATTTGGAGGTTGTCCCCATGGCAAAGTATGTGAAAGAAATATACATTCTTTTACTGGTTAAGGGTAGATCTGATGCTTTTTCTCTTATTAAAACCTGGGAAACATTAGGCATTTAGTTACTGCCTGATATGTGCAAAGCCCTGTGTAAATTATTTTAGAAATGTAAAGATGAGTAAGACATGGTTACTATTTGTAACAAGTAATCTATCAGGGGAGACTCAGTTGCAAAAAAGTTGGCACAATGAAATAAGAAACACAAGGTACAAGCAAAATCCTGTGATGATCGTTTATTTCTATTGTATAGTATTTTTTTTTAATAGATGAGGAGATTGGCTCAGAGAAACAGTTGCCTCAACTATTAGGTTTTGAAGTTAGGAATTGAATTTAAGGTCTTTGTGTTTCTAGATATGGTATACACTTTAAAAATATAACTTCTTAAGAAAACAAAAACAAAAAGGTGGGTACGGTGGGGCATCCCTGTAATCTCAGCCACTCTGGAGGCTGAGACCAAAGTATCGTAGGTTCAAGGCCAGCCTCAGCAACTTAGCAAGGCCCTCAGCAAGGTAGTAAGACTGTGTTTCAAAATAAAAAATAAAAAGGGCTGGAGATGTAGCTTGGTGGTAAAGCATTCCCGAGTTTAATTCCCACTACCAAAAATTGATTAATTAATTAATTAAAAGCGGAAGAAAAAGAAGAAAGTCATTACAAAGGTGAGAAAAATCATCTTATAAATCAGTAGGCTTCTGCATCCAACTTCAGTATTCCAGAAAGTGTAATAATTTTGAATTACATCTCCTGTTTTTAGTTGCTATAAACTTAGATGAATCCTGCAGTTTTTCTCAGGAGGCAATTAAGTAGGGATCAAAATTTTGCCAAAATAAAGAGAGTCATGATTAATTTTTTTCCTTTGAACAAAAACAAGATTTTATTGTTATATGAAGAAAACTCGTTTTTACCCTTGAGGGCTGGTGTGAGATTTAGTGAATTAAATATTTAGCACATAGTTGGTCCTCAATTAATGCTGGTTGGGTAAAAGAATTTAATATTTACCCTTGATCACTTTGGCATCCAAAGTGGATAATGAAAGAGCAGAGTCAAAAGAATATATTGAGAATAAATAAATCTTGTCTCCTTTAGAAACATTTTATGCTATATTAATCCTTGTTTCCAGATTGGAGCTCCCCATCACTAAGGGGAGCTTAGTGATGCTTCAGTTATACTTGGCCACACTTAACCCCCATGCCATACTCATGTATGTAATTGTCTTATATTCCTGTGGCAATGGAAGCCTTCTGAAGACATATTCATATTTTTCATTCCTGCATCAAATTGATTAGGGGTGTGTATGTAGGAGGTGCTCAGTAAGTATGATAATGAAGAATGAATGATGATCAGTAATTATAAGTCAAATAATTATAAGTCAAATCTAGTCTAGAATGATGTGCCTTTAATCAGTTTCCAATGGTTGCCTTTCAAACCTGATTGAAGTCTTGCTAATTGAAGGTGTTCTTTGACAGTGCTTCTGAGTGTTTAGAGTACTACTATAGGGAAGGCTGGCATTTACTGTGTGCTTGTTCTGTGCCAGTTTTCAGTGTTTCATTAGTCAGCACAAGTCTTAGGGACTCTTATTGTTTCTACTTTGGAGATAAAGAAACAGGTTTATAAGGAATTCATAATCTATGCAAACGTGTGGAGATAGTAAGTGGTTGAGCTAGGATTTAGATTTGCTTTTAAAGTGCTGCTTACTGCTCAAGGATGAGAGTAAATGAAAGTAAAAGAGTAACCCGGAGGTAATAATTGACCAGGCCATTTATTCCCAAAGAGTATGAATACACAAAATGACCTGATTTGGAAAATTATACCACTCTCATCCCAGAAGTTGGATTTGGTGGGATGGTCAGACTCAGACTTGCAAAGTCATAAGAAGTTAGATCATAGCTGTGTGCAGAGAAGGGAAGACCTGAACCAGCCTTAGCATAGGGAGTTGATGACTCTACAATGTAAGTGAATATGTTGTACAACTTTATACTTATTTCTAACTCAAGAAAATGTATTTTGATAGGACCCCTGCTCAGCTTCTCAGATGCCAGCACTGCAACCTTTTCCCCAATTTGTTCAGGAATCTGTGGTTAAGGAAGGGACCCCAAAGCACACATCCCAGTCCAGGGCACTGAGTCTGTGTATTGTAAGGTAATCATGGGAGTCCAGAAACCGTGAGGCTATCATTCCATGGGAATAATGGGAAGAAGTCTCGTCTTTATTCACACTCCAAAATAAGGTTTACTTTCTGCATCTAAGATGCATTGGAGAGCACCAACCCCAAAGGGTTATGGCTTCTGAAGAAAACAAGTGTGGACTGGGATACCAAGTGTTTATGAGGCACATGCTTTCCATAAATACGAAGAAAAACATTCTCTTATCTTTTTCTGTTCAGGTTTCAAAGTTTTGTAGAGTTTCTGGTTGTTTCATTCTTGTTGTTGAAATAATAGAATGAGATTTTAAGTGTGCATGGTGACTATTTGTCCTAAAATTTGAATAACAACTAAATGTAAATTCTCTTTCAATTCATTTTAACACAATGATTTACTGTCTATTAATACAGTCTACCCCCCAAAAATTATAGCTTTAGCCAAGCAGATTTGTCCTAGCAAAATATCAACACATCTTTGATGTGTTTCTCTTACTAAGGCATTATTTTTAAACCAACAGGGACCATTTAAATAAGAATAATAATAAATAATGTCAATGACTTTCTTTTTCTTTTAAAAAGTAAAACCAACACAAAGTAATTAGCTGCAAAGGACTATGTAATACCAACTCAAAGTTTGCATATTTAAATATAGGGGTATCTGGGAGTAAGAAAGTACAAAAGTTAAGTTTTTTTTTTCTTTCAGTATTGGTATTGAACCCAGGGACATTTTACCACTAACCTACATCCCCAACCCTTTTTAATTTAAAATTTTGAGACAAGGTCTCACTCAGTTGCTTAAGGCATCAATAAATTGCTGAAACTCACCTCAGACTTGAGATCCTCTTGCCTCAGCCTTCCCAGTTACTGGAATAACTGTGCCATTTCAATCACATAGAAATTCAGTTCTTATAGAAACAAACATTAACTCCACTGCATTTTTCTTGTTGTACATTAAAATATATATTTAATAGCCTAACTAAATACATATTAAGTTTAATATAATTTGATTTTTTTATTAGGTTAATGACCTTAATTTTGCCTTTCTTGGCTCTTTTGTCCTTAAATTTTTAATTTTATGGATTTCCTATTTATGATACTCTATTTTTTCAAAGAGTTAAAAATACAGTAGTATTATTATGGACCTTTTACCAGAACTATGGATCATTTGATAGGTCAATTTATTTAAAAATTAAGCCAGTTGCCAAGTTTAATAAAATATTTTAAAAAGATTTATTGTATCCAATGGTGATGACAAGTCAGCTAATTTTAAGTAAGATCTCATTTATTAACTAAAAGCTTCTACAGCAAAGTACCAACACATTAATTTTCATCAGTATGACATGAGATTCAATAACTCACTTTAAAAGCAGATTCTCATATTTTAGGCAATTTAGTTGGACAGAACTTTTAAAATATGTGAACTTATTTTGACATACAAAGTTTCAAGCATTTAATTTATACTTGTTAAAGCCCATCTTACCTAGCTATATTTGAGAGAAAAAAATGGAAAGATGTCTGATTGATCTCAGAAATGTCCTAGTATCAAGTCTCTGATGATGTTTAGTGAAAGGCTTGGATGTGTTTGGTATAATGCTGTGCTCTTTCTCATCTTTGTAGATAGCACCCACAGAAAGAGCCACAGGAAATATATAATTATCATTTCACAGCAAGACCTTGAACAAGCCTATGGTTGTTCAAAGCCATTGGTTGGGTAAGGCCTCTCTAAATGAACTGTGTGTGTTGAGATTGTGTGAAAACCACATTGGGATCAGTGCGGGAGAAATCCTGATGTTGGAAGATTTTCATACAACTGCTTGGGATTTTAATTTGAATAAAGAAGCACTTTGACAGTTTTTACAGTATCTTTAATAAATAGTTTTATTTGAAATAGGTAAGCATGTCATATTTTGACTTTTAATGCTTGGATTAAATGTTATATTTTAAGTCATTTATAAATTTTGCAGAGAGAAATTTGTTCAGATGAGCATCAAATCATAATTCATTTGGAGCCAGAGAGATACTAGATAATAAACAATTCAAAAGAAATAATAACATATTGGTACTAGTACATTATTATATTTATATATCTTTATATACATATTATATGACATAATATAAGTTTGTGCCATTTAATTAGAATTCATTTTGATGAAATTTCAGTGTGTTGCTTCATAATAAAATATAATTTTTGTAATGGACCCATCTTAGAGGGGGATGTGTAGATCTGTGTACCTGCCTAGTAAATATCTGAGAGGGTCCTAATCTTTCACCTCTGGATGTCCTTGATGGACTAAAGTGATGGCTAAAGCAGAGTTGTAAATTGCCTGCCTATATGTCGAATCCATACCCCAACATCAGTAGATTCCCTTGGCAAAGGCTGGGAAACATACTGGTTCAGGCACTTAAGGAAATTTTTTTCTAATTATTAGTTAATCATGACTCTAACTTGGTAGTAACCAGTGACTACACAAGGCAAAGAAATAGACTTTTGAGAATTATATCAGAAAAGTCACCAAAGAGCAACAGCAATAATAACAAAAAGAAGAACAATGAATAGCTAAAACAACAAACCCTGGTAATGTTTTGTTTCTATAGTTATATCTTTGTATTATTATTTCACATTGTATAGTTTTCAACAAGAAAGCAAAGTTAAAAACAAAACAGGAAAGAATGGCTCAGATATGGGGGGAAAAGCAGCCAATAAAAACCATCCTTGAGTAAGCTCAGACATTGGATTTACTAGAAAAATAAATTGAGATATTATAAATATATTAAAAATATAAGTTTTTGCTTGAAATCTCTAATTTTGTCATTGAATAAATACTCTTGGTAGTTTTCTTTACAGTGACAAGTATAGTTGGTTTACTTTTGCCAAATATTCTGGTTTGAATAGCATTTAGTTTAATATTTTAAATAAAAATTATTTTCTGTTTTTGAAAAGGCAACTAGTTTGGCTCACAGTTCAAACAGTTAAATAAGTACTTTTCTTTAAGACAGCCACCATACATCCATATGTAGTAGACAAGTTTTACGTGTATATTCCATGTAATCACACAGAATATTTAAAAAATACATACCCAAGAGTTGGGTTTCAACAAAATTAATTTATTCTGCTTCATCAAGGTCATTCACAAATGAAATATATATTAAAAGATTTTTCCCTAATGGCAATGGTATGGTCTTAGAGGAATGCCATTATTATTAATATAGTTTAGTGCCACTGCTTTGTTTCTTGCTGAGGCATCAGCCACTTTATACACCTTTGCTTCTACATCATCAGTGCCAATACCAATATGGTTAAAATAATATTTTAATGTTATTATATAAAAAGAATATCAAACCTCAAGGGTCCATGTGTCACACTTTTTGAGAACTGGAGCTTTAGAGACAAAAGCCATAACCTATATAGGTATTAAGAATTTTCTAACTGAAAATAAAAGTATCAAAATTATATATCTAAATTTCAATTTGAGCTCTGTGCTTTGAACTATGAACAGAAAACAGTCAGCTCTGAGAATATCAGTCTACAGCACATATATTCCCTAGCACATTTTGCTTGATCAGGTTCATATTTAGAAGACCTGACTTTACAATGCTAATGCAGTTTAGAAAGATTAAACAAATATTTTGATTTATTTTAGTTGACAAATATTGAACACACTCATCATGTACAACGTGTTGTTTTGAGATATGTATACATTGCAGAGTAAGATGAAGTAATTAACATATGCATGACCTAACATCCTTATTTTTTGTTGTGAGAAAACAAAGTGTACTCTGTTGGCAGTTTTCAAGAATACAGTGCATTATTATTAACTGTAGGCACTGTATTTTACAATAGATCTTTTGAACTTATTCTTCCTATCTAATTGAGATTTTTGTATCCTTTGACCAACCTCTCCTCAATTCCTCTTTTGGTATCCACCATTTTTAATCTCTATTTTTATGAGTTCAACTTTTTTAGATTTCAGATAAAAATGAGATCTGTAGTGTTTCTATTTCTGTGCCTGCCTTGTTACACTTACCATAGTGATCTCCAGGTACATCTACATTGTAGCAAATGATAGGATGTCCTCCATGATGAGGCTGAATAGCATTGTATTGTGTGTATATACCACAGTTCCTTTACCAATGCAAATTATCCATTGATGGACACTTACATTGATTCCATATTTTGGATACTCTTGACTATGCTGCAGCAAACATGGAAGTTTAGATATTTCTCCAACATATTGATTTAATTTCCTTTTGATATATAGTTTGTAGTGGAATTGCTGGATTTAAACTAGAAATATTTTGTGCTAGACAAATTTTAGATGGATACACATACTATTAAAATATCAATAAACCTGAGGAGCTATTCTCATATAGTATATTTCTTATTTTACTCTTTCTTTGCTCAGAACTTGATAGAATGCTAAGCAATCATGAATGAACACTATTGATCTTAATTGATGGTGCTGCTCAGTTATTGGAGTCATTTAAAATGTGCATTTCTTGATCAATTAATATTTTATAAAAAATAAGTTATTTAACAGAGCTAATTCTCTTATAATATTCAAAATCCTTCATAAAATCAATTATATTCCATATTTCAATTACTTTCAAAAATTTGTTACCTATGTCCATGTTTCATTGATACACATACAATAGGTATATACATTGTTTGAGCTGGTAGTTTGTTTGATGACTGTGTCTTATCTGTCATGTACCCATAGTATTTGGCACACAGAATTTGCGGGACAAAGTATTGTTGAATAGCTTCGATTTTATATCTTATTTTACTTATATTTATGTTTGTGAATTGTGTTTCCAGCTGAGCTGAAGAATGTTTGGATATGAGAGAAGGTGCCAGAAACAAAGTTGAAAAAATATTGTTGTTGAAAATTCTTTCTTAGGGTTAAACTCCTCAATTTTCAAATGTAGTTGATTTTAATTAAAGTTTAAAGAGAAAAAGAAACCATTGGAAAGATATGGGAACTAAATAACTTGCTTCTTGTGAACAGGGAGTTTGTGGTTTGAGTTAATGGTATTCATTACACTGATTAAAAGCAGTGATGCATTTGCCCTGTTTATTTTCCAAACCAGTGTTTTCAGTAATGGGGGGTCGTTTGTACTCGATGCTTCATGTGATGAGGTATTTACTGATGGGCTACTTTGACTTCTCTATGTAAATTGATAACCACTTGGAAGGAACTGATCAAACAAAAGAGCAAATTCTTTTCTAGAGCTGGACCATTTATTCCAAATTCAGACAGTAAGAAAACAAT
Source organism: Ictidomys tridecemlineatus (assembly GCF_052094955.1). Lineage (NCBI taxonomy): Eukaryota > Metazoa > Chordata > Mammalia > Rodentia > Sciuridae > Ictidomys > Ictidomys tridecemlineatus. The sequence continues at coordinate 155,756,337 of NC_135478.1, read as the reverse complement.
TGAATAGCTTTTATTGCCACCAGCTGTGCTATGGTTATTTGAACAAATGGAAGACTCAAGTAATTGTACAATCTCATTATATACAGCATTACACAAAATCAGGATTCTTTTGCCTAATAAATATTGCATTTATAGTTAAGGAATGTATTATTGTTTAAGTTTCTATGACTATGGTGAGTGTTCAGCCCTTTGAGAGTTTTTATGCAATTCTATCGAAATTGATTTTTCTAGAATTTCAGACAATATGCTCTTGTAGAGTTTGAAGCAAACTCATGATTATTTCTCTTGTAGTCAGATATATACAGTGCATACACATGGAATACATATATGTTTGTGTGTGTGTGTGTGTGTGTGTGTGTGTGTGTGTGTGTGCATGTATCAAACTGTCTAAACTGAAAGATTGTATTTCCCCATCAAGGAATTCCAGAGATTTATATCACTTGGCTACTCTTGGGCTTTGGAAAAAAATGAGAACTGGTGTTTAAATGTTTTAAGAAGTCATTTTCCAAGCAATTGAGCAGGTAGTTAAAAATACCTTGTTTTCATTTCCTTGCCTGAGAAAGTCCTAACATCTAAAGGTTTAAAAGAAGAGTAGAAGAAATGACACTGTATACCCCAGAAAGAAAATCCCCACACTTGTGTCTATAGAGTTCATTAGTCAGTGTGTGGCCTCCTCATGTTTGAAGTATGAGTATGGGAACTGGGATTGCCTCTTGGTTGGACAATTCTGTGGACCTAACTGTTGGTGTACCTGTTGATTCTTGTGACTCTTTAAATGTTATCATTAAAAAGTGTGAGAAGATCTTGACTTTGTAGAAGGGGAAAGTCCACACAGAGCAATTCAATCAGGTTTTCTCAACCTTAGCATTAATAATATTTTGGTCTGTATAATTTTTTACAGGGTCTTTCATGTGCATGTAGGATATTCAGCAACCTCCCTGGCCTTCATCCACTAGAGGCCAGTAACACCTTCATTGCACAGAGTGACAGTCAGAAGCATCTTTATGCATTGCCAGATGTTCCCTGTAGGAGAGAGGGCAAAATCATCCCTATTGTGAACCACTGTGATAGACAGTGAAATCCTAGCAAGTGATGTTGGTTCTCATTTGTCTATCTTCATTGCTTATTGAAGTGCCTTGCATAGAGTCTGATCTCAATAAATGTTCTCAGTAAATGAAAAAAATAATGAGACTTATTTTATTTTTATTTTTCTCACTTTATTTGCCATTGATTTCTCACATTATTGATAGAACAGAAATGGAATAAAAAATTCAATGTTGGGGGCTGGGGCTGTGGCTTAGCGGTAGCACACTTGTGGGGCATGTGTGAGGCACTGGGTTCAAGTCTCAGCACTGCATATAAATAAAATAAAAGTCTATCAACAACTAAAAAATTATTAAAAAATAAACTCAGTATTGCATTGTTCAATTAAAAAAAGCCAAATCTCAGAAAAGGATCTTAATGCTAAATAATATAGAAATGGCCACGTTAATATGGTGCATTTCCTCTGTGGAACATTACATATTAAAAATGTATTATCTATTAAATCTTTAATATTGTTTTGTAAAATGTGCCTGTAAAGTTGTGTAATGATCTATCTTTGAGGACACTTTTATGTATGTACCTGTATATGTACATGCACATACATTATTTTTTGATAAAAAAAATGAGTAGGTAGGAAATACCAAAGTTATTGTTGCTTTTAGCAATAGATTAGATTTTATGTGTTCCTTCTGAATACTTTTTGAGAAGATGCTGTCCTTTTCTTTGGTCATTTGAAAAGCTTGATAAAATTAATAGAAAACCAGGTTAGTGAATTTTATATCATTATTTGAAATGGCATTTTGTTAATTTTTAATGAAAAGTCTAAAATATGTTACCAAAAATTTTCTGTAATTATATTATTTGCTTCTGTTGTAACATTGTTAATTGACATGAACAAATGAAGCATTAAAATTGGATTAGCATACCAAGCATATCTGCAAGGAATACTCTGTATTCACTAGCTACTATATGGAAATTCCTTAAAATGTATGGGAAATAATTTCTACAGTTTATATATATTTCAAGGTGGTCATGGGAAATTGTTAACATCTTTTGTCATCATTCTTTATCATTATCTCATTGTAGTTTTTCTTAAAGAAAATGTAATTGAGCAGTGGAACAGATATTTCAAGTATAGAGTGATTTTTAAAGGATGACATATTTTCAATAATTGGAGAGATTCATTTGTAGCTACAGATCTGCTTGCTTATTCTGTGTATTACATTGTATGTTGAAATTAAATTGCACAGGAGGTATTTGTGAATTACATCCAATTCTCTTGCCTAAACTTAGGCTCATAGAAAATTTCTTAGAGAGATCCACTATAGCTTAGAACAATAGGAGCTCACAGTTTGACTCCATGCCTTAATGTTGGACTTGGCGGTCCATGTATTAATATGTATTCAGGTTGCCATATGTTTAAATAAGACAAAGAGAAAACATTTGGTATTAGTTTTCCCCTTGCTGTATAGACTAACTTTGGATCTTAAAAATGCTGTAATTTTGTATTTCATGCATTCCAGGTCTTTGTCTCAACCTGAAGCTTACTGTCTCTCTTTTTTCACCCTAATTCTTAAATTTCCATTGTTTGAACAATACTTCCTTAACCTGGGCATTCCGTGATGCTTTCTTCTCTGGGGTATCAAGGAACTCTCCTAATATTGTGCTTTGCTTGTCACAGCATTGCAGTACAGGTTGGAGAGCCCTGCTTTAATTTCAGTCTTGTCCAGGTATCTGGAAGCTTCTGTGAGGTCAGTCACTGGGCACGTTGCATTCACTACAGTATCTCCAGTTCCTAACACATGGATAGCATTTAATAAATGTTTACTGAATGAGCACATGCCTGAAGGATGGGAAGGATTACAGTTCCAACCAGTTTTGGAAGAAAACATAAGAAGCATAGAAACAATTCTTAAATAATGGAGTAGTACAATATTTATTGAACAATAACATGAGATCAAAGATTTAGTTTTTCTTTTATCACCAATGTACTGACTTGGTAATGTGGAATTATGGATATGTGCATTTTAATGGCATAATAAATTATTATAGGATAGCAATATTCCAAATGTTTATTATTTTGTAAAATGTATACTAATTATTCCAACAATTGTAGTATTCACATCTGCATCAAACATTTTCCAGTTAAAAGAAACATTAGTTTTTTATCTTAACAGATTGGGATGACTACATTTTTCATCTGCAAAGTGGCCAACCATTCAGTCTCAACATATTTTAACCTTGTAAATATAATAAACTTTTTTGACAGAGGAATATTTATATATATATATATATAAATGTTGTCATATATATCTATGACATGGTATATATGTACATAAATATATACATATATAATGCATATATATTCTTGCAATAAAACCCTTTCTAGAGTTGATGGAATTATAGGTAATTTTTTCTATAATTATATATGTATATTTCTATATTATGAGTCTGATTTTTAAAAAATATGTTTTTAAAAGTTTCTTTTGTGGGCTTAGTTTCTTATTTTCACTGTTGCTTGAAAGACTGCCTTCTGCAAAATTTTCTTCCACTTCTTTAGAAAGTTTCTTTAGAAAGTTTCTTTCGAAATGAGTCTCTAAAATTGTGGGTAATCTTGTCTGCATTTTTCTCATATATATTAATCTTAGCTCAATTCAAATTAAAACAAAATAATAGCCAATAGTATGTTTATACTTCACCATCATTATGGGATTTTATTTTTCATTTAAATGTCACAACATTTTGTAGAGAAGGGGATTAGCCATTTTGTCATTCATTTATTCATAATCAATATGCATATAAGGAGCACTAAATGTAAAATGTATGAAATGAGTATACAAAGATAAAGATGTATTTCCATAGTTAGAATACACCATTGAAGAAATTACTAACAGTAGCCCCAAATCAAAAGAATCCTAGAAATAAATCTCATAAAAGGCACAAAATATTTTGATGAACAAAAATGAGCTTTAATGAAAGTCATTTGAGAAGATTTAAATAAATGGATACAGGTACCATGTTCATGGATTGGAGTAGTTGATACCATATGAGTTTTAGTTTTCTTCAAATTGCATTGGATTCAGTAAAATTCTAATTAATACTGTGATAGAATATTTTTATGAGGTTTGACAGACTAATTTATGTAGGAAAGTAAAGGTTGAAGGAAAGAAAAGACAGGTTTTTTTAATAAAAATATAAAGTGGGAAGAGTGGAATCATAAAGTGCCTAAACTTTCTTTTAGAGCCATAGTGTTGTTTTGTAGCAAAACAGAACAGACTGCAGGCCCACAAAGGATAAATTTATATGTGGAAACCAGACATAAGACAGAAGCAACATTGTTGATCAGTGGGAAAGGAATGAGTTATTTAATAAAATGGAGCCAGGGCAAAAGTTTTAAATTGTACTATTTATAAAAACACAAAACAATTTAGATGAATTAAGTGTTTAAATTGGAAATGCAATTGAGAGAATATCTTCATGACAGTGATGCAGAAGATTTTTCTAAATGAAATGTTAAAAAGTTCTGGTCTCAAAGGAGGGGATTAATTATTATGAATAAAAATGATTAGCACATTTAGAATATCCAAAAGAAATATAACTAACCCAATGGAAAACAGAACATATAATAATGGTCAGTTTTGATTAAATGAAATTCATATGGCTATAAACAACTACAATATTGATCAGGGAAATGCAAATTAACACTACAATGTTATACAATTTCACACATCCATTATATGAACAAAAGCATAAATTCAACAATACCAAGTGCTGGTGAAGTTATGGGGCACCAGGACATTTCACAACACTGAGAGGTGTAAATTGAGACAGCAGGGAGAGGAATTTTATACATGTACAAAGGCAAGGTGTTTTGTCTTCTCAGGGCCCAGCAACTTCACTGGGACATAAACATGTTGAAGAATGTTTATTCAGTATGGTTCACGGTATTGAAAAAGTTGGAACCAAACTAAAAATTCACTAATAGGAGAGTGGATGAATAATTTGAGATATTTTCATGCTATGTAATATTATGCATCTTTGATAATGAATAAACTAGGGATGCACATATTTTCATGAATAAATCTCAAAATATGTTTATAAAAATAGGTTGCAGAAAATTATGTATACTTTATCATTTATGTAAAGCTGTAAATGTGCACAATGCTGCTATAGATAAAGTTATAAACATATGAAATAAAATATAAAGATGGGCTTAAGAATGAAAATCCTAAGTTCTAGAGCTGATTATTTGGGAGGAAATGTGTAAACAATCTTCAAGAGTACTGTAATGTATTTCTTAAGGGGGTGGCTTTCAATGTCATTTGTATAACAACCCCAAATTTGTGTGTCTAGCACAGAAAGCTTACCTGAATGTCAGGTATGAAGACCCCGATGTTCTGACAACCTTGAATGACCATTGAACTCCAGATGTTCCACTAAAGTGACTCAACACACAGTCTTCCTAATCCTAGTTGATGAGCAATTCTTTAAATTGTTCAGGTCAGAAACTTTGAAATAATCATGTAATATCATCTTTCCCTGATACCCCAACTCCAGTCAGAAATTCCATACCTGTACCCTTAAAACACTCAGTTTTCTACTACCCTGTTCATATATATATATATATATATATATATATATACACTGAAATCTTTTGTTTAGATTTCAAAATAGTCTCCTATTTCATTTCTCAGCTTTCCCTCAACCCTATCACCTGTTCTCAAGGCAACTGCTCAAATGGCCCTATTAACTATAAGTCATATCATTCTTGTGCTCGAAGCCCACCAATATTTCCCTCTCTCTCCCCCAGAAAAATCCAAAGCCTTGCAGTGGTCCCTAAGGTATTGTATGGTGTGGTCCCTATCGTCTCTCTCACCCTCTCCTGGTAACTCTTCCCTTCATTGGAGTTGCTCAAGTTTCACTAGCCTACCTCATGTTCATGTTCTGCCCCAAGTGCCTCTGGCAGATACTTGTACTTGAGCTTTCTTTCCCCTTCAGCAGTCTGCCCAACCAGTTCCCTGTGTGTGTGTGTGTGTGTGTGTGTGTGTGTGTGTGTGTTTGTAAGCCCTTTCTCTTCCTCAAGTGTTTTCTCAAAGGTCAGTTTTTCACTGAACCCTACTATGGCCGCACTATTTAAGACTGCATGCAGTTCTCCCATTCCATGTTGTATGTGGCACCCACCTGTCATTTGCCTTGGCTTTGTGTACACTTTGTCTGCCTTCCATGCTAGAATGTAAGTCCTGAAAGAGTCAGGATCTTTGTGTCTCATTTGGGAGTGTTATCCCAGTCACCTTGAATAGTACAGGTGTGGTAAATGCTCGAAAATTATATACTGAAAAATAAATGGATGAATATACAGTTGTTCATTATGTTATTCTTTCTATAATGTAACATTTAATTTTTTCTTGGAGTTGTAGATGGACAGCATGACTTTATTTTTTTTACTTATTTTTGTATGTGGTGCTGAGAATCGAACCCAGTGCTTCACACGTGCCAGGCAAGCACTCTGCCAATGAGCCACGGCTGTAGCCCTATAATGTAACATTTTAAAGAAAGGAATTCAGTTGAGAAATAAATCACAGTCCACAGGTTGACACTAGAAATAATAAATTATATAGTTATACAAACATATAAGTTTTCATATATTTTGGGGATATCTGGGATTGAATTCAAGTGGGGGACATTTGACCACTGAACCACATCCTCAGTCCTGTTTTTTTTTTTTTTCTTGTTAGTTGTAGATGGACAGCATGCCTTTATTTTATTTGTTTCCTTTTTATGTGGTGCTAAGAATCAAACCCAGTGCCTCATGCTAGCTAGGCAAGTGCTCTGCCACTGAGCTACAGCCCCAGCCCCCAGCTCATATATTTTTATGTTAAAGTTTGACTCCATTTTTTACCTTTAGGAAGCTAGACATGGAAATAATGGTAAGGCAGGTGTGCATATTTAATGGATAACTCACACAAGGAAGGATGGGCAAGGAAGAACTCATCAAAGTGCAGGTGTGGACATTGACCCCCTGTTCCTTTACATTACCTTTTAAACTCTTGTATGGGACTTTTGCAAACCTCAAAATCCTCTCACTTTCTATTGAAATTCTTTTAAATTTCTCAGCTAATGCATTCACCTTGTGTCAGCTTCTTGATATTATTATTTTTTTCCATTTTTTTTATTGATTGTTCAAAACATTACAGAGCTCATGATATATCATCTTTCATACATTTGACTCAATTGGGTTTTGAACTCCCCAAATACATAATGCAGACTCACTTCTGTTACATACTCACATTTTTACATAATGGCATATTAGTGACTAACACATCTTTCTATAATTGTTATTTAAGTGTGGCACTTGAGTTTTCTGGAATGTTGTGAGCTGTGATGGATCATTGTACATGCATTTCAAGTAGGGACATCTGTCTCTGGAGCATATTATGTCTCTTGATATGCCATTTCTCAGCTTGACAGAACACCTCTAGAGGGCATAGGTTTTAATAAGAGAGTATGTGATTTTTTTTCTCTTCCATAGAAAGTGAGCAGCATTATATTTTATAATGAAATAACAAATAGTTGGAATGACAGCTTATCCAATTTGCTTTTCTTCATGAGCCAAATATAAAAACAGAAAAAAAATGCTTATTCATTTTAGGCCTTCTAATATTTACTTCAAAAACATTTTAGGTGGAGAAATATTTACTAAATTTTGCATGTATTCATAGTTGACGGTGACCAAAGTAGCTTCATGTATTTTTGTCCTAATTTTTTCTTTTTATATCCTTATTTTTATACCCTAATTTTCTTTTCCATGCTATTATCTAAGCAATTTTTCCTCCAATTTCAAAACATGCTGTTTTTATGCTAACTGTACATTTATTTTGATATTATTGTTGCCAGTCATCCAGTAATCATAGCTTAATTCTTAAATAATAATAATAATAATAAAAGAATAGCTTGGTTTGGACTCTACCCTGGAGAAGGTCACAGTTTGGTGTCAGAAGCAAACAAAATGCCTTCATAATGATATGAGGTGTGCACTCAGTAGGGGGTGCCAGCATGTGGCATGGGGGAAACAGTGACACCTCTCCTTGGATGGTGGACACCAGCAAGTGGGTAAGTTATCAGTGAAGATAACTGATCCAAGTCTAAAGGAAATGCCAGTTTGAGTGCAGGAATGGGGGAGGGGGGAAAGAACAAGTAGGGAGCAGCAAGTGCAGGTAAGTAAGAGTGAAAGGTTGGGTCTGTTGAAAGAGAAATTATTGCACCTGTGGCAGGTATGAGGGGAGCTGATGGAGGAGGCTGGAGAAGTAGAACTTCCTTGAGAGAGTTCATACTCCTTTTTTCTGTTGTGATTCTTTCTCCCTGGCCCTTATTTTTGTTTTGCACCTGACTGCCGTGCAGTAGTTAGCAGGAATCCTTTCCATGTCTGTATTATTCTGCTTTCTTCTGTGCATGGCATTTGTACCTTTACTTCATCAGCCCCCTCCTACAAACAGGCAGGAATGCCATTTTGAACTTTTGTAGAAACCTCCGGTCCTCTGAACTCTTTTCATTATTACTTAACCAGCTGTTTCCCATTTCTGGGTATTTTGGTAAATTTTCAGAGCATTTCAGAATTATATATCACTCCTGCTTTCAGTTGCAGGAAATTGGCCTCTCATTTTAGAATCCCGTGATCTGTGAAATGGGCATTTGGTTACTTAACAACATTTTAGGAGATGAGCTTCAGGTCTAGAATCTTTGCCTAAACACTTCAAAGGTAAGTTTTATTTTTTTTCACATTTAGCAGTGACTAAAAAAATAAATAAATAGAGAGAAACAACCTTTGAATGAGCTGCTTTATTAAAATAATGGAGCAACTTGGTAGAGGAAGAACTCCCTGGGAAGAGGTTAAATAATATAAATAGCTCTGCTGAGAGTGCAACAAAGTTCTTTATTGTGCTGTTGCCACAGCAGCACCAATAATTCAAAACAAGGAAATGGAGTCTCATGTTTAATATAATACAGACTTTTCCCTAGAACTTCTGTGGTCTAGCATTTTTCAGGGATCGGCATGTTTATCTACATATGTCTAAATTTAGACATGCCTTTTATGTAACATGGTAAAAGAGAAGCACTTAAAATTCTATAAGATGCAGTTATTTCTTCAACATTTTTTTTTGTTCTAAATTGACTTTAAAACATCAGGAATTTTCCATGCTGAAATAAATGCCCCAGGACATTGTGAATATGTGCATATGAAGAGACATAATCTTTTATGCATTTCACATTTGATTTAGAAAGGTCACTTTGAAAGGTATGAAGAGATGTTTAGTAATTCAAGAAAGAAAAATGTGTTTTTTTTTCCCCTATTGAACATGTAACCCCATAACAAAAGCTGTCTCTTCTGTGAAACTAGGATCTCTATTCTGAAAGTCAGAATCTGAAAACTCAAAAACATGATGTATAAGTTTAGGTGGCTTTAAAGTCAACTTCAGTCACTTCAGAGATAAATTTGAATGATATTGAAAGCCAATCTCAGGTATGCATAAAAATTCAATTCATTATTCAACAAAGCACAACTACACTCCCCCCCCCCAAAAAAAATCAAAATACAATAAATGCTTATTTACAAATAAATGTTTCAATGTAGCAAATTACTTTTTATTAAATACATTTGATACAACACAGTATTCATTTAGGCTTAGATTTTTTTTGCCCCTTTGTTAGTTTACTTCATCTCATAGCCAGCCTAATTTTTACACCACTAGTTTTATTAGGGTAAAACTTAGCGTAAATGCGTTGGCAATTCTGATGTTTATAAAGTAAGAGTAAATGAAATGATTAGGGAAATTTTCATATTCTGATCTGTTCCCCAGTTACTTCATGATAAAGATGATGTATAGTACTGGTCAAAATATTTACCCAGTGGATATGTGGGTTTACATTTGCCTATTTAATAGGGATAATTATTTCCTGGAAGTTAGTTTTGCAAAGCTTTAATTATGTACTCTGTATAAACTGGTTAAATATTATTTTTTTCGTGAAAATTTTATTAAGGAATTGTAGCTCAATTGTTCACTTATTCCCTCTGTCTGGTATTGAAAGGGGAATTCTGAGTGTTGAAAGGGGAATTCTTAGAGATTTAAGAAAATAACTGTGAATTAGCCTTAAAAATGATTGAAAAGTTAAAAAGCAAATAAAAGGAAGTGAAAATGAATTTACCTATTCAGCAAATATTTGTTAGGGACCTATTTCTGTCAGTTATGTTTCTTGGCTCTGGGAATAAAGTATTCAAGAAGACAAGATAAGCTCATGGAATGTATGTATAATACATATTTAAAGTAGGAATTTGGATAATAAAACAAGTGACATCTTCTAATATTATTATAACTTCTTTTTCTACTTGATCATTTGTTCAGGCACTATTTACTGAAGAACAAATAAAAAATTTTATTATGCACCCTTATCACTCTTCCTTCACCAGTTATCTTCTAATTTCTCCAAAGGAGTAATTTTTTGTGTGTGTGTGCCAGGGATTGAACCGTGTGTGTGTGTGTGTGTGTGTGTGTGTGTGTGTGTGTGTGTGTGTAGGGGGCTTAACCACTGAGGAACATTCCCAGCCCTTTTAAAAATATTTATTTAGAGACAGGGTCTCACTGAGTTGCTTAGTGCCTCAAAGTTGCTGAGGCTGGCTTTGAACTCTTGATCCTCTTGCCTTGGCTTCAGGAGCCACTGGAATTACAGTTGTGTGCCACCATGCCTGGCTAAAAGGATACATTTTGAAAAATTAAATGGACCACACATAGCGTTAGGAAATAGTTAGGGTTATCCATCCAGACCAATGTTTTACTCAGCTATTCCAATCTGTACCTTCCTGACACTGTGGTTTGTGAAGGTGTATCCGAGGAAGACCAAGTGTGAGGATAATAAGCTTTCTGAATGATGGCCATATTTTATTTGGTATTACTGAGCATCAAAACAGTTATTTGACTCCTATTCATAGATTTTCTCAAGGGGAGGAAAATATTGCATGAGATTTGTAGCCAGTCTTCCTGGTCAGACCTACTGTGCTTCATAGATACTGCTTTTATAGGTCCTCTTTTTAAGAGAGAGAAGTGGACAAAGAATTATATGACTTGTACTCTTCAAATAATCAAAATTAAGGACCTGGTGAAGAATTTCAGGAAACCACTTCCTTTATTGATTCTCTTTTCAAATAATATGTATTTCAGAGTATAATAGCCTAAAATTTGACTCCAAAGCTTCAGTGTAGATGAGGAATTCTTCTGGCTGAAATTTATAGCAAATGCTCAATTACCTTAGCTTCTATTGAACCATATTCTAAACACCTTCCTTTGTAACCATCACCTTGTGCAGAAGTCTATATTTTTAGCCTTTAAGCAGAGCTCAAGCACTGTATTTAGACATCTGACTTGAAGACTAAAATTTGCTCAGTGAGCAGAACAAATGTTCAGAAAATAACATTTCAAGGTTAGAGTTAGTGTCCTGAATAAAATCCCTTTTCTTCTTGTTCTCCCTATTGAATATAGCATAAATAGTGTATCCTGACTGGCTTTCAAGATTAAAAATCAGAGAATAACAGTGAACTTGGAGAGGGAAGAGGGAGTAATTAAAATGTGAAGGGGCTTCTGTTGAACAATTGTTTGCTTGAAACTAAGTACATGTTTTATTCCTGATTCAATAGGATTATGGATCTTAAAAGGATTTTTAGAAACTGTATAGTAAAGCTTTTAGAAAAAAAGGCCAAAATGAACTCATAGCTACTAAAATATATTGGAACACATACACAGACACACACACACAATCATCCTATGTCCTTCTTAGTATAAAGAGAACACTATTTAAATACTGTTTGTTACTAGTTTTAATGGTTGTATTTCTCAATGTTTGACCATTTACAATATACTAGCAACTGTGCAAAAGCTTTTTTATATAATTAAACTTTATTTAATGTTCACAGTAAGTCTATGGAATAAGTATTATAAGCTTCATTTTATAAGTGAGAAAATAGAAGCCAGAAAATTTAATAACATTTCTGAAACTATATAGTTAGTAAGTGGTGGTCTACTATAGATATTTCTCTGAAAAATCCCCAAATGGTGCCCAAGACACCTTGGTGTTGTGAAATTAAAATAATTTTTTCACCCCTTTCTCTCAGCAAAATGAGGAGGTAGAAAGTACATCACTGTGGAAGTTTGAATTCAAAAGTCCTGCCCCATGTCACTAGCTGTACAAACGGAGCAATTTATACCACCTTAATTTATTTAAGTGCTACTGTGATATTTTTATGTGTGAATAGAAAAAAAGTCTGGGAGGTGCCAAATTTTTAACAGTGACTTTTTTTGCAGTATAGGATTATGAGGCAGTTTTTACTTTTGTTCTTATATAGTTTTTTGTATTATTTGATTTTATAATCATATTATTTGTATAATAATTAAGACTTTCCCTTTGAAGTCAAAAGCAATAATTATGTATTATTATTTACAAGTAGTTTGTAAGAAGCCAGTTTAGACACATCCATACATACACATATATAACTTTAATTTTTCATTAAATGCTGGCATATGGTGGCTGCATGAAACTCTGGGACTAGTTTAGTTTTATATGCTCAGACCTGATGTCCTGACTTGTGGTTCAGAAAGCTTAGGCATTGGCTAAGTTACCTACTTATTGTGTACCTTTTTCCAGTTCTGTATTAGCTCCTATTTTCTTTTCTACCATAGTAACTAAAGGAAAGAAAAGACTATTTTATTCTAATTATTAACCTCCTTTACTTGATGAACCTCTAGGATTTTGTTGTTTAGGTTGTCTGTATTAAGACTACTGCACATGAGCTATCTGGATTTCAAAATAAGCATCTTTGCATAGTATTAGACATTGGCTGTGTAATCAGTTCTATTCCTCTATTTGTCAAATATGAGGCCTTGGTCAATGTACCTAATCTTTGGGCAAAGAAGTGTTTTAGTCAGCTTTTTTGTTGCTGTAAACCAAAGACCTGGCAAGACCAATGTAGATGAGGCAAAGTTTATTTTGGCTCACAGTTTCAAAGGTTAAGTCCTTGGTTGGCTGACTTCTTTGCTCTGGGCTGGAGGTGAGGCAGAATATCATGGCACAAGGGCAAGGAGGAGGGAAGCCACTTAGAACATGGCACCCAGGCAGCAAAGAGAGCTCTGCTCATGAGGGACTGAATATAAACCCCACAGTCGCATCCCTGGTGACCTACTTCTTTCAGCCACATCATACCAACTACAGTTACTGCCCAGTTAATCCATACCACTGAATTAATCCACCTTAATTTTAAGGCTCTGATAACCTGATCATCTCACCCTTGAATATTCTTGCATTGTCTCACACATGAGCTTTTGGAGGCACCTCATATTGAAACTATAACAAGTAGTCTTTTCATCTATCAAATAGGTGTATGAAAACTTAACCCTGTTTAAGAATTGTTCTGATATTTAAGCAAGTTAAAGTTTGTCAAGTTTGGGGTATTATGGGGAATGACCATAAATTTCTTTCTCCTTCATTTCATTTAAATCCAATATTCACTTACACTGGTTACTGTTATCTTAAGTAAAGTTTTTCTTATTTACTTACAGTAAATGGGATGTGACTTTTAGTACTCTGTTTTTAAAAGTTATTTAAAAAAATGTGGAAGTATCTAAAAAGATGACCAGTTGACAATAGATTTCACATTAACATGAAGTTGATTTCACTCTACATCTTCTGGGTTCCCAGGCAGGCATCTTTTTATCAAGGAGAAAAATAGTAGTCCACAAGTAAAAATAAAAATAAAATCTCTAAAGCCAAAGGACACACCCTTAACATTCTGGGCTTTAAAAAATCTGTTTTGTATTAAATGTGTGGGAAAATATTATGTGTGAAATACAAGGGTGTGGATGACATGTATGTTTGTATTTCAAGATTTGTATCATTATACATACATATTTTTGTATCTGTTCCTTTACTTACCATTGTATTATGGACATATTTAGTGCCACTGAGTATTTTCCATGTCATCGTGTGTAGAAGTTTATTATAATCCATCATATGATTATATCATAATTTTTATTATTCCTCTTATTAGGCATATAGACTATTGGTAATTGTTCAATGACATTTTGAATTAACATTGTGATGGACTTTCACTTACATAAATTATCATTCACATCTTTGATTTCTTTCTTTAGAAATGATTTCTAGAAATAGAATCACTCTTAAAGAGTGTGAACTGCTTCAGAAATTCTTGATAAACTGACAGTTTTCCCCCCCAGAAAAGGTGTACCAATTTACACTCCTATCAACAGTGCTTTTCACATCATGTGCTTGCCATCAGCATCTTCAGCATCAGTTGATGGGTAAAAATGTAAATAATTTGCATTTATTTGATTACCAGTGAAGTTGTATATTTTGTGTTTACTGGGGAATACATACTCATACACATACACATACACACATGTAGGCATTGAAATGTTCTTTCTTTTCAGCAAGTAATTAAAGACATTGTATTCCATTCACAGTGTTTTTAAAATTTGAATGTATGTCAACAAGCAAACTCTTGGCTAAAAATAATCACCTTTGCAGTAAGTTCAGTCAAATGCATAAAGCATTTTAAAGAGTCTAATTTTGGGATGCTTTCTTAAGAAAAATGCACTACATGATGCTAATGCTTATGAGATTTTCATATCTCCTTTTATGCAGGGCAATTGGTAATTTTGTTGTTTACCCTGAGTTCCCCAACAGTGTTGAACTAGCAACTCTCAAACCTGCCAACATCTGCTTTTGTAATCAAAATTGAAAGATACAACCAAAAGGAAAGGTTTAATTTACAAACTGCATAATCTTCTGATTCTGCAGAATTGAAATGAATAAACTTAAAAACATATTTAAGACTCAAGCTGTAGTCAGCATATAACTTAAGACAGGAAAAAGGGGTGAATTTCCTTTCAAAATAAGCACCATGCATAGCTGTACTCCATGAGAGAAAAAGAAAAGGCAGTATCTGCAAAACTTACATAATCATTTCTACACCAATCACCATGGTTCAAAAACTCTCTCTGTATGATCTGGTGGTACATATTTACAAATTGCAAAAAAAAAATCAATCATAATTATAGAATTTGAGGTATATGTAGCTGTGTATATTAAATAGCCTTATTATATGTGATTTTTAAAGATGTAAGCTTATGTTTCAAGATGTCAGATTTGGTACCTAGGATGCTCATCTTTGAGACATTTCTAATCAAATATTTATAATTTGGTGGAAAATAAGTTTTCATAGGAATAAAATGTGGTCCAGGATTCAGCAGAATGAAGGATAAGATTGGCAAATAAGGAAGTTTTATAAAGTTTTTTCAAAGTGTTAGAGGACCTTAATAAAATAATTTTATTGAGTTAAACATGACTCAGCTTCTAATATTAATTTTGTAAATAGGAAAAACGTAGTTAAATTACCAAAGCACCTTCATTTTAAAGGTTAATTTTATTATTATTGAGCTCATGGGGAAATTTATTTTTTACCCTTTTAAAAATGTTAGCTCTTTTTAAACCAATGTACAATTATTAGCTGCTTTCTATGATATGCATTCAGATCTGCCTGTCTGTGCTCTGGCTACCTAATATAGGAGACAAAAGAATTCTTTATGTATTTGTAACATAAGGTAATGAATCTTATTATTTGGGCAACTCTTTCTTCTGATTTGGAGACAGTTTAACTCTTACATCTAGTCTTTAACTAGTGCTTGAGATGAGTGTGACTAAATATTTGAGAGGAATTTCATTTGTTCATTTTAACTGTGGCCCTATCGGAATGTCTTCAGAGCATATCATAGCTAACTTCTCTTCATTTTTAAATTAAAATATACTTTCTGTCATTTATTTATTAATGTAAAACCTTATGTTAATTTCATAAAAATTGGAATATACTAAAAAGTACAAAGAAAAATGAAAAAATGATATATTAGAGCTTACCTATAAATACATGGATTGTAACTTTGCAATGCATCTTATTTAATTTATGTGTAATTGTTTTTTAGAAATGAGATCAAAAAGCCTAGTTATCTGTTTGTTACACTGAATATAACATTTTGACATTGCATATTTTATAACTGTCAATAAACATATTTTTGATTGAATTGCCAATATCTAGGTCAGAGATCATTTCAGCCTGAAGATAAATTATGTAGTCTGAAGAGTGTTTGTAATCTTTTAAATTAGATTTCACGTAAAAATCCAGAGGTCCATGTTCTCTTGAAAGATGGGAAGTTTAGCAATGCTGAGCCTCATATTCCTGGTTGGCTGCAGTTGTGGGAGCTGCCTGCTTTAGCAGGGGCATGTGTCCTAAATTTATTGCAGTCCTTCCCTAATCTGTGCTCTTGATGTTCCTGCCCAACTCTCAAAGCCAGAAGAATTTGCAAAGGCAGGGATTTGTCTAGTGTGGTGGTTTTTAACTAGCCTTTCTGGTTCTTTGGAAATTTTTGGAAATTCTTCATGCCACCGTCCTTAGAGGGTGCTACTGGCATTTAGTGGGCTGGGGTCAGGGATATAGGGGTCCTGTAACATGAGGAGCAGTTCTGTACCTGGAAGAAGTTTTCATGTTTCCTGAATTTTCAAATATCTTTTGGGACACTCATATAGGTGAAACACCTGTTTATAATTATTTGAGTCTAGAAACAAAATCTATTGCACTTACCAAAACTTTTATTTCAAAGTTAGCATGCATTGAATTTCTTGAACCACAACTACTGTAGAATTTCAGTTAAGATTGTTCTTTGTTCATTATTTGAAGGTTTGCTATGAATTGTCCACTACTTAGACAACCATACCACTGACACCAATGTGGGCTGTGGTGCTTGAGTGACACACAACTGGGTTCTGTCTGTGCATTTCCAGCTCCCTTGCTCAGTAGAAGAGAAGGAAGGTTGAGAACTCCTTTAAAGTCTTCTATGAATAAGGAATAATCCTCAGGTCCTATAAGAGACTACTAACTATGCTTCATGTTTTCTTTACCTTTATAGTTTGTAATTTGCCTTGGCATGTTATCTGGATTTCAGTTAATCTTATTTTCCTTTTATTTTATCGTGTGCTTGCAAGTCTACTTTATTATATTTATTCTAATACTAGATTTTATCCTAATGTCCACTCAACTATTAACCTTCCAGTCTTTTCCTTTCTATTCCTTCTTCCAAGGACCATCTTCTTATTTATTTCTCATGAGTTCCAATTTACTCATTGGTAGTAGGGAGAGCACCAGAGGACTTCTTAAATGGGTATATACCCCTGCCTGGAAGTACTTTGTTGACTTTCAAAAACATACTTTATAGCAGTTGGTTGTATAGTCTGTGAATTTCCTTTTTAAAGGGTCTGTGGAAGAGGGCAGACAAAACACTTGTTTCAAAAGTGGGGCTTAGTGCTTGAGAAGCTTGATACTCTACGTGAGTATCCAAGACAGTATAAGTGCTAAGAAGCTTTCAGTCTTCTGGGAAGACATCACATAGAATAACCCCTGACTGGATTGGGAGGATGCTAAAGGGCACTTAGGATTTCTGATGGGGCCAGCAGACCTGTGTGATTCTGGGAGGAAGACTTCCAGGAGATGCTGAAGAGGTGCGTAAGCCCAATGGCATGTGGGGGTGGGGTGGAGATCTGAGAGGGGGCTTGTGATCACAGTTCTTTTCTTCAAACCTTTTTCATTTTTCCTTCCCTTCTTTCTTCTTTAGAGCTTTATCTTTTCCTCTTCCTTCCCTGAAGGTGCAAAGCCGCCCATAAAAGCGAGAAGAACTAAAGCCATAGGTTATGATTGTACCGTGTTGGTTTGGGGACTTTGTTTTCACCCTGAACACAGACAAATATAAAGACCTTGGGGGTTGGAATGATGCCCTTGTTCCCCTTTGGTGGGATCTCAGAAGGAAGCATTGCTTATATTTCACTTTGTTATACCACATTTCCTTAGGTCTGATTAGAAAACATTTATTTATAGAGGTAGAAAATAAATGCAATAATTCTGCTCAAAGTTATTCTTGTTTCATTAGGTGAGTAACACTGTGTTGGGAAATACTAAGAAGGGAGGGCGACAGTCGAGGACTGCTGGTTTCCTTAGCCAGTCCCAGCTTACTAAATTTAACTCTTTTTTTGTGAAACCATCACCACATGTGAATATAATATAAACTGTCAGAAATTCTCTGAAGGGACATTTTCTCAGCCAATCAAAAGCAAGGGTTAATGAGCCTTCGGGATGATTTGGTTTTCATACATTCTTTTTTTTTTCTAATTCCATAATCCTTAGATATGGTGGGAAATATACTTCAAAGTGAGTACTCCAGATTTAATTCAAATGCCACCCATTTAAGTAGCTCAGAAAACTGCCTGATCTAGGGTTCTGGGGTGACAGTGTTTTATATATGTTGCAATCTTTCAGAGTTGGATCAAAACATCAAAAGCTTTTTATTTCATTAAAATATGTCTCGGGCTCTGTATTTCTTCTCTTGTTGCAGGCTTTACATCTAGGACACAGTTCACAGCTTCTTCTTCAGGGAATGTTTAATTTTCCCTCACCCAAAGGCTTGTATTTGCTACTTTGTCCTGTATTTTAATTACCAAGCTCCAGAGGAAGAGAGTGGTCTGAGCCAGGGCCCCGAGTTGTGGAAGTTTCTATATCCAGTAAACTGGCTCCATTCCAGGGCAGAATAATTTATCAACAAATGAAACACCAGACACTTCCTACACGTCCTCTGATTGCATTAAAAAAAAAAAAATCACTCCCTTTCCCACCCAAATTGAGTTTGCTTAGAGTAGAGCCAACAGGCGTTCTCTCTCTTCCTCCTCCTCATTTTGTTTCATGGCTGGTTTCTGTAGTCTATTAGACTTCTTATTAATAGTAAGATGTTCATTCATTAACTCTCTCATGCCTACAAGCCAGATACAGTTGCTCTCTCTGCCCCTCGTTATGCTGTCTTCATAAAGTCATGCCGTAGCAAGGAAATGAGCTGGAAAACTGATTTTGCTTCTGTAGCATCAGGTACTATTTAACCAGTGGGAGGGACTGATAAAATTAGCAAGTTGACTAACCACTTCCCTTCCTTGTGGCTCTTTAATATTATAACGGATACAGAAAAGTTCAGAAGGACTGGGCTAGTTTTCGAAACCACAGCACACTTTGGTAAAGAGGGAATGCACAACAGAACGGGTGAGTTTCTTTCTTTTAAGTTTTTAAGAGAACTATGAAAAGGAAATTGGGGTGGATGGTTTTAAGTTTGACTTTGCAAATAGTATTTAGTAATTTGTGGGCTGTGGAAAGATAGACCTGCTAGGAGAAGGGAGACAAAAGCTTTTCCAACCACCACCACCACCACCAGCAGCAGCAGCAGCAGCAGCAGCAGCAGCAGCAGCAGCAGCAACAACAACAAAAATTAGAGTAAGCAAAGAATTCAACTCTGTTAATATCTTTACTATTCCTGATAGGAAAGATGAAGATATTTTGAGAATATTTTTACTAGAATTAGTAAATTCTGTTTTTGATCAATGAGTTCCTATACTCATAATTCTTGAAATTTAGTGTTGTCAACAGAGGCACTGTCTATGGAACTTCAATGTCCCTGGATCCTGACCAGCTAAAAGTCTTCAGTTTTCTTCTTCTTTATGGTTGAAATTTTTATTACTTTTAAATTTTTGATAAAACAGAATTTCAAGCAAATGAAAATAGAATGAGTAGCTCCCCATGCACCCCTCGCACAGCTCCCACAGTTAGGAGCTCAGGCCCACACTGTTCTTCCACACCTCTGTGCTGTGTACCCCCTTCACTCTTATTGAATTGCAATATTTTGAAATGTGCCCATAGTGAACAGTAAATGAAAGCAGCCTAAAATCCCCTAAAGGATCACACCAGCTTGGTAATTTAAGTTTTAGAGAAATATTATTACAGAAAATTGAATTATGAATCACAGAAAGCAAGACTAAGTTTCTAAGGGTTGGTTTTTCCAGTGAGAGCAGGAGTAGATGATAGGATTTAAGATCATGAAATCTGAAGCCAGACTGATTGAGGTCACATTCTCAGTCTGTTGTGATACAATGTCCTTGAGGAAGTTTCTTAACCTTTTTATGCCTTGTTTTTCTCACTTGAAATTGAAGATAATAATGCTGACCTCCTGAGGTGAAGTGCAGGTAAAGACTTATAAAAATACCTAGGAACAGATGCTTTTGGCCTCCCAATCAAGTTGGTGTTAGTGTTGAGATCTGTGCAAATAGCCAAACATTGTGCCTGAGAACACTTGGTTGTCTCCTCACCATTGCTTTTCTCCTAACTATTGGATAATGGAAAGCTGGAAAAAGTCTCCATAGAGAGTGATTTTTGTCCTGGACCTGGGAAAACTCACCACTCTTGCCCTTAACCCCAGCTCTGAATTAATTCTGAAAATGAACAGTGTCACAGCTTGCCTTGTCCACCTTCTCCCTTTGAGAGGAGTAGAGGAAGTAGACACTTGGCTCAACTCAGAACAAGGAACAGCATATCTGCAGGAAGAGCTCAGTCATGGGCCTCTATAATCCTGTGAGGAGGTGTGTTGTGGCTGGTGTGGGTGGTTTTGATGGGAAGCTGCACCCCATCCCAGCACTTATC
This sequence comes from Ictidomys tridecemlineatus, assembly GCF_052094955.1. Lineage (NCBI taxonomy): Eukaryota > Metazoa > Chordata > Mammalia > Rodentia > Sciuridae > Ictidomys > Ictidomys tridecemlineatus. Next base: position 155,735,681 of record NC_135478.1, on the reverse strand, counting down.
CTTTTCTCTCGGAAGTGGAGATCTCCAGGCTGCCTGGGCTTTCTTATAGGGCTGCAAGCTGCTCAGATAACATTTTTTTTCATTAGTAATGAGAATGGGGGAAATTCTGAGGCTGGCCATAAATGCAAAGGTGAGGGTCTTCTCTAGTTCATTCCATCTCTGCATCATAAATCAAATGGTACTGGCTTCCACATGCCTGTTAGTGCACTGTGTGGTGTTCTTGTTTAATCATCCCGATTTCCTTGTGTGATACTTATTGTTAATATCTTCAATTTCTAGATAGGGAAATCAAGGCACAGAGAGTTTGAGCAATGTGCCTTTAGTTACCTAGCTAATAAGAGAGAGCCAGGGTTTTCTTCCAAGTCTGTCTGACTTAACAGCTTCTTAGAGTGTTTGTCTAAAAGAAATAGGTTTATTTAAATGAGTACAATCAAAATGCATCCATGATTCTTCTCTCAGTCTTTCAGAAGGTGAAAGTTACTCCTATTCCTTAAGCAAATTGTATGGGAAAGCTTTTGTCTGGCAACAGTTTTCCCACAGTGAATTTTCATAATGCCTAATTACAAGCTAGAAATTTGTCATAAATCTTGACAAATACAGAGAGTGGTGGGGGTGGAGTTACCACTGTAATGAAGTAAATATTGAGCTGAGGGGGGGGGGGAAGAAATGCTCTTTCAGTAAATTAACCATGCCTCAGTGGTAGATTTTGTTTTTCAGGCCATTTGTCTTTCTTGAGTTTTTGTAGAGGATGGGTGAAATTCATCTAAGTCAATTTTCAAGAACACATAGTGCTGTTGTAAAACAAATGATAAACACTGATGCACTGCAGAAATAAAAATTGGCTGAATCTTCCGGGAGGTGCTGAAGAGAACTGGGACATGCACAGTCAGACATTTTAGAAACCTGGAATTGACTTTCGGTGCTTTTTCTTTTCTATTACTGATATAACTGCAAAAATAGAACTGAACGTGTGAATGAAGGAAGAGGTTAATTTCACAACTTTGGAGAATTGTTTCCCCCTCCAACAGAGCAAGGGTGTTTTTAATATGCTTTCCTTTACTAAAGGGAACACTGTCTGGAATCTGGATCTGAAAATGTAAAACAGATATAAAATGATTGACCTGTCTTTTATCAGGCAATCTGATATGATCTACAGTCTTTCATTTTTACCTTGTTTTCCCTTCATTGTCTACAGTACTTATGTCATTTTGATAGACTCAGCCAAGCTTTCTGTACCTATAAAAACACTGAACAAGATTTGAAAATATATTTTATTTTTTGCAGAGGAGGAAAGGGATAAAGGGAGTTGGAGCTGCTGGTAGAAGAGGGAATGAAGTGGGAAGAGTCATTGTTCTTGGCTCTTTAGACATTAGACAAGGCAGAGGCTTTTTAATACTGGCAACTATAAACTGTTTTTCTTTTTTCCCCTCTTTCTCTCTCTAATGTTCATCTCATAAGACTGTATCATTCATAGCTCATAAAGTAAGGGTCAGGGTTGGAAATTTCTGATCTGTCTGTGGTTAGAGACAGGTTCAGAAGTGCTATTTAGCTTGCTACTGCCCACTTCTCTGTGCAGCAGTGTAGTTTTTGATGGGCTTTGTCATCTACTGGGTTACTGAATATCAGTATCCTCACATTTTCAAGTCCTCCTTTTCTAACTTGATCTTTAATATTTTTAAATTTTTTTTGGTCACTGTGGCTTGGATATTCAATGTTTTAGTAAAGCATTTTAAAAAATTTAAAATGCAATGGTCTCTTTGAGGAAGAGTACCTGCCAGTATGGTTGAAACATGTAAAAAGGGGAAACATGTAAAAAGGCTTACCTGAAGGTATTGGGCAGAGTCCAGATTGTTCAGGGCCTAGTAGGTCATGCTAGAGAGCTGAAAATGGTTTAAGTGCAATAAAAAGTGATTTCAAGGTTTTTGAAGGAAGTTGCAAGATCTGAATAACATTTTAAAATTAGTTGCAGATGGGAGATAGATTCAAGAGGTACAAGAATAGAAACATGGAAACAGGTCAGAAAACTATTGCCTAGTCTAGAAATGATGGTAATCTCACCTGCAGAGTGGCCTTAGGGATAAAGACAGTGGACAGAGTGAGAAATTCTGCATAATTACTAGGACTTTATAAAGAAGTGTATGAGAAAGTGAGAGTGCAGAAAGTGTCAGTTATGATCTTGTAGTGTGAACAGCAGGGTCTCAGGAGATGGTACCTATGAAGACTGGCACAGTGAAAGGAGAGCAGGCTTGGACACCTCAGATGAAATGCTTTTGAAACTTTTGAGGAAATATATCAACTTGGCAGCTGATGGCACGGAACTGGTATGTGAAGCCATGGATGTGATTGTGTAGGGAGATGTATGACGTGAAGAAAACTCACCAAGGGGAATTCCATACTCAACCATGGGGAATTCCAAAATTTAGAAGCTGGGTAGAGGTAAAGGATTTAGTATAGGAGGTAGATAAGTGAGAAAAGAGGAAACCAGAAATGTTGTGATTTTTAGGATGGCATAAGATGGTAGCATAACCAGGAGGAAGGATTGATTACCTATATTGAATGCTGAAGAGCTAAGAAATTATTAAAAAACACCAGAGAATTTGAATTGGTCATATGGAGTTCATAGATATAAAATAAGTAGGCAAAATGCTATTTCTTTAGAATTGTATCACATGTTGACATCTTGACCAATAAGTTTTACTACTGACTAAATGAAGGCAAGAAGACGAGGACAAGCCATGTTATTTTCACAAGTGACAATATATTTATAACTTATTTCTATTTTCATGAAACTGTATTGTGTTCAGGAAAACAATAATATACTATTTGTGCTGGTTTAAATTTATTTCCCTTCCTGTGTAAAATTCTTGATCCATTCAGATTCTTCATATGTGAGTTTCCAGTGTCAAGGACAGCAGGTGCAATTGTTCTCAACTGGAGGTAGCTTTGTCCCTAGGACACATTTGGCAATGTCTGTGGATATTTATGATAGTCACAACTGAGGTATAAGTATGCCACTGAGTAGGGAAAGACCTGGGATGCTGCTATACATCTTACAATGTACAGGACAACTTCACACAACAATCACTCGGCCCAAAATGTCCACAGTGCCAAGACTGAGAAATTCTGACACATCTGCTCAGTGCTCAACATAGGGCCCTGTTGTGGTAGATTGTCAGCATAACTCTTCTGTTAAAATCTCTAGAATGGATTTTCTGTAGAATGGATTGCCAAGAGGAAATGGGGACAAATAAACTCAATGCCTTCATGGGCTGTGGCACCAAAAGAAAAGAGTGGACTTCCTATAACTGAGACTGAAGGAGCCTACGATGAAGATGATGCTGGTTTAAGCACCATGGTAGAATGGAGGGTTTATTGACAGAAAATACACATCTACTCAATGCTTAACATCAGGCCTCATCAGTGGTAGATCATCACTAGAGCTTTTCTGTCGAAGGATGGGGATCTCCTACTTTATTTTTCATGGTCTACCTATAGGTTCGATCTTTGGTTTTGGTTTTCAGGTGGAGTTTGTTTGTTTAATATAATGAAATAAGAAATAAAAGTAACTTGCATTTGTATGAACTTCTGTGAATTAAGCTCTTTTGAAGCTTATGTCCAAGTCTTATAAAAATTCCAAAACATATATTTATTGTCACATTAAATATATGTTTGTTTTGAAGGTCAGCAGAAGAAGCATATGAATACAAATAACATGATAGAGAATTTTAAAATAAAAATAAGCAAAAGGCAATAGGAAATACTCATAATGTGTTTTTAATCCATTACCTGTGGATATTGCCTAAATATTCTTTTTTCCTTCTTATTTCTTCCTTTAACGTGGCTTCAAGTTTTTTTACCCCTGCAGAACTAATTTTCAACAGAATCCATCTATATGTTTATAAATAGAAGACAGTGTTCCATCCAATGTTAGACTTGTTTTATCAGAACTGAAACCTTTGTGTGTAGTTGGTTCCTAAGCTAAAGTATCTATTAGGGAAGTCTCAATATTAAAAAATAATTTTAAAATTTATTAGATTGGTTTTCTTAAAACCTGTATTGACCTCCCTCTTCTTTAAAAAAATAAAAAATTTTACTTTATTATAAAATTATATTTTTACTGTTAAGTGTGCATGTCTGTATAACTGTAGTAAACTCCTTGATGCTTACAAACAAGGTAGGGTATTAAATTTAACTATTATCAGTAAAGTCTCCTGTGAATTTCCTCCCTTATTAGGGTTTTTATTGTTTCTTTCATTTGCATTAAAATCCTACTACATATATATGTATTCCCCAAACAAGGTTTGAAATTAGAGTTTTTAAAATACCTGTGCCTGTAGAATGGATTGCAAAGAGGAAATGGGGACAAAAATCCTTAATGCCTCTTTAAGAATGCAGGTAGGTACATGCTGTGAGATCAGGCATCAAGGATGGGGGCAGTGGCACCTAAAGAAGGGAGTAGACTTCCCCTGTGACTCTCTGCAACTAAGGATAAAGGAGGAGCCTAAGATGAAGACAACACTGCTTTAAGAGCAGGATTTATTGACAGAATCTCAGAAGGGAGCAGGGGACAAGGTGCACACATTGGTTTGGTAAGCTGTGCTTTCTTGAAGGGAGACTGACACCACGTTCTCTATCTAACTTGGGCTTGCTTCGGCAGTAGGACATCTCAAATTGGCCCTCTCTGAGCAATTCAAGATGTGGATATAGTGATTTTTTGAGAGAGCAGAACTGGAAATGAAGAGATTGGAAAGACTTTTTTTTGAGAGAAAAGTTGAAGCCACATGAAAAGAAGAAAGGAGAAGGAAGAAAGAATATTTAGGCACTATCCATAGGTCATGGAAGGATTAAAACACATCATGAGTGTTTCCTATTGCCTTTGGCTTCTTTTTGTTTTAAAATTCTCCATCACATTATTTGCATTCATATGCTTCTTCTGCTGATCTTTAAAACATACATCATAGGTTAGGTTTTTGTGACAATAAATATATGTTTTAGATTTTTTATAAGACTTGGACATAAGCTTCAAAAGAGCTTAATTAGCAGAAGAACCCCAGCTGGCTTCAGTGCTTGGTAAAAACATGTCATGAGCAGACACCATTTCTAGAGCTATCGTTCTTTCTATTACTTTCTATGATCCCAAATTTTCTCATATTTAAAATAAGGAGTTAGTCTAGATAAGTGTAAGAGCATTCAAAGAACTTTTCCTTTTGTGCATTTCTTCCTCCAACCTTCATGAATCTCCTTCCTGCCTGTTAGCCGAGGATGGTTTTCACTCTGTTCTTTCTTCTCTCAAGCCCATTTAAAAGTTATGGGGCACATTCTCTTTCTTCCTAGTTCTGCTGGTTACTGATGAGAGTGTGTCAATTCCGTGCTATAAGCAGGAACTCAGAGTGCACTGTTATTGGCATGCTATATTCATTTCCAGATGGTGTCTGTACTGGTGCTGCATTGCTTAGACCTGAGGCAGTGCCTGGACATGGACCGTGCAGGTACCAGGGCAGATATATGCTAGCAGGTAATATTATTATTACTTTCATAAATTCTATTTAATCCAATTTATCAAAAATTCATAAACATAAATGAGAAATGTAAGACTGAAATTTTTACATTTGTTAATCAGATAATTTTCTCAAAACAAATTTTTATTTTCAAAGCAATTAATTTTCTTTAATTTGTACTTGAATTGATTATGTCCTTCAGTCAATGTTCATGTGATTTTGTTGCTGCCTAAACACTCTTGGGCATATACTATGACTGCTAGTTGTTTTAAATATCCCATATGAAAAGTTATAAAAACAAATACTAAACCTGTAATTATAGATTTGCCTATAAGAAAACTGAAATTTTATTAAAAACATTATATAAGAATTTTACAATAACACAAACAAATGAAAACTCAGTAAGTGAAAAGCATTTTATAATTTACAGTTAAGAGTGTGGCTCAAAATAATGAGTTAGATTTCAGACTCCTTTTTGGTGCCCAACTTTTCTAGGGTTTCCCAATGAATAAAGATATTTGTATAATTAAAATTCAGTTAATTACTGAAACTGAATTAAGATGACAGTGAATGAGCAGCCTCAGGTGTGTGGCTCTGCATTTTAAAGTGGTGCATTTAATGTTTATGCAAGAGTAAGATTTTTAAAAAGTGATTAGCACCTTGACTGTACAGCTCCTAATTTTTTTTTTTTTTTTTTTTGGTAACACTGCATAAGATTTGAAGCCCTCTTTGCTTCAAAATTTGACCTATTTAGAAAAGTTCTGATAGTTTCTACGTAATATATTCTCTCAGTTTTGTAAGTGCCTTTGGGTAATATATTGAAGAGGCAAGCAGTCTCATCAAGCAACATAATGGACCTTATCACATTTCAAGATACATTTTTTTCCCCTACTGCTGCTGCTTCAAGTTTTGTTCTGTGTTTAATGATACCACACTCTACTGACAAGGGGAGTTTTCCAGAATTTAATTCTCTTTGCATACAGTGCGGTTTTTAGTCTGGCTGCCATTTTCAGATCTTTTCCTTGAAATGCGGTGACATAATTTGATTTTTTACAATAAGGAAAAAAAAGAGTTTTGTTCATCCTGAAAGGATAGAGAAAGAAAGTCTGTGACTTGATAGAATGAGAAAAATGGATTGGTACCAGCTCAAGAAGGCAGAAGACAACTCCTGCTTGGATGAAAAGTATAATTGGTCTCTTAGTAAAGGAAAATCCTGGGGATACATTATTCCAGTGTTCAGCCAGGGAGAGCCCAGCTGCTAGAGGAAAAGGGTCCAATAAACCCCCACCATAGTGAACACTTTTTCCTTCTTGGTAACTGTGAATGGCATATTTTAGTAGCAGATGTTAAATTTTGATGACTTGTCAAGAGACACCTGACAGGTAAGATACTCTTTACTATCTCTACTCTTTGCAACCCTTGAAATCTCAAGAGACACTAAGTAACTTTACCAGGAACTCAGATATCTCCACCCTAAAATTCAGGTCTTCTTCGTGGTAGAGCTACCTCTTTCGAGATATGCTGACTTTTCTGAGCAATGTTTAGGGTAAGATCTGATCTTAATTGGTTTCACACACTGTGGAAGGCTTCCTTTAGTAAACATCAGTTCTCTTGCTTTAACAATACCTTAATGAAGAAACAATGAACTGAAGGACATTTTAAAAGTAGGTTGTGTAAGACACTTAAAAAATGTTGAATAACACATTCAATATTCTCTGTAAAATACTACATGAACTAAGCAGATTATAAAGCAATATGTTAATATAGAGGAGTTATTTTATCAAAATTAATTAACTCACACTATAAGAAAATTTTTATTTATTTTTTGCAAGGCTGGGGAATCTACCCAAGGTCTTGTGCATGGCAGGCACAAGCTTTACTACTGATCTATACTGCCACCCTTAGCAATTAACTTAGTTTTTCACCTTTGACATATCTTCCTAAGTAAATATAAGTAAATGTAAATATAAACAAATGTCTTTATTTATTTTTTGGGTACTGGGGATTGAATCCAGGGTTGCTTATCTACTGAGCCACATCCCCAGCCTCTTTTTTACATTTTATTTAGAGACAGGGTCTTGCTGAGTTGCTTAGGGCCTCACTAATTGCTGAGGCTGTTTCTCAACTCGAAGTTCTACTGCCTCAGTCTCAGAGAGCCACTGGGATTACAGGTGTGTGCCACCACACCCAACTAAACAAATATCTTACTAAATATAAAGTTATTGAGCTCTGTGCAATGCAAAGTATTTCACATAAACAGTTTATGTTAAAACTAGACAGATCTTTGTCTTGGTTTAGAAAAGAAATATTCTGTATATATTTAAGGAAGACAAAGTGATTTTATATATGTAATTGATAAAAAAAACTTCATTTTTTAAAATAATGATTATGAAACAGCATTTGAAAATCCTGAAATCATCAATTATAGTTAATAGCTTATACCCATTCTTATATCATGGATTATAGTTATGGCTTATACCATTCTTTAAGACCCATGCTGAGAAAGTTACTGTCAAATTAAGGAGAGTTAAATTAACATTTCTCTTTAAAACTGAAGTTGAGAAATATCAATATTTTAATTCTGTAAGTGAAAATACTTTTTTTCCTGCAATGTAGTTTTCTAAATAAAATATTCATTGCATAGGTAATATGACCATATCCTACACATTTTGTGTGAAATTACTAAAAAGAATATTCCCTCAAGTTGATTCATTCAATTGGAACTTTCCTGCTTTTCAATATAAGCATCAGAATTACATTTTAAACATCATAAGCTGTTGTTTAAGTGATTTGAAGATAACAATGTATATTTTTTTATATAAAGCGAATTAATTTAAATATTATAGCCAGAGTTGCATTTTATGATGAAACATGAAGTATTCTTGGTTTTTAAGCTTATGTTGAAAGTAATTATAGCAGAAAGCAATCTAGACATAGTACATATATGTCTATTCTTGCATAAAGTGATTTAATCCTCAGTTTTATTCCAGAGACTTATTTAGGTTTCATTTAGTATCCCACTGGGATAGTAAATAGCTTAATACTTTCTTTTATATTACTATATAGGTATTTAAATGCAGAAATGGAGACAACACATTGACTCCTACTGTATTTGAATGTATGAATTTACATATATAAAAACATACAACAAGTTTGTTTATAGAACAAAATAATATCTTATCTGTTTTTGTGACTTACTCACTTACTCTGTAGAGACTGTGAAATCAGAATAAGTCTGTCCTCAAACGAGAAGTGCCACCTTCTTCTCCCTTTTCCCCACCAGACACTAATGGTGTGAATGAATGACACAATGGAAAGTTCTTGTTAATTAGGTGTTCCTGATGATAAAGACTTAACACGTCTTAGTTTTCCTATTCCCTCTCAACCATCACCAAATTCAATATGTAAGAAAATGGATCTCATAAAAATCTTTGAGCTTAGTCATTTTTTTGTACATATGCATTTGACAAAGTAATTAATTCATTTAAATGTTCAGAGACTATTGCTGTTGAAATCATATGTGCAGTTTTCTAAAATATAAAATATTAGGTGTTAAGAGCAGAGGTCTCATCATCAGTCTGATTTTCATGAATGGAAATTTAAGAGTTTAAATTTAAGAGCCAAAATGGTACAGCAATTAAGTAGAAAATGTACAGGATTAATAATACTCCCAGTCTGCTTGTTGGCCTGCACTCTTGGGTTAGGGCTACTGATTTTATGCATGTAATTGCCACTTGTGATTTGTGCCCATATGCGTAGTTCTCTAATCATGCATGGTTCCAATGGGGACTGACTTGGCATATGTAGTTTTTATGTATAGTTTTAGCTAGAAAATGTGAAAGAATTCAGATGATGATATTGGTTGTATGATATATTGCTTTTTGATTAAGGCATTGTTAATGTGCAAGGTATGGTTGGATCTGGGGCTTGAAGTATCATAGAAAAGACATCGATTTCAGAGTCAGGAGGACCTAAGTTTTCACATAATCATTAACTATTTGAGTGACATTTGCAAACTGACTTTACTTTCCAGAGTTGGTTTTCTCATATAATATCTACTTTGTTAGGTGAAGTAAAATTATTTTTTTGTGTGTGGTATTGGGAATTGAATCCAGGGCCTGAAGCATGCAAGGCAAGTGCTGTGTCACTGAGCTACACTCCCAGCACATGGAAAACTTAAGTCTGAACCTAGCCTTTTAGAAGACAAAGAAGAATTGATTTTGCCTTTATGAGTCCCAGTTTCTTCACCTATAATGTCTACTCTGTAAGGTGATATCAAAGGTAAAATTAAATTATTATGTAAAGCTAGAAACTAACTTTTTAGAAGGCATAGGCAGTGTTTGGTGTCTAGTACAGTATTTGAGGTTTAACAACTGCCAGTTATTATTTGCATGAATAAATTAATGCACTTGGAATGCTGGAAGGTAGTCAGCAAATATTCATTTTATGCTCTTCTTTTTTAGAGTTCTACATCTGGTTAAGTTACTAGTTAACAATAGTTAAAACTTCAGTTAAGTAACTTTTTCTTCTTGGTTTCATTTTCCTACATATATAATATTGTGCAGTTTTATCAGTTGTTCTTTCATAAATGATTTTTTTTTCTAAAAGCATAGATTTTCACTGGATGCAGTAGCATAAAGTTGCCATTAGAAGACTGATAGTTTTTCACAGAAAGGCTAGAACACTGGTTAATGCAACTATTGAGTGTGTACTAACTAACTTGATTTCCATTGTAATATGGCAATATAACCTAGAATAAGGAGCTAAGTTTTTAGAGATGGCAAAAGGGTAGCAATAGAATGAGACCTTAAACTTTTTACATTGAGAAACATAGGTGTTGACATCCATGACATGTTCGATGTCTACCAACATTCACTCCTCATTGCTCCATGGAAACAGAGTTGTCTCTGAGCACATGGTCCACCAGCTAGGCACTACCACCTCCAGATAGGCGTGACTCGGTTCTTAAGAAATAGAATGTGAGCCAATGTGCCTCTATTGGGCTTTGAGATGTCAGTGGCTGTCTGTGTTCCTTCTCTCTCCTACTTGCTGGAACCTCAGATGGTTTGGATCCACTTTTAACCATGTGTTAACAATGATGATCTAGAAACTGTCAGGGAAGCAAGGTGAAAAGAACCTTGGTGGCTGAAGGCCCCACCAACTTGAAACGTTGTACAAGAAAGAAATAAACATCTCTGTTTAAACTACTGTATATTTATCATCTGACTTCATTGTTTTAACTGCTTAATCTAGATCCTGACTGATACCGAATCCCATGGAATTTGGTTGATCCAGGTTCTTCCCATCATTAACAATTAGGGGATCAGATTTGAATCTCCATGCCTAGGTGCCCTCATGTTATGTGGTACTATTATGGGATTGTGTAAGAGCTTTAACAGTTTGCATTTACGATACCAGGTACAGTGCTAATATACTCTGTCAATTAATGTTCTTGATCAAGTTCTAAGTTAGAAATTATCATCTGAATTTTATGGGTGGGAATACAGAGAAATAATGTTTGTGTATTACTTCCCAAAAGGTCCAGAGCTAGTCATTACAGAGGCAGGTTTTAAGTTAGACATCTCATTACAGAGGCAGGTTTTAAGTTTAGACTACTTGATCCCCGAACTCACAATCTTAAGCAATATTAGCAGCTCTTAACACAATGCCTAGAAATATTAATTTATATTAATTTATTCCATAGGTGCTAATAGTGTTGTTCTTTATCAAACCTTAAATGGGCATCTGATGTGGGTAAGATATTGCGGGCTATGTTGTGAGGAGCTTGAGGTAGGGGACCCAGGAGCATAAATAAGGCATTGCCGTGCAAACACTGCATAAAAGCTGAACAGAAGTAGCTTCTGTGTGACTATGAAGGAAATATTAGAAATCCATGAATCCTAGAAATTAGATTGTCTACCATGAGAGCATAGAATATGACACATTCCATACCGTCTGTATCAAATCAAGATTTCAAGGTGCATACTTCAGTTTCAATGAGGATAGGATGGGGAAGCTATTTTTATGTATCTAAGAATAAGTCTTGTGTTTCTCTAAGATAATTCTCAAGTGGGATGGAAGGACAGGGACCCTGAATGGAAGAGGCATCAGCATCAAGCATGTCCTAGACATTCGTATGTGCCTCACCCCTTCTTGCTTACTTGCCCACTAGAGAATCCTTCTTAACAGGGTAGTTGGTGGAGTTCTCATTTTATTGAACAGAGTCAAGTGTCAGCTGGGATTTCTAAGTGATATTTTCTGATGGGCTGTGAAGTTGGCTTCTGCTCACATTCTCATCCCTCCAGGCAGGAGACCTTTGGCAGCCAGCTTCATCTGGAGTCCCCTTTCTCTCCTGGTTATTCTCTTCTCCTGGATTCTTTTCCCTTTGAATCCCCCTTTTTATAATTCTAATGTTGTCTGTGCATTTGTTTTTACTTGTATATTGTCCATGCTCTTCCATCTTCACCCTTGACTGTTAATGCCACAGTAGCAAAAATCTCCATCCAACCCCACCCAATGTGTACAGATCTTCTTGGCTAGTGCCTCACACGTAGCAGGTGCTCAATAGATAGCTGTTGAATAAGAAAATGGATGGATGGTTTCAGAGTTGAGTAAGAGAAAATTAAAATGTTTTAGTTTCTTGTACCTTCTCAACTAATCCTGAGAAATAACAAAAATAAAAACACGTTTTGGATAAATTGGCTTTTACCAAAGCCAGAAAACCGTATTCCAATTTGCTAGTCTTTTCACCTTTTCTCTTTCTCCCAATTCATATACATCCAAAGAAATGTATCCAAACACCAAACTAAATAAACTACAACTCCCCTTTTATCGGCAGGTTTCTCTTCCTAGTCAACTGAGAGCTGTAGTAATTGATAACCATTTAAACCACTCAAAGATCTGTCCTGCCATCATGGTGGGTACAAAGAAACAAACTTTCTGATCTCTAGGTAGGGGCCTGGTAATATTGAGATATTAAAAATACTTTAAGCTTTCAAAAGGCAGAAGAAAAAAAATATTTCTGAGACCTACAAATATAAATATTTAAATATTTATATATTTCACATATTTATATTGTTATGCATATTATGACAATTTAGATTGCCATATATCATGAAAATATTACAAATATAAAACACAAGCTCTTTAACTTAGGTATAATTTTAAGCACTTTAGTTTTATGTTTAGATGCCCAACTACACATTTTATCAGTGTCATTAATATTAATTATTAAAGACCTATTCATCCAATGAATTGCCTTCTAGCAATCTTTCTGAACTAGATTAATTAGAGTGTGAAGTTTAGAAAATCAAGAATATTTTTAAATATTAAAGAGGAAAAAAGAGTCATGATTTTAACCTTGTTTCTGTCATAGTTGTGTGGTTTGCTTAATCAGGAGCAAGCAGAGAACTTTTCCCATGAGATAAGTTAAACTTGAACTCAGATCTGTTATTATTTAAGCTTTGGAGAGTTTATAGCTTAATCATTACTTGTTCTACATATACCATACTCCCTCCTAAAGTGATATTTAACCTGAATTTATCATGTGCTACTGGATTTTAAGTATCTTAAAGATAATAGAAAATATTCACATCTTTTCTAGATTATTGGTAGAGAAAAACAAATGTTAGATATGACTGCCCTGGAGAAAATGTTCTGCTAATCCTTTTCATATGCCAGACATAACAAACAGAATTATAGAATGTATAAAGACAAGATTTTAGTTACAAATATTGTAGGTATGAAGGTTGCTAGCCATTATTTCCCTTCTTATTTATGCTGTCTTAAACTAAAATTCTGGAGATTACCATGAGTTTTCATGGATTAATACAGAGGCAAGAAATAAGATCCATTGAATACCTTTGTAATGTCCTATCTTCAGGTCCCCTGTCTAAGGCAGGCAGCACCTGTGTGTATAGACAGAAACTGAGGTCCAGAAACTCCAGGAAACTGTCCAAGTCCCATGCCTGATGAGAAGAGAATGAGTGTCAACTCCAAATCCCAGGCTCTTGCATGTACTTGTCCAGATTCCGACATCAAATCTATACCACTCACATTTCATTGCATAATTATAAGTTTACTGAGACTTTGACCAGAATTATTGTAAAGCCGGGCTTGCTTTATGGCTTTGGGAAGAACTGAAATATGTCATGTCAAGGACAATGAAATGTTAAGCCTTTTATGTGGTATTTAGTTTCCTTTGCCCCATGCACACTTATCCTTGACTTAACACCCATTTCCTTTAAGGTCTCTGTAATGAGACCTTGCACATTTTCCAAAAAATACACTTTGTCAGTGACGGTTTATTCACCTTACTTACATAGTTCGAGGAACTGCTTGTTTAAATTTAGATACTGTCTCTGATGAAATGTTTTGACAAAGTAATACCAGCTTGATACTATTTAAAATATTTTGACAGATGGGAAAATTGTTTCAGTCTGAGTTGAGCAATACTTTATTGCAGTATTTTGCGACTTAGGGGAAAAAAATGGTAAAGGTAGCCTCACTGTTCCCCAAAATAGCATCCTGCCATCCTCCCTGAGAAGAGAAAGGCCTCCATTCACTCATAGATTACAATATGTGTGCCGCGTATGTTAAGAAATTCTTGCAGTTTAAACAAGAGGGAACATTTGGGGACTATTTCCAAACAGGGAACATTTATTGTTCTGTAAGCAAACAGAACCTAAAGAACTTTTAGAAACATTTGCTGTGATGGCATTTTATCAGAGCCTTTTCATGCCCTTGGTGAGATTGCCTTGAGTTAATGAAACGAAATCATCAGAATTTAAAACTTGCTTGGTTGAAAAGAAAAAAAAAAATACCCTCAAATGTAATGACTTCAAAGTCTAGATATTTTAGGATGTTATTGTAATAAATTTATCTTTCAAATTAGTTACAAAGGAATAAAATGTAGATTGTTCTTGTTTGTGATGTCAAACACATACGAGGAGAGATGATAGGGCAGAGGACCAGCGGGAGCAGCATCACCTGGGAACCTGTAGAAAGGCGCATTCTTGGCCTTCTGAATCAGACCCAGGTGGAATCCAGCTCTGTGGGCTTTAACCAGTGTTCCTGATCTTTCTGATGCACCATATTGTTGGCTAAGTACCCAGAGAGAGTAGAGATTTTCAGAGTATCCCATTGACTTCCTTCAATTTCTGCCATGTGGAGGGAGGAGGGTTTCCGAGGGGAATGATCAGAAATGGTTTCCAGGTTCCTCCACACCTGTTTCAACTCTGAGAGCCTCTTTTTACATAGGATTAAGTTTTATATTGGGCTCTGAAAGGATCTGAAAACAACTGTGATGGATCTTTCTTTCGAGGAGGACACAGGATGGCCCAGAAACTCTTCATGGATTGACAGCATCTCTTACTGTGTTTCCATTGTTCTAGGCATGTATGTGACCTGAAAGTGAGTTTGGTGGGTGAAGTCACAGTGGATCTGTTTGTCGGTGACAGCCTGCTGCTCAGGACTCTTAAGGAACCTATCTATGCTCAGATCAGGAAGTCGGCTTGACTTTCTTAGTTACAATGGAGGCATGGCCATAACCATTGTGCACATGGATTTGTGTTTAAGTCTTGATCTTCTCACTGTGCACAATTCAATATGTAGAAATGGGAATATCCCTACCATGTGTGTGTCCAGTAATAAATTGTATTGCCCATGACCAATTCAGGCCTCTACTTCCACATGTTACTGCAGGTTGGATCTAGATCTCATACAGGGCTGTTACTTCCTGAATGTGGAATCAAAGAAAAGGAAAGCTGGTATTTTCTTCAGGTTTGTATGAGCTTGTATAACTCCCCTTTGTGTGCACAGCCTCATTCACACACACAGAGTCCATCATTTACCACGTTGCTGAGGGCTCCTAAATTCAGTCTCTCTCTTGATAAACCACATCATATAAATTACTCTATCATTTCTTTCCAAATTATGTTTTTAAGAAAGTTTCCAAGTAAATTGAGGACAATTATTTCTATAGATATTTTTATATTATTAATTAAACTTTAAGAAGATTTGTATTATTTTAATATAACTTATTACTTATGTTAATAATATATTTTGTTTACCCCTCAGTTCTGGAGAGAGATGATAAAGGTGATGACAATCAGTGTTATTACAACAAGAATTATGCAGTTAATACTGAGAAGACTTACTGAAAGTAAGGAAGGCAATGTTTTAAGTACAAAGTATTTTTTTGTTGAATTAATATATTTTATCCTCACAGTTAAAATATAACAGGCTTTTAATCTTTTGTACATGACCCTTAGTGAAAAATTGAGACAGTATACATATGCTTTCTCCATATACATATTATTTATACATTTATATGCATTTATATATTTATACATATATACATTATATAATGTATGAATGGGAAAAATTGCAGATTAACTTTCATCATGGTTAAGAGCTCATATTTTCTTTTCTATTCCTTTCCATTCCATTATATTTCAGCCCATTTTAAAAAAATACCAGTTGAGACTCAACAAATTGATTTCATCACTCACCCTAAAGTATCGCAACATATAGACTGAATAATTGTGCCACCAGATAGCTAATATTATTATCTGTATTTTGCAGATAAGGAAATAGGTACAGAGAGGGTAGGTAAATTGCTGTCTTTAAACCCTGGATTCAGGCAGTCTGTTTCAAAATCTTCCCTGCTAAAGTTATATTCTGTTTTTAAGATTGTAATACTAACAAGAAAGATACATTAAGTTGGGATTTGTTTTCTCCTAAATATGGGGGCAATATAGTGGCTACCTCAGAATTTTTGAGTAGAGGAATTTAGAGATGAAGGATGGGGATATGTTGGAGCCTGGCTTTGGAGCTGCCTTTCCATCACAAGCATCTCTCCCCTCCACCCCCTCTTTATCCTCCCTCCAGAGTGTTTGGGGAAGTTTTTGTAAAGAGGCAGATGGAGATTAAGATGGAGGGGAAATGGCTTTTGCCACTAAAACACCTCTTGGACCACCATGGGAAGTTGACTTTAATCCCAGTAGTTAGAGAAGACGCTCCTCCAAACCTTTGTTATATGTAGAGCCTCTGTGTGAGTTTTCTGCACCCATACATTTTAAGCATGCTTTAGCTCATTTCAGAAAGAAAGTATTCACTGTTTTCAGGGAGAGAAAGAAATGATGTGATAGGCCTTGTTGCTCGGATTCCTCCCTGGACGTACCATTAGATCTGAAGGACTTTTAACACAGCTTGATATTTTGAAACACAAGGATTATTCTTTTCCTGGCATGATTAGATATGTCTTTAAAATATGCCTCTTCAGTGTACAGATACAAAATTCAAAAATAGGAGGGCCAAGAAGTGAAAAGTCTCTCTTTCTCCCTTTTTTTCTGTTTTTTTTTTCCTCTCCTTTCCTCAGAAATAATCACTATTTCTTCTCTCTTGTGCAGCCTTCCAGAATGTTGTGCTATGTGTGTCTGTGTGGGTATGTGCAGTAAATATAAACATGGTATAGCTTAAGTTACTTGCTTTTTTTCCTCTTGATGTACTACTCAGAGTTTGTTCTGTATACATAAGTACTTTTTGCCTTCATCTTTTTCACAGCTATATAATGTTTCATTGTGTGAATTTTCTGAAATTAACAGAACAGACCTTCTTTGGCAGACATTGTAGATAATTTCTAATCTTTTGCAAGCCTGAATGTTTTAAATGTAAATTTCCTGTAGGGTTATGAGTCCTCTGTGTGGTCTCTGATTCTTAGCTGAAGCTTTGCCACACTGAGTCTTCAGCAAGAACTGATAGAAATCAGATTTTTGAATTAGGTCAGATGTGTGTCAGGAAGCTGCTTGATCTCAATTTTCTCGGATGGCTATTTTTAGCTTCTGAACTGTAATCATAATAAAAAATCTTCGTATCTTGTCCTAGACAATCTTCTCTTAGAAGATTAAAGTGATCCCCTTTACAAGTTCAAGAAATGCAATTTTCTAACAATTTAATGGGTTGATTAGGGACTTTGAGTGTTTATTTCTAGATGGAGAAAAAAACCTGCACTCTAAAAGTTTTATCTGCTTTATTCTAAAAACTCCGAAAAAATTATTTTTCCCCTATAATTCATGAGATTTGGATTATTAACTATAAGGCACATGTTTCCTTAAATGCATAGATAGCTATTTCTTTGTCCTATTCTTTGAAAAAGGTGTGGGGACTGTTAATTTAGTTAAAAAAAAATTTCCTGACCACGTGAGTTTTCTGTAAGCCATGCATTTCAAGCGTGTTTTAGCTTATTTCAGAAAGAAAGTATTCAATATTAGTGAGTGATAATTATATGGAAAACAGACCAGCAAGGCAATCAAGTGGAAAGTTGGTAGAAATGTGTGGCTAAGTGATGTGGACCATTCTGTGTTTTCTGACTCAATTATATTCACACTGCCTTAGAGATAACAACATTGGTGCTATGTAGCAAATAATCTGAAGAAAATAATGCTGCAAATTCTTTGAGAAGTAGTTTTAGAATTTAATATTTTCCTGTCAGGAGATTTATGACCTGACACTGAGCATTATTAAGGCTCAGATCCAAATACTTAGTTCATTTCCTCTTGCTCAGCATTTAGCAAAAATGTGAAGCACACTAGCCAGATACCAGTTCGTCAAGCTCAGGCTTCAAGATTTGATATCCTTGTCACCACGAGTGAACTTTGGAATGTTTGGATTTTAATATATGCAAATGGTTTCATAATGTATGATGTGTTAGGTGAAAAATTATTACACATGCCAACAATTCAATTTAAAATGTGACTCTTGAATATTTTATAAACCACTGGAATAATAACAAACCCTTAATGAAAATGAGAATGATTTTGCTTTGTTTGCTAAATCATGTAGCCTGCATTTTATTTAACACATTGCCTCAATTTATCCTTTTGTCCGAGAGATTTCATGTTAGAATAGAAAATAAACAGCAAATCAAGTTGGACTGCAATCGCATTCACTTGGGAAATTTTACTTAGAGCCATTTGATACATTTTTTTTGGAGGAGTTTCAGGGACCCACATTGGTTAATTTGAATCTGCAACTTGATTACACATGAAATTAAAGTTAATCTAAGTGGACAGAATCAATACTTTTCTGAATTTAATTAGATGGCCAGCATCCAAACAAGAGATTATTCTTTTTTACTATCTTCCTGTCCTCTTTCCTTGCAGGGTGAAATCATTCCTTTGCCAAAATATGTTGGACAGTTCCCTGGTGACAGGTTCTATAGAAACTCATACCTGTGCTGTTAGCAAGGGGAGCCCAAGGGGAGGGAAATGGGGGTGTGGAGTCCATTGTCTTCTGGAGATGGCAATGAGACCGCCGCCCTATCTCCACATCGCAGCCCTGCTGTGGGGACAGTATCCCATTTGCAGTAGATCAGCAGCGACTCTCTCAACCAAAATGATAAACCAGGATGGTATTTCTTTTAGCTGGGGAATTCCAGGACAGAAAGGCAGGCAAAGTGGGGTGATAAATTATGAAGTAGACTAGACTTGCATTTTGAGGATCTTGCTATTTATAGTTATGTTTGATATGGAATGCCTGGAAATATGGCAATAAACCGAAGCTAAGGTTTTATTTCAGGTAATAACTTTCTTTTTATCTCTGTTGCAGCGTTACTGGACAACCTAAAGGGGTTTGGGAAGGACTGCATGGTATAACCTTCATTGCCCTTTGTGTTCAGTGCTATAAACATGTTTTTAGTAATTGTGGGGGTAGGTTGTCAGTAGAGTTTTAAGGCAATTTGACTCTAGCTTCGTGAGACAGTTGAATTGCTGCGGTTGATACAGAAATGGCTTGATGGGTAGATACATTGCAGTCATAAAGTAAGTTTAGTAAGGTTTAAGCCACATGGATATATTTCCAATTTTGTGATTGTTTTTTTTTTGAATGAATGAATGAAGTCTGAA
This sequence comes from Ictidomys tridecemlineatus, assembly GCF_052094955.1. Lineage (NCBI taxonomy): Eukaryota > Metazoa > Chordata > Mammalia > Rodentia > Sciuridae > Ictidomys > Ictidomys tridecemlineatus. The sequence goes on along the minus strand of NC_135478.1, from coordinate 155,716,279 downwards.
ATTTATGTTTTCTAATTCAGATTTTTATTTTTTGTATTGTACCATGACAGATAAATATGTGCCAAGCGTCTAGTGTGAAGCAGCAGCAGTGGGGGATAAAAGCAAATATCAGAAAGGTCCTGTCCTCATGATTCTCAGCAATCTGCTTGAAAAAAAATAATAAAAAAAACCTGGCAAAAGTACATGGAATGATTAAGTAACAATAGCCACATAGAGATTGTGATCTTATTTTAGGTGTCATGGAGAGTATCAAAACAGAAGGCATTTGTGTAAACCTCATATTCAAGGAAATGGATTTTTTTTTTAAGGCTGATGAAATCTGAAAAAAACATCATTTGTCCCTTGTTTCATATGCTGTCTTTTAAAATTAATATTTATTGAACACTTACTAAGTGTTAGGCACTATTCTGTGTGTTCTGCATGTCTGAATTCCTTTGATATTTGACTTCATGTGAGATAGGTCCTGCTATGATCATCCCCTTGGAATAGATAAAGGACATGAGGCAAGCATGGTTCATTAGTTGCTCAAGGTCACAGAGCATGTAACTGCAAAGGAAGCCCAGGTGGGAAAATAGGCAGCAGTGTTTTGGAGTGAGTCAACCCTTTTGTGTGTGTGTGTATGTGTGTGTACTGGGTATTGAATCCAGAAGCTCTCCACCACTGAGCTAAATTCCCAGCCACTTTTATTTTAAGACAGATCTTGTTAAGTTGCAGAGGCTAACCTTGTACTTATGATCCTTCTTCCTCAGCCTCCCGAATAGCTGGGATCACAGGCCTGGGCCAGGATACCCAGCTAGAGTCAACACTCTTGACCTCTGTTCCTCGAACTTTTCCTCATTTTGCTTATTGTTAGTTAACAATATTCTACTTGAACCCTAAGGAGATGTCCAACTTGCCCTGTGATCAGAGACTTGGAATTTATTTCTCTAAAAAAAGTGACGATAAGTTATTTTGGTTCAAGAATTCACAGCCCTACATAATGTAAATGACGAAATTAATCCCCTTTGAGGAGGTGGGTAGAGTTAGGAAAACACCTTAACTTTTGAAAGTTGAGAACTGCATATTTATGTAAATGTGCATTTCCTCTGTCTCAGTCCAAACTGACTTTCTTCCTGGGCAGATAGATCTTTATTTATCATGACATCTGTCCCAGATCACGAGAGCATCTATCACAGCCTTGAGTATTTGCACTGAAAAGGGAACTACTTTCCAGAGATGATCCTTCACCTAAAGCTTTGCTTCATTTATAACAGAGGATCCCAAACTTCAGTGTGCATCTGAATCAGCTGGAGGACTTGTAAAATAACATGGATTGCTGGTCTTACCTGCAGAATTTTAGTTGGATAGATTTGGGGAGGGGCCTGAGAGTTGAGTTTTCTAACAAGTCCTCAGTGAAGCTGATGTTACTGTCTGGGATCCATACTTTAAGAACCATAAATTTACTCTAAAAATGCAAATTGAAAAAGACTAGGTGCCATTTGCCCCCTTTTTTTCCTTTGCATTTGGGCCAGCACCTCATTCTTAAAATGCCTATGCTTTTATTTAGAAGACCACACAATTATTGAATAGCTTTCTTGGACCCTGGGAAAATTTACACAAATCTCCAAATATAATAATCACTGGGAAATTGCAGTTTAGAAATGCACATGACTTTCTCAAGGCTATTATGTACACAGTAAGAGGTTTCCCTAAAAATTCAAACCCAGGATTTGTTTGAATTCCATTAGAAGGCATGCTCTTAACTACCACATTTTAAAATCTGTAGTGATGAGCTGAATTTCACTTAGGTCTAAAGTTTTAGTGTGGAGTCCTTTATTTATAATACTGCTTTTATTTATACTTTTAAGCATCCTAAAACCAGCAGGAAATAAAAAGTGCATGACCACAGATTTTTAAAAGAAAATATATAAATGTAAATTGCTCTTTAGAATGTGACATTTTTTTTTTAATTTGTAGTTATCCTCTTCACATTTTGGGAGTTAAAGTATCAATGTTAAGATTTTTTTGTGTGTGGATTGTGTTCTCTCTTTGCTTTTCAATTGTTTGCACCTATATGTATCTATGACAAGAATTTCAAGCAATGATTGTTATACTTTGAGGGGATGTACATTTCTTTGAAAGTTGGTTAAAAACTATGAAGTTTTTCATAAGAAAGTGCACTAACTTTGCACAGTGCCCAACACCTGTCTGTGGACACTGGATGAAAACGCTGTGGATTCAAACAGCAGAGAGAAACAAACTGGACTTCTGTATCTGAAAGACCTACGTTTGGGCTGGGGATGTGGCTCAAGCAGTATCGCACTCTCCTGGCATGTGTGCGGCCCGGGTTCGATCCTCAGCAACACATACAAACAAAGATGTTGTGTCCACCGAAAACTAAAAACATTAAAATTCTCTCTCTTTCTCTAAAAAAAAAAAAAAAAAAAAAAAAAGCACAGTGAAAGACCTATGTTTGTGTCTGTTCCTTTCTGTTAATGTGAACTTTGGGGAAGTTATTACCAAGTCTTGTTTCTTCATCTATAAAATGGTAGTGATGAAAGTGATAATATCTAACCATATCTAATATGAGAATTAGATTTAAAAAATTCAATGAGAATTCAATTTAAAAAACGTATATAAAATATCTGCTCCATTAGTGGAACACCAGTGTTTCTCAAACTTTAAAGTGCCTGTGAGTCATATGGGGATCTTGTTAAAACTCAGACTCTTGATTCAGGAGTGAGACCTGAGATTTTGTATTACTAACAAGTTCCCAGGTGCTGCTGCTCCTTCTAGTCCAAGGACGGGACCATATTTGAACATCAAGGTAGTACACGATAGACATAGAGGAAGTGTTTCTATAAACAAGAGCTCTTAAATGTTACATTAACAGAGCATCTCTGTGGCTAATTTAGCACTCGTTTGGGATCATCTGCTAAAATATGCTAATACAATATTTAAGAAATGAGAAACATGGTCTCTAGAATGTTTTCATTGGGAAGTGGTGCATTGTACTCTGGTTTTGTGCTGCATAATGTCCCCCCCCCCAATACATTGGGAGTCCTCGTTGAATAAAACTCCATTAAAAAACTATCCACATGAAAAAGTCTCCTCTCGGTGTGTCACAGTGAATGAGAAATGTAATTGAATAACTTGGTGTCATATGTTCAGTTCTTGCAGCGGGATTTTCTTGGCTAAAGTGATAATACGCCATGGCTTCCTGATTGTTCTAAAAAGTAAATTGATGAGGGCTGGGGTTGCGGCTCAGTGGTAGAGCACTTGCCTAGCCTGTGCGAGGTCCTGGGTTCCATCCTCAGCACCACATGAAAATAAATAAATAAATAGATAGATAGATAAATAAATGAATAAATAGTATTGTGTTCAACTACAACTAAAAAAAATAAGTGTTTTTTTTAAACAAAAAGTAAATTGATGATGCTGAGAGCATTGCTCTTTATATATTTTGAATAAAGAATTGCTAAAATTAAGTATGTTGTATTTCTGTCTGGTAAAGATTGTTCTCAGAGTAGACTTTGGAAGAAAAACTATATAGAGATAGCCAGTCACTTCTAATGTTGACAGAAAGGGTAGTGGTAAGACATACATGGTTTTCCTACCATGGTTTGAGTAACTGGTTCCAGTTTGTCACTGGGGGCACACTGTTCTAGTGCTGATCCATTTTCTCTGATAACTATCAAATCAACTGGAGCAGATAGGCAAAGAGCCTCCGGGCACATGTGGAGCTGTGGTTCAGACGGATAGAACTTTCTCCTTAGGAATAGAATCCGTGGTGTAAGGCCCCACTCTGTGTCTCGTGTCTTTCTGTTAGATGTTTTTTTGTGTGTTCCCCAGAGTTTCCCATAAATGTTATTGCTCCATCTTGCACAAATGGCCTAGTATAAAATGATGGGTTCTTCTTAAAAATCTGCTTGTAAGAGTGGAAATGGGAGTCAAGGCTGCCCTGCTTGAACTCTGAAAATGTGATGATGATGGTCTTCGGGAGGAGCTCTGGCTAATCATATCCTTTCGGATGGCATGTATTTGCCTTTAAAACAGCATTAAAAGAGAGAGAAAGGAATCATGCCAGACCTGCTTCACCCCAGAGTGCTGGCCTCCCCGGGAGAGTCTAGAATTGATGGTTTTCTACTTGAAGCTGCAGGGGATGCCAACATCCCTTGGGTCGGAGCCTTTCCTTAAATAAGGGAGATTTACAAAAAGACTGTAGCCCAGGACAAAGGATTCATCAAAAGATTACAGTTTGAGTCCTTTAATCCAATAGAAAAATGCTAAATAAACATCCAACTTTTTGAAAAGATGAAGTCTTTTCCCTCAAGCCCACTTGCTTGATCAGCCACACCTCATACTTGCCGTTTTCAATAACAAATGGAATGCAGATGATATTTATTGCAGCAGGTTTTCTATTCAGAAGGCATAACCCATGAATAACTTTGGTGACTCCCAGAGTCACCTGTGGAGATGGTGAAAATATTTAGAATTCTCAATTCCCACCACATTCATGCAAAAAGAAACTATGTTGGAGTGGGGTTGAAGCACCTGGATTTTTAAACTGTTCTATTGTTGATTTGAATTAATTCATCATGGATTAGCAGGTTGCCAGTAAAGAGCACTAACTACTGATAATGATAGATTCTTTTTTTTTTTTCTTGAGAGACGAAGGCAGTGAATTATTACAAGGCTTGGGATCAGGCTTCATATGTTGGTTGTGTTACTTAAATACTTTTATTAAATCTCTCTTTTCCTCTGTTTCTTATTTGATAGGCGGGGAAAATTCACTTTCTATCTCAGAATGGTGAAGACAGTTATGCCCAGTATTGAGTTGACTAGTACATTATAGGTTCTGCTACTTAAAATCTGGCCCTTGGATTATAGTAGCAATATCACCAAGAAGCTGCTAGAAGTGCATCATATCAGGCCCACCCCAGATCTCCTCCATCAGAATCTGTTACCGATTGCTAGTGTAGTAGTGTTTGCCATGTTTGGGGGTGTTTTTCAGTTATAAACTGATAATCTTAAAAACACTTGATCGTTGAAACAAAAACATTTTGTTTGTGTTTTCTTTTTGTTCTTTGTTACTAATGAGTAGTTTCTGGTAAAAATGAGTTTGTGCTTCAGTAAAACTTCCAGAATTGCATCTCAGATCTTAAGTAGCTTTTAGTTATTTTCTTTTTCTTTTTGTGCTTATGCATTTAAATGTAAACTACAAAGCCAAAAAAGCAGTTTAAGAGTAGACATAATGTATCCACAGATAAAAACTCATCTAGCAACCAATAAAATGGAAACTTGTGAATGTTTTCAGCAAATTCCCAGCCAGATTAAAAAAAATAAGATCAAATAAAATATTTGGAAACTATGCTATTTGTTGATGCCTATAAGTTTAAAAATAAACCAAACAAATCTGCTTATTCTTGCAAAGCCTAAAATTTATGAGTTCCCTTCATTATTGGAGTGAAAAATCACCATTGTAAATGCTGTCTATGCTAAATTTAATTTCTTTATTTGAGTTTTAAAATTCATCTATATGTGTGTGTATATGTGTGTGTGTGTGTGTGTGTGTGTGTGTGTGTGTGTGTGTGTAAAATTCAACTCTGGCCAAAGTATAGAAAAAGCTAAATTTGAAATCACCTCTATTCTGTTCCTTGAAGAAGTTTCTAGCCATACAATTTTGAAAAGAAGGTAAAGATGTATTTGTCATCAAGAGGCAAGTCTGAATATTATTGACATGATTGTTGAAGGCTTTTAGAAGATTTTTATGCAGTTATTGAAACTAAATGCATTGCCATTCATGGTAGACAATCTCAACATTCACCCAATATTTTGATTTCCCCTCCTTGGAGTACAAACTGAGTGAGAAAAGCAATTTTCGTTTTTTCATGTAGAGTCTATTTTAGTTAATGTAGCAGGTTTTTCGTCAGTGTTGACCAATTTTCAGTTTCAAATTTTAACCTAAACTACTCAAGATAGTGGGAACAAAAGATTTTCTCTCAGTCTTTAGCCCGTTATTTCAGCACCTGCTGCTCACCCCATAGGCAGCCTGGCTTTTAACAGGCTCATCAGCAAATCAGTGGGAGGAAAGTCTTAAGAACATTCAAACACATTCAGGTGTCCAGTGATGATCAAGGATGCTTAAAGTAACAGCCAATTATTTTTATCTGTTTATGAGATTAATTGTGTTGGTCAGATAACTGGACTATACTCTTTGTCTTCCCCCTTCCATGGGATCCATGGTTGATCTTATTAAATCCACTAGAAGCACCTCCGTGGACTTCAAAATCTCTCTGTAACTTTCAGCGAATGGGGGAGCTTTACTGTGAATGGTATGAGCTCCTATTTTTCAGAACAGTAATAATACTGAGTATCAAATCCTTTATACTGGCTTCCCTATCCAATCCTGAAAATGTGGAGCTACAGGACCAGTGACTCTTTTAAGTATCCCTTATTGTCAATCACACTTACTAATCACTAGCAGAGGACTCTTGAATTTGGCAAACTTGGGATTTATTCTAAAAAGTGCCACTAACTTATGGCAACTGTCATTCTTCCTGCTGACTCATTTTTATTCCTTCATTGATCTCTGGGACATGAGGAGGAAGGGAGTTAGTTCTATTTTGGTAGATAAAATTTTGTCCCTTCGTGAAATTGTGAGTGTGCAGATTAAGCCTGACATTTGACATGACTTCCTTACACTTCGTTTTTCTCTTTGGACATCCTCCTGACCACATATTGGCACAAGGGTGTTGTGGAAGGGCTCCAGTCTTGGGGGACCCTGATGGCTGGTTCCTGCTAAACCATGGCTAGCTGTGTGAACTCAAGTCATGCTCTAACTTCTTTGGGAAAACTTTCCTGTTGCCCAATTCCAAGCATATTTATTTAAATTGTGGTTGGGAGGAAGAGAAAGGAGAGATAATTAAGGAGATAACTAGCATTGCTATAAAAATATTTATCTTAGGTTGAGCCATATACAGTTCCCATTTTTATAAGATAGGCAATCTCACATGATTTGACCTACTAATTTTCTCTTGCCACATTTCAAGGCCTAAGGACTCTGATATAAATAAGGCAAGTTCTATAGATGTCTCCAAGATTTTCCCACTCAAGTCAAATCTGGCTTGAGTCCAAATAGTGAAATGGAAATTGTTCCTAGTGTTTGCAACTACACTTTTTTTTTCCTGTCTTTTCCCTTTCATACTCTTCTCTTTCCTCCCTGGTTCACTCCAGACCTTCAAGATCTTCATGTGCTTCCCATCCTACCCTCTCATGATCAGTCCACTTACCTCTCTTTTCTGCCTCCTGATTCACTGCCTTTTTAATGATTACCAGAATCTTTGCACTATGCAAGAGAGAGGAAAAGAAGACACATGAAGATGAGCTAGACAACGATGATTAGCTCAAGGACAGGCCATTCTAAATGAGTGATATGCCTTTATATTGCTAAACATATTCCATTTGAACCGCAGGATCATTTTGTAAGCTTTTGAAAACAATTCGTATGATTATGGAATTACAGGAATAAGATTAAATGGGAAATGGTTTGATTGAGTTCAGAAATGGCACATACTGGTGAGCTGTGGAGGGTTATTCCTTCACGTATTGTGCCTTTTTTGAAGACTCAGGTTCCTGTCTGACTTGGGCAGTGAGTGCATGAATAATTGCCTTATTAACTTTTCTTTCCTGAACAAGCCAAGTTCCAATCAAATTTTATAGTGAGCCACAGATGAGATGCACCCTGGTGCACAATAGAACCATATAAATGTTCGTATCCATTTCTTTTAAATTGCAGAGTGGTAACTTTTTTATTGCTTTGAATATTTCATTTAGAATTTATATAAAAAAGTAGGGCAGAAATTGAAATATTTCTGTTTTCCATTATGTATTAGCCTCATTTTCAAAGGTATTTAACTTTTCAAGCTACTTAAATTTATTTTACTCTTCTTTGAGGTAGGAATTCCTTTGAGATTTCTAGTGGAAGAAATGTATAGCTCTCAGATCACTCAGCTTCCCAAGGGCCTTTCTCTTTTATTTGAACCATCTTCTGACAATAACAAGTAGAACAATATCACTCAAAGGTAAAGCTGATATTAAAATCATTCCTCCTTCTCTGTGGATTTAGCTGCATTAAACACTGTTCATCTGTAAAGTGTGGCACAACCTGAAAATTGCATTTTTGGTCTAGGACTTTAGGATTTAAATGTGAGCAACACAATTTGGATTACTCAGTTTATTTCTTTTTCATAATCACAGACTTTGGGCATAAGAGAAAAGTGATTTTCGATATGAAGGAAGAGGTATTGAATGTAATTTCCATGATCATAAACTACCACAGAGTGACTAATTTTTGTGGATTACTAAATCAGATACCACAGAGTCCAATTTCCCTTTAGGATTCCAGTTAGATACATGATTGTTTTGTCTGTGAAAATAATTTTCAGGGTTTACTTAATGGGAACATATTATTTTTGATACACTATAACTCACATTTCCTACTTAGCAAGAGATTTTGTTTTCATATTGAAAAAGTTGAGTCTGAATAGTTCAATTTTATAGAAAGTGGTAGAGTTAGCTTTTTGTTTATTCTCTCCTTAATTGAAAGTTGGCATGGCTTATGCTGATTGGTGATGGGCAACAAAGGTGTTGTAGTGCAGGAGAGGAAAGCAGGCAAATCTGGCTCATAGTAAGTAGGGATTTGATAAAAAAAAAAATCAAGGGCAACATATTGGGTAGGTGAAAGAGAGAGGAAAATGGCAGCTAGTTTCAGGATGAAGGTACAACAATAGCACCCCCCGCCCCTGAGATAAAAAGATCCAGGAAACACAGGGAAAATTTGAGAAAGGATCTTTGAGGGTAAGGGGGGACTGTGGGAAAAGCTGGGAAATTGACTTGGAGAAGAGAGGTTTAGGAGGAACAGAGTAGGACGGGACTAGAACCCCACTCCTAAAGTGCAGGCTCCATTTTGAATGACATTGACCTTGGAGAACAGTGTCAACCATTGACATGTTTCTTACTCCCTCTGAAGGCTTCCTGATCTTAGCCCATAGAAAGCTTGCTCTTATAGTTGCTCAAGCTGAAAACCTCAGTTATCCTTAATCCACCTCTATCTCCCAGCCCCATATCTGATTGTCTTTAATTCTTATTGGATCTTTTGTGGAAAATGTACCTAGGCCCATGACCATTTCTCTTTTACTCCCCTGGCATGATTCTGGCCCAGGCTACTGTTATCTCTTAGCCATTTTATTACAGTGGCCTCTGACTCTTGGCTTGACATTGTTCCCCTATAGACAATTCTGAACTCATCAGCTAGAGGGATCTTGTGAGAATGAAAATTCAAGTCCTTAACTGCATTCTGTGAGGCTCAACATGAGGGATTTTTACCAGGAAGCACCTTGGAATCCTCTGGGGGAGTTTTACAAACCAGTTCATACCTAGGCTCTAACCCATAACAGATTTGAAGGGAATGGTGTCTGGGCATTGTATCTTTTAGAAGCTCCCATGTTTAGGCACTGGATATCAACAATAGATAACATGATGTTCCAAGTCTCAAGCTTCTGACCCCTGGCAAAGAAGATCAGAGGATCCTCCACCCAGACAACTGTGACATTCTGCAAGTGTTAACACTAGCTGGATGGAAGAATTACTGGGGAAACTGAAGGGGAACTAGGTGCTAGCAGATTCTGTGTCTGGTGAGGGCCTGTTTATTGGCACATAGATGACTGTCCTTCTCACTGTGTGCTCACATAAGGGAAGGGGTGAAGGAGCTCTGTGGGGTCTATTTTATAGGGACACAAATCCCATTTATGAGGACTTTGCCCTCATGACTGACTCACAATTCAAAGGCCTAGCCTTCGAAATCCACCACGTGAGGATGAGATTCCACCATAGGAAACTTGGAGGGAGTACAGAAACATTCATCTATAGGAAATTATACAAAGTGGGGGAAGTGAAAAAAAAAAGTAAGAAAGAAAAAAATGTGGCATCCTTCTGGGCCTCAATGGATGAGGAAGTTTTCCCCTAAGAGAGAAGGAAAGTGCATCCAAGATGACTCCTTTACCATGTTGATGAGATACCAAGAGGAAACATGATATGCTTATGAGCAGAGCCTTTGAAATCAGGCAAACCTGGGTTAAATGACTTCACCTATTAGAGTCCTAATGTTCCTATCTGTGAAATGGAGATAATAATAGTATCTTCTTTATAAGGATGGAAATTTTTCACTGTATTTGACACAGTGTAGGTTTTCAGTAGTATTGACTTTCTACAGAAGCTAACTAGGCATTTCTCACAATGGAAATTGAAATATCTTTTAAGTGGTTTATGACTTCAGTCGGGTGCTCTGTTCCCTTGCTACTCACAGAGTGGTTCTCAGACCAGCAATGTCAGTGTAACTTTTCAGTAAGTCAGAATTGCCATGTTTGGGGCCCCTTCTCAGAACTATCAAACAGAATTTTACTTTCTAACAAGATCCCTTGGTGATTTAAGTACACATTAAATTTGAAGAGTATTGGTGTTAAGCATGTGAAAGATGAATAAGAAAATAGATCCTGCCTCTGTGCAGCTTTTAGAGGTCTCTGAAACAACTTTAGTATTTACAGAAATAATTATAATGCAGGGTATAATGTGATAAATGACATGAGACATCCTCACCAAATTCGAAAATAAAACAGATTGTTTTAAGCTCAAACTGAAAATAGTATGAAGTTCTTTTTCTGAAGATCAAGTTGAAAGTTCTTAAAGTTACAATGAATTTTTTTTCTTTTCTGCATCCTCAAATGCTATAAACCATAGAGCATATTATATATGTGTAGAACTTGATTTGTTCATGTATATTGTGAACAAATGACCCACAAATACAAGTTGAATCCATTGTCTGAAAGAAAAGGAACAAGAAGTACCAGAAGGTAATAAAAATTATGCGATAATTTTAAGTCTATGGGATAAACTAGGCTATGGAGAGAGAGGTCAAGAGGACAAACATGTTAGTGAAAATATTGCAATTGCTTCAATTTTTGAAGCTCAGAACTTTGGGAAGGAAAATTCCATTTTTAAAATACAAAAGTAATGAACAAAACAAAAAAATCTTAATTTTCTTTGTTAACATTATGAACAAAACACTGATGTATTAATTACTCTGCTTTTAATAGTAATAATTTCATCTTTTCAAGCTGACCATTGCAAATTACTAGAACAGCCTTAAATAAAGCAATTTAGAGAAAGAAGATTATAAAGTTGCATATAATCACTGTGAGGTACTGATTACTTTTGAAATTCATTTTGCTTTTTAAAATTAGCATATAAACTTTTCAAGTATAGTATAATTTCTCTTTATTTTTTTTTGTTAAAAAAACCACATAGCCTAGTGAAATATAAGCAAAAACAATAATTTAAGATAAGTGGTGTTTTTTGTCATTGGCTACATTAACAATGGTTAATGAAAGTGAATAAATTCTGCTGGAGTTTTGTTCTTGATAACATAAGTATAAATAGTGAACCGCCTTTTCAATGGCAAATTGAACCAAATTATTCATAGTTAGTTATATTTTGTGTATAGTATTAGGTAATGTAAATATATATTATTGTCTTACTTCAAGTTGCATTTTTGCTGGCAGGAATTTTAGTTTTTACTTTCAGAACTTAATTCAACTGAAAGTTCCTATTTTTTCAAATACTGTTTATTTTAATAAAATTACTTAAAAGAATCTATCTTCAAAATTATAACATTCTTAGGAGTTTTACAAATTGTTTGGGACAGGGGAACTTGGGTAAAAGATATTGAGAAGCATTTATATTATTTTCTTGGCTATCTAATTAAATTGATGTTTCATTTTTCTCTTTAGGAATTATCAGTTCTGAATTCCTCCTCTTCTCTTACACATTTCTGATTTTGTCCCAAAACAACAATGCACACTGGCATGTTCTCAGTGCCTAGAATGAAGAGTAAGAGGAGTATGTTGATAATGTAGCATTTCATCTATAACCAAGATGGATGTAATCATTGGATTCGCCATCACTTAAATTTTTTTAACACTTATTTTATTTATTTATTTTTACATGGTGCTGAGGAATGAACCCAGTGTCTGACACATGGTAAGCAGGCAGCCTATCACTGAGCCAAACCCCCAGCTCTCACTTTTAAATTATTCAGAGTTTTAACAACTCTAAGAAGGGCAGGTTAAGAGTTGTGTAACTCTGTGGGCTGTTTTCTTTGGATGCAAGTCCATCTTTGCAAACTACTTCTTTGTGGGTATATTCCCTTTTGTATAAGATAAACATTTTGAAGAAATCTGATGTTTTCATAGTTAGAATCCATAGAAGAGCTTCTGTTAGGTAGTGTTTTGAATGATCGACTGTTCCATGGATTGATTATTCAGATAAGCAAGAATCTTCACCCCAAATATATTATTTTCCATCATCTCTTCATTTTCCTAGGATTTTGGATATCTCATGGTATTTATAAAAGCAATTAAGACTTGAAGGATTTTTTTATCGTTCCTGTCTGCTAATAATTCATTAAAATCCATATAGCTATGTGACAAGATATCCATAAATGAATTCTTACCCTGATTTTTTATTTCTGTTTATTCATTCTTTTTTTTTGTATGTGTGGTTCTAGAGATTGATACATTCTAGGAAAGATCTTGATTACTAAGCTACCCACCCTAGCTCTAACATTTATATTTATATGAAATGACTTGACATTTGATTTATTGGTTATTAGACTTATTTAAGTAAGGAAACATTTTTTTCATTTTTAATTAGTATATGGAATGCTTATATGATTACAAATACTTTTTTCAGGAAATATACTTATTTCTTATAATAGGCTGAGTTATTTACTATAAATTAAATTTAATCTGGCAATTAAGATGTTGTTATTCTTAATTTACAAATCAGAATCCAGATACTATTGGGCAGAAAAGATAACATCAGAAGATAGCTAATTTGTAGTAAAAACTACATTTTCCAGCAAGCATTAATTTGAGCCATATGTAATTGCGGGTATTTGACCATTTCTGACCTACAGATATGGCAGTTGCATATGATTCAAACTAATAGTCAAAGACAAAATTTGGAATGTTACACCAATTAAAACAATTACAAACAAAACACAGAATGGGTGACACCTCATCTTGGGGTGCAAATTTTTATGCTTAAAAAAACAAGAAAAACATTTTGGAGGAACTTGCTTTTATATCATCACATAAATGTGAAAAAGCTAATTAAAACTATTATTAACCAGAAAATTGAAGACCAAGTTGAAGAGCCTACCAACTCAAGTTGGATAAACAGCAAAAAATAAAAATAAAATATGCGAATCTTTTGAAATACTTTTCTGTTTCCTAACATCACATCAAACTTCCTGATTTTAATTAGTGGAGAATCAGTTATTGGTTATTTTAATCTTCTTTTGGTACTTGTTTCCTTTTTTATTGTTGTAGGATTAGATGAAATAATAACATTAATTTGCTCCTTTGTAAAAAGGGAGGTTGTGTTAGAAGTATTCTAAGGTGCCTTTCAGCAATTGACTGCCAACAAATAGGAAAAATATAACATGGTTTGAAGAATATTTATTTAAGCAGTAATTATGACTGGAAAACATCAGAGTGGAAATGAGGTATAGTTTAGAAACCTCTGCTTTAGCTCCACTCCTTTTTTTATTGAGTTCATTAAAATAAAATGAAATTGTAAAAACTTAAACCATGACTATTTTTCTCTTTGAATTTTAGTTCCTGTTGAAATTGGAGAGAAAACCACACAGCAACTAAAGCACGCTAATAGGAGAAGTGGCTACCCTCCAGGGGTTTCACAAGGTGGCATTGCTTTTACTGATTCATTAATTAAAAAGTGCTTGTTAGGTGCTGGGGCTAGACTCACATTTTCCAGACTCACAGTGGAACTTAGCAGTGGCCATTCTGACACTTCCTGGGTTAGCATATTGGGACAGCACTGTCATACAGGGCAAGGTTTGCATTAACCAAACTCCCAAGGTATGAACATAGGAACTGAAATGCAAATGTGTTGGTTTATACAAATTGGTTTATACAAATTATTTAATTAAAATCATCTAGGATACACACCAACGCAGTGTTTATTTACTGGAATTTTCTCTATAGGGAATCAGAGTGTAGTTAGAAGGTCACTTCATGAGGCTGAGCTTGAGCGAGAATTGTATGATTCCATGTATGACATGTTCGATGATACTGTTCTCTGACAGTCTGGTGCCTCCATTTCTACAAAAGTGATGCACCTGCCTGAGGGACCAGCTTGCTCAAGACTGGACCAGAATATGTGTCCTGTTGACAGTGCTTGGATATAGATTATAGCTTTTGTTCCCTTTTCTTCTTCACAATGTACTCTCCTTGCTGGCCAGTATTTTATATAAGCTTACTAACCCAACTTTTTAGCTAAGTGCCTATCCCCAAAAAGTGCTCGAGGTATATGTAATCAATTTATATCACCATCTAGTTAGCCTCAACATTCTTATAATTTTTGCATTGGAAATATTATATATGTTACTTCTAAGATACTTTGGGTATATTGTATGCTTAAGATTCTGTGGGTGTGCATGCATGTTTTCTTGTGTGGGAGGAAAATAGGAAGGCATGATACCTACCTTTTGCCTTTCTGCTTTAGGAAAATAAAAAAAATCTGATTATATTATTTTGCAGAAGTTTTGTATGTTTCTCAAGTCTTTTGTGCTTGCCAAATAAAGATGGAAAGTGTGAAGATTATTTCCAGAGATAAACTTCAACCATCAATGAAACTCAGAGAATCCCTAATTCTTGTCTGTTTAGTGAAGATCTGTGTGTTGTTGGTGGGAATGCATGCAGCAAGAGAGGGACCCTTGAAGGTCGTTCTCAGATGCTTTCATGTTGGTCAAGAATCTGAAACCTGTTGGTTCTAGTCTAATCTTCATTAACTGGATAATCTTTTTCTCCTGATACTGCTATTCCACTATTAAAATTAATGCATATACAAGATGTATTGTCTCTGACTAGAAGAGATAATTTTAATATTTTGCCACAATACCTCAAGGCATTGGTCTGCAATGTAGACTAATGGGTTGAAAAAGATATTAACTTCAGAAAAATTGAAGAGAGTTAATCACTCAGAATACTTCTATAACCACTGACTTCTGAATTTTACATTTCTACCTCAAGGAAGTGGGGGGGAACCCAAGAACTATTTCCCCTCCACTGCCTCCCCTTTTTTTTTCTAAAAATAATTCACTTCTGGTTTTGTTACCCTATAACACATGCCAAAATTCAACCCAGAGTGAATTTTTGTAGCTAACTTAGAGCCCCAAAATAGAAACTGCTGACAGTTCCTTAAATACAGTAACACTGGCAGGTGCCTTGGTAATAAATTCATAAGCTTAGAATCCACAAAACAATAAAGTTATGCAAATTGGAGCATGTAGGAAGAGTAATCTGAAACAAATGGCAGAGAAGCAAGTTTTGTACTGTGGCATCCTGGTTTTGCTAACATAAGGCAAACAACCCTGAGGAGAATCAGGGAAATTAAAGGCCAAGAGGGGTTTCACAGACATGATCCAGGAGGGCAGTCTGAGCGGACCAGCTACACACTGATTTCTTTGTTTCTACAACCATAAATAGATATGAGAAATTGTAGGTTTTGCATTTCAGGTATACACCTCAGAAGGTAAAGTGAGAATTAAAAGACCTAACATGATTGAAGTTATCAGATTTGCTCTGTTTTAATTGTTCCTTTAGCAACATTCCCATCAGTCATATTCAGATTAGTTGTTTAATTTTAGTCAAACAATCAAGCATGTCAGACATTTTTGAATTCCATTTATTTAAAATATCCATTCTTAATTATCCCTTGGCTTTGATTATTAATCTCTGCTATTATTGGCATACCAGAATATTGTCTTTTTTTTTAATGCTCAGGGTTTTTTTTTGTAAATATATTTTCAATTAAAACTTCAGATACCTCTAATCATCTCAGACAAAAATGGAGCTGATAAATATAGCACTATCATTTATTAGGTGTGTGATGAAGTGTAATTTTGATCCTTGTATTATTGCTTGAAGAATGTAGCAGAAATGTTTAATGTTTTTGCTTTTTGTTTTTTATCAACTTTAACTCCCTAATAAGTACAAAATATACACACAAATATTAGAATGATGATATTTAAAAAAAAATTCTCATTAACCATCTTATTTGAAGTGCAGAGTAGTGGACTGCTACAAGATATTTTTTAGGGCTAGAGATCATAACTACCCTTTTAAATGGTATAACCCATTACCCAGCATTGTTGTCTGGCATTTACTCTATTCTCAATAGATACTACCTGAAATAAAACCAAAATAAAACAAACAAAAAACAGCCTTCATCTGAAAACTCTAGTCCACAAAAAGCAAGCTCAGGGGGATGGGAGTCATCACCCATGCAGAGCTACTCAGGTCTGGGAGATCTAGGGAAGCATGTAGTATGAGATGCTCAGGTCACAGGGTCAGGACTGAAACACTGATACTAGACTTATGTCAGCTCAACATGCTTCCCATCAGCATATTTAATCCAAACATTAAAACTTTTTTAAAATTAGTGCAGTTTATTTCTTTGAAGTTATAATTAAAAATTTTTTTCTAGGAGTGAGAAATTTATACAGATACTTAATATTTTTCCTGGTTATTTTCAAACTCAGAACCAAAATATTCTGGTGGAAATAAGATTGACCAGTAAATATTATGAAGTGACCAGGATAGCCATAGTGTCTCTGACAGACTTCTTTCTCACACCTTTAAGACAACTTTTCATTTCTCAAAGTGTCTGCTTAAATCTCTCATTCTCTCTGATTTTTCTAAACAAACAAATGACAGATGAAAACTTCATCATTTAAACTTGGCTCTTGCTTCTCTTCTTACATGGTTTTTCTAATACAGTTAATGAAAAAGTCATTAAAATTAGTGAGTATATTAAATATTTGGACCAATAAAAGGAGAGGGCCCTTTAAAAAGGAACTATAGCACCAGGATCCAAAAAATTATTGTGCCCCCTGACCACTCTATACTAGATGTGAGATTATAGGCCCATCATTGAACCTTTGTGGATGTCAATTAATATATTGATAAGACACATGCAAGAATTAAAGATAGGGGTTATTTTAAATGATTGAAAAATCCACATCTCAATTTGGTTGTTATTCTTTTACATACTCAACTGTGTGTGTGTGTGTGTGTGTGTGTGTGTGTGTGTGTGTATTTTACTGGAGACCAAATGGAGGGCCTTGTACATCCTAGACAAGTGCTCTACAACTGAGCTTTATCCTAGCCCTTTTAAAAATTGTATTCTCAGACAGGGACTCACTAATTTGCCCAAGATCACCTTCAACCTGTGATCCCTGCCTGAGCCTGTCAAGTAGTTGGAATTACAGGTGTAAACCACCATGCTCATTCGTTTTCACATTGAGTAGACTATGAGAAAGTAATTTTGTTAAAGGCAGATAAATCTATATATCTTATAAGATTAGGAAAGTGGAGACCTGACTTAATTTTGGATGTGAGAGACCCTTTGACAAACACCCAATTGTGAGGACATAATCTTACTCCAGGATCCCTTCTCAAAGTATTGGAAGTATAAATTTATTTTATGCTCAAATTTATGGTCATGCCATATTTGGTTAATGATATTATCAGGCATTACTTTATATGCCTAGATACTTTGTATAGCATATGGTAGATCACAATATATAACTAGAAATTAATAACAAAGAATGATAACACAAACAAATACTTGGAAGAAATAAACCATTAAAACCTACAGGATCTGAGGAAATTGAAACTGTAATTGTGTTTTGTTTTTTTTTTTAAAGAATAATATCACTATTCAGGAAAAACTCAAAATATC
The DNA here is from genome assembly GCF_052094955.1 of Ictidomys tridecemlineatus. Classification (NCBI taxonomy): domain Eukaryota; kingdom Metazoa; phylum Chordata; class Mammalia; order Rodentia; family Sciuridae; genus Ictidomys; species Ictidomys tridecemlineatus. The sequence continues at coordinate 155,698,417 of NC_135478.1, read as the reverse complement.
TCATGAGATTCAGCCAAAGCTCTACTTATTTCAAATATATAGCATTAAATGTTGTTAATACAAGACTATTCCCCACACAAAATAGGAACATTTAAAAATTATATAAAACTTAAACATATTGTAATATTGAGGAATGAGATGTGATAAACAATAAAATTTAAAGAAACAATAAAAAGTAGCGTTCATATATGCAAAACTGTTTCTTAAAAGTAATTATTAGAAATTTATGGATATAGCCTCCAGAAAAATTATGAAGCATAATTATTTAAAAAATGGGTAACAAAGTTGAAATGAACTTCTAAATTTAATAAAAATCAAAAATTATGTGCTGATATACCATGAAACTTAATGGCAGGAAAAATATCAATGCCTACCTACTCTTAGTTTCAGAGTATAAAGTGGAAAAAAAAGATAAATCATCATTTAAAAATTATTCCTCAAAATATTTTTACCAGTAAACTTTTCAATTTTTAAGAGGTTAATTCTTGTTTTTATGAATAGGAATTCATAAAAAAGCATTCCAATTAATGGTTAACTTAATGTAATTAATTTGAAAGTCAAAAACCTGATTCTAAAATCTGACAAAGTTTCACATTGCCAAAAATATATCCGTAATCCAATCCATTTTTAAATATATAGACAAAAAGTCTAAGTGTGAAATAGCAAATGAAATTTAGCAATATCTTAATGAAATAATTCACTTAAACCAGTGATGGCTGAGTTATGAATTCATTAACAGTTAATCAGAGAAATAGATCAAAATCTCTCTAGAGATGGAATAAAATATGAAAAAAGCTTACTATTTATTCCCGGGAAAAATATTAATAAACCAGAAAGAATATAACTCATCACTATATAGGATAATGTATTTCAAAGAGTAATTTAGTATGATATGCCCAAGGCATGCTTGCTGTATGTCTTATAATCCATGATAAACTAATGATATCAAATCCAAAACATCAAATAATAAACATATTTATCTTCATTACTTTCAGAAATGCCATTAAAGTAGCAATAAAGATTGAAAGTATGAATACACAGGACAAGGGGAATAGGAGAGAAGGAAATTGCAGAGAAGGAATATCAACACATTTTTGGAAGATGTAGAGGTGTTAGTACCATGGAGGAAATTCACATTCAATGTCTAGAAAGAGTGTGATATTGAGAAGCAAGATATTTTGTTCCCTGAACTCTAAAGACTCCAAGATTAATGAGTGGGTTGAGTTAAGGGCTGAATGTAATGGTTGATTGGAAATAGGTTTAAATATCAGTTAGATTACTAATCATACTTCTCTCCTACCCTCACCACCTTATATGCTAGGGGAATACCCTAGCACAGTCTCCTTCTTATCCATCAGGGTTTGAGAAGCTGACCATTTGAACAAATCAATGCATAGGATTTTGAGAATATGGGACACCAGGTATGTTAGTCAGCTTTGTGTGGCTGTCACCAGAAGACCTGATAAGAACAGCTTAGAGGAGGAAAAGTATGTTCCAAGATCTCAGTCCACAGATGACAGACTCCATTGCTCTGCGCCCAAGATGAGTCAGCACATCAGCCGGAAGGGCATGTAGGAGGGAAGCTGCTCCCTTCATGGAAGCCAAGAAGCTAGAAAATGGGTAGAGGACCCACAGAGAAGATGCAGCCTTCTAGGAGATACCCCCAGTGGCCCACCTCCTCCAGCCATGCCCCACTTGCCTATAGTTACCACCCAGTCATTTAAACTAGGATGGCCTGATTAGGTTACAGGTTTCATAATCCAGTCCCTTTACTTCTGAATATTCCTGCATTAACATATGAGATTTGGGGGGACACCTCATGTCCAAATCATATGCCAGTGATATGGGAAACTGGGAGTAAGGAATGTGGTTGGTAAGAAGGAGATTAAGTGAAAGTCTACATTCTGGATGTGAGAATTGCCAGTCTGTACCCTCCATGCTGACCATCTTTCAGGAGAATGCCCAATTCTAATGAACTAAATAAAACCTTGAAAATGGGAAGAAAACAAAGAGGAACCTAAAAGAAATGCAATTAATGAAGGGAATGAAAAAAAAAAAAGCAAAAGCATCAGAGAAATAATAAATACATTATGTCAATTAAATAAGGGGACAGTGTTTTTGTTCTCCTGTGGGTCCTTTTTTTCTGGATTGTACTCAGATATAGCAATCTTCTCACATCTTTCTTTGACTCTGTTGTTCTCTCCATTTCTTTGTCTTGAACAGTCTCTATGCCGCCAACAAACCTAGGTTCCAGTCTTGTGGCTTCCTGAAAAAATAAGCCTGTAACTGGAAGATCCCACGTCCTAGCTTCTCTTAGATTGCACATTGCCATGTTCCAAGTTCGACCAGGCCCATTCTAGTCTTAATATAGGTAGATTTGCTGTGAACTCATTCAACCCTGGGAAGACTCAAGACCTGTTTTTCATTGTGTTAGCTTCCAGGATTCTACTGAAGCTTTTTTTATTTGCTTTTTCTACTAACTATTGAGTAACTATTGAATGAGAATGACATTTGTATTTCCAAATATGTAGGAAGATCAACACAAGAGAAAGTAGACTCATTTTCAGGAAAGGAAAATGATAAGATATTGTTTATCTTTCTAAGAATGCTTAGAATGTTTTACTTAAAGCAGGAAGTAAAGAAGAAATGAGCGAGACTATAAACCATGCTCCACATGGGTTGATTCCAAATCACCACTTCTTTCTATCATCACACATGGTGAATGAGGAAGGGATCATGGCCGGTACAATGGTGGGGAAGAGACTAATCCATATGTAAGGGGCAAACAGAAGTAAGATATGAATTAATATCATTCAAAAACATTTCAGCTACACAAAATTTTGTATTTTTCAACTTCTTCATGTGTTTATGTTACTTTTCCTGTTGCTATACTGATAATATAAATTATATAATGATAAAAGTATTTAGTTCTTAACAATTTAAAATTTTTTAAGAAAATTAAGAGTTTACCTTCTCTAGTTATAATTCCTAGAATGAACTCAACTCTTTGCTAGATACAGGGCTTTGAACAAGTATTATAATCTCTAGTGCTTCAGTTTACCTATCTGTAAAATGGAAAGAATAATAACATATATAGTATATTTTCTGTCAGGTCAGATAACTATTCTTATTATTGTTATTGGCATTTGGTTTAGCATCATTTTAACTTGTACATAAATATTGTCTAGCTTTGTTTTTCCACTTTTATATTTTAATCTCTTTTTCCCCCTCACATTTTTACATTCAAACACTGATTTAGATGCATTCTACATAGTCAAGTTTTTAACTACAGATAAGCAAACAGGACCCTCTGGATTCTGTAAGCAGAGTCTCTTTTTATTGTAAATAACACTGTCTTCACTTTAACATAGGTACTTTTCACTCTGAATGTATATAAAAAGTCCTTTCTATATTTTAAAGAATAAAACTGATAGAAACTTGGTTGCATTTTTAACCATTTAGGAGAGATTTGATGATTATTGCTCATGTAGTCTTGTGTTAAATATTTCTAAAAAGTTATGCTCCAATTTGAAGATATTATACTCATTTCATATTTTACAGATGACAAAGTATTGCCACTATTTATTCCTTATCTATTGTCTTTTGAGGAAGCCACTAAACATAAGTTCTTATGGAGGCATTTCTTTTAACAGTAGTGGTGTCATATCACTTACAGTAATTATTTTAAAACTGACATTCTGACAGTGTGTTGAAAAAAGAAATGGTGGCTATGTGAAATTTACTTACTTAAATTTTAACTGAAATTCATTTTGTCAGAATATCTTATAATCACCAAATTAAAACACTATATAATCAAAATAAAATGACCTCTGCTTGTGCCTTGAAACTCATCTCCTAGTGCTTTTGTTAGTTTTTCTCCAGTGACATTATTTTATTATAATGACTATTTTGGAAATAATGACAGAGTAAATTATTTTCCAAAAATTTGCAGTTGTTCAGAGAAATCCTTGAACAATATACTGTATGAATTATTTTCACATTAATTTAGTGACTTTTAAAAGAGGAACAGCAAATCAACCAACTTTCAAATTCCCCCCGTCTCATACTTCTGTATTTTATTTATAGCAGAGGAAAACCTTCCTTCGTTTCTTCCTGTCAGCTGTGCAGAGGCAGTTCCACTAAACTTGGGTGAAGAGATCTCCAGAATATATTTTGAGTTCTTTGAATTAGTCTCTGTTAAGTACTTTGAGTAAGATAATTATTTCTCTAGCTAAATTGACTGCGTGGTTTCATGATGTAGATCTAAAAAGTGACTTATGTATTTTTTTTAGCATTTCTATATAACACTTTGAAAAGCTCCTTCATTAAGGAGAATTTATTGTTATGGAGTAACTTTGTAGAAGTATGAAGAACATGTTTTATATTTTGGAATCGAATGTTATAATAAAATGAGTTCTTGGTTCCTTGATCTAATTTTCTTCACAAGGTCACTTGCTCATTCTTTGACTGGTTTGATCCTCTTATAACAGAGTAAGATTGTTCAACTATGTATAATCAACTTCATTACTGACAGTTTAGAAGTATGTTAGAAAGCTTTCATATTGAAAGTATTTGAAGGGGCCTATGAGGAAATAATTGAGCGTGTGCCACTACATTCAAGAAAGATAATGCATGTATATGAAACTCTCTTTCTTAAATAGCTGTGAATGATGGGTAACTCACTTAACCTCTCTGGACCTCAATTTCCTCAACTATAAAATAAAGATAATGCTACCATTTCTGGTGAACCCACAGAGTTTGAAAAATGAGATAATGAGAAAATTGATATAAAAATGCTTTGAAAAGTATAAAGTACTATATAAAAATTAGCTGTTATTATTTTTCACTCTTGTTTTGCAATCTAGAACTTCAACAGAATTAAGTGCCTTTATTCTGGTAATAAGAAGGGAAATAAATAAGTATTGTATTTAAGATAATTTATATCTAAGAAAGAGAGAATATGCATAGGCCTACAATGACAAGATGATAAAGTTACATAATCTGTTGAATGTATGGAAACAATACACTGTGTTGGAAAAGTTGAAGTCTAGTATAAAGCCATTATTATTCAAAGAAGATCTAACCAGATGAAGAAAAAGATATTGTAATGATGATAACCATTTTTCTTAATGATTTTGTAGATCTAAGAATTAGGCTCAGGTGCATAGTAGGTACTTAATAAATATATTACTTTCTTACTGAATGAATAGCACTTATTATAAGAAATATCCAAAATTTGTACCCATTTCTATATAGTTCATAAAAAGTTTAGTATTTTTTTTCTGCTTCTGTTGAGATTTCATGTCACTTACTCTGTTAATGTGGTGTCTTTTATTAATGGATTTTGTGTGATAACCCACTCTTGCATTTGATAAAGATATATGAAAATAAGATAATTTTTATATTGTTCTGGATTCTACTTGAATAATGTTGCTTTTTTTTAAATCTTGCTCTCTTTTTCTTAAAGTGGAAACCAATGTAACTGACTTCAGACCTTTCTTATTTTCAAATATAGCTATTTAGTGCTATAAAATTTCCTCTAGCTGGTACATTAGTTGCAATACACAGATTTTTTTATATGCTGTGTTGTCATTATTTTTAAATACTTTCAAATAATAAAAAGGAAAATTGTGTCAATGATAGATGTGAATTTGGTTGGCTATGATAATCACTTAATCATTGATATACATGTGTATCAAAATTTCATATTGTATACCTTAAATTTACACAACAAAAATACTTTCAGATTTTCCTTTTGAGTTGTTCTTTGATCCACAGATTACTTAGAAGTATTTTATTTATTTTCTAAGTATTTGAAGATTTTTACATTTATCTTTTTTATATGTGATTTCAATTTATTCTGTTGGTGTCAATAAACATGACTTCTGTGACTTGAATTCTTTTATATTTATTTAAACTGGTTTTATAGTGTTTAATCTAGTGTATAAAACCACATTTGTAGGTAAATATTGCATACGCATTTGAAAAGGATGTGTATTCTAGTAGGAGTTTTATATAAATGTTAATGAAGTCAAGTTTATTGATTGTGCTATTCAACTCTTGTCTATCCTTAATGATTTTTTATTCACATTTTCTACTAACTATTGAGTAAAGAATGTTGAAATCTACTGTATAATCATGGATTTGTGTTTTTCTTTTTTTAATTTTTTTTTATGGATTTGTGTTTTTCTTCTTGCAGTTCTATCAGTTTTTTGTCGAGGCTCATTTATAAAAGTTCATAAACGTGGGCTGGGGATGTGGCTCAAGCAGTAGCGCGCTCGCCTGGCATGCGTGCAGCCTGGGTTGGATCCTCAGCACCACATACAAACAAAGATGTTGTGTCTGCCGATAACTAAATAAATTAAAAAAAAAAGTTCATAAACGTTTAGAATTGCTATATCCTCTTGGTAAAATGACTGCATTACAATTTTGAAATGGCTGTCATTAGTGATATTCTTTGCTTTGGAATCTATTTCGTGTCAAACTTTCTTTTTATTGTTAGTATGGTATACCTTTCCCAGTTCTTTCACTTAACTTGACTTTTTTCGGGGGGTACTGAGGGTTGAATTCAGGGGCACTCAACCACTGGGCCACATCCCCATCCCTATTTTATATTTTAAAGACAGAGTCCCACTGAGTTGCTTAGTGCCTCAGTTTTTGCTAAGGCTAGCTTTGAACTTGTTTTTTTCTCTTCTTTGTTTCTTTCTTTTCTTTTTTTTTTTTTTTTTTGGTGTTAAGTGTACAATCAGAGAAATGAAAAGTTGTGTTGCAATTGTGTACAAGGAATCAAAATGCATTCTGCTGTCATATATACCCAATTAAAATAAATAAATAAATCTTTAAAAATCAGTATATAGTTGAGTACATTTTTAAAATTCAATCTAGCAATCTCTCCGCCATTTTAAATGGACTATTTAGGCCATTTGCATTTAGACATTGATAAGATTAGGTTTAAATCTGGTTTTGGTATTTATTTCCTACTTGTCTAAACTGTCCTTTCCCTTTTCCTTTTGTAACTTATTTTTTGATTCATGTTTTAGAAATTTTTATTTGTTTTAATTAGTTATACATGACAGTGGAATACATTTATGTACTTTGATATATCGTGCATAGATGGCATATAATTTCTCATTTTTCTGAGTGTATATGTTGCAGAGTCATACTAATCATACAGTCACATATATACATACAGTAATAATGTCTGTTTCATTCTACTATCTTTCCTATCTCCACATCCCCTCCCCTTCCCTCCCATCACTTCCCTCTACCTAATCTAAGGTAACACTTCCCTAGTGCCCCCCACCTTATTGTGAATTAGCATCCACATATTAGAGAAAACATTTGACCTTTGGTTTTGTGGAATTAGCTTATTTCACTTAGCATGATATTCTCCAACTCCAACCATTTACTAGCAACTGCCATGATTTTGCTCTTCTTTAAAGCTGAGTAATATTCTATTGAGTGTATATTCCACATTTTCTTTATCCATTCATCTATTGAGGGACACCTAGGTTGGTTCCATAGTCTAGCTATTGTGAATTGAACTACTATAAACATTGATGGGTCTGCTTCACTATAGTATGTTGATTTTAAGTCTTTAGGCATAAATCAAGGAGTGGGATAGCTGGGTCAAATAGTGGTTCCATTCCCAATTTTCTGAGGAATCTCCATACTGCTTTCTAGTGGTTGCACCAGTTTGCAGTCCCACCACCAATGTATGAGTATACCTTTTTCACCACAACCTTGCCAACACTTATTGTTGCCTGTATTCTTGATGATTGCCATTCTGACAGGAATGAGATGAAATCTTGGAGTACTTTTGATTTGCATTTCTCTAAATGGTAGAGATATTGAACATTTTTTTATATATTTGTTGAACAATTGTATTTCTTCTTCTGTGAAGTGTCTGTTCAGTCCCTTAGCCCCATTTATTAATTGGGTTATTTCCTTTTTTGTGTTAAGTTTTTTGAGTTCTTTATGTATCCTACAGGTTAACGCTTTATCGGAGGTGCATGGGGTAAAGATTTTCTCCCAATCTTTTGGCTTTCTCTTCATGTTATTAATTGTTTCCTTAGCTGAGAAGAAGCTTTTTCATTTGAGCCCATCAATTTATTGATTCTTGATTTTACTTCTTGTGCTTTAGAAGTCTTGTTAAGAAAGTCAGATCCTAGGCCCGTGTGGTGAAGATTTGGGCCCATTTTTTCTATTAGGCACAGGGTCTCTGTTCTAGTGCATAAGTCTTTGATCCACTTTGAGTTGATTTTCGTGTGGGGTGAGAGACAGTGGTTGAATTTCATTTTGCTACATATGGATTTCAAGTTTTGCTAGCACCATTTGTTGAATAGGCTATCTTTTCTCCATTGAATATTTTTGGCACCTTTGTCTAGTTTAAGATAACCATACTTATGTGGGTTTATTTCTGTGTCTTCTATTCTGTACCACTGGTCTATAAGTCTATTTTGGTGCCGATACCATGCTGTTTTTGTTACTATAGCTCTGTAGTATAGTTTCAGGTCTAGTATTGTGATGCCTCCTGCTTCACTTACCAAGGATTGCTTTAGCTATTCTGGGTCTCTTATTTTTCCAAATAAATTTCATGATTGCCTTTTCTATTTCTATGAAGAATGTTATTGGGATTTTAATAGGAATTCTATTTAACTGGTATAACACTTTTGCTAGTATGACCATTTTGACAATATTAATTCTGCCTATCCAGGAGCATGGAAGATTTCCATCTTCTGAGGTTTTCTTCAATTTCTTTCTTTAGTGTTCTGTAGTTTTCATTCATTCTAGAGGTTTTTCACCTCTTTTGTTAGATTGATTCCCAGGTTTTTTTTTTTTTGTTAAGGCTATTGTGAATGGAGTAGTTTTCCTAATTTCTCTTTCAGTGTGTTCATCGCTGATGTATAGGAATGTGTTTGATCTGTGGGTGTTGATTTTATATCCTGCTACTTTGCTGAATTCATTTATTAGTTCTAGAAGTTTTCTGGTGGAATAATTTGGATCTTCTAGATATAGAATTATGTCACCAGCAAATAGTGATAGTTTGAGTTCTTCTTTACCTATTAGTATCCCTTTAATTTCTTTCTTTTGTCTAATTGCTCTGGCTAGAGTTTCAAGGATGATATTGAATAGAAGTGGTGAAAGAGGACATCCTTATCTTGTTCCAGTTTTTAGCGGGAATATGATTCATTTTTTTAAAAGAAGTTATTTCATATTATCTCTTTTTGTTGGCTTATTACTTACAGCTCTTTGGGATATTTTAGCTGTTATTTTAGAATTCATATCATTCATCTTTAATTTATCATATTCAGTCTATAAATGATATTATGATACTTCATGTGTAGTACTAGAATTTTATGGAAACTATACTTCCATTTTACCCTCCTAATGTACCATTATTGTCATAGATTTTATTATTATTTTAATTATAAGCCCTAGATTATAATTAATGTGTTAATGTTTTTTGTTTAAATGTTTAATTATCTTTAAAGAAATTTAAATAACATAAAACTTGTGTTTTCCCACATAGTTACCTTCTCTGGTGGTGTTTTTTCATTCCTTTGTATAAATCCATTTCTTCCGTCTGGTATCATTTTCCCTCTGCCTGTAAGACTTTTTTTTTTTCAGAATTTCTTGTAGTACATACCTTCTGGTGATGAGTGATTTCGGGCTCTTTCCATTTTTGAAGGATGTTTTGGCTGTATGTGGAATCCAAGTTGACATTTCTCTTTTGGTACTTAAAAGATGTTCCACTACTGTCTTCTTGGTCTCAGTGTTTCTGACAGGAATATGCTGCCATTCTTATCCTCGTCCCTCTACACTTAAAAAAGTGTGTGTGTGTTTCCTCCGATAGCTGTGAATATATTCTCTTCCTTTATGATTCTTTTGGAGCAATCTGATTATAACCAGGTTTGCTGTATTTTTGTTTTTTTGTGCTTGGTGTTTGTTGACATTGTTGGATCTGTCTTTATTGTTTCCATCAAATTTGGAAAAGTTTTTGTACATTATTTCTCCAAATATTTCTCACCTTTTGGGAGCTTTACATAGGTGTTTTTAAAACCACTTGAAATGGTCTCAGACATTGACACTCCTCCTTTCTTATTTAAAAATGGAAAATTCTCTTATCCATTTCATTTTGGCAGTTTCTGCTGCTATGTCATCAAGTTCTAATCTTTTTTACCCCCTTCAATGTCTAATCACCTGGTAGCTTCATCCAAAGTTGTTTTTCATGTGACATATGATAGTTTCCATTTCTAGAATTTTCATTTGGTTCATTCTAATACCAGCACTCACTACTTAACATTGAACACACAGGACATAGTTACATAACCACTTTAGTGTGTTTTATTTTTTCAGTTAATTCTAGCATCTCTCAGTTTTGTGCCTTGTTTGATCGATTTTTCCCCCCTTACTTGGGGCCATATTTTCCTGCTTCTTGCATGCTTGGTAATGTTTATTATAGGCCAAGTAATAAAAAATTTACCTGCTTAGGTGTAAACTTTTTGTATTCCTAAAAATATTCTTCAGCTTTATTCAGGGACACAGTGATTTAACATTTTTTATCCTTTGTGTTCCTTTTAGGCATGCTTAGTACAGTGCTATCTAGACTTTATTATTTCTGTGAGGGGAGTCTCTTTAGTTTTTCGGTATCCACTGTGCCATGATTCATGAGGTTTTCTCTCTACTTGGTGTGAATAGGTGTTATTTGTATTCCTTAGTGACTGTCAGGCACTATTGCTGCCAGTCCTTTATGGTGACTTTTCCCTGGGTTAGTTTCCTTACACGAATGTACTGATGAGAGATTGAGGATATAGTTATATTTAACCTGATTTAAACGTTTTTCAGTATGTACATGTATGAAAGTATCACATTACTCAAGGGGCTTTATGTATAGCTCTAGAATTTGTCTCTTGGTGCTGTTCTCTTCTTTCTGGTTCTGACCTGTGAACACTTTGGTGTTCAGACTTGGGACTCTGCCCCTTCAACTCTGGGTGTCTTCTGAGTTCCCCCTGGGTTTCTGCTCACGGTACCTTAACTGGAAAATCTTTCAAGGAATTAAGCTGGAACAATCTTTGGGTTCATCTTGTATATTTTACAACTCTCAGGAATCACCATTCATTATTGTCTGAGGTCTAGTGTTTTAAAGCTTATTTCAGATAAGTTGTTCATTTTATGATTGCTTCAGATGGGAGAGTAAGTCTGGTCCATTACATATACCATCGTGACAACAAGTAGAAGTTTCTTACTCAAAATAATACTTATATGATGAGAATAATGTTTTAATGCTTATTTTTCTCTATTTTATCAAAAAGGCTAAGTATTTTACCTCTGTAATTCAAGTCTCTCATCTATAAATTATAGTTGTGTCTTCTTTTAGGATTGTTGAGAGATTTAAACGAAACAGCACTCTAAAGCACTGAACAGATACTTATCAGCTCCCTGAATAGTTTATATTTTATTGTTATCATTTTTAAGTTAAAAATCACTTGCAACACTCTTTTACTTATAATGCCTGTCCACTTTTATTAAATTAAATTTCTATTTCTGTTAAAAAAGCTAAATGTTTATGTTTTATTCAAGCTAAAGTTTAAGTGAATCTACTGAATGAGAGAGAAGAATCATATATCTTGAAAGACATACAGATGGTAACTGTTAATATAGGAAGTTGGGTAAAGGTTTTGGGGACAAATTTTGTTAAGGAAACTTAACACATAGCACTCAAAATATTCTTCTTTTTGTGCTTTTTTTTTTTTTCTCTTGGTACTGGGAGTTGAACCCAAAGGCATTCAACCACTGAGCTACATTCCTAGACCTTTTTGTATTTTATTTAGAGACAGGGTCTCACTGAGTTGCCTAAGGCCTTGCTAAGTTGCTGAGGCTGGCTTTGAACTTGTGATCCTCTGCCTTAGCCTCCCAAGCTCAAAATGTTCTTTTGACAATGATAGTCTCTATCCTAAAAAATTTCCGGTACCAATTCACTGAGTCCTGTATTCATGATTTGTATTCCCTTGCATAAAATCACCTGGAAAGGAAGATTCTCTTTTACTTTCATCTTTCTCAGTAAATCTATTCTGTTTAACCAAACAAACTCAGCAGCATAGGATTTTAACTTGTCTCTATGGTATCTTAGTCATCAGTTTTTTAATGCATGGGTCACTGAAATTACCCATTGGGAATCATTTCAGTATTCCCTAAAGTGAAAGAAGGAGCTACTTAATAGTAAATACTTCATGTCTTATGAACTTTTGGCAAGGGAGGTAATTAGTAACTTGCTATTTAAAACTTCCAAAGCAGTTTGTGGTATATAAATTATTTACATGCAGTTACAATACATTAAACATAATTTAATGGAAAAAAATGGGCACATTTCAAATCATCATAGAATTCATGTTATCTACAGAAAAATTGCCTAGGTGTCTGGCACGTTCTGTGCTGTGTCATGTTGCAGAATATGGCAATGCAGAAAGGAACTATTCCTCACATCACAATTAAAACTAGAATCCAAATTCACCTTTAAAAGCATATGAGGTCTGTAAGGTACTAAGTTATAGTAGTAAGAAATTCTGGTATATCACATAGTAGGATGATTGTATATAATGATAATTCATTATATATTTAAAAATACAGGAATTTGGGTGTTTTTTTTCATAAGGAAATGACAAATGTTTGAGGATATAGTTATATTTAACCTGATTTAAACATTTTTCAGTATATACATGTATGAAAGTATCACATGGTACTCCATGAATATGTTCAATTTTATGTTTTTATGTATCAGTATTTTTATTTAAAAAGTAAGTTCAGTTCAAATAAAATAGACTACAATAATAATGTCAAATTTATTATTTTTAAAAGACAGCAAAATATAAAACAGGAATAAATTTCTAACTTGATTCTCACTAGAGGGCTTTGCCTTCTTAACCCCTCCAGGTTGTCCCCCACATTCAGTGAAAGAAGAACCATTTCAGTATAAATTTTTTCTACATTAATCTAAATTTCCTTTAGAAAACATTATTTTCTCAGCAAATTCCCCCTTTATGTATGTATTTATTTCTTCCAAAAAGAATCATAGTAAAAATATAAGAAGGTATTTATTTTAAGGTGCTCACTAAAGTAAAAAAAAAAAATCCAGTATATTCTAGGAATGCTTTGAAGGAACCTTAATTTTTTCAGTTAACCATTTGTACTGGGTCATGATCAAGTCTTTTGTACCTTCTCTAGAATTTCTTCTGCAATGAGCAGTTCAATAGGAATATCCTTCCATAAGGTCTTAATTAGTATTGGGGAGAGGGGCAGAGGGATTGGTATATTTGAAAGAAAATATTTAGTATCTTAGCAGGGTTCTCATTATCTAAAATATGCAAAATCAGAGCATTTCAGATTATAAGTGAAAATTGTAAATGCCTTTTTTAAACTTTGCAAATGTTATGGTTGTGTCTTGAACCAAGTAGGTGCAATTGTCTAACAGGTTATGATAGTGGTAGGATCATTTATTGACACTATTTGGTAGAAACTAGTTAAGAACTTTTCAGGTATTATTTCATTGCACCAAGCTTCTGAGACATTGTTATCTCCATCCAAAAGGTAAGGAAACTGAGGTAGAGTGGTTAAGGATATGGTCCAAGACACAAAAACCAAATTCTAATAAAGTTGTCTAATTCAAAGACAGATCATGATAGTGTCTTTATCAGGGTACTTGTGTTTATATGTGGTCTCCAGAAATAGTTTAGGTGGTATTAGTACTAAAATAGGAAGACAAACTAATCTCCCATTCTGTTGGTTTTAAAAGCATTTTTATTTGCATCCAAAATTACTATTGTAAAATTTTCAGAGAAGATAGAATCCACATATTTTAAGCCTTTGTTTTGGCAGAAAAAAATAGGATTTAAGAATTTGAAATTTGCTCAAAGTGCAAATATGCTGTGGCATTTTGGCGTTGTTCCAAGGGCACAGATTTAACTTGGAATTTTGGTGACTGTTGCTGGAAATGTACTGTTTATCAAATTCAGTGTTAACTGCACAGTTGAAGATTTTCTAGCAAAACTCTCTTTTTAACTCTTAAGAAATTCTTCACCAACTTCTAAGGGTTGAAAAGTAAAATTCATAAGAAGATATGCCTTTGATGAACAAATCTATTAAAGGGTCAGTGAGGTTGATTCCTAGAGTTGGCATAATTGGGAGTTGGCTGGTCTGGCCAACTAAACCCTCTACTAAACCCTCATGGCCTTGCATCTTAATGGAATAAGAGTGAGTGAAGTGTATAGCCCTTCACTCACTTAGTGAGTAAAATAATCAGACTGAAAACACCTGTTCAGTGGTGGTAGTTGCTTCTGAGAGATTTATAGGTGGTACATTAATCATATGCATTAGTAATTCTATGTATGGAGAGGGAGTATTTTCAAAGACTAAAATTTTCCATTCTTCTAGAGGTAATGCTGTGACCCTATGTAGGAATGTATTAAACACTAGGAAAAGGGAGTGTATTTTAACCTAGGTTGATTATTTTTTTCCTAGCCTACTGTTCATTGCTTTCAGAAAGTTTACCCTCTCCTTTGCCTCTACATTGCTAAATCATTCAGCTCATGTTGGATGTCATTTTCTCTCACGTACTAGAACAAATGTCTGATGAAAAAGTCATTGACAATAAGAATCACAGTTCTTCTAGCCATTCATGTAGCAGAACTCAAAAATGTGTTAATCTAATACACTCTTGTTTAATGATAGTTCCTGGTTTTCTTTTAGTAGGGTGATTCATTCTCTTTGCTAGTTAACAGAAGATGAAAAAAGACATCTTTTCAGGTAGTAGAGGACTGATGAAGAAATGCCCTATAAGCTAATTGTGTTCCATAGAATATATGTAGAAAGAGATGAATTTGTTTTTCATGGGATGGAGGAGGTATAATTCCAGTGCATATTATATCCTTGGGACAAGACCCTAAAGAATATGATTACTATCCCTTATTTGATTGAGTGGCGGATTCTCCTTATTTCTGTGTTGGTGCTGTCTGCACCTCCATTCAGCATTTTCCTTCCCTTTTAACCTATATTTTCAGGGTTTTACTCCCCCTGCTGGCTCTTGGCGTGCATTAGAGTTGAATATTTTCCAGGCCTCTGAATTGTGTTTCTCTTAAAGAACTCTCCTGTAGTAATTAATATTTGTGTTCCAAACACAGCGGCGGCTTTCTGAGTTTGAAGGTATGCATTTTATATTTTCATGAGCTCATTTCTTCTCGAAATTTCCCTAGAGAGGCTAGAGCAGACCAATGCTAATTTAGAACATACAGAAAAGACATTTTGAATTTTTGAATGCTGCATATAATTGGTTTAATTACAAATCATTTGCTAAAAGAAAGTTATATTCTGGTCCATAATGAAGAAAGTTTCTTTCTTCCTCTTAAGATAGCAGTAATTGTGCTATAAAAAGAGAAAACAAAATGTGTGCATTTTAAAAGAATTCATAAAACCTTTGAAATGGATAACTTAATGTTGCAAATATATCGAAATGGATGATTTCAAGCATCTTTAACTTGATATTGCTTTGGAACAATGATCACCCATTTCCATTACATCTTTATGTTTATTTCTTTTTTAATATTATTTTTTTATTTGTAGTTGGACACAATACTTTTATTTTATTTATTTATTTTTATGTGGTGCTGAGGATTGAACCCAGGGCCTCACACATGCTAGGCGAGCACTCTACTGCTGAGCCACAACCCCAGCCCTTTATGGCAATTTCTTTATGAGAGAATTTGGGTCACTTAAACCCCCAAATTGTCATGTGCCTTTGTAGTTTTGCATTTATTGGACATAGTTTTCTTTTTAAAAACTTTGGGTTGAATTAAAATATGAAAGTGAATGTTTCCTGAGAACCAATTGCTTTAATCTGAAGAAAAGAACTGCAGTTTTTGTTGTCACTAAAATAAAATTTAAAAAAGTCCTCTGACTTGGAAATAGTATTTTCAGAAAATATGCACTCAAAATGTTCCTCTCATCTGAAAACCTTTGTAATGTTATTGCTTGTTTGTAATACTGGGTGGAACTGAGGACGCTGTTTTTCTACATTTCCAACAGACAGTGTCATGTTTTGTCAGCGATTCTCATCAGTTAATATTCACTGACATTTCACAGCAAGGAAAAGTAGAAGTTTCTCATTGTTTTCTTGGGAGCCAGAAGATAAAAAGTTTATAGTCATTTTTCTTGGTCTTAAAAGAGAAGAATAGCTTGTCTGTCACCTTGATATGTTTTCCTAGTCTTTACTCATTTATGGACTACTATACTTTGGATGAGTATCCTTCAAAAGTCCATATGTTAAATATTTGGTCACCAGTGACACTGTTGGGAGGGTGTGGAGACCTGTAAGCTGTGGGGCTTATGGGAGGCCATTAGGTTACCAGTTCACCAGAGGTATACCGTTGAAGGAGAGAGGTGGACCCAAGTCTCTCTGTTTCTCTGTTTCCTGGTTTGGATATGCATGGATTACTCTAACATGTATTTCCCGCCATTGCCATCCAATACCCTCGCCAAAGACTTAAAACAATGGGACTGCCCAATCTTGAACAGGATGTCCAGAACTGTAAGTTTTCTCTGTATAAGTTAATTGCCTCAGATCTTTTGTCACACTAATGCAAAGCACACAAATCATGGACAATCATAGGAGCGTGTGGTGGCACAAAGATAATAGGATGCTATTGGACAGATCCATTTTTTTTAACATCATATCATAGAATGGGAGTTTTTAAAAATTGCTCTTATTCTCTGCACTATACTGAGTGCATATTTTAGAGAATTTCTCTTTAGAACATAAAACTTTATGAAAAATATAATAATTCACCATATTAATGTAACAGCATCCAATCCAATCCTAGTTAGCAGCAGTGTGAAGTTTTCATACCACCCAACAACTGCCAGAATATACAGCATGTGTATTTTTAAAGCATATTAAGAAGTTTCCAAATGAAGACTGTTTTCCCACTCCTACCAGAAAGTAAAGGAAAATGAGCATTTCATCAGCAACACTCTTAGTGCTTTTACCAAAAAATAAAATATGAAGTGAAATTTCATGATACTGTGAAAATTTGGTTGTGAGCCTCTGGGGGTGGTCAGGAAGGGTATTTTTTATAACTAGTTCATGAAGGAACTTCCAATCTTAGACCATTTTTCCTTAGATATCTGCTTGGATTCCTAGTAGTGGAAAATCAAAAGTACAACCAATAGCTCCCATGTAAATTGTGTTTACTCCCATTCAGATGAAATAACCACAGGGATCTTAAGGCAAAGTAAAAACACTGCAATTGCAATATATATATATATATATATATATATATATATATTAAATCTGTGTATCTCTCTTTGCACATAAGTTCAATAAGTATGCAGTTTTAAAGTAGGTAGAGGGTTTAAAGGACCAGGTATTCTTACTTTCTTTTTTTAAAAGAGAATGAAGTAGCAACTACAAGTTGAAAAGGGTGTTATACTGTAACTATCCAGTGTTTCTCAGAATCATCTTATCGTATGAATCTCTTGAATTCCCTGTTAAAAATATCAATTTCTAGGCTGCTCCAAGAAAGATTCTAGGTCTTGCAGTGGGACACAAAGAAGTACAAACACCTCAGGTACTTTTTATGATTAGAATTTAGGAAGCAGCCACTGATTTAATGAACTGTAGAAGCAGTATCAGCCATTAAGAGGTGAGATTCAGAGTAAAGATTCATATGTTCATTTAGGAAGCACTTATGTATTAACATTTACAGAGCACTTACTTTGGGCCAGATATGGCCACACTTACCAGGTGTGTGACCTTAGCCACGTCTTTTACATTCTCTGAATCTGTTTCTCTTTCAAAAATGAATTTACTGTCATACTAATAGGTTTGGGGAGTATTCAATTAGATATGTACTAAGAAATATAGAAGTTCTATCAAGCTGTATGTCTATTTTAATTCATGGAGTATAGTGGAGGAGTCATAATTTAATTATCCTAATTAGGCATTTGTATTGTATACCAAGTTCTCTTATGAAATTAAACGTTTGTTAGGCTGGGGTTATAGCTCAGCGGTAGAGTGCTTGCTTAGCACATGTAAGGCCCTGGGTTTGATCTTCAGCACCACGTATAAATAAAATAAAATAAAATAAAGTTTAAAAATGTTTGTTATTCTGATATATGGTTCTTATTGGCATCTTTTTGGAGATTTATTTAGAGCTCAAGAGTCACTTAATATCTTTCAGGATTCAAAAGCTAAATATTAACTTTTTCCCCTTCTCTTCAGCCCTTTGAAAAGTTGTGGTTTTTTTCTGCCTGAAGTCACATTTTGCAACATCATACAATGCTATTAAAGCAACAGCTACTCTTCATAAGCGCTTACTGTAATCGAGGCTCTCAGGCACTATTTGTATTATTTAGTCTTCTCAATAATACTACATTGCAGGAATGATGGCCATTGAAAGGAAGGTTGAGAAATTCATTAGTTGGGACAGGGTCTTATAGATACGATAGAGTATAATAGAAATTATTTTAACCCATGTCTTGGTTCAAGTTCCAAGTTTTGACCATTTTTTCATATAAATTCTTCCTATAACTTAAGTACAGTCATATTTCCCCAAGATTAGGAAATGCATTTCTCGCATTGGCTTTCCAATGACTTCCTCTCTCAGGGAAAAATCTAGACCTTACTGTGACCCACAAAGCACTGCATGATATGCCTTACCTAGTCAAGAACGTTTCCACTTTCTGTTGCCTCAGCCCAGAACTGTTTTCTCCTACATAAGGGACCAGTTTTTTCATCTTAACAGTGACATCTTACCAGGCAACCTCATGTGCAGGAGTGTCAGCACGGGCACACAAAGTACTGCCTCTCCTCCTTGCTGGACTTCTTTACCTGTAGCACTAATTAAAAAATTATATGGTATTCTTATATGGTATTCTTAATTTATTTTTAATTTCTCCCTAGCTTAAATGTAAGTTCTTAAAACAGCAACTTTATATTTACTCTTGTATTTGTATGTTGAATCTTGAATTAGGGACATACTCACTATTCATTGTATTAGTAATTTTGTGCTTTTCATAATATTAAGTATTTTTATTTAATTTCTTGATAAGTACCCTAACATTGTCTGTATTAGCTATATTTTTCATAACAAAGTTCTTGAACCAAAAATGTGTTGTTGGGTTTCACTTTTTGTACCAATAGAAATTATCCCTATGCAAAAGATAAAATATATCTTTCTAGGTAGAATATTTAGGGTTTCATGGATGTATAAAATGCCAGAATACATTCTACTATCATGTATATCTAAAAGAACAAATAACATTAAAAATTTTTTTTAATTATATGCCATGTTTTAATATCATTCTTATAGATTTGCCTTGTACATATTTTAAAAAAAAGCATTATTTAATATTTTAAAAAAGAATATTTAGGGTTTCTATGGAAGAGTGTTTTTAAAAGATCCCTTATTTAAGCAACTAAGTAGCTATTTTGTATTAATAGCCAGTGTCCCTTGCTTAGTCTTTCCCTTGGAAGCCACAGCGTGGGACTCCATGTGAGGGTTAGGTACTACCTCAGTCTTAAACAATATTCTCATTGGGTATGCTTCCTGGCCACTAGCTCTGATCTTTATGATATTAGTATTACATAAATGTGGTAATGTTAATTCAATAGGTTTCCAGAGGGCCTTCTTTTCTTTTCCTTTCTAATATCTTTTACAGTACATTTTTCCTTTATAGAAAATTGAATGTGTGAATGTCAGAATTATTTTACATATGTTTAATTCAATGTCTTAAGGGTAATTATCCACCTTGTCTTTTTTCTTAAAAAAAATTCAAGTTCTGCCAACTTTATTTTACTGAATTTTATGTAATGTTAATGCTAAGTTTTGAAAAGCAATGTTTTTGGGGAAGCGGCCATTTTAAGTATTTAGATTCTATGCAAAAGATAAATTCAGAAGCTCACTGTACACCAGGTTTACTGACATTTGTGCAAAGCAACATGTAGCAACTGTTTGTGGCAATGTCCATCTGATTTCCCTTTATCACCAGCTGGTAGATCATGTATCTTTGTCAAGGCTAGCATTTTAATATCCTCTTTTAGCCATCTTTCTTTCTTAACTTCCTTCCTTCTCATCCTTCCTTTCCTCATTTTAAGCTACTTTAAAACTTAATAGTATGTTAGTGATGTTTAAAATGCAAATCACTTTGGAAATGAGGAGGTAGACATTTATACGTGTGTTCTGTTTGGGAGTTTCTAAGTCTGTTTCTCTGGGATGGTTAGTACATTCTGTAGCAATAAGGGGAAAATCCAAGTTTCACAAAGTAAAGGTCAAGAGACATGGAACAACTATTTTATTATTTGCTTTCAAAACAGAGGGGATATGATTTATGTCAGATATAAGCTTATGTCATAGCTATGCAGGTGCTGCCGTGAAGCTGTGACCCCCGTCTAATCCCCATAACGACACTGAGCATTGACCACATTAGCTTTGTAGTTACCGACAGCTTTCCCAGGGGCCTTCTAGTTTCTGAACCCAGCCGCCAGCTAACTGGCTGGCCTGGGCTTGGTGCAAGAATATTGTTTTCTGAGTGCAACCTGAAATACATTTTGTAATCCCTTTTTTTAGTTAATTGACCAGTCTGTTTGAGTTTGAATCTCAACCCTGTCACATCCCAGCTGTACAATTTGAGTTAACCTCTGTGTTTCATCTGTAGAAGGGGTGGATAAAAATAACACATATACCATAGATGTTATGATAATGAAATGTGTTCATATTTGCAAAACCCTACGTAAATATTTGTTAAAGTTTAACTTTACCATGTAAATTCTTTTCAGTTTTGTGTTTTCCTTCATTCATATAGGCGCACAGGTTATCACAATTTTATCAAGAAGTTATTAGCTTTGTCTTAAGTCTCAAAAATTTTGAACTGATATAGTAAATAAATAGAAAGCGAGAATCCAAAAAACACCTCCTATTTAGAGTAATATGTAGGATGGGACAGAGGATTTTACACAGCCGTGGAAAACAAAAGCTCCAGAAGAAAAAAGTTCAAAATAAATTTGTACTTTTTCTCACAATAGCTGTGGGCAGCCTTCAAGTTTCAGTGAGGTGATGACAACATAATTAAGCAGTAAAATATTCAATTTCTTATCTGTTCCTTCGTGTGCCTGTAAGTCATCTCCGAGGATCCTCAGCTTTGTTAAGGCGTCCTTAGGCTATCGGTTTAGTCTGATTTCTCTGAAAAATGCACATAAGTAAGTACACCCTCCAACCAAAATAATTAATATTTAACAACGAGCAAATGCAGTAGCAAATATTACTTATGAGTAGGACAAAAAAGAGTGAGGTAAGACAGAAGAGCTGAAACAGTTGAATACTCTAGAGGGAAACAGTAGGTCACCACTGATTTGTAGGTGTATATTTTAAAACGTATTTGAGGTGGAAGGAATAAATTGCAATGAGGATTCTGTAACATACAGCTGCTTAGTTCCCATTTCATTAATTGAGGGAACGTATTTGCCAAGAAGTCCCCTCTGGAGGGCAGTGCAGTCCTACTTTTGTTGTAGGAGAGTCTGGTTGGTACCTTTAAAGTTTCAGGAAATTTCACTTCAAAGATTCCTACTTTCTAAGATGTGAATCACTCCCTCTTTTAAATACTCAAAAGGGACACAAAAGTGAAAGTCAAGTCTCTTTTTGTTAAGATGGTTGGCATGCTAGACTGGGGGGAAATGGCCCGAAACAGGACTTTGAAATACCATATGGAGAGTGATTCAGCATTGCTGTCCCAGGGTTGGTGAAGCTGGGTGGTGCAGATTAGGAACTCCTGATCTTTGTGTCTTTTCCCCTTTGTTTTAGATACTTGTGCACTTCAACTTTATGATCCCTGTTTTTGTCTCTTTACTCAAAAATACAAATCTGTACCTTTTAAGAAACTCTGCTGTCAGTCTTACTATATAGGGTCTTACAGGTCAGCCCTGAAGCCAGCGAATGCCTCCCTATACCTTAACAAATCAGCAAAATATTTTGAGAAATGCTCTGCTTTTATGAACAAATACCCTGATAGTTATTGGATTTGTCATAGCATCTAAGGTTTCTTTCATAACCATACTGACCTTCACGTGCTATTATATTACAAAACCAACTCTTTATGTAATCAAACCAAAGGAAGAATGCTTCATTAGCTATACATGACCCTACATGACGATAGAGGCATACAAAAGTTATTTTCTTCAGCAGTATCTAAGTATTGTACAAAGAAATTTCTTTATACAAGAATAAGACCTGGGATATTTGATGTCTCAGGAGTAAAGTAATGTTGGGATTTTTTTTTTTTCCTTTTTCTTTTTCTGTTTGACTCTGAAGGCTGAGAGCTTTTAGCAGGGGGATACCATGTAAAAGGCAGCTTCAGATCTTATAACTCCAAGCGTCACAAAAATGTGTAAGCTATGAAAGACTTTTCTTGTGAGCAAAACAACTGTGCTTTTCAGCTCTAAATCATGACATAGTCTTGTTATACCACAAAGAATTAAAGAATGTTAAGTAAATGGCTTTCTTCCCTCCCTCTGTGCCTCTGAGGATAGTTATTAATGCCGATTCTTGCTGCTGAGTGATCCTAAAGCTACTGTCGCAACCTTTTTATTCCCCGAGTGCAAATGAATCCTTTATGAGGTAATTGAAGGAAATTGATGACATTATTTGCTGTACCTTGGGTATCAACAGCATATAAATGAAAAACACAGCAGAAGGACTGGGCCGTATCACCATGTGACCAACACATTTGGATCAGAAAGATCTCAAGTTTTCTGCCTGAGCAAGCTTGTGCCTTTGTTTCATAGAAAGTAGCAGGTACACAGCTTTTTAAAATTATGAACTCCTAGTGTTAGATTACTACCACCCCACGTACATGTAAGGGATGTGGATTTTAGCAGCACAAAGAGCCTGGACTTATCCTTTTTGTTCTTCTTTGTTTATTTTAGTGTTGTCTTCACAATCTAAATAGTACTTGTTTTGCGTTCTTTTATTTGAATGTTAGTGTCTGCACATTCTAAGCCAAGGATGGCTTTGCCTTTGTGTTCAGTCTCACCATTTGGGACAGAGCAAATTCTAGCATGTGTGTTTTAGGAGGAGAAAATAAACACTAAAAAGAAATTTTAAAAATTTTTACCATGGAGTGTAGATGAACGATTTAAGTAGAGATGCTATTTTAAGTTGGCCCTACTCAATGAGCTATACTAAAAGAACATTTATTTACCTAGTAGAAAAAGTCATTTTAAATATGTTCTCTAGTTACTTTCCTTCTCATTTATTACATTTGCCACTTCATTGTGACCTTAGTGTGACCTTGAGGTTTATGGGCTAAAGGTAACCATTATGCAATAATGAAAATATGTAGACCCAGCTTTACCACCTAGAAAAAAAATGGTTTCTTATATTTTGTTTAAATTAACACACTTTGGTGTTTATAAAACTGCTCCATGGTGCTTGAAAGAGGAGAGAAGCATTAATCGCAATTAATGTGCGGATTTGGCTTTTAGAGACTGTGTTTAGTGGAGGTGAGTCAGCAGGCCTGGCTGTATTAATTATAGTGGTTTAACTCTCCACTGGTTTTGATTCACAAAGATATACACTGTTCCTAAATTAATAATGCTTTAAAGCCTAAATTGCTTAGAAAATAATGAGGCCTAATCAAAACTATGAATACCCATCTTTGCTTTCTTGTCTCGTTTGATTTGTTTGATTTGACCTATCTAGACGCAAATATATTCCACTTCCACCTTGCTGTGATCCCATAATCTGACCTCAGTGAGATGAGCAGTTCCTCATTTGGATGGTGAGGGAAATACTCTTCAGAAGGACCCAAAGCAGGCAATGCAGAGCTTTAGAGAGTCAGCACATTTGTGACACAAAAGCTCTGATGTGACTTATTTCTTTGAGACCAGCTTTTGAATTCTGCCTGGTTTGGTCCTTACCCTTATAAGTGAACTGGACCACAGACATCCTTGACGATCCACAAAGCGTGTGATACAAATAATTGTAAATTGATGATTAAAAATCTCCAGTCTGCTTATTTTCAGCTGTTTTTCTATGATCAATCACAAACCCATTCTTTATTTTCAAGTAGAAATGATGATAATTATCCATGGTAAAATAACTTTCAGATCCTATTGATTGCAGTCAGTCACTGTGGGCTACGTTCCAAGCATACTTTTCACCACTTGCACATGAAATAAAAACTTTTATTATCTCCATTCTTTCATGAGGAAACTGAGGTACAGAAAAACTAGGTTCCTTTCTCCAGTAACAGTAAGTTTCAGAGCCAGTTTCCCATTCCAAAAGACTTGAGTCCCTGCTCTAACCTCCTGAGAATCTCTGTTCTGGAGGGGATCTTTGTTTTTAGCAAAGGGTGTATGTCACATCATCTCGACTAAAATGTTTTGACAAATTTAAAATGGAATTTTTTTAAAAGCTCCTTAGTAAAGAAGTAAATATAACTTAGATTTTTTTTGAACATGCAGTTAAAATGGGTTTCTCATCAGCAATGAAGGCAAATTGTTAAAATCCTGAATCATTTATAAACCTTGGGACATGAAACCTTATTTTGAAATGGACCGTTGATCTGTACACTAAAAATATAGACATGGCTAATTTTCATGGACACATTAGATACAGACCTAACATCAACCTCAAATCCTTAAAAGGTTAAGTATATACTGTATGAGATGTTGCGAATTAGCCATTTACATGTTCTTTCCCCAAAAGTTTGGGTCAGTAAGTAGCTTAACTTCCATTTTACGACATTGATTAAAGCTGGGTATTTTAAAGGAGAAAGCAGCATTACAAAATGCAGGAGTTGTCTTAAATGTTGTGTTATAGAGTGTTTAATTCTATACTTCTGTTTTTTAAAAGTGAAATAACGCTCATATATGAAAGTAGGTATTTTTCAGGGGTTAGTATGGGAATGGATATTAGCTATAAATTGGCTGGATTATGGTGATAGCTGCACAATCTTGTTTAAAAGTACTTTAATAGGCATTGAATTTGTATCATTAAAATGACTAAATTTATAGTACATAAGCATACCTAAATAGAGTTGTTTAAAAATGCACATAAAAACTAGAAAAGAAAAAATAATGACACGGAATTGTTTTTCAGACAATCGTTATTGGAGTAAAATTAATTTTCCCCCTGTGAGATTTATTTACTTTAAAAATCTAAAGCCTTTCGATTTCCAGCATCACATAAAAATAAATAAATAAAGATATTGGGTTCAACCACAACTAAAAAATAAATATTAAAAAAAAATCTAAAGCCTGACACCAAATGTGATATTTAGGCCAGCCAAACAGTGAGGATCAGCAGGTCCTGCTTTCTTTTTCCTTTTTGATGTTATCCGGTTGAGTCGATATTCCTTGTAGCCTCTAGAGGGCAGCACATATGTTTTTATTTGAGAGACATGTCATCCCAGAAATTTTACCTTTTCAGAACAAAGTGTAGTAACTCACAAACATCAGGAAAGCCAGAATGCGTCAGATTAACTGTCCCATTCCAGGGGTTTGTCCTGAGGACCTGCACATCTGAGGACCTTCCTTTAGGAACTCCTAAAAATGAATCAAAGAATAAAACCTGCATTTGCATAGGAAAGGGCTGTCGCTCAGGAGATTGTGACAAGAATCCCTGAATCTCTTTAAGTTTATAAGATTACATTGGAAGAACTGGGCTATGCCAAAGACAAATATAATTCCAGAGTTCTTAAGGTATTCATAATTAGGAACACAGGACTTAAAAATTTGTAAGATTTTAAGGGGAGTTAACTCAGGGACACTCAACCACTGGGCCACATCCCCATCTCTATTTTGTATTTTATTTAGAGACGGGTCCTACTGAGTTGCTTAAAACCTTGCAGTTGCTGAGGCTGGCTTTAACTGGCCATTCTCCTGCCATCCTCCTGTCTCAGTCTCCTGAGCTGCTGGCTTTTAACAGTTTTTAAGACTTAAACATCTTGGTTTTGTTTTTGGTTATTCTTTAATTATTATTATTTTACAGTAGAAACCAATAAATAGTGGTTGAAGAGGAAAACTAATTAGTATTAAATGATCATTTTATGAAATAACTGGTCTTCTCTCATCCCCATAATCAGTGGCGTTTTCTCTATTCTTACTTAATTTTAAAAAATCTTTAAAATTATATAATTTTGAGATCTTATAGATGATATAGAATTTATAGGAGTTGATTTCAATGTAGACATCTGAAACAGATTTGGACTCTCCCTATATCTTTGCTTTGGTTCTGAAATTCTTTCTATATGTCCATATATATATATGAGATAATGTATATATCTTTGAATAAATGTTTATCTCTCAAATGCATATATATATATATATATGACAAAGTATCATAAGTTTAAAAATGCAAATAGTAAGAAATAATGAGAAATGTGTAAACACACAATCCAGTGATTAAAAAAAATTGAATTTAGGTGAACTTAATGGTTATTTTTTTTCTCCCTTTATTTTCCTCCTTCCCATCTCTCCCTTCCCCCTTCTTTCTTTTTCTCACTAAACTATGACTGCAGGCTAATTGTGTGCTGGACATGGTTTCTTTCCACTGATACAACAGTGAGAGCACAGCACAGTTTATGTCTTTGTGAAATTATAATCAGTGCAGGAGGTAGAAAAATCAACATATAAACAAAAAGTAATATGTAATTATGGATTGAAATCAGTTAAAAGAAGAAAAAGGACAGGACATGGAACTCCTAGCTGACTTGAGGCTGGAGAATCAGGAAAATTCTTGGGGGCGGGGGGTGTGCTACTTTTGGTAACCCCACCACAAAAAGAATTGGGCAAGGAGTTCTTTAGAAAGTGGAACACAGTAGGAGAGTTCCTGAGGCAGAGAAGACCTGGAGTTGTGAGAACAGAACAGATGTCAAGGTCTCTCACTGTGAATGAGGACCAATTCATCCTTGTGAAGAGCTTGGATCTGTTTCTAGGTGTCATAATGGCTTTAATGGGCAAAAGAAAAACAGTGACATCCTCTGATTGAGCTTTTGAAAAGATAATTCTGGTTGCTCTGTGGAGAATGGATTGAAGAGGGGCTGAAGTAAATGTGGAAGAAATTAGGTGGCAGTCCTAATCTCAACAAATATGTTTGCAACTGAATTTCACCTGCACTTGACGAATAGGAAATAATGTATTGAGTCCACTGAGTAGGCAGTAGAAGAAAAAGCTCCATTTTTTTTTCTTTAAATGTATACATAGTTTTTAGCTTGTTAAGTGTGGCTACACTGAGGTAGTGGTTAATGATTGTAGGATACTTAAAAGTACTTTCGAAAGCCTTAATATTTTGTGTTTCTTGTTTTATGTAAACTGACATTGGTTGTAAAACACTGAGATAATCTATATATCTTTGAATAAATGTTTATCTCTCGAATGCATATATATATATATTTACATTCATGAATTCCAAAATATTTCAGTAACACATTAAAATAACATGGACTTAACACATTTGTGAAAACTGCTAAATTGTCTTTATATCCTAGATTACTAGCTTTCTGACCCTGAGCAAATTATTTAACCTTTCTGTGCTTCAGTTTTCTTTCATATAAATGTGAATAATAAATGCACCCATTTCTTATAGATCTTAGGATGATTAAGAGTTATATGCAAAGCACTGGCATGTATATGCAAAGCACTGGCATGTAGAATATTAGCTGGCATGTATGAAGCACTATACTGGTGTTGATTATATTTCCAGTAACATCAATTAATCACTGGAGGCTATTGAGCTGACCTCAACACAGAATGTGTCTTCATCAGGTCATGCAAGGTACTTCTTAAGGCTTACTATTTCAGACACAGACATTTTCCATCAACCAGAAATTATGAGAAATGAAAATAGCATTATTCTCTTAGCTACCAGTGTTGTAAAAGTGAACTTTGGGCACTCATGTAGGGGTTTTGACCCTGCTGAAAGGACTTGTGTATTTTGCTTACCCTATATAGTCATCTTAGAACACTTTGGAATATTTATCAGAATATACATCTTTGTATTAATCCACTTTTGAAAAATTGAAGATCTGTGAACATAGATTTGCTTTACACATGGCAACCATTGACTGCTACTAAGTGGTGAGTATTCCTTGAGCCCCATCTCAGAGTTAGGTGACTCTTCAGCCCCCTAAATTCATGTGTTACCTAATTGGCTCTTGGAGGCATTTGAGTTTAGCTCTGAAATAGCTGTGGTTTGGATATATGCTAAATAAGAGGTGTAGAAGCAAAGATCCAGGAGGTACTCAAGTCTCTGTGCTCAGGAAGCTGGCTGAAGGCGTGGTATAGTAAGTTATACTGTCGGGTATACCCTCTGGAGTTCATTTAGTAGTTAAGAATATGGGTTAGGTTATCAACCAACCTGCGTTGGGCTTCTGGGTTTACATTTACCAGCTATCTCTTGGATACTGGTATTATCGCTAATCCTCCTGAAACTGGAAAACTGAGATAAAATAACCATGTTGTAATAATGTCATGAAAATTAAATGAAATAACGTATGTAAAGGTAGCCATCACATAATCTGGGATTTCTTAAATACTGACTAAGTGATTTGCCCAAGGACAATATCAAATATATTTCAGGGTTGATATTTGAGCCCACAAGAGTTTGCGCCCAAACCTGCCCTGTTAATTTTGGCATTGTTAATGGCTGCAAAGAGAGAAAGAAGGAAGGATATTTGCTGTTATCCTAAACTACCATTCTACTTCTCTTCTTCCTTTCACTTGCATTTCCTCAACTTTCATTTCATGCCTTGAACTTGCAATTCATTTTTTTTTCCTAAAACTTAAGGAAATTTCCAAAATCGCACTAAAGTCGACTCAACAGTGCAATGGCCCTCCATGTAGCCATACTTCCCAGAACTTGCTTTCTGTCTCCAGTGGATCTCCTCCTTCCCACACCTGAAAATACTTCCCTAAACTCATTTTTCTCTCCTGTTGAGGCACCTGCTGACAGCACTTCCTCCTCCTGTCTTGTCCCCCTCTCGGTCCACAGTCCTCTCTCGACTCTTTACTTCTTGGTCATCTGCTCTTCCTTTTCTAGATTGTTTTAAGAAAATCCTTATAAATTTTTGGATTTGACTATGGTTCCAGTTTAGGGACTAGTCTTCAGTCCTAACCTCCTGACCTATCTATAGTCCTACATTTTTAATTTCTTTTCAACATTTCTGGAAAACAAAAAACAAAAACAAAAACACCCAAAAAACCAAAAAGCAAAAGAAAACCAAAAACTCATCATCTCTCTCACCAAGAAGACTTGCTGTACACCATCATTTTACTCATTTACACAAGTGGCCTCTGGAAGTTCTTCCTCTGTCCTTTCATATTCCAGCATTCAATCCCCACCACCACTGGTGATATTTTTTAGCATCTTTGTCTTACTTTATTTTCTGCGTTCTAGACATGTATCAACCTCACAACTTGTTATCCTTGCTTTAATCTTCCTTCCTACACTTCCTAAAACATCTCTTTCATGAAAAATTTCCAGAGGCTCCTCATTTGCTGTGAAAAGAAGGAAAACTGAAGAGTCACCATTTCCCCCACCGTCCTTCTCTATCCAATGCCTGTTCTTTCACTATCACTTTAACCTAATACACTCTTTATATCTTCTAAAGGCTACTTCAGTTTCATCTCCTTTTTGAAGATTTCCATTTCTACCTTCAAAGAATAATTTCTATTTTCTTTAGGCCCTATAGTACTTTTGATGGCATTCATTTCAAAGTTATTACTGTTTATTGCTGACAGTTTTTATTCATTTGTCTTGTATACTAGTAGATGTTTACTTTTCATGGGCTGCAACAATTTCTTCATGCTTATTTACTCTCACAATACATCATTTCTTTGTCCAGTTTTTGGGGAGCAAGTACTAAGGATTGAACCCAGGGTGCTCTATCACTGAGCTACATCCCTAGTCTTTTTATTTTTATTATTTTTTTTATTTTGAAGCAGGGTCTCAGTAAATTGCTAAGGGTCTCCCTAATTGCTCAGGCTGTCCTTGAACTTGCAATCCTCCTTCCTCAGTCTCCCCAGTCGCTGGGATTCCAGGCATGCTTCACCATGCCTGGCTGTCCATTATTCTTGACGAACAGTTTGACCCTCACACTGGAAATGTGGCAGAAGAATTATCCTCCTCTGGTATCATTTTGTAACATGCCACAGTTACAGGCGAATTTTCAGTTCATTAGGCTTATTCCAAAATAGCCTGTTTCCTAGAGTAGAATGGTGTTTCTCATCTTCCGAGAATTATAAGGAAGTGTTTTAGTTAGCAAATTTTGGTCCTACCTGCCCAGCTGTATTTTTGTTTTGTTTTTTTTTTTGTCTCCGTACATTCTAGCCTTGAACAATAGTGTATTTTATAAAATATACTAAAGTTTCTAAAAGATGGAGAGGTTTATTCCTTTCTCTGGTACAGCCTAGCAAGGAGAGAAATGGTATCTCAAGCAATGCACACGTAAGTGACAGTGGATGCCACCTGCTCCCTCACCCACTTCCTCTCTCCTGAGGTTACCCACGCCAGAGCTTTCTGTCTCTTTAACATCTCCAGCATTGAATGCTTGCTTCTCCTTTGGGTAGCATTTCTGCCCCCGACCCAGGAAGAACTTAAACTTTAAAATTAAATTTTTAATTTAAACATTCTCATTTCATATATTTGGTAAACAGTGACATTTAGTTATATTATACCAGGGAAACCAAACGAAACATTCATTTCTCTTATTTTAGAAACACTGACTGACTCAATAGGTATAAAATTTTACTGAGGATTAGATTTCTGTTGACTGTATGTTTAATACTACTTCTGTTTAAGGAAAAGACTTTAGCTTTAATTCATACAGCAATACTGTTGCAAATGTGTAATTTTCCAAATTGTCCATAGTCCACAAAACACTTTAATGTACTGTTTCCTTTATTGCAGGGGGAGAGAGAGAAACATTTTGGCGGAAAGCCAATTTATTACTGATGCACTCAGGAGACCTACCGTCAGTACATGATATGCTATTTTCCTCTTAGTCCTCTGTATTTCTTCCCTTCTCTCCTTGCCAGCTCCCCACCCTTCTGGAATTTCTTGGTTCAAGGACAAGTGCTGACTCAGCGTGGGCCACCATCTCAGGGCTGACTTAGAGCTTTCTCTGCTCCTAAGGAGGTGCCTTGGGGGAGCAAGTGGAGCACCAGCGAATTCTGCATTTCTCCTGGGAGTCGTAGCTCTCCTCACTGATTATGAATTGTTTCTGGGAGAACAGAATGAGCTGTTAGGCTGCAAATGATCTAACATTTCATACTCGACCATGTGGACTCTCAGCATTTATCATGTTTCAGTCCTCATTTCCAAATTTCACTATATGACTGCAGACACCGAAGGATTCTATTGTCACGGGATAGAAATCTGTGATGCTTATGTGTTGCAAACCTAGTTTATTATACCTCTGTGATGGAGGGGAATGATATATGTACATTATGTATGTAGAAGAACCTTAACTTTTTATAAAAATATCAATCTCGATAACTTAGAAACACAAGTTTCCTGGGAACTTGGATGACCCAGTCATCAAAATCATGATAACAATTTTAAACACTGGGGAATGTGGAGATTTAAGATTCATAAAGGTATGAAAAACAATAAATTAAATAGGCATAGGTTATACAGACATAAATAGTTTGGCATTATTATGAGTGCAAATGTTAAGCATACAAGTAGTGATTTCAAAAGGTGAGCAAAGGTCTTTTTTCTTATAACCTTTATTCACATTATAACCCTTATTCACATTACACATCAACTAATCATGCTGGAGATTTTTTTTTTCTATTTCTTTCCTTCCTCCCTGCCCCTCCTTTTGAGGTGCTGGGGATGGAACCCAGGAACTCCCTCATGCTAGGCAAGCCCTCTAACACTGAGTAACACCCACAGCTCTGCTTAAATTTCATATCCTGGCTTTTATACTGTCTACTTCTTAGCAAGAATTATTTATGAATTGTATTTGAAGGTAGAGCAATCCTGAATAGTAAAAGTTCTGGCTCATTTTTTAAAGGTCAGAAAATATGCTTTGTTATATTTAGTTTGTATCTCCCTTCTAGTAAGCATTTATGCCTGACAATTACCAAAATATAAATTGAATTTATGAGGAAAAAAAATATTTCAGATTGATTCAAGTACCTAGAGGTGCCAGTTTTAGACATGTGTTGATAAAATGTATTAAAGTGGTAAACTCACTAATAAGCAATTTTGCATTTTGGATTGATTAAAGAATGTTTATGACAAGAAAAGCACATTACGAAAGTAATTACAACCATTAATTATAATTAATTCTATTTATCTCTTTTAAGGAAGGATAGGATTTAATTAGGTGGTTTTTCTTAGAATCTTTAATCCATGGCTCTTATTTTAGCCACAGTGGATTTTCATATAATTTCCTTCTTTACTTTATTCTTCATGTCAAATGAGGTACATATCTTTTGTAACTTCTTAGTCTCTGATCTCAGATACTTCTAAAGATGATTGTGAGGATTAATGGGCAATCTTTTTTTTAAATAATTTTGTGTTCTCAAAGAAATTTATTAATTATTGATCCTAGAAGAAGAACTGGCACATTTTAGCACATTTTGTAGAATTCCATCTAAATTAGAAAAGAAGAAGGAGAAGGAGAAGGAGAAGGAAGAAAGAAAGGAGAAAAATAAAGAAATTTTTTGAAGAGTTTCTCATTGTATGTTTTCTTAAGACAGAAGTCATCATTTGTTGTGCTATGTTTTGGGGTTTGCATTTGGTACTGTGCTGTGTAGATAAATCAGTAGGGTCTGAGTTAAGCTTGATTTTGAAGTTCTGTTATTGATTCACTAAGTGCCACTAAGTCACTGCATCTGCTTCCTATTTACAAAATGGAAACGTTTTCTGCTTCTAATTTGCCCCTCAGAAGTGCAGTGTTATGAGGGTTAATTAAAGAAGACCAATGGACTGAGCATTGAGGAAGGAATAAATATAGGCAAAGGTAACATTACCAGGTGTCTGCTGTGTGGCTGATCTCAGTTCTGAGAATATGACTTTTTTTTTTTTTTTTGCATTTGTATTCAAAGGGCAGCACACTGGATCAATCCATTGAGAGATTTCCTTGGTGTTCCAGTTCAGATAGGAAATATCCCCAAAGGTCATGTGTGAGACAATGCAAAAAGTGTCAGAGGTGAAATGATTAAATAGTGATAGCTTTAACCTAATCGGTGGACCTATGGATTAACTGGGTGGTAACTGCAGTCAGGTAGGATGTGGCTGGAGGAGACAGGTAACTGGGCTTGTGTCTTTGGATTTATAATTTGTTCTTGGTGAGCGAAGCTCTCTTCTTGGCTTCCTGGTTGCCATGTCCTGAGCTGTTTTCTTCCACTACTTCCTTCCGTCATGATGTTCTGCCTCACTCTGGGCCCAGAGCTATGGAGTGGGCTAACCTTGGACTGAACCTCTGAAACGATAAGCCAAAATAAGCATTTCTTCCTCTATGTACTTCTCGTTAGGTCTTTTGGTCACAGAGATGAAAAAGTTGGCTAAAACACCTGGCAAAATGCCTCATCACGTCTCAGTCCAGCTTTTCCTAAACTTTTCAACTTTTACTCAGCCTCAGAAATTTTATTCTGAATGGTTGGACTTTATCAGATTATTTTGCAATAGCAATCCACTCGTTCTTCTACCTCGTCTATCTCATTTCCTGCAATGGTTCATAAGCCCTCTTTCTGGAGCCTTTCCCCCATTTTTACCACACCTTCTGTCCACTTACCTTAGAGCGCAAGGTGGGCATAGCTGACTTACTCATGATTTCTGGAATAAAACTATTGTGAAGCAGGATTGCCAAGGTTGAAATCTTAGTCTTTCTAGTTAAATTCCTTGGGGCTGAATTTCTATTCTAAACTAGTTGTGCATTGTTTTTTAATGGTACTGAAACTTCTCATGGGTTTTTGTAAGGACTAAGATAATAGAAGCTCTATGGCACAGTGACCGGCACATGAATGCTAAAATAATACTATTGTTTGTGTTCATATCAGAAATTTTAAAAGGTTAGGCATAAAGGGGAAGAAAATAAATCAATAAGGGGGCACAAAATGGACAATAAAAATGTTGAAAGAATCAGGTTTTTTTTTTTCCTTCACTTTTTGGAAGTAAAAAGAAGAGATGGTGATTCAAACAATGGAGAGTTGTATTTAGCAATGTTACTCAGAGGGTCGTCCATGGATCAGCAGTGTGGGCATCACCTGGAAGCTTTCTAGAAATTGAGCACCTCAGTAAGCCCCAAGGCAGTTAATCTGCATTTTAACAACATCCCCAAGGATTCACATTAAAATATGATAAGTCCTGGTCTATATCTTCAGCTGCAGCAGAGAAGACAAATGAGATTATGATTAAACTTGCCTTTGAATTTGCCTACTAGCCCTTAAGAGGAAAACAGGAAGGAAAGAATAGGTGACAAAGAGAGGAAATAGGTATTGCTAATTCTTTAAAGAAACTAACAAAAATAAGCAGGTCTGGAATGATATTAGATGATTCTTTTAAAATGCAATGGGACTGAGATGAAATTTATTTATCTTCATGAACTAGAAAAAATAGAATATGCTATACCATGGCAGTAAAGTGTCACACAGTGGTGAGAGATTATAAAATAATGTGTAAGTGAAATCATAGAGATGGGACAGAGAGTTAAAAGAGGAAAAAAAAAAGCATTGGAAAAAAATTGTGTTGAGAAGGATTCTGAGGCCCACATAGTATCAGCAGGCAAAAAGCTATGCTTGTGAGCAGTTCCTGACATTGGTGATCAAGTGGTGTGTGCCTTACCCATTCATCGTCTCTGGGATGAAGGATCACCTGGCATTGTGTGAAGTTAGTCAACAGAAATACAGAAGTAACTATCCCATGGATTTGTGCTGAATCCCTGCAAGATTATTTGATCTTTCTCCAGGAATGCTTAATCTAGGAAGAGGAAATGCAATCAAACGAATGAATAGCAATGAAATGCCCTACTCTGAGGTCTGATTTTCATACAGAAGCAAATAAACCTAACCTTTTCCTAGGACAAAATACTCCACTTCCTAATCTTTAGCATGTGAATGATAATAGTCACTTCCAAATAGAGTTACAGATGAAATGAATATAACATACTGGCTTATATATTAGTTGTTCCCCCACTTTTGTACTGTTTTCAATTTTTTTCTGTCAATTTTTCCTGTTAAAAAAAAGTGGGTTTTTTTTTGTTTTGTTTTGTTGTTGTTTTGTTTTCAGCACTCAAAGCAACCAGGAAACAGAGTAGGGTTGAAAAACAGAATGGCAGATTAGTATTCCCACTCTCCTTTCCCACTACTGTAATTTAGTTCTTTAATTCTTCCTTGAATCTCGTTAATTTTTGTTGCTTTGCATGTTATGTAGAAATGAGGTGGACAAAAACTGATCATAGGGTGATGTTGCTTTGCAGAATTAATTGTAAGCAAAGCATATTCAGAAACTGACAAATCCTCAACCAAGTGGCTCAGGAGGCAGTGGTTCCATTACAGTCAGTTATTAGCTGGCAGAGTCCTGCACGTTCAAAATGAAAATAATGGGATAACATAGTCTAGGACCTTGGGAATTGAGGTTTTTGAATCACACAGCAAATGTTCTAGGATGTAAGACTTAGAGTTTACACCATAAGAAGATTTCTGTGCCCCCCCCCCAAAAAAAACCCACAAAAAACCACATAGACTTGTGCCTACTTTTCCACGTGTCTGGCCTTTCAGCTACTTTTGGCCAGAAACCTTCTTGGCTGATTTGGGAGCCTTGTAAACATGGCATGATAAGGTGCTTTTTTCACTGAATATTTTGTTTCTAAATTCATTCACAGGGCATTATGTATGGCTGGAATTGATTCACCTTTTACTGCACTTTAGCATTCCATTAATTGAATCAGTCACATTTGCTTATCTAGTTTTTTCCTCAACAGGTGTTTACATTGTGTTTTAGATTTTTGCTATTAGGCCAACAATACTCTTTTGAATATGCTTCTGTGTATTTCTGGTACAGATGGAGTTTTCCCTTGAGGCATATTGGAAGTGGAATTACTGAGTCATAGGGTAGATACATATTTAGTTTAATAATTCCAAATTATTTTTTAAATGGGAAAGCCAATTTATACCCCCCATTAGCATTGTGTGAGAGTTCCTGTTGCTCCATCTTTACCAACTCTTAAATATTCAGATTTTTTGGGGGGAAGGATACTGGGGATTAAATTCAGCGGTACTTGACTACTGAGCCATGTTGTTAGCCCTATTTTATATTTTTATATTTAGAGACAGGGTCTCTCACTGGGTTGCTTAGTACCTTGCTTTTGCTGAGACTGACTTTGAACTCACGATCCTCCTGCCTCAGCTTCCAGAGCTGCTGGGAATAGAGGCCTACGCCATACCGCAACCAGCTCAGATTTCTTAATTTTTGTCATCCAGACAATGTTTATGTGATCTTAATTTTCACTTCCCTAGTTATACTCATGAGCTTGAGTATATTTTTATGTTTTTATTCCCCCAGAATAATGTTTCTTTTTATGAGAAATACCTCTTTTGTCTATTTTTCTTTGGGATTGCTTCTATCTCTTGTTGACTTCATAGAAGTTGTTAAAATATTCTAATACTAATCCTGTGTAAATTTTCCCAGATCATAGATCCTTTTTTTTTTTTTTAACTTTCTTTTACTGTCCTTTGATAATGGGAGTTTTAAAGTTTGATGGATTTAAATTTATTGTTATTTTTGTTTAACAGTTAACACTCTTTTATGTATTGTTTAAAAAGTTCTTTCCTATGAAACACCATAAAGATATCCCCCTGCATTTCTTTCTAAAATTCAAGCTACCAATTACATTTTACCTGTTAATTCACCTGGAATTTTTTTGTGTGAAGCACGAGGTAGGGATCCAGTTTGATTTTTGTTTTCCATTGGGTTAACCAAGGATCCCTGACTACCCAGTGATCTGCAGTGTCACTAATGCCACAGATCAAATGGTCAAACACAGGGTTCTATTTCTGGACTGCAGTTCCATCGATGAGAGCTTTGCCTTTCCTATATACTCAGTGTTTGTAAAACAAAACATGTTCTTTTGTTAAACTGTGCTTTATTTCCTAAGAGGAAAAAAAAAAGAGTTTAAATTAATTTTATGGGAAGAGGTCACCAGTTCAATTCCATTCCTTTCCTATGCCGTCTGTGCTGGTTGAAACACTCACCTCTCCACTATCTGGATTTCATAAGGATCCACTGGGTTATGCTGGAGACGTAGAATAAACATGTCCAGCTTTCACATACACACTCAGTGCAGCAAAACTGGGTACAGAAATTCTTCCACAACCACTGGCCAAGTTAAGAAGGAAAATGCCATCCACAGCAGCCGTGGGCAGGAGTAAGGGGTATAATGGCCACAGCCTTGTCCTTAAATACATTGCTGACAAAAATACCGGTA
The DNA here is from genome assembly GCF_052094955.1 of Ictidomys tridecemlineatus. NCBI lineage: Eukaryota > Metazoa > Chordata > Mammalia > Rodentia > Sciuridae > Ictidomys > Ictidomys tridecemlineatus. The sequence continues at coordinate 155,660,935 of NC_135478.1, read as the reverse complement.
AGGACCGGTATTTAGACACAGTGATTATAAATTATTTTTTATTCCATCTGCTAATGTTTAAAAATCTACTAAGTCCATTTTTTCAGCACTTGAAACTCTACCACCTGGCTAAGTGCTTTCACACTATTTAAATACCATGCAATGAGGGCTTTTCTTAATTTTCTTCCCTTTGTTCTACTTCAGTATCATTTCTGTGTTTAAAATGAAAGGTACTCCTAAACTTTTTGTACCTGTAACCATAAAGAAATTGAAGAATCATGTTATAGTTCTGTTTTTCTAAATTCGAAATGAAATTAAATCCCGAGTTGTTGCTGATGAATAATTTTGAGTCTGTTCTGTCTCAGTGTCACAGTACAAGAGTAAAATGCTGCTTGTGTAAACAAGTTTTTATGCTTTGAAATTTTTTAAAGTGTAAAAGCCTCTAGTGAATTCAAAGAAAAAAGTAATTAACAACCTATGTCTTTGTTTTTTATAATAGTACTTAAATATTGTCATAATATGCTTCTGTGTTTCTGAAAATGAACCTTTCGGTTCACTTTTAGATCTAGTCAATTTTTTTCATCTCTCTTCCTTTCTCTTTCTGTTTTTCATACTTTTTTTTTCTCACTTAAATGTTTGTAAATTTGTGTCCTTATGTAGAAATCTTGAGAAAACTTTATCTTGAGCTTTTGGTCTTTATTGACTTACTGACTCTCTCAGTGGCATTTCTCATTATGTGTCAAATAAGTTTTCCCCAATTTCTACTCTGTGGATTTTGCAGAAAAGGAGGCTGTACCTGAAGCCAAGGGACTCAAGACAGCTAGCATTGTTATTCTAAACATCATTTCAGAATGATGCAGAACAACTTCTGAAAAGTGTTTCATGGTCCATCAAGGAGAGACTGTGGAAGTATGCCATTCAGTGCGCCTGTTTCTGTCACCGCCCCCAAGTGGGATTGTTTGCATCAGTGTAACTGCTGCTCAGGAGGGAAAAAAGGGTTTATAGGGAATCTCTAAATCACTCTCAGGTAGGAAGGGATTATAAGGTCAACTTTTCCACCACCTGCCAATGCAATAATTTTTTTTTGGTAGGTTCAAAGAATATTCAAGAAGAGGTGTTTTGATTTTTTTTTAAAGGATTTTTAAGACTTGCTTTTTTTTCAGTCTCTCTCTCTCTTTTTTTTTCCATAGCTACAAACATAATTGGTCAATGGAAATAATGATAATCCAAGGGGGTGGGGAGGCTGAATTTTAACAGATTGGTGGTGCACAAGTTATTAAGAAAGTAAATTTATTCCTGCAAATCATTGTGCATGTGTTCCTATAGGTTCTTCCATCCCCCAAGTGGGTTACCTTCTTCCTGTACTCACTAGCAAGCCCGTCAGTGTGGTTCTAGTTAGAATCCCATAAATCTGTGATATAATTAATTGCATATCCTTTCAGGCTAGCAGTGAAAGGAGTAACATTGGCCAGGATTTTGATGTTTCGCCATATTCTAAAATCAACATGATGGTATACGACACTGCTGAAAACATTAATTTAGGGGGTGGCTGGAAATTGCTGAAAACACTGAACTCCAGCTAGTGAACCCAAACATTCTCCTTTTTTTCTACTCCTAGATCAGAGAAGTCTGTGTAGTTAAAACTTCATTCCTAATCTCTTTCTCTATTTCAACTATATATGCATAAAGATATATATATGTATATATATATGTATATATACATATATATATACATGCTGAACACTGCTTCTTATAATGTAAGTCTGCAAATTGTAGGTGTGAGGCACTTGGATCATTGTGCTCTCTATGAGGGGCATATTCTACAACAAGGTTATTTTATTAGACTTTTATCTAGCCCTTGCTGGCAATATACTGGATTTAGTTTGATGCATTTTTGCATAAGAGTTCTCTTTGGTCCACAATGGTTGGTGTAATGAACTATTTGTCCTCTTTTGATGACATCCAGTTGCTTAAAACCTATAATGAGATGTCAGGTGAATCGCACTGATTGGCACTGATGTATGGACTTGTTGAAAGATTGCAGAGTTTCCTGAAGGAGCATAGAGGAAAAATAGCTGTTTAGAGGTTTGGGTCTCTTAAGCATTGAAATTATAATCACATAAACAGAACCACTTCTGCAGGTCTGAGGTGTCATCGTGAATTTTCTGGCTAATCCATCCATTCATCTCAATGGTCCAGAACTTGCGCTTCATGTCACTCTTTGCCTTTGTTCTGTACTTTGATCTTTCAAAATGTCTGTCAGAAGAAAAGTGTTTATATTGAATTATGTGTGGACAAGGGTAGAGTGCATACTTCAGAAGCTTGGCATGAAATTTGCTAAACAAACGTTGCCAGTTGTTCTGCAGCAATAATCAAGGTATGGATTTCAGTTTAACAATATGTACATGTACATTTTTCCCCTGCAAAAATAACTTTAATGTGGATATTTAAGTACAGGAGATTCTGTTTTTGTTTCTTTTCTGTATCAGGCATCTATCAACCGATTGTTTGCTTTTAAAAATTAATGTTCATAGGAAGTTAAATAACTTTTTAAAATAAATTTTCCTCCTAAAATTCTAATTTAGTGAGTTAACTAAATAAGTGCTTGTGATGAAGAATCTTTTTGTGTATATATTTATCTCATTGATTCTAGTATTGTTATGATAGTAAGTCTATTTTGGTATCTATAAATTATGTCTATTATAATACATGTATTGGAACATATTAGGAATTGTGCAACAAAACCCCAAACAAACAATGGTAACTAATTTCCCTGAAAGCACTATAGCTGACACAATAGAGGGAAAAAATGGCTCTGTTATTAATTGCTTGCAATCTGTCACGGCTACTCATATTCTCATGTCTCATATCTTTTTAAATAATTATGAAATCAATTAGGGATTTGTGTCTGTAAAGTATCTGAAATGATTTAAGAACAATAAATCAGTTTCTCTAATGTGATATTATGGGTGTGTGTGTGTGTGTGTGTAAGTGTGTGTGTGTGTGTGTATGTACACCCTATATATATTGTGTATGTGTGTGTATATATATATATATAAATGTTCTAAACTAGTTTACTTGTAATGGGCAAGAACAGAATTCTTTGACATTGGTCATTTTCTTCCTTTAATGTGGAGACTGAAGTAATAGTGCTCTCTATTGCTGTTCCCCGAGAATCTTGTGGAAAAGGCAGATCTTAAGCCAACTTTGGGACTTTTCCAATTGAAATTGAATTGTAACCTGCAGTGACAGTGGTGATCTTCTTTAATCTGTTGTTTTCTCACTATAAATGAGGTATTCTTGGACTCTGAATGAGCCTCACCAGTCCTATAAGGCAACATACACTCAACCAATTGTGATTCTGTATTTGATGAGGCCCAGGCATGAGTATTTCTTAATGTTTCCCAGATGATTGATTCCAAGGTGCAGGCGAGGTGAAAGCTACTGAGCTAAGGAGATTGAGCACAGTGATTGGGAGCTGTGAGAATTCCATACTTTCCAGGCAGAATGAATTACATGGATACCAATGAACCATCCCAAGCAGGAGCTTGCCCTGCTATTCTTCAGAGGGCTTCTCAGTCCTGAGAACCAAGATAGGCAGAGCAATGATTGAACCACAGCAGAGAGCTGGTAAGGCAAGAGCAGACTGTTTTCCAGGTGTGGGTTTCCTATTGTCTCAAGATCATTTCAGCTGCTAAATAAAAGTTTTAAGAGGTTTTGATTTGCTTAATATGGGTACCTCTTCCCATTCCTAGGGCCAGTATCGAATGGTTGCAAATGTTTTGATGGAAGTTTAAAAAGACATTGCTGGTATAATTATTTTCTGAAAAATTTAAAACACCAACCTGGGCCCAAAGTAGTTCTAGTTCCTTTGGAGGTCTATGATCTACCAAAGCCAGAGAAAAAGCTTTTCTGACCAGCTGGGAAGCTTCTGGCAGACTTCCCTGTGTCAGTGGTGTGGGTGGTCATAATGGTGATGTTATGATAGTAGCTAGCTGTTGGAGGTTATAAGGAGAACAAGACATTTAGAACAAGCAATCAATAGAGAAACCATATAACTGATTTCTCTGTCCTTAGTAGTGTATTTGAACAAACTATAAATTGCATATTTGCAAAGGCATTTGTCTTGAGACAGATTCAAAACTTGAATGAGTTGGAGTAAATAGACTTGATTTTTTTTTTATTTGCAGTTGTAGTGCTCTCTAGCTGAGCACCAATGAGCATGTTACTTTTTGTATGAAAAAGTATGTTTGCTCATGTATTAAATTCCAAGTTATGATTTATGTGAAGTCCTATAATTTCAAAAACTTTTTTAGTGAGGACCTATGGTATATGTTATATAAAAGGGATATCTTAAGTATGTTTCTCTGTGCCTCAGTTCACTCATTCATCTGTAAAATGGACAATAGTTACAGTGTCACTCTTCTAGGGTAATTATTATAGAAAAATATGTGTATTTAGAAGATCTTAACAATGATAGTAAGAGCTATGCTGTTTATCTTTGTGTCCATGTACCTCAAAGATCCTGATGAGCTTTGTTTTGTTTGAATATTGAAGACATTTTTCTACTTTAATAGTATTTCATAGTAGATTAGAGATTCCATTGCAGGAAATGAGGTGTAAATGCCACATTTGCAGTGCTGCTTCCCTTGATACCAGGTGAAATCCAAGGAGCCTTGAAAGGAACACACCAAAACCTGAACTCTTGAGGGAACCTTTCTTTGCTAATCACTGACATTTTTCAGTTTACCTTGAAATTTCATTTGTTTTGGAAAAATAAAAAAGAGGATAATCTGTGTGTGTGTGTGTGTGTGTGTGTGTGTGTGTGTGTGTGTGTATGTTTGTTTCTGGCATTTAAGATATTCTAAATTTTAAGGAGAAATAGTGAACTTATACTTGTGACTCAATTTCTTTTCTGTTGATCTCATATATATTTAGAAATGTGAAAAGAACTCTATAATTAGATAGTTAACCTGACTACTTCCAAAGTAAAGTGGGAGGCATTAATTTATTCATGTTATTCATGTTGTAAGGTAATTTGGAATATAGCAAATGTACAAATAATCATTAATTCTAGAATGGATTGGACATAACTTTCCTATGTTCATATATGAATGCACCACTAGTGAAACTCCACATCATGTACAACCATAAGAATGGGATTTTAATTAGAATAAGTTATTGTCCATGTGTGTGTAATATGTCAAAATACACTCTCCTGTCATGTATACCAAAAACAACAGATTAAAAAATTCATAACACAAAGCTAAAAAAATTAATTATTAAAATCAAAGAATGGAATTAAAATGTAACTAATTCCCTCTTAGATGTATTTCTTTTACTTTGAATGAACATTCTTTGTTATTTATTAAACCATACATATGTATGTTTTAATCATATCAATATGCTATATATGATCATATATAAACACAGATATTTTATGGTTTATTGGTAGTATGGGTATGTGTAAGTGTGTGAGTGTGGGTGCATGTGCATTCATATGTTTCTCCTCTACTCAGTCTGTAGCATGTCTAGTAGAAGCAGAAGTATTCCAGAAAAAGAAGATAAGCATCCAGTTCAGACAGACTTACATGTTTTTGACTATTATTTTACCCTATTTATTAGCTGGGTAGCCTTGAACAAGATCACTTAACCTCTTAAGAGATGTATTTTCCTAATCTGCAAAAGTAACATGATAAAACCTACTTCATAAGGTTGTTTGGGAGAATAATGAGATAATTTATGTAAGGTACTTGGCATAAAACAAGCACTTAATAAGTTATCCTTTGCCTTTCCCCTTGGATGGACCACCACTATTGTCTCAGATAATATTCTGCCCTTGAGCCCTGGCTGAGGAGTAAGTGGGTCTTACAATTTAGCCATCTCTCTTAATCAGCTCAAGCCCTGATGTGGAACTATTTTCACACTAGCCTGAGCTACAACTTAGAGCCCCGAGGTGAGAATCTGAAGTCCTGGCCTGAATTGTCGCTGCCCTACAGCTATGTGGCCCTATCATATCCATTTCCTCAGCTATAGAGCAGGCATCAATATCTGTCCTCTAATGCTAATCCTCATGGCATTTTTTGAAGATGAAATGAAATAATGTTTATGGAAATAATAATTATACAACTAATATGGTATGCCAGTTGTTATGTAATAGTTTTCAAAATTTTTTGTTTTTTAGATATTTATAACAGTAAGGTGTATTTTGACACATACTTACATGGAGTGTAACCCATTACAATTTAAATCCCATTGGTTGGCTGAACATGATGTGGAGTTACATTGGTCATATATTCATATATGAGCATAGGAAAGTATGTTTGATTCATTCTAGTGTTTTTTCTATACCCATCTTCCTCCCTTCCCTTCATTCCCCTTTGTCTAATCCAGTGAACTGCCATACTTCCCCTTCCCTATCCTCCTTTGTTATGGATTAGCATCCGCATATCAGAGAGGACATTAGGCCTTTGGTTTTGGGGACTGGCTTATTTCACTTAGCATGATATTCTCCAGTTCCATCCATTTACCAGCAAGTGTCATAATTTTGTTCTTTTTTATGGCTGAGTAATATTCCATTGTGTATATATATCACATTTTCTTCATCCATTTATCTGTTGAGGGGAACCTAGGTTGGTTCCCAGAATAGCTAAATCAATCCTTAATGAGAAAAGTAATGCAGGAAGCATCACAATACTAGAACTCAGATTACATACACTACAGAGCTACAGTAACAAAAATGGCATGGTATTGGCACAAAAATAGGATTGAAGAACAATGGACAGAATAGAAGACACAGAGACAAACCATCATATAGTTATCTCATACTAGACAAAGGCGCCATAAACAAATATTGGAGAAAAGATAGCCTCTTCAACAGATGTTGCTGGAAAACTGGAAATCCATATGTAGTAGATTGAAATTGAACTCCTATATCTCACCCTGCACAAAACTCAATTCAAAGTGGATCAAGGACCCTGGCATTAGATTAGAGACCCTGTACCTACTAGAAGAAAAAGTAGGCCTAACTCTCCATCATGTAGGCTCAAGAATGGGCTTCCTAAATAAAACTCCTAACGCACAAGAAATAAAGTCAAAAATCAGTAAATGGGATGGCATCAAACTAAAATGCTTCTTCATAGCAAAGGAAACAATCAAGATCATAAACAGAGAGCCTACAGAATGGGAGAAAATCTTTACCACCTGCTCTTTGGATAGAGCATTAATATCTCCAGGACACACAAAGAACTCCAAAAATTCAACCTCCATAAAACAAGTAATAGTTTTTTTGTGAAACAGAGTAGGCAAGAAGATGAATGACTTTAGGACATTTGCTGGTAAATGGATGGATTTGGAGTCTATCCTGCTAAGTGAAATGAGCCAATCCCCCCAAACCAAAGTTTGCATTGTCTCTCTGATATGTGGATGCTACCACATAACAAGAGGTGGTGGAGAATAGAAGTTCATTGGATTAAACAAAGGGGAATGAAGGGAAGGGAGGTGAGGTGAGAAAGACATTAGAATGAATCTGGCATAACTTTCCTTTGTACCTATATGAATACATCACAGCGAATCTCCACATTGTGTATTTCCACAACACTGGGATCCTAATTAGAATAAGTCATACTCTTTATTTGTAGAATATATATCAAAATAGATTCTATTGTCATGAATAGCTAAAAAGAATAAATTAATAAAACAGAATAGGCAACATGAAAACAATGTTTTGATTATTGATATTGAGTGTTATAGTTCAGTTAGGTGGGTGTTTTCCAAGAAGGGGCCGAGAGAGCTCTCTAACTCTCCTGGACCAGAGTTGTGGTATTGGAAGAGCAAGGGAGGATTGGGAATGAGCCTAAGGAAAAGGTGGCCTAATAAGTAAGACCCTGGGGAGTAGGTGTGGGAGGGGTGGCAGGCCTCTGTGTGCGTGTGATTAGAACATGCTATCCATGTTGCCTGGGCCAGCAAACAGCAGGAAACAGAGAGGCAGATACTGTGCTTGCTTACAAACTTTATCAAAATAAGTTCAGTGTAGAAGTAGAAATAGTCTTTCTTCCTAAATAAGATATGAAATGTATACATTTATAATAGTTCTGTATCCAAGATATAAATAATATTTAAAAATTACTAATTTTTCCCCAATGCCATAATTTTGATTCCATAGAATGAATGTATACTTTTTCATGATTCATAAGTAGAAAGCTTTGATTCAAATCTTTGGTATATTGGGATTGCTGGCACACTGAATCGATGCACATTTCATTTTCTGTCTAATTATTGAATTGATTAGTATATATTTCTATTGCTTTAGGAGGCTGGCATTCATGAACTAATTCTTGCACCATATTGTTGCTGGCTTCCTTCTATTAACTGTAACACTACTATGATGCTCCCTTTCCTTTTCTTGAATTAAGAAAAAGCATGCAGAGATGACTGGGTGAACATCAAATTAATTATAACCTGTGGGTCAACCCTTTGTTCATCTCTAATCTCTTACTTCTACTTTTAGAGTTACTTTATTTCATCAATAATCATAGGCTTTTCCCCTTAAAAACATTGATGTCCTAGTCAGATTAGGCTGCTATAAAAATAAAATACCATTAACTGGATGGCTTATAAACAAGAGAAATTTATTTCCCACAGTTCTGGAGGCTGGAAACCCAAGATCCAGGTGCCAGCATGGTTAAATTTTGGCAAGGGCCTGCTTCCTTGTTCATAGATGGCAGCCTTTCATAGATGCCTCCTAATGCCTTCACACTGGGGGCTAGGATTTCAACATCGGGATTTGGAGGCACACACACTTTAGTCTGTAGCAACTAAAAATTGGTTTTCTTTAAAAATAAGCTCAACTTTTACTCACAAAATGCTGCAGGTATTTTACCACTTAATAGTATTTATTAAGCCTATAGATTACTCATTTATTCTGGAAGATCTGTTTATTTTCTTTCCCATTAAGAATGGACAGTGTACTCATTTTTCACATTTACAACACTTGATTTGAGGAAGCGTAGGTATAACAAAGATTTTTTTTGTAAGTCTTAAAGTCATCTTAACAGGGTGAATGTGGTGAATGTTTTTAGTATAATTTGAAATTTAAATATCAGTCTCTAGAGCTCAGGCATACTCTGTTCTTTCTGTAAATTAGACAGACTATGTGTATGTCTTTGTGGTGTGTGTGTGTGTGTGTGTGTGTGTGTGTGTGTGTGTGTGTGTGTGTAGAGAGGGACAGAGGATGAGCAGCTATCCTGATTTATCTCTTGTGTTTTGTACTCCAGAGATAATAATGGTGTAATGATAGTTCACTGAGATGCAATTACATTTCAGCATTTAAAATTAACAGTTACTCATATAAAGAGAATAATTTTGTTTTTTATATTTTTCCTTTAAGATTTTAAGTAGATCCTGGTCCTTTAAATAGGCAAGGGAACATGGAAGTGGTTCAATTTTACACCTTGAGAAATACTTAACTTGCATTCCAGAAAACCTGAGGAGGTCTCAGATTCCTCAGAAGGTGGATCAAAACTAGTGAATCTGGAGACTTGAAAATAGATGATGCTTTAAATGGTTAGTCAGCAAAATGAAGTGCTTCTAGGGTTTTGAAGCAGCAAAAAAGAAAGCCCTAATAGACAAAGAAGCTCAATCAGCTACCACTCTATCAAGGGAACACCATGCTGACAGTACCCAGGGACTAACAAATGTGACTGAATGATTTCATGCAGATTTAGGAAAATGTAAGAGATTAAAGTAACTGGCAGGTGACAAATCAGAGGGGTTTCATCTGTAAAAATGTCAACACACATAAAAATTTTCTTTCAGTGTAAGCAAATGCCACAGCTCAATCTCTGAAAGAGTAAATTACTTAGTGCATATTGTATACATATTTATGTATTTGTGTATTTATATTATATTTAATAAACCATGTATTTATTTTGTTTGTGTATATTTAAAAAAATAAATTTACTTTGTTTCACTTAATTGCTGATCATATTACACTATCTTTAATAATGTCAAAATAAAAATATCTGAGAATAGGTTAGTTTCACATAGGAAATAATTAGTCAAAAAAGTCAAATTTATGTTTTTGGATAGGATAAAAGGACATTACACACACACACACACACACACACATCCCTACCATAGATATGTATTTATTTATTCATGTGTGTTTATATGCATATAAATATGTTTATGTGTATGCATAGTGTCTATTTTGGCATAAACATGAATTTTATGAAAACATAGCCCATACCAAAACAAAACAAAATGCCTTCCCTTCAATATGTCTGAGAAATTGAAGCAATAAAGCAGACAGCAAAGGAAGCTTGTTTTTATTAAATGATATCTGTGTTGTTTTTAGTAGAACTAAATGTGAAAAGCCTTCTCTTAACTCAATTTTATCTAAAGCTCTAATTGGTTACTTGATTTATGGGCTCATCAATTTTTTTTAAATACCTACTGAAATAAAACCAAAAGTTATTTTTTAAAATATTTCTATCTGGACTTCATTATTTTTATAACACATAGGGATCTGTTTTTTTTTCTTTTTGTCAAGGAGCAGCTTTTGAAATGTATGACTTATAAATTATAAATGGCTTCTCTCTTTAGTAATACTGCTAGTAATGCTTTGCAAGTCCACCACTCAAAAATTTGATGGTATGAATAATAGAAAATGTTCTTAAGAAAGTAATAGAGAGCTACATTGTTTTTAGTATATCATTAGTTTATATGGTTTATATTGTCAGTTTAGATAAGTATAAATTAAAACTGTGGAAGCAGTATCTCCTGTTGCGGTCACTGTTTGGTTTCTATTTTTGTTAGTTAAAGCAAACAATTACATTTGCCTGGTGTAGCAAATAGGTCTCATAGTCATGTATACAGGGAAACAACTTTTTTTGTCTTCCAATGAAAAACGTGTTTATTTTTTGAGCATCTTCTTAGGGAAATCAATACTAATCACCCACAGACCTTTGAATGCATTTCACTATTTTGCTTTTGAATAGCCTCCTGTCCTGTATCAGAAATCTGAGGTAAAGAATCAGGGAGTCTACCAGTTATGTTTTATTGACTCACACACACAAAACCTAGCTTCACACGCAGAACTTTAAGTTCAAGGAGAGTAACCTTGAGTCCATTTCTGTCTTGCTTTCAGACATACTTCAAGGGGACTAATTTTTTTCCTCAATTGCTGTCTTCCTTCATGAGACAGTTATTTTTCTGGGGTTTATAGCACTTCGTGGCAAATAATGATAAGTTCTCTGTTTTTTTGATTTTCACATATGGTTTTGAAAGTAGATGTAAGAGATCTGAAGAATTCCTGATGGATCAATCTGAATTTCCTGGAACACCCCTGGATTTGGGTCTTGCAGCTGACTCTTATCCAAGAAAACCACCAGTGGGAGCAAAATCCTTCTTTCTTCTCCCTCCTGGTGTAAATGAATGAAGTAACTCATTTTAGTCTTGCTATAGTCTGCTAGTCCCTAAGTAAAATGAGACATTTACTTACATGAATAAGTACAAATGTGTCACATTTCTTCTTTGAAAGCTAGAGTCTCTCAGATTAAGTTTTTTTTTTAAATGACCCAGCAAGGTTAAAATCCAATAATGGGTTAAAATATATTCTAACTCGTATATAGTCAAAAGGGAATATGGGATATAACAACTCATGGTATGTAAGACAAAAAGCATTAAGTAAGGAAGAGATGAATATATTTTAAATAATTTACAGAAATACCTACAGTTAAAACTCAGTTGGGGTACTTCATTTGCCAAAACCAACACAAAAAAAATAACATTAAATGGAATAACATTTATTAAATTGTATCTTTGTTGTTAGGTGATTTAAATTAGCAAAATGGAGACCAAGACATTATTTGCTTTAGATTTGCCATAATTTTGTGCAGGGTATAATATTAAACAAAAGACAACAGGCTGTACAGAGATGGAGGACGCATTGATTTCTGGGTGCAGGGTGGCCTGGGCTGGCTTTTCCTTTGCCTTTAATGCAGTTGTCCTTGACTCTTCTGACCCAGGTGCGGTCCAGGTACTGACCTCACAAAGGAGAAGGGGCAGCAGCATACTTGGTATATTGGAATCTGTCCATATGTAGGCGTTTACCACCATTCTGGGAAACTCTGTATGATCTGTATGCTCTCAGAGGGCTTTTTCTTTTCATTCTTTAAACAAGCTCATCATTTGTAAAACTGCGTCATGATCTGGAAGGAAAGAGCAATTAGTGTTGGGGCTTCCAAAGTGTCTTTACTTCTAATACTCTGGAGTTCTGGAAAGCTGTCTCTTCATATTTATGAAGCAAAACTTCTGCAAACGAAGACTAATTGTATTAGGTATACAGTTATTCTAAGCCTTTGACAAATGGTTTGGGAAAAAATGTTGAGGATATCATTAATATGGTTAAATAAATATCTCAAACTAGAAAGAGAACAGTTTACATTATCTGACCACAAAGCAATACAGTATAAATTAATAACAAAGCTTTTAAATAAGGAAATTACTGGAGACATAAAAGGAAAACCACTTTTCTAAATTTTTGGATCAAAAGGAAATCAAAACTGTAATTACTGACAATTAAGAAAATAGTGCCAGTGATAGGAAAAATATTATAATGTGTGACATATGACAAAATTACAATTAATAGGCAGATTTCAGACCTATTCTTCTTTTGTTAAAAAAGAGAGAAAAGAAACTATGTACTCAATACTCAAATTTAAATAATACTTCTGAAACAATATGAAGAAATTAATTTTTAAAATTAAATACTAATGAGAGACAAATTTAATAGAGTAGACAAATGAGTTGAAGAGTATGTCTTAGGAAAATGTATGTCAGGACTTGGCAGTACACATTACCTTAGAAAATATTTTAATATTTTACATACTTTTTTGTTGCTTGTTTCATATTTTTTTTGCCTCAGGTATGTGGACTCTTGGTTAGTTCATGAAAAGAGTTAATGCCAGTGGATATCTAAGTGGATACTTGTGTGTAACATTTTTCTGGATAGTGTCAATTGTAGCATCTTAAGGTATTTTGGACTACCACCTTCAAAGGTCAAACATCTCCACTCATAATAGCAACAAATAACATAACGTGTATTTGGAACAAACTTTACAAAAACGTGTTAAGCATATAACAAAAACATACATGAGTGTGTATGTATATGTATGAATACAAATACACACATTTTTTGAATTGAGAGAATATGTGACTTAATCGAACTACTTATGTTTCTATTTAGAAGGACTCATTATTGTAAAGATGGCATTTCTTTTAATATTTTAAAAGTAAATTTATGATTATAAAGTAATCCTACCAAAATTCTTGAAGAGACTTATAAAGTGAATATGATACTCATCAGGAGTAATAAACATTAGGAAATGGCCATGAATAATTTGATTAAGAAGAAAAATAAAAGAGTACTCTACCTGCAAGATTTTACATATATATCACAAAGCCACAGTAGACTTGAGCTAGAAAATGTAAAAACCAACTAGAGCAGGGATGGGACATTTGTGGCATCTTGTTGCTATGGCAAATATTCACTGGTGAAGGATGTTGGCACACTTTCCTACCGGGCCTGCACAGGACCGTGGAATGCTCCATATAGGCAGTATTTGGCTATCGAAGTTGGCAAAACGTCTTGGCATCCATTCTGGTATATGATAAAAGTGGCATTTAAATTAGTAAAGAAAGGAAGGATTATTTCAGAAATGATTCTGGAAATGCTGGCAAACTCTCTGGAAAAGAAAAAGAGTCCTTTACTTCACATTATATACAAAAATAAATTGCAGATGGATCAAAGGAAAAAAGAAAGAAAGCAGGAAAGAGCTTGAAGATAAGATAGATATTTAACTAACATCAAAGTAAAGAATGTCTTTTAGCATGAATGCAAAGGATGCAAAATGGTAAATGAAAAAACTACAACATTTTAAGTTTTTTTTTTTAATCTTAAAATGTACTAGTCACAAAAAATACTTGGTTTATTTTATATCATTTTGGAAAAATTTCAAAATATACATATACCAAAAAGATATAAAAATACATTTAGCCATTCATTAAAGATTGGGAGATTATGGGTCATATTTTTCTTGTATTGTTTTTGCAATAAACATTTTATTATAAAAAGGAGTATGTATCAGGATTTTGAAGGGAAACATAGGCATTGAATATATTTTTAGTATCTAGTATTTTTACATGCATTATTTTTAATTTCCTCAACAATCTCTGAAAATATGTAATAGCATTCTGTTTTTAAATGTCAGGAAAAATAAATAAATTTTTAAAAAAATGTCAGGAAGTTAAGGTTCAGTGAGATTCAGTTAGGAAGCAACAGAATTGGGATTGGAAGCTCATGGTTGTACAATCCCATCCGTCATTAGCCAGCATCAGCTTGGGTCTCTGTGCTATTAGATATCAAATTAGAGACAAAGAAGGGAAAATAAGGTGAAGTTTAAACCCTGTCCTGATCTTTCATCAGCAGAAGGGGGTTATTTTATCCTACTTTCTATGCCTGTCCCCAGATCATTCCATGTCCCTCCCATTCAGTCCTTCAAGGAAGTGATAAAATCTATATATTTCTCCTATAAATGATAGGCTTTTGGAGACACAACAACATTGGATAAAAAGAAAGCTCTCTCTGTCCCTGTTCACCTTTTGCAGATGTGATTCTGTGCTGGGAGATAATTCTTCTATCTTTCTTTTTCTCACTGACTTGTAAAGCTTGCATTCAAATTCTTATGGTGGCCAAGACTGCTGATGTTATTTCCTTATCATAGGGATTCTGGAGTTCCTAATTTTATGTGTTATAGGAGCCTTGCTGCAAAAAGAGGCAAAGTGGTGGAATCAAATATATGCATTATGGCTCCAGGTAAGAAATAAGCACTTCTCAAGTGCAGAAGTATTTTGAGACTGTTAATTATACCAGACCGGTGTATGTTCAATATATCTTTCTTCTCTCAGCCTGTATGCTGCTCAAGTCCCATCATTTCCCTTTTGGATAATAGCACCATAAGAAATGAATAAATTTGTGTTAGGATGCTGGTGACTGCAGCCAGTATTCAGTTTGGGTCTGGGATATACTAAAATAAGTTTGTGTGTAGTTTGGAAAGGTATTTTGCTATTGATATGGTATTGTTCTCTGGCCTGTGTTTGGGGTCTTCCCTGCTTCTGTTCACAGAAGAGTGTTACTTGAAACATCTCACTAAATATAACAAATTTCAAAATGACTAAAACAAGGGCCATAGTTATATTTAGGACTTTGTTCCTCTGGAGCTGTTTGCTGACAGTTTTCTTTTAAGTTGGCTTTAAAAAATACCTCTAAACAGCATGATAGTGAGCACTTTGTTGCACAAACAAACCCAATTCACTGAAGCCTCTGATCCTTTATTTTTAGGGACAGGAGGCGGTATGTAACATTGCAGCCATTATAGGCATTTGTTAAGAGCTGGAGGAAAACTTCTCTAGCACAGGGCCTGCTGGGCAGCCAGTAGTGCAGACAATGTTACTCTCCTTGGCTTTTTTTTCTCCTTCTAAATCTTTAGTAGTTTCCTCATTGCTTATCAAAAACAGTCACACTCCATATAGCCCAAGCCACTTTTATTATTTAACATATCCTTTGTTTCAGTAAAATTATGGCATTTAATATTCAGATGATGATGCTTATTCATTTTCTGTTTCCTTTGATCATCGTGTTTTCAGTTTCCTGGTCTTTCTGTCTTACATGTCTCTCTCTCTCTCTCTGCCTGAATGGCCCAGCATAGCTTATCCAGGAAGCCTGTACACATTTCCAAATCTGAACATCATAGCTTAATCACTTCTATCTCTGATACCATGTACCTTGTGCAATCTATTTTGGAAGTTTTCTTGCTGGTGCAGCTAAGCCTATGGCAGCCCCATAATATGCATGCAGGGTATCTATGTTATATATGCAATTTCCCCCCAGGATAATTCTTCACGCCTCACATTACTTGGTTTCTAATTCCTATTGACTCCAGTTTTACAGCTTAAAATGGGGTTTTATTTTCATTGAATTTGCATTGAAAACCTCATTTTGTATGTATGAATTCATTCATTTATTTATTTATTTTGCGATGACCTCTCCGGGATAAGATTTTTTGCCTTTATATAAGTCACTTCGTACCTTTTGCTCTTATAAAGACCTGAGACTAAACCCTAACTTGATACTCACTCTCACCTTGAACTTGCCTATCTGCCAGAGGAGGAGAATTAGTCTCTTAAGCATTTATCACATTTAACATTGCTTTATACAAGGTGGTTCCAGAGTCCCTTTGGTGCAGCCTAGTAGGATGGTAATAAAAATGACCTATTATGATAAAGTCACAACTAGAAAGGAGAGTGTTCAGTTTCTTCAGCTTCCAGCAAATCTATTCTCACTCCTGTGCATTCCCAGAGTGAAGATTCTTCACTGCCACCTTTAGTGTCTTTAGCTTTGACTGAGATCCATTCATGGAAGTTTGACTTAGTGTCTTGGGATACACTTCATGGCCAAATGCATGTTCTGCTTTCAGCCTCCTCACCATTTTCTTTCCCTTCCCAAGTCCAGCAGCTCATAAGTCCTTTCAAGTCTGTGCTGCACTCCTCTTGTGCCTGGTCTCTCATGGACATTGTTGGTCTTAGGTCTGTCTAATTCTGCTGCTAGGTAAGGAGTGGTAAGCTGAGTTTTTGAGGATAAAAGAAGACTGAAAGGAAAATAGTATCTCCAGCTCCAAAGAGTGACTGTCTCTATCTTTGCCTTAGACAGCTCCTTTTTAAAATAACTTTAACCTTTTCTCTGTTTCAGCATGGGCTGAATCAAAGGGGGAATCCTGCTTTGTCAATTTTTTTTTTTTTTGGTTCACAAGGATTCTGGTTCTATTTATGATTTTATGGGTGCCCCATCGGGAGTTTTGTGTATAGAAGGTGCTCAGTGAAATGTTGGTTTTATAATCCTGCCCATTTTTCTTAATTCCTGCATCTCATTTTCTTCTCCTATTATAGAATCTGAGTACAATTAAAGCTTTCTCCGAATCGCCTGTGTTTTATTTCTCAGTCAGAAGCTTGCAAAGAATATTTTAAACAGTTGTCGTGTGGGCTTTTCCTGAAATGCCATGTCACTCCAAAAGTGATACTCTGCTATTTTGACTACTCATAGAAAATGAGGAAGGAGGTAGGCTGAACAGAGAGAAATTCCAACTGAAATAGTACTCTTGCCAAGCCAGTGGTAGAGGAACGTTGCTAATCTTTAGAATTTTAGAAATAATTAAGGCATGGCGAACTTTTAAAATCTTTCTTTTCAGTGGCAAAAATAAATGATTAAACAATAATAATTGTTGGCATAAAGAGAAACTATTGAATAAAACATATTCTAGTAATTCTAATGATATGATGTGGTTATATGATTTATTGAGATCTACGAGTATGGAAGTGCAATAATAAGTTATATCATCTCATTATTTTAAAACTATAACTGTTTTTTGTATGTCATAATAGGTTATAGGGGACAAAATAATCCATGAGAGGAACAAAGCTTTCCACTGACATTAGATTTAAGTAACCCAATGTTTTTCTTATTTTAAAGGGTTTCTAAAATTTGAGTTTTCAATTATAGTAGCAATATTTTAAATTATACATGGGATACATGTGTATTCATCTTGTCTAAGAGAAAAGAATCTATTTGACTTAACCATGTGGGCTTTTTTTTTTCAAAAAACAATACTTTGCTGTATTTGTGTCTGTGGCTAAGATAATCAAATGAGGTAAAATTGTCCCAGGAACAGTATTTTGTCCCCAATTTATTCCATAATTGCCCCTACAACATTTTTTTTTAATGTTCTCTGTAGACCCTGTCATGATCTTCTAAGAAATTCTCCCTTCACCATGATCTTTCCTGAGTACATCTGAAGTGGGTAGTGATGTAGGTAACCAATGTTAGACACCTTCCTAGTGGTGAAGGTTTGAACCCCAATGTTATTTTGTTTAACCTATAAGGATACAACGGGAATGAAGGAAGAAGTGGGTTTTGTTTCTTTGTTTGCTTTGTTTTTTGAGGACCTGCTTCAAATGCCTATTGGGACTGTGATCGGATCATTTGTCCCTTTTATTGGAGACTGTAGTTTCTGTAGTGATTCAGTTCCCTCAGAAACTTAGTAGGTTATGACATATTACTTCCAGTTAGTTTGACAGTCAGTAAAAACATCCCCAATTTTTCAAAACATAGTTAGTTCCTAACTCTGCTTTACTTCTTCCCTTTCTTCTTGTGGATTCTTTCTTATTTTCCTGTGGCCACTCTGAGTTCATCTGAAAGAATGGATTGGGGGAAGTGGTAGAGGTGGCACCATCTACACTATAGTATTTTTTTGGTCACAGACCTCACTTGGGAATTTTTAATGGACTTTTACTGTTCAGAGCCTTTTTTTAAAACATTTTTTTTAAATTTTTTTATTCTATTCTGTTTGAAGCCTTTTAGTGTTGTGTTTAGTTTTGCTGTTTGAGAATGAGACACAGTCTGATTTTTTAGTTCTATGAAGTCCCACATTTTTGTGATATTTCTGTCTACAAACTAGTTCAATTTTATCCAGATTAATCTTTTATTTTTTTCTTGTCACACCAAAAAAAGTAGTAAGGAACAAGGAATGCACAAGAACATCATGGCCTTTCGATATCTCTTCCTCCAGAACTGCAGTTTCTTAGATAGTTGGATTGCCTTTTGAATAATTGCAGGCCTCAGATATATTAAATGGCTGTTCTCTGGCATGGGCTGCCAGCTTTTCAGCTTGCTACATCTGTCTCCTTGCTACCATATTATGACACAGAACCAATATTAAAGTTTTGGGCCTTTGTTGCAATCTCATTCTATCTCAAATTGTCAATTCTGTTTCTCTGTTAAGCTAGACAAGGTATGGCAATTTAGCACAAAATAATGAGTGAATTAAAACAGTGACATGTTATTCCTCGTTTGTATGAGTCCTGAGGTTACAGGCCTTTAGGTCAGCACAACCACTCTTCTTCTCTGACATTCATGGGCCTATCTTGAAGTAGTCTCAGAATCTTCAGCACATGGTTTCCAGTGCTGTCCAGAACATCAGCATCCCAGGGACTGGAAGGGAGACGGCATCTGGAGATATGCTAGTCATTATTCTGCAAACCCTGGATCAAGAATGGTGGCTGGGGTGTGGCTCAGCAGTAGAGCACTTGACTCCCACGTGTGAGGCACTGGGTTCAATCCTCAGCACCACGTAAAAGTAAATAAACAAAATAAAGATACTGGGACCATATATAACTAAAAAAATTAAAAAAAAAAAAAAGAATGGCATATGTTACTTTGCTCAGTTCCACTGGGTGGAGTGAGGTCAGTTCACCTAACTATAGAGGAAAAGGGCCTGTGTATGACAGAGGAGAAATGCTTTTAGTGACTAACTACCAGTGGCATTCACCATAGGTTGATGGGAAGGAATTTCTCCCCATCAAAGATTTGCATAAGAAAAAAGAAAATGAGCACCATAAAGACAATTGGACTTAATGACTAGATAAGAAGGCACCAAAAGATGAAAATGAAACTGTTACCTAATTATTAATACTATGTGATAATATGAAAGATACAACTATTTTGAAGGCTTTTTTGTTGTTGTTTGTTTTGTATAGCAAAGGAAAAGAGGGGGTTAATCAGAGTTTCCTTTATACTTTAAAGAGTCATATACTTTAAAGAGTGTGTGACTTTCTGAGGATGGATTTTTTTTAAAATTTATTTTGGCATTTTGTGAACATGAGTAACGTGTTCTCTATACACATCAATTAGTGTAGTTGTTTTGCAAAAAATAAGGTATTTTTAGATCTCAGTTGTGCTTGCCCCTAAATGATAGACCACACACAGTTGCACACACGCATGCATATGAGTTCAAAAAAGAGGCAGTCAGGGATGAGATGAGGGATGAAAACTGAAAATTTATGCAAAGGTTTGCCAGTGATTTTCCTGGGATTTTTTGGGAAGAAATTGAAGTTAGCTGCATTTATAAGTAACGTTCATATGATGACTAGATTTAATTTTATAGAAACTATGTGGTTATTGTCCCCTAGGATAAGTTTGTAGAGCTGGAGAGGGGGTATAATGCCCAATCTTAGGTTTTTTTCAGAATTATAGCTAAAATACCAGTAGGGCAGCAAGTTCTGTCTCTCAAAACTACCGGCTCCTAGCAGTAGACAAGGCTTTCTTTTGATTTTGGATGGTTGATTCTATTCTTGCTTCTGACCCCATCCCAGATCAGGCTGCTTTGCATGTCACTCCTGAATTTCTGCAGTGGTTTTGTAAAGGTTGCTAATATCTCACCACTTCAGTACATTATATGCCATACTTTTTCCTGCTCATGAAAATCTTAAATTGTTATGCATTGTCCATAGGATACATTTTGAGATCCCTCACTATCTGTGCCAGGCAGCACCTGACTCAGAAGCCAGAGATCTTTAGTTCTGGCTCTGAGTCTACCTCTAACTAGCTGTATTATCATCGAGAAATCACTTAGGGGACTGTTAAGTGTCAACAGCTGTTCTGTGAAGCAATAGTTATTTCTTGGTCAAAGAAGATTAGAAAACCTTGTGCTCTATGTCCTTATCTTAGTAATATAAAATTGGTGATATATTTTAGTTTCTGAGAAGTCCTGCTGCAAAGTGGACCTGTTTACCTGGATTTAACCTTCCTACCATTCTCTAGTTGACCCTGAGATCCTTTTACTTATATAGAACATCAACACTCCAACCAGTGTTCCCCAGAAGCTGCAACTCGAAATAGTGAACTACTTTTGATGACACTAGGGATCTCCTCAAAATATTCTACTTCTTCCTCATCCTCATTTAATAAAAATGGCAGCTCTGGAGTAAAACACTTGGATATAATGACAAGAACTGTAACTTGCTACATGGGCAGGCTTGGGCACATTACTTAGCCTTTTTGTTCCCTAGTTTCTTCTGTAAAATGAGGGTGAGAGAAGTTTTCCCTCATGGGTTTATTTTTAAGAAAACATGAATGACATGCATGTTTACTGCTCAGAGGAGGGCCTGGCATGATGTAAGTCTTTAGTAAAATTTGTTTTTATCATTATTCAAAATAAAAGGTACCTGGAAGAGAGTAGATTAATAAAGATAATTAAGTAGATTAATAAAGATTAATAATTTACCCAAAATTCTGCCAAGATTTATAAAAAAAAAATTAAGTGTGGAAATACACATAAATTTTACTTTCCTATTTTTTCCACTTATATCTTTTTCCTAACATGAAATGAGATTATCATCCTCATCACTTATATCTTTTTTGAATGAAGTGAGCAAAACACAGGGAGAAGAGAGGTTTGTAGAGTTATAAAGATTTGTATTTATATCCCAGAACCACAATATAAATTTTGTCACTTGAGCAAGTTACTTAGTTGACCTGAACTGTAGATTTCCTATCAACTAGCACTATTATGACCAGCCAGTTTTCTCGTAACTATTCAGTTAGTTATTCTCATTATCTCTCTCCCTCTCAAACACACCACACATACACACACGCACATATATATATATATATATATATATATATATATGTGCGTGTGTGTTGTGTATGTGTACCACCCATACAGAATACATACACGTGTATGTATGTATGTATTCTGTATGAATGGTACTAATCTCAGTTACTGGCAGGCATAAATATTTGGTAAAGGGAAACTATTGCTGTTATTGTAATTGTAATATTATTCGCTTAAATCCCATTCCAACAGTGTCACGTTCTCCAACACCTGCAGTCTAAGTAACATAAAATTTCCCAGAACTGTAAGATTTTCCCCTCTGTGTATTAGGCATCCACATCATTTTATTGTTGACATATTTTACATATTGACTTTTTTTGCAACAAAATCTTTCAAGTCATGATTTTTGTTTTTTAGAGGATATGGTATTTCACTTTCCATTAGAGAAGTGTTCAGTTGGATATTATTTAGCTTAGAAACAGCCAGAGGAGGGATGAGGAAAGCAATTGAACAATATTTCTGTTGTCCCTGTTTATTTGCTGGACTTGACACTCAGAGTTCACTAAAATGCTCAAAAAGATGATAAGTGCTGAACTTTTTGGATATGATTGACAAAAAGTAACTGAAAAGATTAATAAATACCCTAAATTCTGCCAAGGTTTGTAAAAAAAAAATTCAGTGTGGAGGTAAATTTTATTGGAAATGGAAATGAAAACAACACTGATTTAATAGAGATGTTAAAATAAAAAGAAATATAAAACTATGTACTGATAACTTTTAAAAATTAGATAAAATGGAATTTTTTAAAAGGAAAACATTGTCACAAGATGAAATAGAAAACCTAAGAGTCATTAAACATTATACAATTTAATCAAGCCTAAGGGGCAGAGTGAACTAGTCAAATTTATAAGAATGATTCTGGACAAGAAATAAAACATAAAATTAATTAAAATTAGAATTAGACAAAAAAAAGAGAGAGAGAGAGAGTTTTGCAGAAGAGATCGTTTTGGCCCAGTAGGACCAGAGAGGTTATCATAAGATGCATAAGCTGTGCTTGGTAAAGGAGAAGAGAGAACAAAAGAGATTCGAAGCAAATATAGCAAATATTAACCAGTTTCAAACCAGGCATGCTTCTCATATTATTTTTGTTACTTTTCTAGTTATTTGAAATATTTCTAAATTTTGAATTAAGGTTTTAATCGAGGGTGAATTGAGATAAGGCGGGAGAAGTATTTAGGACTGGGAGGAATACTTCATGTGGAGTCCATTCTTGTTTAGAGCACAGGAGAGGGTGAGCTAAACTAAAGCCACAGAATTTTGGACTATTTTGTGAGTCCCCTATTTCCCATTCCTTCCCTGACAGAGATACTTTAATACCCCAGATGCTAAAAGGTCAGGAAGTTTATGTTGCTCTCGCTCTTTCTCTCTCTTCCTTTCTCTCTCTCTCCTCTCTTTCTTGTGAAATCATTTTAGCCTTCCTTTCCTTGGTTGTAGGAAATTGTTTCAGTGAAAGTTTCCTAAAGGCTGCTAAAAAGCAATGCGTGAAACAGTGGTCCTTGTGGCAAGTGAAATGCGTGTGGGGTCGCTTTAAGAGTTCAATGTGAGTTATTTTTATTTCCGTTCATAGGCATGTCTCCATGAAGTTCAAATTATCCCTTGGACAGTAGAAAGCAGTCTGTTAATTTAAAGCTAGACTTTTTTTTGGTTCCATAAAGCCAAATTTAGGATGGATTTCAAAAGCTAAATAAACAAAAGTCTACCTCCCCATTAAAAATGAGTGTGTCAGGTTTCTGTGTACTTAAGTCTTTAAATAATCTCCACTTAGCATTTCTAAAAGGACCTTAAATATTTAGGAAGAGGCTGGCCTCTACAGTGATACCTTGTTTATTAAAGGGACCATCAGAGGTGGGGAACCTCTTAATCTCCTCACTAAAATCTTGTAGGTATCTTGTTGATTTTAACAAATTAAAATGGAGACTGAGGAAGCTGGGCTTATTGGTGGTGGTATGGGGCTGAAATATCAAGAGGGGGCAAAGGCCATAGTTCAGTATCATTTTTGTATATAATCCCATAAAATATTATTTTAAAAATTAGTTCATTGTTATAAACAAATTTATTCTTTATAGCAGTAACCTGTATTTTGACTTTTAATCAGAGTTCCCTGTAGAATTCTTGAGTACACATATTTGGATCCTGCTTTGGAAATTTCAATGTGGTAGTTCAAGTAGTGTGTATGCTCTGGATGGACATGTGTGTGCATGTGTGTGGAAGTTCCACAGTTATTCTAAAGCAGATCCCAAGATCAAGGGCTATTATAATATGCCAAATTTCCTCTTTGTAGAACTTTATCATTTAAGAACTACACTCTGCAGATTGCCTGCCTGCCAAGATGTAGCAAGGCTAGTGCTTATAAGGTTGCAAGGCCAAGCTTTATTAGAGCTGTTTTATGTGTGAATGTTTCATTTCTTGTATCAAAGGACACTTTACAAATCAATCAACAACACAGATACCTATGCATTTATTAATTAATAGATAGTTTTAAAATTTTCATTTAAGATAATTTAACAAAGTAAAACAGAACTTCTACTGAGTAAAACAATAAACTTATGACATTTAGCATTGATCTGGTTATGATAGTTGATATGATTTACAGGAAAAAAATTTGGCCAAAATGATAATATAGCAATTTTACAATGTAGATTTAATTTGATCATTGTGCTACATTTGGCATTCTGCTGAAGAAAGTATTTTTAACTGTTATGGTATGTGGACACAGTTATGATGAAATGGACAGACCTTGAAAGTTCAAGTAAGTTCAGGCCTTGAATCTTGGTTTCCCACTAGCTATGTGATCTGGAAAGCAATTTGAAATAGGGCTTATCAATCTCATGAGATTATTTTGAGGTGAAAAGGAGATACTGTGTGAAAATGCTACATAAAAATAAAGCAGTCTCATTACTTGTTGGGATTGGGTTTTGCACTTTCTGTTGGAAATGTGCATATGGGCATGTCATGTTGTAATTTTGCATTTGTAGATTGCAGAAGAAATGAATTATGTCAGATATCTTTCATGTTTATATTTTCAGCAATGTAACACTTCAAGTAATATCTATGTACTCTTTTGTACATAGGAAGGATGGCATTCTTTGTTAGGGTGTTCTCAGGTATGATTATTCTCTCAAAATTGGATTTCTTTGATATTACTTAGGATTATAAAAGATATAGTCCATGTGCTAGAAACTTGACATTGTCAACACATATTAGAATGTTTTTATATTTATTTTTTAGTTATAGGTGGACACAATACCTTTATTTTATTTTTATGTGGTGCTGAGGATCGAACACAGTGCCTCACGCATGCTCACTACCAAGTACTCTACCTCAGATCCACAACCCCAACCAACCCTTAGAATTTTTTATTTAACACTTTAAACCTCAACCACTGCTCTCCTGAAGCCAATACCTCATTTCCAAGAAAAAGCCTAAAACTTTATTTTTATAAACAAATTTATACTTTATAGCAATAACCTGCATTTTGATGTTTAATCAGAGTTCCCTGTAGAATTCTTGAGTGCACGTATTTGGACCCTGCTTTGGAATTCCGATGTGGTAGTCAAGTAGTGTGTGTGCACGCTCTTTGGACATGTGTACTTCAATCTAGAGCTGTATAATTTCATATTGAAATTTCTATATGAAAAAACTTGGGAGGTGCACTTTTTCAAAAACTACATATTAGTCAGTAACTGATTCTACTTTAGACTTGTTTCTCACAATGATAAATTATTATATTTTGAAATATTAATTTTATTAAGAAGAATGGACAAGGCATTCTTTATGTACAATTATTAGTTGAGTTTTCTAAGTAGCACCCAAATTGCTTGTCATTTCTGTCTCCACTCCCTATTTGCCCTTCCTCCTCTTTCCTTTTTTCCCTTCCCCCATTTTTCCTTCCACTCTTCCTTCCCTTCCTGCTACATGTGTTTAGTGAGGGGTACTATGTCCCAGGCACAGGCACTGGGAGTAATATGAAGAAGTAACACGGAGTCATTCCTGCTCATAGAGAATTTATATTCCAGGGGCAGATGCACATTAAGTAGAGTTTTTAAAAATTATGCACACACACACACACACACACACACACACACACACTCATTACAGAAATGATAAGGACTATGGAGATATTTACAGGGAGCAGTTATAAAGGGAACAGACGGTGATGTGAATGGACTCACTTTGTTTCACAAAGAATGTGAAGTTAGGTCATCAGTATCCTCAACAGCTTGGAAACAGAGGAGCTGACATTCACCCCTCCTCCCACCTTGGCTTCCCCATATATTCTCCTCTCTAATTTTATTTAACCTTTGAGGCTGCTCTTGTATTTTTATTTGAACCCCATTTTAACCCTGTAAATTGTTTTAAAGGATAGAGGTCAAGGTGCTAATTTTTACCCTTGACTGCCACTCTTAAGAGGTGGTGCCCCGGAGTTTCACACTCCTTTATGGAGACCAACCTTAAAATTCCCGGTGTCTGATTACTGGTGATAATCATGTTCAGTCAATATATTAAAGACTGCAAACTCTTTTACTTGAGATAAGTACTTCAGTTAGTATGTTCATACAAGCTCTTCTGATTCATTTTTTGGGCTGAAGGGTGTCATCTTGTAAAACAAATTTCTTTGTTATTTATTTTTTACTTATGAAATATCTCTTCCCTCCCAGTTCCACTCCTAAATAAAGCCTAAGTCAAAAAAAAAAAAATCAATCCTGTGTTGGAAAAGATCATTTTTGTTTCCTAGTTTTAGGCACACCAAGAAGGGGGAGGAGAAAATACAGTTAAAATGTGTAAAAGTAAATGATTAAGAAAAATATGTTTATGAATAAAATAGAAGACATGCAGGTTTTAAGTGGATAAAGACGCAAGGAAGAGAATGGGGGTAAGTGGTCATTGTATGTTCATGTCCAGATCTTTTTTATCAAAGAAAGGAAAACGATAGAGCCACATTAGCACTAAGCTAATGAAGCTGTTTATTGTTAGATATGGTGTTATCAACTTAGAATGGAGTAAAAGGCAAGCAATGCTTGTTACAGAAAGAAAAACGTCATGGAATCTGAAAATAGCAGTTTGAAGTCAATAATGCTCTTGCATCATGTAGGCTCAGCCTAGCGATTACTCCCTAGGTGAATTCTTTGGGCAATTTATTTACTGTTTTTGCAAAATGTAAACATCACCACCACCTCTTGAGAAAATATCTAGGTTCCTCTCCTCCCAGTGGATGTTAATGAGTGTCTTTGAGAATGCAAAATTCTAAGACAGCATTCAGAAATGAATCCTCTTTTAAAAATTCTTGTGATACATGGACAGATTAAAATACAAGGGGTCTTTAAACATCCTGCCATATGGATATGCATTATCTATGACATCCTCCCCTGGTTATCTGATAACAAAAGCCAGTTGTAGTGAGATTCACATCAGAGTTCAAAGACAAAAATTCCATATTCCCAATTATTATCCATTTATAATTGTAGGACTAAAACAGTCAAGAAGGCCAGAGAGGGAATTATCCTGTGGCCTTTAATAATGTCACACAGTAGCAATACCCCAAACCAGGTATTGTCTATATATTTCATCCTAGGAAAGGGGAATTGGAAGGGACATTGGTAATCATAAATCCAAGCCTATCATCTTACATTTGAGGAATCTGAAACCTGCTGAGGTAAAGTGATTTTTTCCCAAGGATAAAATACTCAATCTTAAATTCCAAAGTAAATTCGTATTCCAGGGTGGCATAATTTATTTCTCAACCTAATCTTAGAAGGTATCCCTGGTAGCTTCAAATTATGAATGTTTTTGACAGCTGCTTCAAAGTACTGTCCTTCTTCAACATACAATGTTTCAAAATAAACAAAAAACTATTCAAGACAGTTCTCAAAAGAAAAAAAAATCACAGATTAGCACCATTTCATAATGAACCCTATCGGTTTTGTGATTTTTTTTTTCACATTTTAGATGATGTCTTCTTATTTCCAGGAAGAAAAGAAAGTATTTTCATTGTGAATATTGGTGAATCAAGGTTTTGTTGTTGGAAAACTTTTATTTAGATCTCAGAAAATATAGTACTGCTTTAGAGTTCGTTTGCTTTTGCTTTTCCTTTTGTTATATCTTTTTAGACATTAATGCATTTGCCAGGTTTTTGCTCCAGACATTGGTGGACTTTGTAGATCTTTAAATTGGACAAGTGGAAAGATACAGGGGTATAAGTGTGAGCCTGGACTTAGTCAGTGTTTGAGCCACGTTAGCACACTGGATTCTTTAAGATGTATTCGGTCATAATTTTATCATTTAAATGTGACTGAACTGTGTTTAGCCAATTCTGATACATTTTTTAAAAGAATGTGCTGCTGAGCTAAGACTCTATATGCCATATTTCAGCCCCAAGCAGATTTTTATGACAAAGTCATAAACCCCTGGAAACAGGTTTATAATGGAAAATGCAACTTGACCTTAACTAAAGGAGCCCAATGCACCTTACAAAAAGGCTCATTTTTGAAACAAACGAAATCTCTTTCTCCCAGGGGTGGTGTCATAGGAGAAAGGTGTATAATAATAGTTGTATTTACCATAAATACCTGACATATTTTATGATGATTTGATTGTATTAAAAAATTTCACCTTATAGATTTTAATAAAGCTACCTATGTGCAAAGTTATTGCAGTTGGATTTCTTTTCTTTCGCCCACTGGTCTCAGTGGAAAGAAGCAAGCAACTCTTATAAAAGGCTTTAGTTTTTAGTACCTGGTTAATAAAAAATAATTTCCTCTTCTTTGGACTTGTTCATGAAGCTGAAAAATGACTCCACAGGTCAGTGGTGTGTGGCAAAGCTAATTTCTATAAGCTTTTTATCAGGTGGTACTGAGTAAAACAATATGGGGAAACTGAAAAACCCACACTACTATACCAAATTTACCAGGGTGAGAGTTATCCCCGGTGTCACAAAAAGGAAAAAAAAAAGTGACTTTTTTTTCTTCTTCTAGATTTTTAGTACAGCAACGAAAAAAAAAATCTGTGATAAAAAAGGAACAAAAGGAAAAACTAAAGCATATGGAAATTTTCAGCTACCTTTAGCTTTTAAAAATTGATGTAAATGGCCCTTATTATTTAAAACACAGTACAATTCAAGTTTTGTTTGTTGTTTTGTTGACAAGGGAACTCACAGTAATAAGGGTGAGTGAGGTGATCCATATCATAGCAACCTGGAAAGTGATTGTCATTCAAATAGGTATGCTCCTCTGCAAGGTACCTTTTCCCCAAGCATCACATTTTCTCAGAGGAGCTTTAGGAGGACACTCTAATCAAGAAGAATGAGGCATCTTCCCTGGAGGTTCAGTAGAATGTTTGCTCTGTGTCTTGCAGAGCAGAGTAGAGGATCATCACTCCTCTCCAGCATATTCACAGGCCAGCTTCCAAGAAAGAAGCTGGGAGCTGGGCTGCATGAAGAGCTGGAGCTCCTGTGTAGCTGGCAGCCCTCTCCCGGTAAGCTCAAAATCACATTTCTTTCTCTAGCTCTTTAGGCTTGGGAATTGCAAGGACATGTTGAAGCAATCTATGCGTAGGAGGTCAAAGGCTTCCCTTCTTATAATCCTTGAGCCCAAAAGAACCAAACCCCAGGAACTTGGAGAGTTGATGAGTCCTTCATTATTTTTATTTTAATGGCTAGCTTGGAGAGTTGGAGATAACATTAGGTGGAAGAAGGAACATACTGCTTGGGGTCACGTCTCAGAGGAAGGTGAAAAGAGCAAAATAGCTATAATGACTTTGGAAAAAGTGGCCAAAGAATTTGTTTCCCTTTTTTTTTTTTATTCACTTGGCAAAACAATAAGTCATGTGTTGTATAGATGTGAAAGAGAGAAGTTTAGATTGTCAGGTTACAATATATAAAATCTCCCACATAGCTGCTGTTCAGCAGTTGTGTACTTGGTTAAGATAGTGATGGTCAGGAAGAAGGGCATATTCTACTCCTGACGTGGGAGACAGGTGTTAAGGATGATGTGGACTCAGACAAGTGGTTGTTAAAGGAGCAGGGTGTGAGAGCATTCCCTCCCATCAGATGACTTCTTAATTTCACAAAAGTTGAAAGAATGGTCATTTACTGAGAGGGGGTTGAAGAGGTATGAATGAGAATTTGAAAAGAATGGATATGGAGGAAGCAGGGTTTATAGTATAAGAGAGGATAGTGACAAGTGACACAGAAAATTAAAAGCCCAGCTTCAATTTATTTGAATCAGTAGAGAAGGATGAAGATGAATTAGATGGGTGAGGTGAAGGAACAGCAAGTGTGATGAAAGCAATTAACCAAAGACCTCTGGAAAAGGAAGGGTGGCCTTCAGTGACAATCCACTTCCAGAACTGGTGATCTTGTCATACAGGTCTCCCTTTTGCAATTTGCAAAACTAATTTTATCTTAGGTTCTCTTTTTCTATCATAGGAGGGTGTGAGTGTTTAGGTTGGGCCATCAGCTAACGTAGAGGGATATGAGTGTTAAGGATGAGTTACCAGATACCAAATAAGCACAGTACAAATTGAACATCTCTAGACATCTGAAACCTAAAATGTTCCCAAATCCCAAACTTCAACATGATGCCTCAAGTGGAAAATTTCACAACTGACCTCATGTAACAAGTTGCAGTTAGAATGCAGATACACTAAAAATCATACATGAAATTACCTTCAGGCTTACATGTAAGGAATATATGAAACACGAATATATTGTATGTTTACACTTGGGTCCCATGTATATATTCCAGAATCTGAAAAAATACTGAAATCAAAATACTCCAGTGATAATTATTTTGAATGAGGGATACTCAGCCCGTGGTATAATTTGTGTAAGATTTGCTCGGATGCCTTAAATGTTGTATGAAAACGGTAGGAAACTCTTCAATCTAAACTTAATCATTTTAGGCTATTTATGACTCTTCTGGAGTCTTAGCGTCTTCTTGCCTTTTGTCCAGCTTTTAATACTTTTTAGTCCTTTTAGTTTGGGCATGTCAAAGATTTGCTCTATAAAAACTACCAGAAGTTGGTATTTTTATGAAGTGTTATACATTTATATTGTGACACAGTTTTGAAATTATAGGCTGATAGGAAATAAAATCACTTGATAATCTCCTCCTGTGCTCTGAGAAAACCATTTATACTAGAGGCAAGGACAGTTCTCTTATCTTTATATTCTCTCCTTTCTAATCTGTACATGTCTACTGAGCATCTCATCTTCCCTCAGCTGCTTGACAGGATTTTATAACTGTTTATCTCAGTTGGAGATGGAGTAGAGGAGAAGAGGAGGGAGCAGCTTTGCTGAGGTTTCAGAGCTTTGTTCTGGTGCAAAACACCCAGCCCTTCTGGACCTTCTGTAAACTGGGGACTTTCATATCTTCTAATTTAGAGTTATTTATTATTTACTTTTGATGCTGGATATTGACCCCACCATGCCTACCACACCCTCTGCCCCTCAGCCCCTCAGCTGTATTTAAAGCCGTAAGACCTGATTATACGGGGGTGGTAGTGAGAGGGGTGGAGAATAACCCTAATAGTAAAGTGGCATTTAGTGATTTTAGTGATTAGTGATTTTGTCTCTTGTCAAAACTGTACACAAGCCTGATGCAGTGGCACTTGCCTGTAATCCCTGCAGCTGGGAGGTTGAGGCAGGGGGATCACGAGTTCAAAGCCAGCCTCAGCAAAAGCAAGATGCTAAGCAACTCAGTGAGACCCTGTCTCTAAATAAAATACAAAATAGGGCTGGGAATGGGGCTCAATGGTCAAGTGCCCTGAGTTTAATTCCTGGCACCAAAATACCAAGCCAAAACAAAAACAAAGACAAAAAATAAAAACAACAAAGACACAAAAACAACTGAAACCCTGAAGTGGATTTTGCCTTACTTGCATCTGATATGGTTTAAACTCCTTAAATCCATGAGCCTTCAAAGTGCTCCATCATACTCTATTCCTATCCTCCTTTTCTTTTTGCTCCATGTTATCCTGCTATATATACACCTCTCTTGCCCAGTTACTATGCATAGTTCACAAGCTGTTTTTATGGCCTCTGGCAGTTTCTCTGGGTTTCTATTTTCTTTTATCAAAATTTTACCCACTCAAAAAGACCCAATTCAGTTAGAACTTTTGTTCATGTTTTCAATCCTCTGTTTCCTCTTTCCTCTTTCATTGGCTTTTATTTGTTCTGTCCTTTGTGGCACTTGTCATATTCACTTCTTGATTTATGGCTGTTTATATACTTGTTTCGTCTCTCTCTCTCTCACCAATCTACTTGGCAAATGCCTTAAGTACCTTTTTGAGAAAGAATTATTTATTAAGCACCAATCTTGCATTAAGCAACGTGGCTGGTTTGGGAGTGGATACCAAAGAAAAATAAGACTTGCTTCCCCATTCTTCAGTTCTCAAGGATCTTTCAATCTAAGCAGAGGTAAAACAAGGAAGCAAATTATATCAAAATAATATAATCAGTGTAGCCATCCAGGGATCTCAAATTATTCTGGAAACAGAGAAGTCACGTGGCCCAGGATGAAGAGTTCAGAGAGGGTTTCTTAGAGGAAAAACTCTTGAAGTAAAATCTAAAAAGTTGAATAGGAGTTCATGGGTTCATGGAGGGTTTTGAATACCAGCCCAGGGTGGGGAGAGTTCTAGGCTGAGGAGAGAACATAAGCAAAGTCAGGAAGGCATGGCACAGCTCGGTGAGTAAAGGAACCACAACCTTCTCAATAGGAACGAAGTATAGATGGTAAGATTGGATGAGGTAGGAGATGAACCTTGAGTAGAAAACAGTTCATAAAGAGTTCTCAAATGCCAAGCCAAGGGGCTTGGCTTTTATCCAGGATATATTGGAGCGCCCTCAGAAGGTTTCAGATGTGTGAGAGGCATATGATTGTTGGTTTACAGAATGCAGTCTGGTGACAATATGGGTCATTACTCTGGAAGGAGGGGGCTGGTTAATATTTGGGATTGCTTGTGCTTAGAGTGAATCTTGTATTCAACACAGTTGAATGAAAGGTTGCTTTCATGCTCTTCTTTGATGAGGCATTGCTTTCAAGAACAAGCTCAATCAAAAGCAATGTACATTATTGTTAACCTTCAGAGAGAAAATTTGGGGTAACATAGCAAGTCTAAAAAAAAAATCCACAGGAAATCTGATGTTCTAAACAGAGTGATTATATAAAATGCTGGCTGTGGCTGAGGCAGATGCAATCAGAGAATTGCATAGTTGTGAGTCAGAGTTGGGTTGGTCCTTAAAGTCCTCTGCTTGATAGTAAATCAGTGGCTTGGGGAAATATGTTTACGTTTCACTTCTTACTATATATCTGATTACATGTTTTGAGAACTGGATAGAAAATATCTTTATTTACAAATTTGGAGCATGAATTATATTGACTATATGTACATACAGGCATAGATTTCCTGTTCAGTGTATAAATATAGTGAGATATATATTTACATGATAAGATACTGCTAATTTGCCATTTTATTTCAGTCAGAAACATATCCAAGATGTAATGAAATTCAATGACTCTAATGGTAAAATTATCATTACTATGGAATACTATATTATATTTTATGATTTGATCAATAAAAATTTGTTGGTGAAAAGAGGAACAGACTTAGCTGGATTTTTTTTTGTTTTGTTATTGTTGTTGTTTTGCTCTTTCTTCCCATGTGCTCCCATATATTTTTTTTCTGTCATACAACTTAAACACCCTGTTGCACTCATTATTTTGCTTTCTTTTAGATTGAATACTTAGATGTGTGTACTTTAGAGGCTTCAAGCTGTTCTCACATGCCAATTCTGACCCTGTTATAGATTGGTATAGTTCTAGTTTGTAGGTATTCATTCCTTTACAATATTTAATTACTGTCACTGATTTCCCCTTCTTGATTATTTTTTCAGTGTCTCTCCTCGGATTTTTCCCCCCATAGCCCTCCCTCTACTTATCTTCCTTTCCCCAGGTGGAAATATAGCAGGGTCAGTGTAGAAGCATGCACAAGCCACAGAGCAGCAGGAATAGCCTTGGTCCCTTCTCAAATGGAACAACTCTTGCTCATCATATTGAAAATACAATACCCAGCTTATGTTGGCATCTTTCTGGAAAGATACAGAGGGCTGGAGCATGAAAAGGAAAGAAAAATAACTTTGGAAAGTACAGAACAGTTTTGCCAGTGAGAGAAAAGAAAAGAAGAAGAAGCTGGAGAAAGAAGTAGTAGACATTATTAATAATGTTACCATATTCGAATATTCATCCTTGAATGAAAAAAATTCTTTTGTAGTTGTAGATGAACAGAATGCCTTTATTTTATTTATTTATTTTTATGTGGTGCTGAGGATCAAACCCAGGGCCTCACATGTGCTCAGCAAGTGCTCTGCCACTGAGCTACAACCTCAGCCTCAATTTTTTTTCTTTTAAAATACAATTTTGATAATAATTTCCACTTACCTTCAATTTTAGTGCTTGAACAAAAGCACTGCTTTAGCACTTTAACTTGTAGCATTCAAAAGATGAAAAACCAGAAAAATGAAACAACCAGTCTGAAACTCAAGACTGCTCAGTTTTCTGGGGATGCCTTCCCTACCCTTGGTTTCTTGTTGAGTCAACTGTGGTTACCTAGCAGGTTTTTTCTTTTCTCTGACCAAGTTTCTGGGTAACAGGCCTCCCCTCACCTCCAGGCTTTGTGAGTACTGTCTACCTGAAGTTGTCACACAATAGACAACTTTTGGACCATTGCTGGTTATAAATGTATGTTTTAAATATAAAAGCAGTACAATTATGATACTTAGCATAAATAGCATAGGTTTTTAGTCACCAAGATTTTTAGCATACAGAAAACATTCTACAAAAATACTGATAACCTAGAATCTAATTTTAGTCTACATATCATTTAATTGTTTCAAAATTATAGGAATTTTTCATAATTATGCCTATACTGTACACAAAATATTGTCCTACTTTTTCATCTGAACATTTTTAAACTGTGTTCGCACTTTTGCTAAAACACTTTTGCATTCAACTTTTTTGGTTCCTAATTTTGATGTAGCAGCTAATCATACTGCATATAACATTTTTCTTATATCTTAAGTATTAGGTTCTTTGTTTTGGTTTCTTTCTTTCTCTTCCTGGTTATTAAAAATAATATTACCTATAGCAATGGGTTGGTATAAATAAAATGTATTACTTAAAATGATTCATCTGAGACAGGTTCTCAGAAATAATCACATATATCTTCTTTGAGGAAATAAACTGTCTGGTTACATGCATTGAAATTAGTCATAGGACTATAGAAACTATGTATCTATGAGTAGTTAAAAGTATACGAGGAAATATAGGACCATCTTGGGTAAGTGGTCTTTCATACAAAGATCTGCTGCTCTCATTTTGTATAGTTTTCCCTGAGTCCAAAGTCTTTTTTTTCCCTTT
Organism: Ictidomys tridecemlineatus; assembly: GCF_052094955.1. Taxonomy (NCBI): domain Eukaryota; kingdom Metazoa; phylum Chordata; class Mammalia; order Rodentia; family Sciuridae; genus Ictidomys; species Ictidomys tridecemlineatus. Next base: position 155,625,978 of record NC_135478.1, on the reverse strand, counting down.
TATTCTAGATTTCAATTCTTTCTCAGCCTATTCAAGATTAATCAACTCCCTTAATCTTTAGATTTTATAGACCTACTTATTGAGTGCTTTGCTCTGTTTCTAGAAAAAGCCTGAGTTCTGTTTGATCATCTTTTCTTCATAACCAAGAATCATTTCTTTTCTGCCCAAAGAAAGTGTTCCTTTGAACATCTGTGTTCTAGCTATCAGTTGTTCACCAGGGACAAAAATGTTGCACATTAAAATCTTGTCTATCCATCATATTCTGAGGCTTCATACTAGAAACAAATCTCACCGTGGGACCACATCTGTTTAGGCAAGGAATCCAAAAATGTCTGAATGATCAACAGGAATAGAAGATTCAGAGTCAGTGCCCAGCCATCTGTGATTGGTCAGTTCATAAGCAAGATCTCTGACAGAAAACAGCCCCACTGCACACACAGTCTTCAGCCCAGTATGTCTAGGCACTTAATCAGTTGCATTGTTTGGATTCTTGAACCTTTGCAGAGCATTTATGAGTTAAATGTTAGAGGACCGGGATGCATCAATTCCATAGAACAATAGTAAACCTTCAAAACTGTTTTTCAGATATCAGTAGGCATTGTGCTCTAGAGACCATTAAGGAAAGGGATGCTGCTCTTCCCAGTTTTTAAAGAAAATCTGATTGTGTTTCCTTCTGTTAGAATATATAAATTCCACTGAAAATTTCTTTGAGTTGAGATCCTTTAAGATTGGATCGTAAATGATTTTTCAGATAGAAATGATAAAGTCATAAGAGGTGTTGTCAATTCTAACAGAGTGGATTTTGAGATTTGGCCATTTTTGTGGGTGGATGGCAACTCAAACTTCCGTAGTGTTTGTGTCATGGCATTTTTGGAAAAATTACATGAGATGATGTACATGGAGTACTTAGAATTATACTTAGCAAAAAGTTAGCTCACAATGAATATAGTTACTATTCATTTTACAAATGTGAGAAAGCAGTGAAGAACCAGCCTTGGGTTTCCTGAGTACATTTTCAGATACATGAAAGCAAGGTTTTTTTTTTTTTTTTTTTTTTTTAATTATTCTATCTATAGGGTAAAGTTCCTGAGTTGTAGAGGCACTCAGTGAAATGGGAATGAACGAATGAATGACTTCCTTACTTGTATCTGTCTGTTTGCCTTTGAGTATGTATATATGCATATATTCTCTCAACTACAGCAAAATCGGACACCATAATAATACTTCTGCTAACTTTTCAGCATAAATCTTTTAATTTCCCTCTTAGGAGGCTAGTTCACATAAACAAAGCTCTAGAAAATAAAATAGCTCTGCCTGGTACTGTAAGTTCAGAAAAATAGCCAATTTCTTAATATGGTAGTAATTCCTAGTATGACTAGCTGGGCTGGGACTGAGACCAAGGACCTTGACACTAATGGGCCGTTTGTGAAACTTACACAGCCTGCAGTCATCCTTTCGGAATGTCCTTAGAAGCCATTGCCATTGTAACAGAAAAGAATTGGGAGCCTTTTTCTTTCTTGGAGGTTTCTTTAGATTTCTGTATTTTGTGAGTTCTGCCTTTGTGAGCAGGGTTTGTGGTTTGGATACTTACCTAAGAGCAAATTGTCCTAATAAACATGTAATATTCTCTAAGGCAGCCTCTTGCTGAAATGAATGAAATGGCATATATCCATATCACAGCACTTAAAAAGGCACAAATGAATTTGACATAAGAGCAACCTATTCAAATAAAATTCTTCAAGCAGCAAGTTTTTAGAGATAATCAAATCCATTTTTAAACTTCCACAATTTCACTAACTTCATGTACTCCCTACAGACATGATTATCTTATATAAAAAAATAAAATAAAAAGAGCTGGAGATATAGGGATGTAGTTCTTTGGTAAGCTGTTTGTGTGCCTTTCCCTTTTGGTGATGTTGGTAAAGAAACAGTCCTGGAATATAGCTGCCTTGCAAAAAATTCAAGGAAATGTTTTCTAGGTTTTGCTGACTTGTCTTGGAAGCAAACGAATTATGGTGCAGGGCTGGAGCTTTACCTACTTGTTAATTGGCAGGTTAAACTTTTATGAGTTTCTGGTACCCTGGCGATACATGACTATTAAAATTTGCAGGTGGTTCAAGGGGAGAGAGATGTAAGTTCCTGTGCTAGTAATATATCATAAAAGTGTATATTTCATGTGCCTGTTGTGAAAATGGAGACTTTAATACTCTTACACAATATAAGCTGATTAAGGAATCTTTATGGATCTCATTAACTATGGGTCTTTTTTTCATAGAAATGTGAAAAGTGTAATGCTTATAGACAGAAGCATAGAAGAACATAATTAGCCTAGAGGTACCTCTTTGAAACTGAGTTTAGTTGTACCCTCTGCATTCACCTTCCTACTCTTGGAAATTGCCCTCTGCATAAGACGTTGCTTCTACCATACGAAATGGTATAAATCTGACATTTTAATTTTCCCTTCAGAAGACAGTGTTTGCTTAATTATACTTAAATGTTAGCACATTTCCTCTTTTGAGCATGCCTTTTCATCAGGAAATGTAAAGACACAGACTGTGGCTAGTGATGTGATACCACATAATTAACAAAATTTTGGAAAAAGTGATATGATTGTAGTTCTTTAGAAGCTATGTTTTTCCTATGTTTTACATGTGGTTTTAAGAGGGAAACCACCCTCAAATATTGGCTAAATTAACCATTTCCCCTCAAATCTTAGAAGTAACACTGTAATTGGGACTATCGCTGGTTTTAACTGAGTGAAATCATGAAATGAATTAGTTTGAATTAAGAAACAGGTAGAAAAATCATAATAGAAAGTATTTATTTTAAGTTCTAATTCAATCTTTTTTAATCCACTTTTTGGGAGGAATTTTTTTTTTCCTAGTTCTAAATCAAATCTAAAATTGTTCTTTTGGAATGCTAGGTTATGTTGTAGTTTCTTCACTGTCTTGGTAAAAATGTAATGTTTTTGTTTGAAGGAACTGAATCCATTTGTACTTTCTGCTAAGAAAGAAAAAATCTCTCTTCAAATTTATTCTTTAAAGAAATGATTATTTTCTAACTTGGTTTGCCTGTGGTCAGGATGAGGAAGCATCAAGGAAGGTGGGACTCATGGGGCAGTAACAAACAGACTGAAGACAAGATAGGAGTATGATGGAGAGGTTGAGGACCCAGACTGCAGGAAGGCTTTGGTCAGAATTAGCATGAAGAAAGAAGTGGTGCTGAGCTGGGGAGGCAGAGCTGATGCAGGAGGATTACAGGTTCAATGTCAGCCTTGGCAACTTAGTCAGACCCTTTCCTCTTACATAAAAATAAAATAAAGATATAAAAAAATAAAATAAAAAGAGCTGGAGATTTAGGAATATAAATGCCTCTGGGTTCAATCCCCAGTACCACAAAGAGAAAGAAAGAAAGAGAGAATGCTAGATAGACAACATCATTAGGGATTTTAGTTTTGACATCAATCATAAGAACTTTGCAAAATTCTGCCTGCCAAGAAGCCACAGAACTTTATTTTGACAAAGAATGTTTTCTGAGCATGGCAATTATATATAAATATACATTGGTGTATTACACACACTATACATACATGTTATATACATAATACACTAAGATACTATATTTTTGTAAGGACTCACAAGTCAATTTAATGGTGTTTTAAAAATGGCATTTTTAGTTGGGTGTGATACTATACACCTGTATTTCCAGCAGCTTGGGAGGATAAGGCAGAAGTATAATCATAATTTCAAAGCCAGCCTCAGCAACTTAGTGAATCTCTGTCTTAAAATAGAAAATAAAAAGGGCTGTGAATGTGGCTCACTGGTTAAGTGCCCCTGTTGTATCAAACAATCAGTCTATATTTCTTAAAAAGTCATTTTAATTGTGTGACAGATCATACAATAAGTTTAAATATTTGTTCCCTTTACTTTACTTTCTTCTTTAGAAATATATTGTTTCAGACCTGGACATGGTGGTGCACACTTATAATCTCAGGACTTGGGAGGTTGAGGCAGGACAATTACAAATTCAAGGCTAACATGGGCAACTTGGAGAGATTATGTCTCAAATTAAAAATCAAAATGGCTAACTCAGTGGTGGAGCACCCCGGAGTTTAATCCCCAGTACTTAAATAAATAAAGAAAAAAAGGCGGGTGGTGGTGGTGGTGGTGGTGGATATATTGCTTCAGGAAAGAAAAATGATAGATTCTTTTGACCTGATAAAATATATAAAGTTGTGAAAAGAGGCATTTATTAAGGTATCTGTCTTAACTTTTTTTTTTAATTTCAAAAGTATTCCAAATGATTTTCTTACCAAATTGTCTTAGAAAAAAATGTGGTAAATATAAGGTTGACAAAGATTCCCTGTTTTGTTGAGCTTGTAAGGTACAAACTTGATTTTATAGGAAAGATGTAAAGAGAAAAGGAGTGCAGAGAATTATAATCTAGTCAAGGAAATATTTGGAAATCATTTCTTGCAAAGTGAAAAGCTGCTAAGCTGCTTAGCACAGTAGCTGAGGCATGTCTGCCATATTTGGGGGGTGCTCAACAGCTAATAAGCCAGGACCACCAGCTGAATTATTTGGTCAATGCGTGGCATACTGATGGGGACCTCACCTTACAGAAAGATTCAAGTCAGTTTACAGGATTTACTAGGGACCTGTTTTCTATATATGTCTTTCACTAGATGCCTGCCTAGGAGAAAAAAATTACTTAAAAATAGGCAGTGGGGTTATGTCTCATATAATTCTTTATTTCCTAGACCAAATGAACAACAAACAAACAAACCAAAGAGTTTACTGAGAAAACATTAATAAACATAAAAGTCTAAAATATAGATATTAACAGTCAGAGGAGGAGGCAGAGGCAAGGGTTTCAGAAAAGGAGGGCTTCCCTGTTGCGGTAGAGAGTAGTCCTGATTGCTTGCAACTGTGTTGTCTGGCTTTGTGCATGTGCCTAGTGATGATCACTTGCTTTCATCAGTTAGTCTTCTAGGCCTCCTCTGATGGAGACATGACTACCCCCTGATAGAAGAGGACCCTGAAAATGGGTGGAATAAATTGTTGGCCATTAGATTCCTGCAAGACTCACATTCACATCTGACTTGCTCCAAAGCCTGCTCTCTTCATCACATTGACAGAAAACAAAGCAAGTGTTCCCGAAACTTGAAAGTGTATGTCACATTCAACAGGACACATATCTCCAGTTTTCATAATTTAACTGCAAAATGAAAATTGACAAAGTAGAAGAAAAGACATTTTCCACAAATGGAAACTTTTCATCTAGTAAAAACTCGAAAAAGAAATTACCCATTTCATTACACTATTGCTTTAACTTTTTCAAGTTCTCAGTAGATGAAGAGTATTGATTAAAAATACTTTCATGGGCTGGGGTTGTGGCTCAGTGGTAGAGAGCTTGTCTAGCATGTGGTAGGCAGTGGATTTGATTCTCAGCACCACATATAAATAAAATGAAGATGCATTGACAACTAAATATATATATATATATGCATATACATACATATACATGCATATATGTATATATGCATATACATACATATATATGTATGTATATTATATATATAATTCTTTCATAATGTAAAGTTTCATAAGAAAGAGTGTTCATATGAGAACTTTAAGAAACTAGTACAATATGAAACAACTTAAACCACATCAATAACAAATGTTACACACCTCAAGGTTTTAAAATATGTTAATTTTCAGAATAATTAAAACATAATTTAGCTTTAGAAACAAATTGTAAAACTTCCTAGTCAGGAATGTATATTGACTAAAGTTCCTCTTAAAGGCATTCTTTAGCTTTAACCAACTAAATAAGGAAGGTTTCATTATAATTTGAGAGAAATGAAATATAATAGTATTTAATTTATTATAAATACTTCAGTTGTGAATTGCATTTGATACAAGGATATCACAAAAGGAAGGTGAGACAAGAGGAAGTGGAGAACTGTCAAACTCTGAAGAAATTGTGTGATAAATACAGTATACTACCAATTCTATAGTTTCATTTAAAAAACTGTAAGAAAAAAAGAGCAGAATTTTTGGTTCCAGATAAATGAGTCCATCTCTGAATTCCTAAGGATTCACCAAGTTAAAAATCTGTGTTCTTCTTGATAATTCAAAAGTTCTAATGCTAATAGCTTTCCTCCATATAGGGCTAATAGGAAGTATACTTGAATTTTTCAGTCTTTATAACTCCATTAATAGCTTGAAAATATTGTCTTTTCCATTTATGAGATGTGTCTTTGTTTATAAAGCATATGTAGCCATATTCTTTACAAAATGTGCTTGCTGGGCAAAATCTTTGAAATAAACATGCACTTAGAGGAAGAAATAGTGAAGAGTCTGGGTAATCACTAGCCTGAATACTTACACAATTAGGTGAGTAAAATGGCACCTCATACATCAGTGCTGAACTAAGGTTGATTTTTATGCTGCATAAACTGAAGGTATTTATCATTTGTGTTATTAGTTAATAGTGATTAACTCTGTGGTAGGTGCTATTCATGTGTGTGTCAAGCTAAACGTACTTTAATATTTGATACTTCTTTAATATCATCTAAGCTTATTATAAAAAGAAATCTAAGTGAAAGTCTCATAAACTCACTTCAGACCAAGACCACACATGAGAACCTTCAGCTTAAAAGGAAATTGGAAGGCCAGAGGGAAGAAATTACAAGGAAATGAATGATGTTTTAAAACTGAGGTACTATAACTAGAGTGCAGCTACTAAGATATTAAAATACTTAGACATTTAAAAGACACGGTTAATTGACATTTACTCTACAAATGCATTTACATGAAAATTTGAAAAGTATTTGATCAAAGCAGAGCTTTCGGATTTCTTTGGTTACCAAACCATTTTACTTCAAGTATTTAGCAATGTAGTGAAGAATTTGACCCTTATATTACATAATGTCCATTAAAGGACAAAAGTAAGAAAGAAGCACATTTATGTTTTTAATAGGAGATATGTCTTCTTCCTTCCTTGCTTCTAGTTTTTTTTTTTTTTTTTTTGCCATGGCCAAGAGAAAACTAAATTTCATGTTCAGCGGAGGGAAACAAGTTATTTCAGTTTAATTACAAGGACATACCTTTCACTCTATATTTTATTCATATTTTAAATTATTAAGTAGTGTGTCTTTAATTATATATGTTACATAAAATTCCTTTTAGCTATTTATGACAAATAAATTACAGGTAAAGGAATGACCCTGAGATACATAGGTTTTTGCATTTGCTATTTTCATTAGTTGTCTGTTCTTTAGTGAATAAGCACATTATGTAGGCAGACTATTAGGATATCAACAGTCACTCCTACATAAAGAAGAACATTGTAAGAAACTTGGAAGAGATTGAGAAAAAAATATAACTTCAATCAAGAGGAAAGGCTATGTGTTATTTTTGGAGACTATCCTGGCTGAGTTCATATTTATTGGAGAAGCAGAGGGTCGTTGAATTGGATAGTTTCTTTTATCTCAACTTATTTCTCTCCCCATCCTTAATGTAGAGAATACCTTCATGCAAAATGCCTTAAATTTTGTCCTAATTCTGTATTTTCCCTAGAATCACCTTGCATCTTTATTCTGTGATCTGCTTCTTCCTTTCCTCCTTACCTTGCTGGTCCTCATCCTTCTTCCCTGTGGTTCCCCTATTTTTTCCCTCCTTTTACATATAAGAAAAGTGATACTCAGAGGCTTGAAGCAGCTTGACAGAGTTTACACAGCTGCTAATTGGTCAAAAACTTAATCTCCTGACTCTTGCTACATTGCTCTTCCCGAGTTTCTAAAGGAGTTCTTTCTTAGAACATGATACTGCCAGACTGAGGTATAGTTTTCATTTGCTTGAAGTGTATATGTTTTCTGTTTAAACTACAATGTCCATGGGTCAATATTTAGGGAATTCATATCTAATTGTGTCAGTTTAAAAAAAATATTTTAAAATATTGAAATATTTCCACATTGGTCAATGAGTAACCACTGCCTATGCACTGTTCCCCTTTTATTTCAGCAGCCCCCAAGAATCTCGGGCCCCACACACCCAGTTAGCAGTGCCCTTACAACTCTGCTTGGTAACAAATGAGGCACCTAGCTCCCAACAGTTGGATGAAGGATTAGTAAAGTACTTCAGGTTTTCATACTGAGCTACACTCTACCATATTTGTCTTTAGGGATTTATTTCATTTTCATAATAGTGATGAGAGAGAGAATTTACTTGATTCCAGGCTTTGCTCATCTTCTCTTTCTAAACATTGTGTGTGTGTGTGTGTGTGACTGTGTGTGTCTGTGACTGTGTGTGTGTGTGTGTGTGTGTGTGTGTGTGTTGAGAAATGTCTGGAAACAAGAAAGAAAGTTATTATGTAGTATCAAACTTTTCTAGGACCTAAGTTCACTTTAAGTTTTGCAAACATATCCCTTATAAAGATCATATAAAGTTTCAATTCTGGAGTAACTCAAAGAATCTACATATGTTTTATGGATTTCAAATGTGGAAAATTATTGTTATATCTTTAATAAGTTCTTGACTTTTTTGTTTAGTTTGTTAATATGGAGAATCACATTGATTGCTTTTCAAATTTTCAAACCACTTAAGAATTCTGGGGATAAACCCCACTTAGACATGATGTATTAGCTTTTTACTTACTTTTGCATTTGATTTGCTTAATTTTTATTTAGACTGTTCATATCCATGTTACGAGAGATATTACTCTGTAGTTTTCTTGTTGCATCCTAGATAGGATGTAGTATCAGAATAATGCCATATAAGATAATATTATGTATTCTTTGTTTTTCTAGAAGAGCTATGTGGAACTGATATTTGGTTTTTAAAATGTTTGATAGAATAATCAAGTGAAGCATTCTAGTTTTCTTTTGTGGGAAGATTTTAAAACAAATATTCAATGTCTATTATAGATACAGGGATATTCGGGTTATTTATTTTTTTCTCCAGTGAAATTGATAGTGTTTTTCAAGGAACTTGTTCATTTCCTTTAGGTTCTTCAAGTAATTTGAAAAGGCTGATCATATTGTGTTTATTATCCTTGTAATAGTTACATAATCTGTAATGATGCTACTTGTGTGGGTTTTTAATTTTAAATAACTTTCCAACACTTTAAATAAGTTTATTCTCTATCTTTTTGCCCATATTGTTTCTTATGGTATATTTGCTGTCACTCTTAGTTGTTATTCTGTATATTATTTGTATATTTTACTCCAAATTTAAGTATTTTCTATTTATTATATGTTTTGAACAGTTTGATTATGATATATTTTGATATAGTTTTATGTTTTCTGTGCTTGAGTTCCACTTCCCAGTGAACCTTGGACTTGTGGATTTATATATATCATGGAATTAATTTCCTTTAAATATTTTTCTTCTCTCCTCCCATTATCCCACAGTTCATTAATACTGTTTCCCTCTGTATTATCTTTTGAGTAATTTCTTTCTCTCTTCAAGTTTACTAGTATTTCTTTGGCATTGCCTTCTCTGTTATTTTAGCCCGTCCTATGCATGTTTCATCTTACACAATGTAGTTTTCACTTCTAGAGCCCAATTTCTATTGTTTTTGTATCTTTGATATTTCTACTTACGTTTTGAACAAATGATTACATTTTTAATGACTGTCTTAATGTTCTTGCCTGCTCATTTTAGCATCTGTTTCAGTGCTAGTTCATTTTAGGCTGACTGCTTTTTCTCCTCACTTTGGTCATATTTTTTGAATGCCAGATAATTTTTTTAATTGAAAATTAGTCATTGTGAATTTTAACTTATTGGTTGCTAAATACTTATGTACTACTGTAAGTCCTGCTGTTTTCTCAGTGCAATTAAGTTATTGGTGAAAGTATTTGTCTTCTTGGGTGTTGCTTTTAATATTTGTTATTATTAGGACTAGAGAAATATTTAACTTTAGACTACTTACTTCCCAGTACTGAGACAACACCCTTCTGGATACCCTAATGAATGCACTTACTTTTATAAACTTTTGTAGTCAGGCTGGTAGGAACAGGTGTTCTTCTGGTGACTGCTCATCACTGTTACTACCAGGTCTGTTGGGTATTTCTTTCCTGGCCTTCGTTCCCTTACTTGTACATGTTAATTTCTCTGCTGCCAAATGGTTAATGGAAACCCCCTGCAGGTTTTCAAAGTCTGCCCTCTGCCCTCTTCTCTCTGGTAGTCTGTGAAGAACTCTCTGTTTCATTCTCCTTGGCATTCCTAGCTCTCTCTTCTCCAGTGTGGGAGTCCATCAGGCTCCTCCTGGGCTCCACCTCCCTATGCTACCCCAGAAGTGCAACAACTTTGCTCTCCATTTCTCAGGATTATTAGCCTTTATTTTCCTCAAGTCCGGAATCTTGAAAACCATTATTTTGGCCTTGCTTTGTTTGTTTCAGAGTTCCAGTTGTTTCAGTCAGAAAGGCAAACTCAGTTCTTGTTACTTCAAATATGTCGAAAGCTGGAGTTCCTTGATATTTGGTACAGAGTGGAAGTGGGAAGACTTTGAGACTGCATCCTGAAGTGCTGTCCTCAGAGAGTAAAATTCAGAATAGACGGTAGTACTTTCACTATTGAATACATCTTAATACTTTTCTTTTCAGAAAATAAAAACTTACTCATTTTTAAAAATAGGAAAAGCATACAAACAACAACAGCAACAAAAACTGTGGACACACATGCATTTAAGTTTTTCTTTAATGAGTTAGTAAAAATATGAAATATTCATAGGCAATGCAATAGATTATAATTAGGTGGTTCCTAAAGTTGTGTCTCTGTATGAGTAATTATCTTTAAGGAATGTACACAAAATGAATTCATACCGTTTGTAAGACTTTCTTTATTTTATGCCTTTGTCCTTCATACATTATGATGATTATGATGGAGTTTCATGCTTTATTAAATTTATTATGATGGTTGAAGGATGGTAAGGTTTCGATTTTGTTTTAAAAATCATTACCTGATAAGCCTGTGGCTCAGTGGTAGAACATTTGCCTAGCACCTGAGAGGCACTGGGTTCTATCCTCAGTACCACATAAAAACAAATAAGCAAAATAAAGGTATTGTGTCCATCTACAACTAAACAGTTTCTTTTTAAAAAGTCATTACCTGACAAAAGTACAGGAGGATGGTTCATGTTGTATTGATTTCCTCTAAATATTTTTGTTTTAGTGTTCTGTGCTTCAGTAGTTTGGAGACAATTGGCTAATCACAGGTACTTTTAGCCTTACATATGTTTTTTTTTTTTAAATATGGAATGCTTCATGAATTTACATGTCATCCTTGCATAGAGTCCATGCTAATCTTCTCTATATCATTCTAATTTTAGAATATGTGCTGCTGAACTGAGCACATCCTTACTTACTTTTTATTCAGAGATTGATTAACAATAGATTTTATTTAGGAAAACAAAAATGTTTCTCTTTCTTAGTATCTTTATTTAGGGGATAGTGTATTCTGACCTATACAACTCATACATCATGGACAATGGACACATCTGAATGGCCAGTTTCTTCCTTTTCTCCATAATAGATATGCAACTGAACCCTTGCTCCAATACTTCAAAGCAGTATTAGGAGGTGGATTTTTTAAAAAAATTCGATAAGTTCCTAATATTGTTTCTGTATGACAAGAAAACAGGAATTAACTTGGTCCTTGCCCTCTTTATACGGCCAAGGAGAAAATTGCCTTATGATGATAATGAATGGGTTAATAATTAATGTACAAAGAATTATATCTTTTATTTTTTACAACAGTGTTCAAGGTGCCCATTATTATTCTTATTTTTTAAATGAAGAAATTGAGTCTTAAAGAGTTCAATAACTGGGGCTGGGGATGTGGCTCAAGCGGTAGCACCCTCGCCTGGCATGCGTGCGGCCCGGGTTCGATCCTCAACACCACATACAAACAAAGATGTTGTGTCCACCGAAAACTAAAAAATAAATATTAAAAATTCTCCCTCTCTCTCTTGCTCTCTCTTTAAAAAAAATATTTAAAAAAAGAGTTCAATAACTGCTCAAGGTGTCACAGTGAAGGTGAAGCTCTAGATGAGACCCCAGGGTGTCATAAACCACTCATAAACCACTGAGATTAGATAAATTCGCTGCCTCCAAGTGAGAGGATGAGATTTTAATTTTTTTTTCTAATAGTGGCACTGTTCCTCTGCAGACACACTCAGAATCTCCAAAGCAGAGAAACGACTCTATTCTGTGCACTATTTATCGCTCCTGTTATTATTCAGAGCTTTTATTTAAAAAGGAGAATGATAAATTACACTCTTGTTGAAATAGGCCTTTTAGACCTTTGAAGAGTTGGAAACCAAAGGAAACAGACATTCCACAAGAAATGTGACCTATTTTTTTAAAATAAATCTTTTCTTTCACTAAATCTCCTAAAAATATTACCATTTTTATAAAACTGTTCTGGTTTCTTTGTGCAAATAGCTGCAAGGATATGTCAGTGGGTAGGTTCATTAAAAATTACAAGCATACACCATGACTGTGAAAAGTTCTCACAGCCTATTTCCTGCACATTGGGAAGGGCGCAGCTTTCCAGCGATGGCTGCCCATGAATCTTGGAGGCCAGCACCTGCAGATTACAGCCTCGGGCACAGACACTGTGAGAACAGTCCCATTTTGTAAAACCAAAAAGCTCTGCTGTTCTACAGAAATGTTTGAGACTGAGGAATGGACCTAGATGAGATAAACAAAACTCATAAACCACTGAGATTAGATAAATTGCTGGAGTTGTTTGGAAGGCTGGGCAGGAACAAACATTCTCTTCCTAAATGTAGTTTTCCTGCACTTGGGACAAGCACACTATCTGATTACCCAGGATGATTTATTTATCTTTCTAGACTGTTGACATGAAGTCTGAATTTCAAGCCCAAGAATAGGTGTACTTCCTGCTGTTATTTTCTTTGCAGAAATCGCTGACTTCTCTTGTTACCTTTTGTGATTGGTGGTGCCAACAATATCAAAGTTTAGTGTGCTCACCTCATCTGTAACAGTAAAACTTAGTAAGTCACACTGGGTTTGAAGTGTAGGTTCTGGTGTAATACTCTAACAATAAATAAGGTACCTGTTCTCTTTATAGTTTCTGTTACAGCCTTGTATTGGTGACATTTCAGTGTCTGTTTGATAAAGATTGTTCATACCAATAGCTCATAAAATTCATGCTGCAGGGTAAGTAAGTTCTGCTGAAAGCATTCATTTATTTATTTGCTTTTTTCACTGATTCTACAAATTGATATTATAACCAATCTCTTCCAGACAGTCATGTGGATCCGGGGTGATCATGGGGACTCAGGTGAAAAGAAAAAAAAAGAAGATTCTTGCTCTTTTAGAGCTTGTGTTTTAATTGGGGGGCTTTTGTGTAAAAGGTGAATAAAATGGACAAGAACATACCAGGTAGTGATACAGCTCAGAAGAAAGTAAAACAGGGAAACAATGAAGTGTGCCGGAAGCTGGCTGTACATGGTCTGGTCAAGAGTGGCCCCACCAGTGAGTTGACATAGAAGCTCATTGCCACATGAGAAGCAGGCCTCCAGGGGAAGATCTTATGCATGGATATTCAGACAGAGGTAACAGCTAGTGCAAAGACATAGCTATGATGAAGACCTGGAGTTGCTTACATCCTCTGCTCTGGACTTGCCCCTTGATTTGCTTGCACTTTTACTATTCAGACCCTCCCTTACCCTTCACATCCTTAATGAGAATTACACTGTTCAGCAACTATGCAAATATTGTCTTTAGCTAACGGATTCTGTAATGTCTTCAAGAAATTTCATATTTAGAATAATTTTACAAAATGATTTCATTTAAAAGTAGTTACTGAACAAACAGGTAAATTGCAAAACAATTTCCTAAATATCTTTCATCTCAAAACTTACTTTTTAAAAAAAATGTGCAAATATATTGTCTCTAAAAAACAAAAGAGGGAGGGAGGGTGGAAGAAAGGAAGGAAGGAAAGAAGGAAGGAAGGAAGGAAGGAAGGAAGGAAGGAAGGAAAGAAAGAAGGAAGGAAGGAAGGAAGGAAGGAAGGAAGACATGCAATTCTTTTTATGTCTGGAAAGATAGAGAACTGTTTCCCAAATGTGGTTACTTTGAAGCTGGGAGACAGATTCCCATGTTCATAAGGGGAAACTTCCAGGACATAATTTCCTAAATTATTTCTTTCACTGCCCTCTTGGTAGCTCAGTGTCACGGATGAGTGAGTTTACCTCACAAGTAAGCATTTAGCTCCCCAAGAACAGACTCTTAACCTTAGCTCGCCACGTGATTCGACTCAGGGTGAATGCACAAGATTAATGAGGACCTTGAGTGAAAACAGTCTCTTGTAAGGACAGCACTAAATCTTGAAAGGCTGCTTGTTATTGTTCATGGTGGTTGAACCCCAGACCAACCCCAACAAGGATTGGTGGTGGTGACTCTTGATCTGGGTGTATCTTTAATCCCCTTATCCTATTTCTCTGTTATTGACATTATGTCATTCTCTGTTGGAATCTATTTTTAGGAGATACTGCAGATCCTTGCATTTTCTCACTATATCTAAAGGTGAATCTTATCGTTTTTATACCACTTATTTTCTCAGATGATCGGAACAGGACACATGTTACATCTGGCAGTTAATGCCTTAGTTCTAGTTTATTCTTTCTCCAAGTACTCTAAAGACTTTCTTTTGTAGCATTGATCTTCTAGTGGACAATAAAATGGTGAGGAAAAATGCTATCAACACCTCCCATTCTTCTCAATTTCCCACTGTCTCGTGGCTTTTTTTCCATACCTGTACCATTTTAGTAAGGAAAACACAGAGCAGTAATCATTAGGCAGAAAGGACTTGAAAGGAGAATCATTGGCAACTCATAATCAGCCAAGCAATAGCAACCAGAGATTTTATATTGTCAGGCGAGACAGGCTGGGTAGAGAATGCAGAGGCAAATTATAAATAGAGTATAAACATATACACAGGAGGAAAATCTGAATCTACTGCACGGCTCACTTTCCTTCAGTAGGCTGCTAGCGGTGGTCTCAGAAGAGCACTCTGATAGGCGAGCAGGAGGCACTGGTTTTATAAAACAGAATCTTCAAAGGACGAGGAAGGCAGGCCTGTGGGGAAAGAAAGCAGAAGTCTGGCAATAGGTCATGGGAAAGGAAGGAATCACTGTGGGGTTTGGGCTTGAAGAGAGAAAAAAGTAGCAGCAGGCCACAGCCAAACCTGTCATTAGCTTGCGCGCGCTTGCACATACACACACACACACACACACACACACACACACACACACACACACACACACACATCACTGATCTTAGAATTGGTTGGACTGAATATTATTTTTTCCCCGTCTAGACTCATTTTCTATCTTATGTTAATAATTTTGCTGCTTCTCTACACTTAAGTCTTAAAACTTTAAAAAATCTTATAGTCCTGCATATGCCCCCAAAGTATGATGCAAAAAGAGTTCTATGGAGCAAATATCTACAAATACATCAGTTTTCTATCAAAAGTCACTTTATGGCAGACTGCTATTGGGTAATTGAGATGCACTTTACTAAACATATAACTGGTTTAAACTAGCAGATTTTATTAATACTTGTTTTTGTTTTTACAATCCAATTACCTGGAACAGTGCCGTTTATTCAGAACAGGTTTTTTTTTTTTTTTGGCTTTAATTTCAAAAAATACATTGATGATTTTGATGGATGTTTAAAACTTAACTGCTTTCAAAAAAATATTTCAAAAAATGATTCTTGATTTTTTTCACTTTTTGTGTGTATTGGTGGTGCTTTATTTGTACCACAGAAGTATTCATTTATACATTTACAAAATGAGTAATCCTTGTTCATTTCTTCTTTGACAGTAATATGAGAGTATAGCTTTTAGGTACTAGATAACCCATCAAGAGAGGTTTTCATTCAGAAAATGTTAGAGGGTTCTAGCAATGAAAAGAGCTAATTTACCACTTTCATTTCCTAAGAGTGGGTATGGAGTGACTTAAATTATTTGCTCATGGTTTTGCATTTTGGAGAGCACTTGGCAGAATGGTTTGTGTCTGCTCTTAGCTGAGAATGAAGATTGTAAGTCCAAGGTGGCTTTTAGTTCCTCAGGGCCATTCTCCACATGGCCTTCTGTCATTCATAATCACAAGCTTCATACAAGGAGAATTACTCTTGAGGTAGTGAAAGCAGAAGGCTAGATCTGTTTAAAAAGTTTCACTTGGAGTGAACAGTACAACTTACACGACATTGTGTGGTGCAAAACAAGTCACATGGTCAGCCCAGATTCAGAGGGAAGGAGAAGGGTCTCCAAATTTTGTTGGGAGGAATTGTGTTCATTTACATGGAGGGAAGGAATTGTTGGGTGCTATATTTGGAGACCAGAGCACTCCTCTTACAAATATAACATTGAATATAATAAAAAAGCTCAGTTTCTTAATTGTAAAGATCCTTTTTAGATGTATAGCCTATAAATATTGTGCATAATTTTGAATTCATTCTTTCTCAATATGAGCTCATGTTTCCTTGATTTGGAGTTGTGATACTCCATGTTTTTTATTGTTATTCTTCTTATTATTTTTCATTCTGGGAATTGAATCCAGGGGCACTGAGATACATCCCCAGCCCTTTTAAAGTTTTTTTTTTTTTTTTTTTTTTTTTTTTTTAAGACAAGATCTCACTAAATTGCTGAGGCTGACCATGAACTTGTGATCCTCCTGTCTCAGCCTCCCCAGTTGCTGGAATTACAGACATGTGTCACCATACCAGCTCCATGTTATTGATTTTTGATTTTTGATCTAATAATAAAGAACTTCCCTTGTTCTACAAGTCAGACAGTTTTTACATGTTCACCTTTAATTGATTCACACTCAACTGATTTATTTTGAAAGTATTCTCTATACCATGCTTTGTTGAAAAGAATCTGAAGACAGATGGGTTTGAGTTCGAATACAAATCTATCCTCTTATTGAATGTGGACATTTGGGTAAGTTACTGAAATTATTCAGGCTTCATTCTCCTCATTTATATAATGAGAATAATTATATTTTATTCATCAGATAAGTATGAAGTTGAGTAAAATTCTTATATATATCACATAATATAATTTCTGGTGTATTTTATTGGAACGTAGTTGGTTTTTCTTCCCCTACATTCCTTCAACATAATAATTAAGTTTCTTATGTAAAATTGTTTTAAAATAGTTCAGGGAGATATAGCCTTCTTCAATTTTGGATTTAATTATTGTAATGAGATCTTATATTAGCAAGAGCAATAATAATATTATTTTCTTATCTAAATACTTGGAGAACAAAATCAAAGTTTGATATAAATTCTAGAGGTTTTATGTTTTATGTTCACTGGTGCCTAGTGTTCGCATGAAGTTTTCACTTTTCAGAATTCTTTTTTTTTTCCTACTTCTTTATAATGACAGCATTTCTTATAAGCTAAGAAATTTTTCCTTTATGGATATGACATTACTGTGTGACTTTTATAATATGATCATCAAAAAATCTCATGAGATATTTCCCCCTCCATTAGCATTTAATTTTAAATGAAACAATAGCAATATAATTATATTTCATGATTATCTTGTTTAGACTGTTCTATTATTATGTATTTAATTTACCCTGTTAGAACGTGTATTTTTAGCAAAGATATTTGTGGTTTACCTAAGAGACGTTTATGGAAATACTTGATTTTTGAATTCAATCTCCAGGTATAGTAGACCACTTCTTTTCTCATTATGAAATAGCCTTCATAATGTTGAACCCTGGCTTTTACCAAAATCAATTGGACAGAAACTTGTAGATAGCTTACATGTTTATATCCAAGTAAGTTAAGTTAAAAGTTTTTGAAAAAATGCCAAATTATTACTAGCAATTTTGTTGCAGATAATTTTGTTCAAACAGATATAAAAATAGTTGGAAAATGCTAGTTTGCATCTGAGATGTATTATAGTGACTCTATTTTGAAAGTCAGATAAGAGCTAAGATTAACCAGCAAGTACTCATGTTACCATGAAATAGAAAAATGCAGCACCAAGGGTGGCATGACATGTTCCCCCATTCATAACTGAGTAGGCAGGTGACACGTGTTAGGGAGAGAGCTACTTTCTGATTTTCCTCTGATGAGGCTTGTCAACTAATTTGAATTTTGGGCTTTCAAAATATTACAGTGTATGAAGTCACTGGCATATTTTAGCATTTAACAGAGTCTTAGACGTAGCTCCAGAGGAGGATCTTCCTTCTCCAGTTAACACTAAATTATCAGTGCTTTGGCAGGAAGCAGAGAGTGCCATGTGGGTTGTGTTTCTGGGGAGTTAACATTGAAAAACTCATTGTACATTACATTTTTAGAATATATTGAGGGGAAATTTCTCCCTGTTAGCTCCACCAAGGTTTAGGCTCTTTTTCAAATTAATTTTGAGTCCCTTTAACACCATCTTTGGGAATCTGTGCAGGTAGATGAGATCATCATGTCTTTTAAGAGATCTGTCTTATATTTCAGTTATTATAGCCCTTGTGATAAATTCAAGCCCAACTTAACTTCTATCAAGCCTGCATATATTCTCAACATTGGGAGAATACAACAGAAGAAAGATTTGTTTTCATTTGGACATGACTGAGTAGTTGCTGACACTCAATGGGGAATCGACTCCATCCATATATTAGCACAACAGTATGTGGATACACAACTGCAGAAAAGCAGACTAATAATGATTTGCATCTGATTTTTGGTTCAGTGTGTCTTCGGAATAAATCAGGCATAATTATAAGGCACATACTACAACAAATAAGGTGGAGTAATTCCAGGGAATGGATGGATTTACAACATATATCAAGAGCTTTAGAAGAAAAATCTCAGTGGTTTATATTTATTATCTTTTGTTCATGGGAACTTCTGAAGGCGAATTTTGTATGAAAGTAATTTTTCATTTTTTTCTCCCTTTAAGAACCAATTTGCCAAGTGAGTTTCCATAAATTGGCAGTATTTCCACAAAAACTAATACATTTTTTTAATCTTAGTAAGAAATACTTAATGTAGTAAAGTACAATGACAAGGGCAGCTAATATTAAGTAGCAGATTTTATCCAGGAGTATCTATATGATTTGCGATTGAATTGGCTCATATTATTTGCAAATATTAATGATGTTGGGTATCCATATTAAACCATAATTTTTCTGAAATATTAATACGCTGAGAGGAAATGTGAAATTTTCAATCAGCATCTTCAAAGAGAATGACTACCTCAGGCATATAATTGTCAACAGTTTAGTCAGACTCACATACACAATCTCAAAATCACTTTTATTTACCACTCTCATCCTTATTTCAAGTCTAGTTGTGTACTTTATGAATCCACAAATGATTGCCTTTATTGAAAGGTTTGTGTTATTCAAGATGACTTGTAAAGTTTACTCAGTCTTCCCTAGCAAGGGAAACAGGAAATTCCAGAGAACACTAGACTCAGCAAACCTATAAAATCTGAGAAAGCAGACCATTATTTCTGGAGACATTTCACATAACACTTTGAGAAGCAATGACTAATTAGTTTTTGGTCTTAACAATAGCACTTTCAGCGGCTGTTTTTCTCCCCTTTTATAGCTTTCATATTAGGAAAAGAAGGAAAGTACCTCCGAATGATGAAATATTGGCAAAGCATGCACTTGCTTCTCGGTAGGAGCTCAACTCTTTGATCCTTGGATAAATTACCTTCATTGCCTGGCTGGTATTAACTGGCTGGAGAGTAACAACCAATTGTTGGCAGTACAACAACATCCTAATATGCTTTGCCTCTAATGACTGAATGATTATTTCAAATTGAAGGTTCTGTTTTTCCTATTCCAGAATTCATGTAAAATGAGCCCTTAAAGAAGTCTGGCTGCTTATTCATACCTGTATCCTCGTCTTATTCGTGGAGCACCTTGCCTCGCCACCCACTCCTCAACTGGCAGCCAGTTGTTAGTCATTAGCAGAAGAAGATCTATTCTGAGTCCTCTAAATGCAAACATTTGTACATTATGGCTCCTTGCTTGCTTATCTTATTTATTTACTTACCAACTTATTTACTCATTTATCTGTTTTAGAATCTCACCTTTTATCTATATCGAGTCAAGAAGCTTTCCTTGACTCCTCTTACTTCTACCTTCCCACAATGAATCTGTCCTCAAGTCCTGTCTGCTCCTGTCTATTATTCCGCTGATCCTGGTCTCCAATGTGTAATAAATTTAGTTGATCTCTTTGTTTTTCTTTAAATTCCCCCCTCTGATCCAACCAAGACTGGCTACATTTCCTTCCTTCTTTTTTCTTTTTCTTTCTTCCAATATTTTGTTTTATTTTGGTAAAAACACTTCACACGAAGCCTACCCTTATAACAGATATTTTTAAGTGTCCAATATAGTATTATTATTCTGGGTTCAAGGTTGTACAGAAAATCTCTAGAAATTATTCTTCTTGCATAACTGTGGAATCGTAGAGATTTGTCTTTCTGTGACTGAGATATTTCACTCAGCATACTGTTTTTGTGTTTCATCCATGTTGTTGCATGTGGTAGGATTTTCTCATTTTTAAAAGCAGAATAATACTCCATTGCATGTAGGTACCTTTTTTTTTTTTTTTTTTTTGTAATCCATTCACTGTTGATGGACACTTAGATTCTCAATTCTTTTAGATAAATACCCAGAAGTGGGATTGCTGGACCATATGGTGTTTTTATTTTCAATGTTTTGAGGAAATTCTAGATTCCTTTCCATAGCAGTTGCTTCACTTTGTGTTTCTACCAACAGAGTACAACAAACTGAAAAACTTCTCCTCAGCAAAGGAAACTATCAACAGAGTAAGAAGGCAACTTACAGAATGGAAGACAATATTTGCATGCTATATATCTGATAAGGGGTTTATTACTAGAATATATAAGGTACTCTTACACCTCAATAGTAATAAAATGAATAACCCAATTAAAAAATGGGCTAAAGACTAGCATAGACATTTCTCTAAAGAAGACATGCAAGTGAACGAAAGGTATATGAAAAAGTGTCCACCGTCATCAATCACCAGGAAATTACAATGAGATAGTACTTTACAACTGTTAGAATAGCTATTTTTAAAAAGACACACATGGGGAGAATGTGGAGAAATTGGAGCCCTGGTATATTCCAAAGCCAGCAGGCTGCCTGAGATTTTAGAAGTCATATCTTGGTGTTTCCTCTGCACAGAACCTTCTAGTAGTCTCTCATCTTCCTCAGAGTAAAAGCGAAATGCTTTTCATGGCTCACAAGAAACTGTGGCGCCCCTCACTGCAATTCCTGTCTGCCACCCAGTCCTTTGGACTGGACTTGGGCATGCTGAGTGCAACTGGGTACTGCCTTAAGCACTCAGAGCTCTCACACTTTGGCAGTTCAGCTCCAGATCCCTGTGTGGCTCTTTATCTTCCATCTTCAGATTTGTGCTCAACTGTCACTTTCTCAGAAAGGTTGTCCTGGACTACCCAGTATAAACAGCATTTATGCCCCCCCTCCACATTACTTTTCTCTGCATCCTGTTTCCTCCAAAGCACTGTTACGAACCGACAAGGTGTTTGATGAGTTGCTTATAGTGTGTCTCCCCTCATTAGGACACAGACTTCATGGAGGCAGAGACTTTATTTTGGAACTGCCATAGCCCTCGTGCAAGAACAATAATGCCTACCACGAAATAGGGATTTAATAAATACTTTGTATTTCTTGAATGAAAAAAAATGAATAAAAAATTAATCTTTTTTTTTTTTTCTTGCTCTTTCCTTTGTCTTGTGTTTCCCACCACCACTTTCTGTCATTCAGTTTTATATCTTGAGAATTTGTTTTTTTTCCTTTGGCATCAATTATAGAAGTGTTACCCATCCAACCAGTTTTGTAGTAAAGTTACTTCCAAGTGGATGCTGGACTTATTTAATGTCCTCAATTCCAGATGGCCTGCAAAAGTCTGGCTCTGTGTGTGAGAGTGTGTGTGTGCGCGTGTGCAAACATACGTGCACGTGTGTGTTTTAAACTTGTCTTTACCCTGCCTGTAATGTTTGCAATAAAAACAAGAAGGAATATAAATTTCATATAATGTTTTTGATACAACTTCCTCATGTTGTTGCAAGTCATTCAAGAATGAACACATAGCATAAAGTTTAAATTTGGAGAGGCAGAAATTCATAATTTCTTTGACCCGAATCATGGAATTCCTTTGCAATTTAGATACACTTCCAATTAAATCAGATAGCTGGCATAGAATTGAAACTGTTCTCAATGGACTGGATTCTTCTGTATTCTTTTTCCCAATATTTAATTGAAATGCTAAAATAATTCATTTGTTATATTCCACTAACATTTCCTGAGGGACTACAATGTAAAGTAATATTAATTTTTATACACACTTAAGTTTAGGAACTCCAATAGGTATTTCATACATTAATTAATTTAAAAATTGATAATTTACGACAGTTTTATAAAGGTAGAGAATATCATCCTTATTTCACATCAGCAATCTGAGGGTTCTGAGAGATACTGAAGTACACAAAGCCAGGAATAACATAGCTTGGAAACTGACCCAGTCTGAATTAAGAACTTGAACTTGTTTCCTAGACTAGAGTTTCTCCAACTGTGAACTGCGACCTATAGTAATGAAACAATTATAAATTATGATTATTTCCACATACATATTTTTGAAACAAAAGTTTCTTTGTATAATACCAACATCATATATACCCGTATTATAGATGCATTCTAATATTTTCTACTCAATTCCAGCCTAGCCTATCCCAGCCCATCCCATCCAGTCTCACCACCTGCCAGATTGGCTTTCTGATGTACCCACTGTTTTAGAAACTGCTTCTAGTGGCTCTTTTGGGAGGTTGAGGAGGATCACAAGTTCAAGGCCAGCCTCAGCAAGTTAGCAAGGCCCTAAACAACTCAGCAAGACCCTGTATCAAAATTAAAAAAAAAAAAAAGGACTGAGGATGTGGTTCACTGGTTAGGCAGTCCTGGGTTCAATCCCTGGTACATTAAAAAAAAAAAAAATCCAAGACAAGGAAAGAAACTGCTCCTATATATTTGAAGTACTGTGAACAAAATTAGATGATCTGGAACTTACAGATGGACAGGGAAAAAATAATGCTTAGATACAGTAATCATCAAAGATGATATATTAAATGTAGATAACTTTTTTATTTCCATGAGGGCACAAAAGTGGATGATATTCTTTAGATCCCTTCTCATGGTATTTTCAAGTGTCCCAGCCTGACAAATTCATGAGAATTGGGGAAACAACTCCCTTAATATGGTAAAAACATGCATTTGCCATTTTTCAATTTCTTTCTTTCCTATCTGTGATAGTGATTTTGATACCTAACCAAAAGGTGTTATGCTTTAATTTTGGGGGGATTTTTAAAGTGAGCATTATATCCCTAATCACCCTGTGAATGCTAAAGGAAAAACACAAGAGAGAGAGAGCTGCAGATGGGCTTTGAAAAACAGAGGGCTAAAGACATGCACTACAATGTTGCTGATGTACATATCATTGTCACATTATCATAATACCATTACACCTGCATGTTGCCTTAAAAATAAACAGTAAATAAGTGTTTACTGTGTTGATGAACCAGTGCATTATATACTGATGTCAATATCTTGCGATACCTGCAATTGTGATTAGGACTGTGAATTACATATCAATATCTTGCTGCTGTATTATCTGTTGTGAGAAAAATCAAGTTATTCTACAAAATTTATTGAAAACTTGGTATGTGTGGAAAGAACTGTGTGCAGAATACCATCTCCATTGCCTGCACCACAAACACAGGATTCATCTCCTGCACATTCCTCCTCACATTCTCCATGGACAAGTACTTTTTGAAGAGTCCTGAAAAAAAACAAGTGTTCATGCCTTTAGCACTATTTGTCTAAATAATCTAATCATGCCTTTCAAAATCTCTACCAATTTTCCTTTCTCTAGTGGAGAATTAAACGTTCATCTATCTACCTATCAAAAAATGCTTACTTCCATTCTGTAGGCTGTCTTTTTATGCTCTTGATTGTTTCCTTGGCTGGGAAAAAGCTTTTTTTTAAATGCCATCCCATTTATTGATTTTTAATTTTACTTCTTATGCTTTAGGAGTCTTGTTAAGGAAGTCCGTAACTGAGCTAATAGGTTGGAGTGGTGGGCCTGCATTTTCTTCTAGCAGGTACAGGGCTTCTGTTCTGATTCCTAAGTCTTTGATCCACTTTGAGTTGAGTTTTGTGCAGAGTGAGAGATAGGGTATAAATTTCATTCTGCCACATACGGATTTCCAGTTTTCCTAGCACCATTTGTTAAAAAGGCTGTCTTTTCTCCAATGTATGTTTTTGGCACCTTTGTCTAGTATAAGATAACTGTATTTATGTGGGTTTGTCTCTGTGTCTTCTATTTCATTCAGTTAGTATTCCTGCCTGTTTTGGTGTCAGTACCATGCTGTTTTTGTTACGATAGTTCTGTAGTATAATTTGAGGACTGTTATTGTGATGCCTTCTGCTTTGCTTTTCTCACTAAGGATTTCTTTGGGTATTCTGGATCTCTTATTTTTCTAAGTGAATTACATGACTGCTTTTCTATTCCTTTGAAGAATGTCATTGGAATTTTGATGTGAATTGCATTAAATCTATAGAGTACTTTTGGTAGTATGGTCATTTTGACAATATTAATTCTGCCCATCCAAAAACATGGGGGATCTTTCCAGATTCTAAGGTCTTCTTTGATTTCTTTCTTTTGTGTTCTATAGTTTTCATTCTAGAAATCCATCACATCTTTTTTAGATTGACTTTTTTTTTGAGGCTATTGTGAATGGGAGAGTTTTCCTAATTTCTTTTTCAGCAGATTCATCATTAGAGTATAGGAATGCAGTTGATTTATGGGTATTGATTTTGTATCTTGCTACTTTGCTGAATTCATTTATTAGTTCTAGAAGTCTAATTTAAAATGAGTTACTATACATAAATAGCAGAAAGATCAGTAGAGCAGAGGAAAGGGAACAGGGATGGGGATGCGAGGAGGAAAAAGGGAAGTATTGGGGACTGAATTAGAACAAATTATATTCCATGATTTTATAATCATGTCAAAATTAATTCTGTTGTCATATATAACTAAAAAGAACCAATAAAAAATAAAAATTAAAAATAATGCTTACTGAGCAACTACCAGGACTCTAGCTCTGTGTTGGACAGTTTTTTTAGTTCATTAAGTTTGGTAAATTCTCTGGGAGGCAT
This sequence comes from Ictidomys tridecemlineatus, assembly GCF_052094955.1. NCBI lineage: Eukaryota > Metazoa > Chordata > Mammalia > Rodentia > Sciuridae > Ictidomys > Ictidomys tridecemlineatus. The sequence goes on along the minus strand of NC_135478.1, from coordinate 155,600,715 downwards.
CTCCTTCTAGCTCTGTATAGACACTGTCAGCCTCCTCATCCATTCCTTGGTTGTAGCAGAGTGCTGTGGCAATGTCTGTTTTTCCTTTACTTCTCTGTTTTATTCTGATAGACTTTGAACTCTCTTTTTGTGTGTGTATGGTGCTGGGGATTGAACTCAGGGCCTTTTGCATGTGAGGCAAGCACTCTACCAACTGAGCTATATCTCTAGTCCAACTTTGAACTCTTTTGATGACATATATTTTAACTTATTTATCTGGATTTTCAGAGGCTAATATGAGGGCTTTGCATACAGCAGACACACAACAAATACTGAATTAATCAATGGAGAAAAATTCAGTAAAATTTGATATCAATTTCTCATTACAAGCCTGGTGATTCAGGCTATCCCTAGTCCCTCAGATTCTGGACCTTTTTGAAGCATTCCTATGCACTCATATCCACATGTTCACCTGGAATCAGTAATAATGCTACTGTCGACCTCCTGAATGCTAACTGAATATTTGAATGTTCAGTTTGCATGCTTGAAACATTGATAAAGGACTCTTGGCAGGAGCAAAGTCTATTGTTATATAGATTACAACAACCAGAGTCAAATAAATATTATTTGTACTATACTAATAGCAATATTTGTACGATACTTACACTGATGGTTCCTATGAGTTTTCTTTGGAGCTATTGAAGTGATGTATGAGATAAAGTAGTAGCATAAAATTTATTACTGCTGCAGTCTTAAAAGGTTGTTCAATCAGAATTTGATTAAAAATAGGAGATTTCTAGTTTAAATAAGATTATGTAAAAATTATTGCTCAGTCCTCCACTCAAAGATTTATATGGTAATCTGAAAGGAACAAAAATGTGTAACTTTCAGTTGAAAGTTTGTTTAATTCTATTAGGAACTCTTGTGCGTGATAAGAAATGTGGGAAAGATTCCTTGATTTCATTCATTTTTCATTTAAAAAATTTACATGTGGTTGTTTGTTTTCACACTAGTCTCTGATAGACTTATATTTATGAACCCATCTGTCTGGATTTTTGAACTGATTTTAAATTATGGAAATATTATGAGGGGCTATTTGGTGCTTCACATTTATGACAAGCATTTAATTTAACTCCTTTGCAAAGGAAAAGGATGTAAAACATTTAGTATCTGCTATGAATGGTTGTACCTGGTAATTGTAATTCAGTAGATTGTTTTAATGAAAAATTAACATTGTTAAATGGGGCTTTATTTAGTACACAATTTGTAGTTAAATCATTCATGTCTTAGTAGTAGCTAAAATGAAACGTACATGGTGGTTTAGCATTGTTTATTTTTTGAAGGAAAATGTAGATGGATAAAGGTAGATAAAATGTGGTGGAAATAATTGGCTTGCTGGTCCTGAAATTCAAGCCCTGTTACATATCATTTACTGATGGAAAAATCTAACTGTACTGATATAACTAACATATATTATTAACTTATTCCCTTTAGGATAAAGCTAATTGTGAAGTGAGGAATTTTGAGGGCTCTCTTCCAATGGGACTGGAGGTTTTATATACTAGTTAAAACTCTGTAAATCTCCTCATAGTACATAGTATCAAGTTTTCTGAGCTGATTTTAATTAAAGTTGATTTTAGGCTCAATTTCACTTCATTTGAAGCTAAAATGGTCTGTAGAAAGTAATCTTTTATGTAGAAGGGTAAAAGGAGAAATTTTAAAGAGTGTATATGTATCTGTGTGTGGTATGTATATGTGTTTATATACATATAATATATTCAAGAACAGCAAGGAAAGTTTGCCAAAAATATCATATGACCTCTTTGTTTACTGTAAATTTTTTGAGCTGTATCCAGAGGAACTTTAGCCTACTGAAGTCAGACTTTTGAATCACCAGTGTATATGTGTGTGACCATGGACAGCTCATTGAGAACCTCTTGAGTCTCTATGTGCTATCTTTAATATGTTTTTAAAAATTTGCCGTCATCAAAATATGCACTTCAGAAGCCATAAAAAAGATTGCAAATTTGACATGTTGTACATATATATGATGCTGAATAAATATATAAATATGTATTTTAAATATATTATGATTATTTGAAGGGTTCCTGCAAATCACGAAAGTACTACAAACATGGATGAAGGCTAAGCAAATATAATTCATAGAAGAAATTCAGATGGCTAATAAACATGGCGTATGTTTATGTGAATAAGTGATCAAATAAAATGATACATTTTTATTTACCCTGAGGATCTTTCTAAAAGATTGGTATGACCCAGTGTCAGTGATGGTGTGGGAACCTGGGCAATATGATTTGCTATTAGAAACCCTTAAGGGCTAATTTTTCATTTTAAAAGTTTAAATTTTATGCTTTGTCAGGTGTTTGACATTTTAGAATCAACATATAATAAATAACTATACATTTGTATGAATTCATGCATGTAGACTTTCTATTTTTAATCATAAAATAATTATAGAAGGGTTACACTGTGATGTGTCTATAGTTAGAATGAAATATGTATAACTGGACATGAAGGATGTCCAGGACATATTGTTAAGTGAAAGGACTAGTTGTATGCTATGTAATATATGTGCTATATATTATAATATATGCTATATGACATGTTATATAATATATCAATGTGCCTGTGTGTGGTGTGTGAGTGTGTGTGTGTGTGTGTGTGTGTGTGTGTAGATACTCAGTAAAAGGTCTGCAATAATACATAACAAATTCTTAGCAGTTGTCAATCCTGTGGAAGGAAATGTTCCCTTTTCATTCTATACACAAGTGAATTGTTTCAATTTTATGAGGCTAAAATTTTAATATTTAATAATTTTAAGTTATTTCTGCTTGCATCATCCTAATAATAGTAGACACTTAGTGAATCAGTGAAGTGAAAATTACTTTCAAATGCATTGCACAGTACAAAATAAAGTGCGTGCATGTCGTGTCCTGGTACAGCTTTGTCCTTAGTATCTGTACTTGTGTTGCCGTGCATCATATGTAACTTTGGATGAGTTTGAATAGCTTCCACTTAACAGGCAGTTAATTTGATGTGCATAATTCATTGTTTATTGAATCTAGTGGTTTTGAATGATGCTAAATATTTTTCCTCTGGTAATTTCAGAGATTCAAAATGGGAAGACTGCCATATTTGGGAGTTTTCAAATCAATATCAATGTCTTTCATATTCATATTCTCTCTCAAGCTCTCTTTCTGTGATTCTGTGCAGTCTGTTTTCCCCACTTTGCCTCTTTGTTCATCTCTTCTCTCATTCTCATAAAATCTAAGAATACTTTGAATGAATACTGTAAGTGAATTGTCATTTGACTTTCTAGAGGTAATATGAGGCTTTGTAATGCTTAAAATTCGTTAAATCAAGGCAACAAATTAAATCTGTCTGACTGTCAGTCTTATTATAGTCTGTCAAGATCTTTAGCCATCTCATTTCAACTTCTTCAGGTTCCCCATCATCTCTGCACAGATGATGCTCACAAGCACTGCTGCCTCTTCCCCTCATGTCTCTATAGAATCCTGGAAGCTCCAGAGATCTTAGCCTTCATTACTACTGTTTTCTCACTGACAGAAAGACCAATTAGCAGTTGGAGAAATCAGTTTAGTGGATTAAAATGAATATTTTCAACAGGATTGAAAATGTCAGAATGCACAAAATGTAGCTAGCTAAGTTTCATCTCATAAAACTCCTCCTAGTATGTACTATCATATGTATATCTATGGGATATGTACACACACATACACAATGTAAATGTTAATTCTTATTGTGAGTTGCAGTCAAGAAGTTCAAAAGCCCTTATCTTCTGAACTGGCTTCACTTAATGATACTTTGGAGTAAGCGTTAGTTTATATTGAAGTTCCATTTAAAAAATATATTTTCTGAAGTTTATCATTGCACTGACACTTGAGATGTTATCAAGGAAGTTACTCATTCCATCGCATCATTATAGAGACTCCTGGGAGAAATTTCTGCATGGTATTAATATAAGAATAATTGTACCTATCTTGTTTTATTTTTATCATTGGAACACTGTGAAATAGGTTCCCATCTATGTTTACTTCTTTATATTGCAGTTAAATAGAGTAAAACTATTCATCCTTAAATGAACACACACACACACACATTCATAAAAGGATCTCATTTAGTCTTATTTTTGGCTTCATCATATCCCTATTCTTATTTCTTCTTCTTATATCTGGCATTATTTTATGGACCTATTCTTGCTTTCTCTCTTTGTATTTCATTACCCTTACAGATACATTAAATCTTTTTTTTTACAACAAATACTTTCTTTTCTTCTCAAATAAAGTAAAAGAAGCATACAGATTCTAATGATTCTAAAAAATGGCATAGCTACTATGTTTGTCAGAATAAACAAATACAACAAAATGTAAAGCTCTGGGATTCTCCTTCTCATTAAAGCCTTTATATTTGTCAATTTTCTATTTAAATGCTAACTTTTCTTCCAAGCTAGAAGTCAAATTGCTTGACTTCCACGTTTTCATGTTAATGTTCTGAAAGCCAATCCACAATAAGAGTCAATGACTGGGGTGCAGTGGCACATACCTGTAATCCCAGAGACTGGAGAGCTGAGGCAGGAGGATCCAGAGTTCAAAGCCAGCTTTAGCAAAAGCAAGGCACTAAGCAACTCGGTGAGACCCTGTCTCTAAATAAAATACAAAATAGGACTGGGGATGTGGCTCAGTGGGCGAGTGACCCTGAGTTCAATCCCTGGTACCCGCCCTACCCAAAAGAGTTAATGAGATCTACCACATTAATTAAGTGCATTAGGGGAAGAGATCTGGCTTCTAGTTTCAACTTTACCACTCTGCTCTTAGAGACTTTGGCAAGTTGACAGCAACTTCATAAGGTCTTTCAGTGTTATGTAGACATCTGGCCTTTATTTTGTAACTATATTCCATTACTTTACCCATATCATTTCTCAACTCTTATTGTAACCTTTTACTTGATCATTTGTCTTTCCCTCTATTTTTGGATTATCTTTTCTTTTAATGAATTTTTAACATTTTAGTACTGTGTGGCAACTCAAACTGTTACATTTTTAAATAAATATATTTATAAGTACATCTATGTATATAAAAGTCACATGTTTGTATATTTAAAATATATAGTTTTTCAATATAGAAATGGTATAACACTTGCTTGGAAATAATGTATTATGATTTATCTCAGCTTTTATTTTCATTCATGCATAACAAAGATTACATATTATGATACATTATGATGACCTCTTTCAATATTCACCTGTTTAGGGGTGAAACTCAGATGACTTTTATTTTGGAAACAAGAAAACAAATTATAAAAGATTCCCGTTGTTTTCCCCTCCATCTTCTACCCAGAGAAGAATTTATACAGTTAGAAGGGCTATCTAAGCACAGAGGGAAATTAATTTTCACACAGATTTTCAAATCCCAATGTAAGGACTCTTTCAAAGTCTGAGCAACCTAAAGAGAAGAACAGCAATCACAACATTAATGACTAACATTATACACAAGATGCCTCTCCTATCAACACTGTTTTCTACTGCTATGTTAGTTGTGGATGGGAAGATTTGAAACTTTTTCTCTGTTCTACTCATTACTCTTACAATACACACCACTCCTGTAGATTTAAGATTCACCAAAATTATTGGAAATTAGTAATTTTCAACAATCTATATGATCAAATACTATTATTCCCAAATTGATGTTCTCACTTTTCTGAAAAGTTGAGATCTGCACTCCATGTGGTCTTGGTGCATCTTATTCACTCTCCCCCCACCTTTGCTTACTATATCCATGCATTGATTTCATCAGCATTAAAGGGGCCCACCATTGTTTGAACTCCTGGGATTCCAATGGAAACATTATCTGAAATACTACAGTTGTTCTCAGAGTAATCTGAACTGAACCATGTCTGCAATAGGTTTTGTACTTTAGAGTGAAAGAGTTTACACCATCCTACTACTTTGCAATATCTATTTATAATTCTTTATGTTGCAGTGTCATGGAAAAGCAGCATTTTTCCCCCTTCTCTCTGGGGTTTTCAGTGGTTTGATAGTCAAGACAGTGCCTGGCTAATTAGCTTCTAGTTTGTCTACATCTCCAGAGGCCCATTCAGCCCCACCTCAGCCATAAATTAGGGAAAGTGACTTAGATTCAGACCTTAGATTCACAAGGGGCTGTATTTGGGAATTCAGCTATAGTAGATGGCCAAGGTACCCACACTGACAGCTGATTGGTTCCTAATATCTGAATTATTTTCCTGAGCTAATGCTAATCAGTGGCAGTCTCTGATTTACTAAGGTATCACAGACAGAAACAGCTTTTATTGCAGTCCCTGTCCTGATACAAACCCTCTTCCACAGAAGTGAGACAGAATCTCAGTGTGCACAGATGATCCAGGGATGGCAAGGTCCTACATTTGCCTCAAGTGGCTTATGGGTTCCTTTCTGAAGAAAATTCCATTCCATGCTTTTGTTTGTGCATTCTACAGTGATAAGTTAAGATATATTTTAGTACTAATTTTGAGCACTGTGATAAAATGATCAGTGAAAATTATTTAGTGATTTAATGTAAGTGTATTTTCTGTGACAGAAAATTAAACCAAAAAAGACCAATTGGCAGATAGATTCACCTCTCTCACAAATACCTGGTTGGAAAATGGTTAGTTTGAAGGAACAAACACATATATCTCATAGAAGGAAACAAAGTTAAATAAACAGAAAGTAAGTACAATTAGACAATTGAGCATGGATAATCTTTTAAGACTTGGATATTCACGTGTTAGCTATGGTCCATTCTTAAAAAAAAAAAAAAAGGTCTTACTCTTGTAATAACAGCCTTGGAAACGAATATTAGTTAAGTTTCCAATGCAGTATATATATATTTTAATATATATATATATGTATATAAAAATATATAATGTAAAATATATACTGGCTTAAAGACAAGTGTTTTATTAACTAGAAAGCCCAGCATGTCATTTACAAAATAGAATTCATGAGGTTAAATATGTTTTGAATGACACTAGAATTCAGCTTGAATTTGTACACACATATACAGAAACATACTCCCTGTGCATATAGTATCTACCTACCTACCTATATGGAGAAGAAAAGCTTCATTCTGGCCACTAATAATAAAGATAGTAATTACTATTAAGAGCAATATTGAAGTAAATCTCTGAATAGACATCTTCATACATATTTTTTGCATATATTAGCTTATCTTATAAATAAAAGGGGAAAGCTAGATTACTATACTTTATCCTCCAAACACTATATGTTCAATATTCATCTTAGTATTTGAATTGTTATTTCCAAATGCATTCATTTTTTTAAGTGTATGGGATGAGATGATGGTATCCTCGTGATTGATGAAGGTATCTGGTTATTTGACTTTGCGAGGATTCCTTTTTTTTTCTCTTGCAAATTCATAGTTTTTTATACTGTTCCATGACCAAAGGAGGCATTAATCACAAATAAAATAGTAAACCATAATGTTTTAATAAATGTTTGGAATGAGAACTTAAATTGAGTGACTGATAACACTGTTACATTGTCATTTTTCTCTAAGTAGGGTTTTGCTAACCCTCTTATTTCTCATTAATATAAAGTACTATTCATAATTTTTGTCATAAAATGACCTCTATCATTTCATTTTGTATGGAGTAAGAATATAAAACATTTTCTTCCTCATTTATTTCATTTAATGACTAAATTTCCCTAGAATATACAACTGATCAGGGCTGGATGTCTTAGCTACGTTTGAGTTTCTTAAATTATGCAAGGCCTTAATCATTCTATGACCTGAGAAGGCTCTGTCCTCTTACCAATGTATGTATTATAGAAAGGCAGGAGGTTATATTCACCATATCAATGATGCAAGAATTCACAGCTGCAGAAAAATGAATTATGCATTTTTAAGACAATAATCTTATCATGGCAACAGACTGCATTCTTAATCAACTGTAATCAGCTTTCACTAATCATGAAGGTAAAATTAGTTCTATTAGATCAAGTCACAACTTTAATAATATAAATCCAATTACATTGAGTTATTCTAACTTTTTGATGAATACTTAGCTTTTCACTATAGACTATTCTTGAATGAGTTGTATAATTTGTTTATATATTTACATTATTTTCTATATGACAGTACTAATCAACTTTATGTGTTGAGAAGTTGGTAACTTTCTGTTCACTAAATAATTTTCCTAAGTTCTCATAGTACAAATAATTAATGGTGAAATATGGCAGGACTGAGTGGACCCTATAATTGTGTTTCAGATTGCATCTGTCATTATTGAGAGAAAGAAGTAGCTAGGATAATATGAGTCAATGTTCATAGAACTTTCTGAGCCATTTTTAATGAAAATTTAAATCAAACATTGTTCGTCAGTGTCTGTAATTGTTCTCCTGTATGTTATAACCAGGCCTGTCTGTTCCTGAATGCCCAGAAGCAGAGCTGTTTACAGATAGCAATGAAAACATTGTTTTGAAACTAGCTTGCTGGAATCAAATACCTCTTTTTACGCATGGCTAAGTTGGATAGTTGACAGCCATATTTGGAATTATCCTGAAGTTGGTTTGACCTTTTCATTAGGTGCTAGAAATGAAAGCAGAGAATAAAAAGAAGACTTTAATTTAACCTTTTTAACAAAAAAAACTGCTTATAAGTCAAACACTTCTTGATATATGCATGAGCTGCTGACGCCATAGAGGCTCATTTGCTTCTTAAAGAACAAAATTTAAGTCCAAGGGAAGAGAACCTTTCTCTGGAACAAGAAAGCTCTATTTAAAAAGTGTAGGTCTCTATTTAAAGAGAGCAGGGCTGGCAAAGGCCTCTGTCATCTGGCCAACCAAGAGGATAATGTGCGGAGACATTTAAATTCAGTGGGACAAACACTACCCTTTGTTGGCTCCCACACTCTCAGACACACACAGAGAGCTCCCACTAAAGTTAGAGAACTGTGTCTAATTTGGAATTCAGAAGATGGCCAAAAATAAATAGTTTATTGTGATATTCGGATTATATTCACAGTTTTCTAGGTTTATGTGGATGACATCACTGCTTTCAACTGAGCCATTCATCAACACTGGTCACTATTCTTTCATATGCTTTGTGGTGGGTGGGCTTAAAAAAGAAAAAAGAGAAGGACTGAATTTAGAATAGATTTGACAAATCTTAAAAGAAGGAGAAGGCTTACGGATATGTTTTTGACTCATATCTTATCCTTTATTCTAAACATGCTCCCTGTGTGTGTTAATTATGTAAATATTTCAGGTATTTTAATGACAAAAATAGCATGTTAGTTGAAGATATCTTATCAAAAATTTTTAAAAAACTAAAGCTTCCTTTCTCCCTCTGTTTCTGTTTCCTTGGGGAAAGACTGTTAATATGGTTCTTTCAGGTTTTTTATTTTTTCCTCTAATTTTAGATAATACAAAGGTGTTTCTCTCTCTCTCCCCCCCCTACATACATATATACACACACACATATATATGTGTGTATGTATACACATACATATACATATTGTTATGTATACACATATTCAGAATATGTATATGTGTGTATGATAATATGTATATATGTGTGTGCTGGTACAAGATGCTTTTTAAGAAAAACAGTGACATATCAAGGATGGCCTTCTATATTAAATGCTATAAATGCTCTCAATATATTTTAACAGCTGCACATTATTCAGTGTAGGCACAATATGATCAAACTTTTTCCTAACTATTGGGTATTTAGTTAGTCTGTTCTTTTTTTCCCTCTACTTCAAAAAACCAAAACAAAACAAAACAACAAAAGAAAAAACCCCAAAACAAAAACCAGTGAATATCTGTGTGCATTTTTATCGATGAATACTTATGACCATGTGAGCTTTCATTTTTAAAAACAGTTGTGGAAATTTGAGTAAATGTCATCAAATTGCCATGTTGACAGATTCTTTCTTTCATTCCTAAGAAATAATATAGGATTACTGATGTATTTAAAATAATGGAAATGTTTATTGACTCTCATATGTCTATGACATCAATGACCTTTTAAAAAATACAAATTTAGATGTCAGTGTATGAAAATAAAAATAAGGGTTTCGAATGATTTATGATGCAATACATTGAATCTAAAATAAACTGTGTGAAGAAAAATACCTCATAGTGTTTATTTTAATGATTACTGTATTTTTGTGAAATATTTCTACACCGCTTGTGAAAATGATGGTCTCCAATATTAACTGTGTTTTACTGTTTCTTTTCCAGAGATAAAAATAAATACTGATAATTTTATGCTACTTATAAAGCAGAAGAGATTAAGATTTGCCTAACTTAACCATTATTGTGGAACTACTTGGTCTAGTAGTCCATGAGAAAATGGAAATGTTGCCTTGTCTATCACCATTTTTTTCATGTGTAGCCTAGAATTTGAAATGCATAAAAGTAAACTCAAGAGTGATGACTTTTGTTGTTCAAATTGAAATTATAAAAACTGAGATTTTCATGTCTCTCAAAAATATGTGCATTTGTAGCTCTTATACCCTATGCTTTCTTATCCAGACTGGATATTGTGGCAGTAACTTTATAAATAAACATCATGTACACCTAAAATCATCACCATATACTTTATAAAATCAAAATTTTGATTGTTTGAAACTCCATTGGCTCCTATTGTGTGTGTATTCCTATTAGGATATATATTTGGAACAACACAGGTAATGTGTGTGAAGGGAATAGATAAATTGTAGATTGATATGAATCCCTGTGCACATGTCAGAAAGAACTGTAGGAGGATCTGTAGGTATTTATCTTGTGGAGAAGAGACAACCATAACTATTATAAAGTATATCAAGAACTCTCATATTGTAAACAATATGAAACTAAGACCATTGAGTAGATATTAACAGGGAAACAGTTCAACTGTGGTTTAATCCTTATGTATATTTTCTGTACTAACACTGCTTATTTATTGTACAAAATGAAAAGTATTGAAACAAAACAATAACACCTTTGACTCCACTACCAAGAAGTACACTAGTTTGTTATATGTTCTTAATCGTATTTAAATTAATTGAATATTCATTAGAGTTCTGGGACTAATTAGGGTCACAGAAGGAAGAATGGGTTATTATAACTATTTCATGGGAATTTGAATGTAACAATTTTTTTCCACTCAAATATTTCACCTGTTTAATACTACTATTCATGGTCTGTCTCTTGTTGATTTCTTGATACAACTTGAAAGGGAGTCTTCAAAAATATGTTGCAAACATAATGCAAAGAGATTTGCAAAGTCAAGTTACATTTTTTTTTGGAAGATTTGGAATTTTATTAATTTTGCTGAAAACATCAGTTGACAAAACATTAGAGAGCAAAACTGAAATTCTGGTAGAATTTGACCTATTGATACTTCAATAAGGCAGACCCTACAAGATTTGTTGTCTGCTAGATTGCCTAAAGGAAATTGAGGTTTGGGTTGCAAAGAGAATAATTTGCATGTCAAAAAAGTAAGAAAAACTCTTGGAAAAATTGATAAGTTCTAGAATATTTCAGCAGAGCTGAAGACTGTATTAGGAATTATTACTTGTTTTGCTGGTAAAATTAAATCCAAAAAAATTTATATTAAATCTGAACATACATATGCCCTAAGACCTAGCATAGGCCTTTAGATACATTCTCTATAGAAATTACAAATATATGAATAAAAATGTATTTACCAATGCTTATAGAAGTCTATTCATAATAGTAAAAGTGTGGAAACAACTTCAAATTTAAAAGGATAAACTTTTAAAATTCATATAGGGGAATATCATATAGTAATGAAAATGAGCGAAATTTTCCGTTACATGAAATAACCATCAATGAACTTCACAAATACAATGTTGAAAGGAAAAAAACAGACACAAGAGTGCCTTGAGTATGATTTAATTTTTAGAGTTAAAAATTAGGCAAAACTAATCAATAATTTTAGAAGTCTGGCTAGTTCTGGGAGTTTGTGTCTAAGAGGGAATGAGGAGCTCTTCTGTGGTTCTCAGAACCTTCTCAGAAATATCAAAATTCTGCTGGTATTTTGGCTCTGTTTGTGTTATCACTAAGATCTACTACTGTGGTTTTCTTATTTTTCTGAATGTATGCAACATTCAAATAAAAGTTCATATTAAAAAAGTTTCCCTGCCCTATCTCCCCGCCCAACACACACAAAAACAAAACAATTCATTCTGTATTCATTCTAAGAAGGAGCTCAGAGTTATAAAAATAACCTAAATCTGATCTGGGGATGTTGCAAATGGTAGAGTGCTTGCTTAGCATGTGCAGGGCCCTAGGTTCAGTCCATAGATTGAAAACCAATGAACAAAACAAAACACCTTAAATTTTATTAAGTACATATTTACATTTCTTTATTTGTATGTTTTATATATTTTTATATATTTATTTTTGAGAAAATATTTCCCCTTCTGGCCATGCCCCCATGGTTTAATATGAGATTTAAGTACACTAATGGTCTCAATATCTCAGATAATGAAAAATCTCCAGTTTATACCTCCAGTATATATCTGCCTTTTTAATTTAGGAAATTGAGAACTATCATACATTTTGTTTCACTTATCATTCTGTTGATGCCATTTTCCATGACATTCAATATTTTCAATTAAAAATATTTCATTGACTGAAAGTACTAACATATATTTGCAATCTCCCTATTTTGGAGAATATAAGTTATTTCCAATTGAGGAATTACTTTCTAATAAAGACATTAACAAATAAAACAGATTTCTCAAAAAAATTCCTGTTTTTTTTTTCTTTCTAAACATTCAAGCTGAGGCTGAGGGGCCACTTATTAGAAGAGTAAAGGGAATTAGACCAAGATAGTGCTTGGAAAATACTAGGCTCTTCAATATGTTTGTGAATAAATTAGGTTTTGGAAGTCCATATAATTCTGATTGCCTAAAATATGTAAGCAACTAGAGTCAATAAGAGTATCAGGGAATATTTGCTAAGGCTGAAGCACCTGATTCTGATTTTTACATCCACAGCTGTGATAACTGATTCAACTCCAGTGCTTCAATATTTACTCATCAATTTTGCCATTATTTTAAAAATAGAAGATTGGCAGAATTAATGCTAATGGGAGCCTTTGCTTAAGCAAATGAAAGGTTAGATGTCTCCAGTAATAGCTTTATTTTAGCGGCAGAAGAATTTCTAACAGAGCTTATATACTTCATTTTTATTTATCATCACCCCTTCCCAAGGCTGGCTAAAGTCACTTGCATAACAGAAAGTTGATTTGGGGAAGGACTGTATGGCCCTGAGGACAGAGACCTGGGATCAGAGTGACCTGGGTACTGGGAGAATTGTGGATTTGGGAACAGCCTGGTAGTTTTACCAGAATCTGCCCCAGTTCAGCCATCCTTATGGTAGATGCTTATCCCTGGATGTTAAGAATTGCCTAGGATCCAAAAGAGAGACTGGGCAAAAGTATATGTCTCAGGTAACTTTGCTGTGGAATCCAGCATCTGAACCTCACTCAGTGGTGTGAGTGGTTGTGGATCAATTCATCAAATTAGAGTCCAGAGGCCAGCTACCCAGGGAGGGCAGTGTATCAGCTAGTGACCTTAGTCCTGGGCTGAGTGTGATAGATGCACAGATATTAAGTAGAGTAAAAAAAAAATTTGCCAGAGCAGGAATAGGCCCAAATTAGCAAAGGAATGAGGGCGAATATAAAATAGAAGTAACTGTAGGAACACTAGGCGGCATAGGCCTTTAAGAACATATATGACATCCTTAGAAACAACCAGAGTATCAGAAATGAATCTTTGATTTTGAGGCCCATGCTGTACAGTTGTGGCTAAAAAGTTGGACCATGAGCTGATTTGTCCAGAGAAATTTTCGAGAAACCACAGGAGGAAGGTCTGTTGCTTACACAGGTAGAGACAAAGAGCAGGTGAGTTGTTAGAAGACATAGTTGCATCAATAGGTAAGACACAAGTGGGCACCCTACCAGGAAGTGTTGTTGTTGCTTCCCAATGCAAGTTTGTTATGCTTTCACTTTTCTCCTGTTATTCTGATGCTTTTCACAAAATAAGTTAGAAAGTACTCAATGAATGAATTTAGATCTTCTGATCAGAATTTTTCTTAGGAACTTCTTTAATCATGTGGTTAGGGCGAAACCTGCTTTTTGTCTGTCTGTGGTCTCAAAAGACTGGAATTTACAGTGTATCTTTTTACATACCCAAGGTAGTTATCTGCTTCTTATGAATTTCTCAGATTGGATTATTTCTAATAATATTAAATCACATCTAGATGTAATGGTGATTCACAAGGTCAGCATGGGAACAAAAAGGAAATTTGTGTCAATTCTACATTTGTGAGTAAGATCTAATTGAAATAATACATTTGCCTGAATAATATAGATGAAAACTAAACTCCCATTCAGACTTGCCTGTAAACAAAAGTGGAGGGACTCATAAGTCTTGAGTAAATGGGGGAAATTGTCCCTTTCTGGTTTAGTTGCAGAAATATTTATTTAGCAACTACCAAGATATTCTGGGAATTATATTATGCGCTGAGAGTCTCATAAATTAATATGAAAACAGACATATTATTCAGAAAGCATAATTGACTACATTAATAATTATAGATTGCTAAAATTTCTAAAGTGTTAATTATGAAATCAAAAGTTGGTTTAGTTAGAGCAAAAAAGATCTAGGGTTTGTATGATATAGTTATTAATCTTATAAAAATATTAGAGATTTACACAGAAATTTTTAAATTTTTAAGCTCAAAAATGTTTTATTTAACAATTTGATGAATTGTAGTTCTTAGGAGATGTAATTAACCTTCTAATTTTAGGTAGGTCACTCCACTTTTAGATTAAAGCTTAGGAAAATTTTATAATAGAAGTATTTTATATTTTAATAACACTTTACAGTTTGCAAAGAGATGTTTTGAGATAATTTACTTGTTAATATAAATAGGTCAAGTACTTCTTCCATTTTCTACATAAAGTATCCATAGTTGAGTTAATCAAGTTTACAAAGCTGGTGGAGTTGGAAGTCAAACTCAAGTATTGTTTTTTTCCCCTAAATTCTTTCCTTATATTACATTAAGTCCAACATATGTTGAAAGGTTTAAAATCTAAATCATTATAAAGCAAAATAAAATTTAATTCATTTATTTAATTGCTCGCTAAATTAAGAATCTGTAGGTAACAGGAAATTTGTTTTATTAGTTTTCTAATTAATAAAACTGTCTTCTATGTTATTAGACAGCTGTTATTTTCAGCAATTATCCTAAGAAAAGTGGCATATGATAATTAACTAATTAAACAAGTTTTATTTAACAATTCTGTTTTCTCATTACTAGGTTAAATATAATCATTTTTCTATAACTGTGTAAAGTAGAATATCATAAGTTAATCTTCATTGCAGAGCTTGGTTCTTGCTAAGAACAAATGTTCAAAACAAAAGGTTTCTTTTACCTAAAAATGGAGGAGGATAGCATCAGAATTTCCTTTTTCTCAGCTGGTTAGTTAGTTGTCCCTGAGCATGAAGATCATACATAATTCACAGCTGTCTGTTGTCTGAATTTTTCCTTTCCTTTTTTTTTTTAACTGAATGTTTATTTGCTTCAAAGTCCAACATTTGGATTAAAAAAATAGAATCAGGGATATGTATGTTAAGCATTAAAAAAAGGGTAAGTCTTTTTTTGTTTCTTCTAAGAAAATTAATATTCAGTAGCTTAGGTATACTTATGTAAATAAAAGATAAAATAAGTTTGTTTTCCTTGACATTCAAGATGATATTTAAAATGGGTTTTTAAAACTGTTAAGTCTAACTCAAAAGAGTCCTGTAAAACTTGAACTGGAAATACTTATGATTGTAATATCATTGGCCCCTTTTACCATTTTGAGTGAAATTTTGAACAGATCATAGATTTAATTACACAATCAAAAATTCCTGTGTGATTAAAGGATTTAAATGAAATGGGAAAAATTATGTATTGGTATTTATCTCTTCCAAACACAGAGGGAAAAATTCTTACAATGAGAATCTGTTAGACAAGTCTATGTTTATGTAATCATCAGAATTTTAAAAAAATATTAGAAATAATTGTTTTTATTTTACCACTTTCCCAAAGATCTAAGTACAAAATCTGTTGTACACCCAGAAGAGAGTGCAAGAAGAATAAGCTGAGTTGGGGATGTAGCCAACCATCTAATTACACAAATAGATTCACAGCACAGTTGGGTCACAAATTATGTTTCTAAACTTAGGAGACGAATCTCCACCATAAATTATTGAAAAGCACTCTGTGGTGCTCCTCTCTCCATTTCTCACAAATTAGATTACTGAGAGCTATCAAGCAGCTTTAGAAAGTGTTTTCCTGGCTGTTTTAAAATTTTCCTTTATCATCAATTAGTGTCAACCTTGAAAACATCATTTATAACAAGAAAACATTGAAACCAAAGGATAAAGAAGTAAGGAAAATATTTCTAAAAGAAACAAAAGAATTTTTTAACCTGCTAGTAGGTAAATTTAATTAAGTTATGGAATATTTGTAAGTTTCTACATCCCAAATTTCCACGGGATAGAAATGTAATTGCACATTAAATAAATAAGTCCCCCATTTCTTTTCCCTGTTGTTGATTAAATAATCATAGAAGTAGAACAAATTTTATGAAGATAATTTCCTTCCACTATGCATTGATCCACTTGCATTATTGAGCCACATTTAGTCTTAAGTTTACTTATATTCACTACTTTCATTCATAAAATTCATGAGCCTGATATCCAGTGGATATAAAATAGGAAATAAAGTTATGAATGACACTACAATAAATTTAAGATGTAGTTGTTCTACTTAGGTTTTGATTTTTTCTATCCTTCTTTCTTCCTGGGCTTATCAGATGGGTCAACAATCCCTTTGTCAGCTTAAGAAAGGGAATGATTAACAAACTTTTGTTGGCAAACAATATTTCAAATCTGTTTTTCCAATACTAAATTGAATATGAAGCAGTGTGTGATTTAAATGAAGGTTCATGAGGTCAAACCAAGTTCAGGAATAACAAAATGATTTTGTTCATCATCCTTTGCTCTCTCCTGCATTGGCTTCAAACTCCAGTTTTGTTATAGGAAGTGAGTAGTGCAGCCCAAGTGCTTACATTTTTTTGAGATCTTAACCTAGTAGGAAATACAAGATTACTTTTCCCAGGATTCCCTCCAGATAAGTTCATTGAATCTCAGAGGTTATGACTGGTTCACATGTCCATTCCTCAGCTTAATCCTTTCTTAAGAAACAAGAAGAAAATATGTTGTTTTCAGATCCCAGAAGATATGCATGTGGTTCTGTTTACATTTTTCCTATAGCATTTTGAGTTTACTACTTGGTGTCCATCTCATTAATTTGTATTGCCTTACTTTCTTAATTTAGAATAAAATAAATACTTGTTAGTAACTGAAAGGGAAAATTCTTTGCAGGGGTTTATTAACTAAGGAATAAAATTTATGAGACACTAGGAATGTATTTGCTTTTGAAATTTTAATTTAATGTTAACTAATTACAAAATATTATTTTACAAAGAATAATTATATCATTCTTAGACTTTTCATTAAGGGTTTCTTTCTGATTAGTTATTGCCTGTCTCTGTGTGGATGACCCTTCATATATACAGATTGGTTGGTTTCTGCGTATGAACCTTAATAGTCTTATAATTATATGTTATAAAAATCTGCTCTAATTAATTTTCCTTTATGTCAACTGAATTTGGCATCCTTGTTGAGGCATTAATGAGTTTCAAAAATAGTAAATTTATAGAGAGTTCCATTTTCTGGATTAGTCAAAAGTAGTGTTAAACTGGCTTCTCTGTGTTTGATATCAGAGTTTTTCGGGTGATAACCATTTTAAAATGGATTTTTCTTACCATTAGATAGGTCTTATTTCTTACAATTGATAGATCTCTGCCATTGGAAGATATACTGCCTGTATTGCTTAACGGACAGACACCTGCATATGCAAATGCACATACGAATACTATGGAATATGGAACCCATATTCTTCCTATTTCTCACTTTGAAGTTGTTTATGGGTTTGCATGCTTCAAGTGGGCTTGATTTTTGTAAAATTGTTGAGCTGAATCATATTTGTTTTGTTGTGACATGTACTGCCTTGCCATCAAATAGTAAGTGCCATTGTGCTGACAATTCCTTGGCATTTTGCCCCAGAGGAGTATTGTGTCATCAAAAGAAGCATTCACCCTGTCAGTATCCACATGCTGATAATTATAATGTGGACATTTGACCACAATTTGCGGGAGGAAACCATCAAAAAGAATATATTAAAATAAGAACCTTAACTAGGCCGAGTTATCTCTTAATAAGAGAAGAGCTCTTTTTAGGCTTGGTAACTTACATGAGCATATGTGAAATACGGCTAATATTTCTGAAAGAAAATGGTTACTAGGAAACTGTGAAAAGCACCCTAATTATCTGACCTCCAAGCTATCTCAATAAATATAGAATTCAGATCACTTTGTGTTACAACCAGTACTAACCAATCCACTAATATTCTTCATATCCTAGTGGTTTATTTCCAAGGGAATTAAGATGTACTGTCCTTTAAAAGATTGGATACCACCTCAAAAAAAAAATGGATTTACTTCAGAGTTCATAGCCCATGGGTTTTAACTACTGCATATTTAGTGTTTTAACTACTGCATATTTAGTTTCATATTGCAGTCTTCTATATCGTAGGTAAAGTCCACAAAAGAATATCTCTATATGAAAATATCTTTTGTTGTTGTTGTGTGTCTGGCTGTGACCTTAAATTCATAAATGTTAAGTTCTTGAACTCTACCCAGAAGAGTTCAGAAGAGGGAACTACAGGTGGTGGCTTTAGTTTGCTGCTCGTGCTCCTACGGAGGGCCCTTCTTTCCTAAACCTGACTGTCCTACCCCACCAGTCCTCACGTGGACCCTCACACTGTGTGTGCAGCTCTGTGTCCACTATAGTTTCTTCCTTGGTAAATCCAGACCTCACCCAGCTTCTTGGATTTCTTAGAGGTAAGCTGAACATGAGTGGGTGACTTCCTTTCCCATGCTATGGGTCAAAACTGTGGTCAGTGTCAACTTTGGCCAAGACATGTTTGACCCAATTCCACTATGGGCAACTGACCAAGAGGTTGTTGTTGGTAGCAGGCATGAGTTGGACAAGCAGGTTTACCAGCTGGGCAAAACTTGCAGGTTGATTGTGTATATCTTTGGGTTTTTCACCTTTTCTATTTTATTTATTGATTGATTTTTTTTTTTTTTGCCTCTTACCTCAGCTCCATAGATCACTTTCTCTTAGCTGCCTGTACCTGAAGTCTTTACTTCCTATTAAGTTTTAATAGCTAAGTCATAGGTGAAAATGCTAAGAATCAATTCTTCTCCTTCCAGACAAGTTTGATTTTTAAAAAGATACTGTAGAGAAGCAAGTGTTGGATAGGAAAAAGCATAAAATTATATTAAAATTGTAGAAGTGGAATGAAAGAAATTTTCTATGAGAACGATGAGTAAATAAATGAAATACCATATTAATAATATTCAAGCTCGTGTTCAAAAGGCTAATTTTTCATTTTTTTCCCCTCTGAGTGGTCTGTTTTGTGGCGAGGCAATTTTTTTTTTAAACAGGTAAGACAAGCTTCATTTCACTGACTATAATTGACTAATGGCAACCGTAGAAAATAGCCCTTAGCCTCCAATTTTTGCTCCCTTGACAGTGACTCAGCCTGCCTAGGGTGATGATTTAATTTTCATGGTATTCAAATTACAAATTAACATTTGTGAGTGTAGTTGGGGAGATGGTGCTAAAGCCTAGAGTTCTCTAAGGATGGGGTGCCCCCCTGGGCTACATCATCTAACTTCCTTATTAAAGGGAAAGGAAATTGGCTTTTGGTTTTCTTACAGCATACCTTCTAGTTCTCATGTTTAAGAAAAGGGTTCATCTACCTACAGAATCTGAAAACCTCATAGCTTTTCTTATTTTAGAATATTTCAGATCTTCAGTTTGTATACTGCTATGGATGAAGTTAAAATGATTGAGAAAGGCAACGGTATATTTGTTCTTAGTTATTGCAGTTTTATATGAGCACAATGTATACCTAGCCCATCCCCATATTGATGATAAATATAGGATTACAAGTACTTGTGTTTAACCTTTATGGAATTATAAGGAGAAAACAAAGCGTTTTTGACAGCAACTAAGCTTGATATCAGGGCACGTTAAATAGTTGTTTATTCAACTACATAAAATTTTGTGGAATGGTGGTATAGAACAGCTGTATTTGGTGGCCAAAAGTCACACAGTTTCTATATTTTATGAATTTCAAATTCATTATTTGGTAGCAAGAGTGAACTCAGATAGAAAATATTTGGAGGGAAAGAATACTGTGTTTTCCTGTAAGGTAGATGGAACAGGAAAAACTATAAAAACAAATGTTCTGCTGTGACTAACATTTGCAACTCAACCTGTTTAATAGACTCTGGAAAATAAACAGTGGTTCCTAAGGAAGATTAGAAGAGCCAGAAAGAGAAAATTAAATTAGTAGCAGTCTTTCTGTGGCGAAGCCTATTAAATGGAGAAAGGAATAACAGCATCATATCTAGCAAAAAGTCTATTGTGTGTGTGTGTGTTTGTGTGTGTATGTGTGTGTGTGTATACCATGTGTATAATACGTATACACACATATTTCTATCAGACATACATGGATTTAACAGTCAAAAAAAATTTTGGAACCCTAAATATTTGGTTAAGTGCTGGAAACTGATACCAGATTGATATTTAGAATGTAAAGTTAGTTCTTTTTGACAGATTGATCCTATGATAAAATTATAAAAGTCATGAAATTTAAAAATAAAAATCTGTTATGCAATGTTGAAGCAGATTTGGAAATTTTAGATTAGGTTTAAGCTAAAGTGATAAAAATGGGAATTTTAATGAAAGTATTTCTTACAAAATTAAAGGTTTCTAAAATATTTTGTTTTCAACTTTAAAAAAGATTAATCTCAAAAGATTTTATTTAAATCCAATATTTCTCAAAAAATGTCTACAAAATTGTAACCTGGTGGCATAGCATCTGCACCTGCTTTTATTAGTGGAAATATTATGTTATTTTCCTTCTGATAATAGGACTCCTGTTTTTTAATCATGAAATAACACTATATTGGCAGTGTGCAAAGTACCTGCTTTCTAAAAATCACCTTAAATTTTCCTGACAAATTTAAACTGAAATAATCACTTTGTTATGAGTTAATCTGCCTACTTGTAGATCCAGGGAGCATTTGAATAGAATAGAAATCTCCAATTTTAAGACCAGTTTCACAGCTTTCCTAATAGGTTTAGTTCCTGTAAAGTTTTACAAGAAATAGATTTTCTTCTTTATGTTCACCATTACATATGATTTATTGCTGCTTGTATGTATATGCTTAAGTGACATTCTTTCATGATAATTTTATCCTTTTATTTGATTTTATCCCATTATTTGATTAATGATAGGATTCTAAAATTGTGTTTCAACTAATAATGATGTTAGTCACTTTTATATGATTCGACGAGGATAGTGATTCTAACTTATGTGTAAGGGTGCTTATTCTGTGCCAAGCATTCTGTTGAACATTACATAGATTATCTCAGTGACATCTTCCAGGTGTTAAATTAGGATGAGAAAATTGAGACCCAAGAAGTTCAGTACCATGCTCATGCTCAATAAATTTGTAAATGGTTGTGTTTGACTAAGTACATCTTCTTATGGTTTAGTATTGTCTGTATCCATTAATTAATTGTAAACCCAACTTTGAAGCTGCTGGTCTTGACATTTAAAACAGAATGGGCTGGAAATTAAAAGTCTGTTATATAAAAATGTTTCTGTTAACCTTTCAAGTAATGATGTTATAATAATTCCATTTCAATAGTTAGCTCCCAGTACTTAATCTCTGATAAATGAATTATTGTTTGTTATAGTCTCTCATCTTCTTTCTTGCCTCTAGGCTTCCTGTTCTCATCCAGAGCTTTATATAACTACGTATATTATTACTCAAATAACAGACTCACATTATTTTTCTGTTATTAAAAAGTACTGTTTAAGGCCAGGCCTTTTTTCTTTTTTAATGTGATAAAACCCACACAGTGAAAATAATGAAAGACTGCCTCCCAGATGAAGAAACAGAATTCAACCAGCACTTCATAGCAACGAGGTCCCTTCCAATCTCTGGTACAACTTCTTTCCCCCAGGTAACCTCCATCTTGATTTCTATTAATTTCATTTCATTTTCTCTGTTTTTATAGTACACATAATTATCATTATAATGAACATATTCTTCTGTGACTGGCCTTTTGATGAAAACTTAAGTTTGTGGCATTTACCCACAGTGATGTTTGTGACTATAGTTTGCTGCTTTTCACAGCTGTGTAGTATCTGCTCCCTAACTATATCACAATTTTGACCAATTATGAATATGTTGTTGTTCATGCCTTTTTCCCTTTCCATTCTGTAACCTATGGATACGATGAAATTTAATATTCAGTATCAAACAGTTGTCCCGAGTAGTTGTGTTACTTTACAGTGTTACTAGCACTCTGTTGAATGTACTAGTTGCCCTACTTCCTTGTCAATATTCAGTGTCCCTACCCTTTGTCTTTTGAACCAGGCCAGTGGCTAATAGTTTTGGTTTTGTTATGGTTTGAGTTTGTGGTGTCTCTCAAAGGCTCACATTCTTGAAGGCTTGGTCCCCAATGCAGCAATGTCCAGAAATAAGGTTTATAGGAAGTGATGAAATCAACAGTGGATTGATCCATTTGATGGATTCATAATTTGAACAGACTAATGGGAGGAGGTGGGAAACTATAAGGCAGGTAGGGAATGTTAGAAGAAATAGGTCAATGGGGGCTTGCCCTTGGGAGCTCTGTCTTGTACCCAACCCTCCCTACCTGTCTTTTCCTTGCTTTCTGGCTGCCATCAGCTGAGCAGCTTTCCTCTGCCATGGCCTTCTGTCATGATGTTTCTGCCTTGGAGCTGGCAGACCATGGAACTGTGATTGAGGTACTGTGTTCATGCTGTCAGCTGAGGACCACGCCAAACTTCCTGAGGCCACCTACTTTCCTATCTCATGACCCTCCTCCTCCATCTTGAAATCTAGCAGCAGTGAGTAGAGTTCCTGTTATACCTCAAATTGTGTCTTTTTCATCATTGTGTCTCTCTGACCAACTCTTATGCACTAATGCACTAATGTTCGTCCTTCCTTCCTTCCTTCCTTCCTTCCTTCCTTCCTTCCTTCCTTCCTTCCTTCCTTCCTTCCTTCCTTCCTTCCTTTCCTGAGGATTCAATGCAAGGTCACTTAACCACTGAGCCACATCCTCAGCCCTTTTAAAAACTATTTTTATTTTGAGACAGGTTCTCACTAAGTTGCTTAGGGCCTCACTGTGTTGCTGACGCTGGCTTCAAACTTGTCAATCCTGAGCTTCTGGGATTAGAGGCATGGGCCACCACGCCTGGTTCCTTTTCTATTTTTGAGAACACATATGACTATCTGGGTCCACTGAGATATCCAGGATTATCTCCCTATTTTAAAGTTAGGTGATTGCAAACTTTATTCCACCTGCATCTTTAATGCCTCTTTTCCATGTATCATATTCATAGGAGTAAAACCAAGGCCAGCAATCATGGAGACCAAAATTTTGTCTGTCACAGTTTGTGTTCAGTCCACCATTGTGTACCAAGTGCTCCCATTTCCTTTTTCGGAGATTTTCTATTGTTTCAGAGTAACTTCATTTTTATAAATTTCCTTTGTTTTTCCTATTTATGGTCTCTCTCTTTTTCCTTTACTCTCATGACCAGATTATTTATTTCTCTGTCTTTCCTGGGTACTTTTATTATTTCAGGTGGCTTCAATGACCATCTGTATACCAGTGATCTTCAAATCTCTTTTGAATGCCAGACCAAAGGTAAAACTACCTACTTGACACTTCTACTTGGATATGTGACAGTCAAACAATTTTAATGAATACAAAATAATTTACTGTCTTTCAGTCCAACTTAACTATTCCAGACCTACAGTTCCTCCACTTATTTCTTTGTCAGTAATGACCCTACAATCCCAATAAGATAAGCAGATCAGAAACTTAGTGATCATTTGTTGTATCTCCCTCTCCTTTCTACCCCACCTCCATTGGTCATTGATATTTTTCTTTTTTATAACTCTCTCTGGGATATTTCTGCTAAGTCTAACTAACATGTGAGGCCTTCATTATACTCCAGGCCTCTGATGTTTTCTCTGTCTGGAACAACTGTCTTTGTTGCTCTTCTTGTTGTTTGCTGGGTATATTATGTTTATCCCTTAGAGCTCAGATAAATACCACTTTCTCAGGAAAACTCTATGAATCCCAGAGCTTTCATAGCATCTTACCCTTGTGACTCATAATAATGGTAAGTGATTGATAAATTATATAACTTTATAAAGTAAACCCTGTACTGTAGGACATCTTAGATTTACAGAAAAAATTGTCCAAATACATCTAAGTCCCTGTATATCCCTCACTAATTTTGTCTTCTGTATTATTCACATCTCACATTACTATACTGCATCCATTAAAATCAAGGAACCCACAATGGTACATTAATATTAGCTACATGCCATAGTTTCTTTGGATTTCATGAGACTTTTTGTACTTTCCTCTCCTAGTGGTCCATCTAGGCATCTAGGATAATTGTTTTATATTTCAGCATTATGTCTCCCTAGCTTCCACTGGTCCATAACATTTTCTTGGACCTTCCTTATTTTTGATAACCTTGACTATTTTGAGAAGTAGTGGATGAATATTTTATAGAATCCCACCAATTTGGTTTTGTCTGATATTTTTCTCATGGTTAGATTCAGGTTATGGGTTTTTAGGGGAAGACTATAGAGGTGAAGTGCCTTTTTATCACAGGAACATATCCCTATGACTCATACCAGATGATTACCTGGCTGAGGTACTGTTGGCTAGACTTCTCCAGTGTAGAGTTATTTTTTTTATTCTTCTGTCCATACCCCAATCTTTGGGAGCAAGTCACTAAGTGCAGCTCATAAACAAGGGGTTGGAAAGAACTCCTCCTACTTGAGAAGAAAATATCTACATAAATAATTTAGAATTTTTCTGCATGAGAAAAATTGAATTCTTGCATTGATTTATTTAACCACTTATTTATATCCAGTGCTATTCTATCAATATGGGTATGTGAACATTTATTTTATTCTTTGTGTTATAATTCAATACTATTTGATTTTGTTGCTGAAATTTTTATAGCTTTAACCCTTGGGTGGTATAATATTTTAAATTGTACTTTCTTGGTTAGAATATAAGCTCAAGAAAAATAGATGTCATCTTTATTTTAAAATTTTTGTGAAAGGCCTGGCTTCTAGTAGAAATCAGTATTTATTTCATGCTCAAATCAGTGCATGCATGAATGAATTAATAGGACCTATAAAGATAAGAAAATAGCATTCTGTTTATTTAGTGTTGAATAATTCCTGAGTTGTCTTTGATTTCTAGTCACTTAGTTATTTTTCATGTTTTTGAATCTCCAAACGACTATACAGGTATAAACTAAATGACACAAAAAATAAATTTAAAAGAAAAATAAATTTTCTGTAATGTTAGACTTGTGTTTACAAGGATGATATCATTGTTACCTTAGGCCTGTCTCATTCCAGATGTTTATTTATGCTTTTTTGTCATCCTGCTATTCCTTTATGTCTTATAATCACCTACTCTATAATGATTCTGACTCATGCACTATTCATTGCCTTTGTGATTCCCCATAGTTAACTGTTGGGTTTTTTAAACTTCTAGTTTTACTTAGTTGTCCAATGTGATTAAGTCAAAACCTATGAAGAGGATCTGAGAAGATTTTTGTTTTGGGAACTACATGTGTATATTTCAATTGTGTGTGTGTGTGTGTGTGTGTGTGTGTGTGTGTGAGAGAGAGAGAGAGAGAGAGAGAGAGAGAGAGAGAGAGAGAGAGAGAGAGAGAGATATGAGGGCAAGTGGGTATGAGGGCAAGTGGGTGCACTTGGTAATTTATTTATGATATTCTATCACTTTCTCTTTGGGGAAGAGCAGCACATTTTTTTGTTTAAATTCGGGAACTTCTCTCTGTTATTCATCATCAAATACAGATATCGTAAATCAAAGAGCAGCATTAAATGTCGTATTTATATATGCTATTTCTGGGAAACACCAGACCTAGAGTTATTTTGGGAAACTGTGGGTTGACCTTGCAAAACTCACATACAGAAGAAGAAGAAGAAAAAAAAGAGCACATTTTAAATGGTGACACATCTAACAGGGAACTTAAAAGAGCAAGTGAAAGTGTGTAGGTGTTCAATAGTAACAACCTAATGGTACCACATTGTATTTCATGAATGGAAGCAATTCACAAAATCCGCATATATAGGACTTCATGCAAGAACATACCTAATAGCTTTCTCTATCATTCATTCTATGAACATTTAGAGTCCCTACTAAGTAGCAAGCAGTATTTGGGGAGCTATGATAAAAAAAAAAATGAATGAATTACAATCCCTTCCTGCATCTAGATCAGTTTAGTGGTGGGAATTTGAGACTTACAGTTAAGCCACTTATTCACAATAGAACTAATGAACTGTAGGTAAGGTCAACTTTGAGAGTAAAATCATGTCACTCACAATGACTTTTTGCATTTGATAACCAATTACGTATAACAAGGACTATAAGGAAATACATCAGAGACTAAATGGAGGTGATCTCTGTGTTCCATGGCTTCTAAAACAAGGATATATTTGTTTGATTTTAAGAAATAAAAAACAAACCAAAGCAGAAAAGCCACTTATCTTAAGCTACTAAAATTTATAAGGATAATCTCAATGTACTTCATATTTACTTTCATGTGTTCAGATATATGCAGGGATTTGTATTATAAGTAAATAGAATCTGAAAGCAAAAACCGACTCAAAATCAGTTCTCCCAGCTAATGGCAGCTAAGGCTATGGAATTTTCTTTTTTCAGTATTAAAATAAAATTATTGTTTTAAAATCATTAAAATGCAGTGTTCAAAAGAAACTTTCACTACAGACATTAGGCGGCCTACTTGGGAATCAATTAAGGCAGAAGTGGCAAACTTTTTTCATTAAAAAGGAAGAATAAATATTTTTGGTTTTGAGGGCCTTATGATCTTTGTCACAATGAATCAACTCTGCTTTAGCAGAAAACAATGATATGCAAATGAATGGGTGTGACTATATTCCGACAATACTTAGAAAATCAGACAGAAGTTTAAATTTTCTGTAGTTTGCCCAACCTCAGACTTATGGCATTCATAAAAATGCAAAGAATAAGTCCTTATACCAACCTGAATTGGATATTTAACTAATTGTCTATATTATTATTCTTACTTACCTTTAGGTTTGAGAACGTCTATATCATTTACTTACCCTGATAACTGAGGTAGGAATTTATCTCTACAATATCCCTAAGGCATTTCCATTTAGCTTGAAGAATTACTCTGAAGTGTGTGGAGGAAACACTTATCAGATGGAACTCTTATTTCAAATAATTGACAGAGAAAATATGATAGGAAAATTTTCTGCTGGGTTTAAGTCCAAATATGAAAATATAAGAAAGCAAGAACCTTTTCTTCTGTGTTTAGTGCTATATTTCTATTACCTGAAACCCTGCCTGGCACTGTATAGCTATGATGAGAAATGATTTGTGTAAAGAACAAATGAACTTTTGTACATTACTTCCCTTGCAGCATACTGTGAAGTCTTAAATCCAAATGGTTTGGTTGTCTCCCTGATTGATATCCAGCAACCAAGCCCTAGGCACAGCTTTCCTGGTTTTTACATCTTATCTTTTAATTTTTATTCAATGTTTCACCTCTTTTGAGTAATTTTGGGGTTATGAATCGTTCCAATGAGGGTGTCATTCCAATATTTATGGCTCCAAAGCAACATTTATAAACGTTGATTATTATATTAGCTAAGGATGTTTTGGCTGTATTCAACAGAAATTGGTATGGCCATCCTAAGAGTGTCTGTTAGAACAATGGGTTAGCAATGATGGTAGAATGTAGTGGACATCATTATCCAAAGTACATGTATGAAGACACAAAAGGGTGTGAGTATACTTTATATATACAACTAGAGATATGAAAAATTGTGCTGTAAATGTGCAATATGAATTGTAATGCATTCCGGTGTCATTTATTTTAAAAAATCAATAAAAGAATAATAATTTTAAAAAAGAACAATGGGTTACGTGAGACCTCTGTGTCCCTGGCTTTGGACATTCTTCTTGTCTGCCACCCTGCATAATGCAACTCTTTACCTTTTGGTACCTGCAGGCCTTTGCACGCATCTTGTTCTGTGCTAGTTTTTAATTCCTGCAATGAAAACCGGGATTAACCCAGATGAAGCCAAGTGCTTTAATTACTTGGCTAGTAGTTCTGTGGTCCCATAATGTTACCATCCTTATGGAGAAAAAAAGTCAAGACTATAACCAGAAAAATGTGGAAGAAACATATGCTAGGAAGATTCAAATAGTTTAGGTATGTTGATTTTATGCCCCCCTCCTTTAAACTTGTAAATGGCTATTTATACTCTGGTTTTCCAAAGCTGTTCCCAGCTTTTAAATTCTACTATTAATAGAAACCAGTCTAGGCAATCCATGCCAGTACCTTCCTCTCTGTCTCCTTCTCCACTGTGAATGGTCCTCTTCTGTAATTGTTGTAGACTTCCTCTAAACATGATGATTTGATTTGGTGTTCTGCTTAGCTGCCTTTAGCTGGGAGATTTGATTTTGAGTATGGTTTTTGCTATCAGATTGTATTTACTTGTAATACATATTCATGCCTATGTCTAAGAAAAGATCATTACTGACAAGTTTTCAATTCAATCTCATGGTGTACAACACATTGGTAATATTCAGACCATTGCCTCTATGAACTCACTGCTGGTACTGTCCTTGATTAGTTATAACCCAGACATGTGCTGCCCTAGTGTGGTCCTGCTCCATAGGATAAGGTCCCTTAGAGAGAATGAAGTTATTTCCAAATT
Source organism: Ictidomys tridecemlineatus (assembly GCF_052094955.1). Lineage (NCBI taxonomy): Eukaryota > Metazoa > Chordata > Mammalia > Rodentia > Sciuridae > Ictidomys > Ictidomys tridecemlineatus. The sequence continues at coordinate 155,571,613 of NC_135478.1, read as the reverse complement.
AAAGGTCCCATTACCCACATAACTCCTTTACACTCTCTCATTCTTTATTATAGTCTGCAGGACCTAGCAGCTTCTGAACGCTACCCCTTCTGAGAGCATCTTGTATACCTCTTTCCATTGCTTTATGTGATGCAGAAAATTGCAGATGTTGCAGATGTTCCTTTGTCTGGAATGGGCCTTCCTTGGGTATTTATAAGGCTGACTCATGTGTTTTAGATCTTAGCTCAAGTGCTACCAATTTAGCTAGAGATACCTTCTCTGCCATCATTTCCATACATGCCTCTTAAATTGCTCTACATCCCATGACCTTGCTTTATTTCAGTGTTTCAGTGATCACTATCTACAATCTCACTTCTTGATGTACTCATTCATCATTTGCTTCTTCTACTAGAATTCAAGCCTAGGGAGAAAAGGGATCTTGCTTTATACCAGGTATGGGAACAGTACTCGGTATACTAGGTGCTCTGCTGTAGAAGTGAATGGACTAAAACCTATTGGCAATTTCCAAATCATCTATGATAGACAACATTCTATATGTCCAGCAGTCTAAATTAGCTCACCTATCTGAATGATATCAAAACCAGGAAAAACAGAGATCAGCAATCAGTACCTTTCAGACTCTGGGAAGCTGTGATTATTGGATTTGCTGAATCTCTGTTCCCAGAAACAAATGCAGATACAGGGATCTTCAGCAAGACTTAACACCCATTCAAAGAAAGGTGTTGGGGATTTGCAGCAACTTTTATACCCATGCTCTTGTGTTGCCCTTCTGAGTATCTGTGCCAACATGTTTGTAGAGCTCAGCAAAAAAATTTGCCAGGCTGGGAGAAATAACATGTGGTAGGTATGATGGAACCTTAACACAAGAAATTAACTCTAACATTAAACTCAGGGGACTTATTTTTAGTTTTTCCTTTGAGAAGACCCAGCATTTCTATTTTCTGCTGAAGCAACAGTACTATGTATACACTAGCGTCACAAATCTCTAAGAAACAATATTTCTTTTCCATTTATATGTGCACCCATAGCCCAGATGCATATTTTCATGTACACATAGTGTACTGTGTCTCTAAGAAGTGTTGGCATAAACCAAACCATTACCATAAGGCATTAAAACAACCTCTGAGTATATAAGGAGGGATTGTTTTTGGAAAATTTTAAGTTAAATGAAAGAAACAAAAGGTACTTTTTTTCTCCTATAACTCTTTTTGGAACATGCCTAATTATTCATGCTATAGATATGCAATTGGTTCACTTCTCACTGGCTACAGCTTTGTTATAATGTTTTCCTCAGAGGTTCATGCTGGTGTATCAGCCTTTCAGTTTTAATGGTCTTAAAGTACTTCAAAAATCAGGACTTCTGGGGCTGGGGTTGTGGCTCAGCGGTAGAACGCTTGCCTCACATGTATGAAACACTGGGTTCAAGCCTCAGCATCACATAAAAATAAATAAACAAAACAATGTTAAAACGTTTTTTTTTTTTTTAAAAAAAAAAAAGGTATTTAAAAAAAAGCCAGGACCTCTTATCTCTTTAGGTAGAATCTAAGAAGAATCTTACATTATATTAGCTGTATAATAAATAATCCTGTAAGGAGGCTCCTGTATGAGTTTAAAGGGTTCCATATGAATCACTTAAAATGTAAAAATAAAATAAGTAGTTATTAGTTTGCTCTGTTCTTGAACATCTCCCCTTCTTACATTTGTGATTGGAGACCATCTAAGAAGTTATGGAGGAAGGAGACAGCGCCATGATGTTTCTCTTAGAAATGTTCTCTGTGTCTTTCTGCCCAAGCTGATATCTGTTGAGCCTCAGTTATGGCTCACATCTTTTTCTGTGTATGCACACATTTTTTTTTGCATTTTATGGAAGTGCCATTAAATTAAATTTAGAACTAGAAATGTTATATGGCAGAATGTTAAAAATGGGTAAATCTAGGTAAAGGATTTGTGGAGTTTTTCACAGTATTCTCTCACGTCTTCTCTAAATTTTAAATTATCTAAGAAATGTTTAATGAACTATGAGCAACATTCAGGGGAGTTGGACTTGTGATTTGCCATTGTAGACATGCTCTGTAGCTAACCCCACCACATCAGTTTTCCCCTAAATGACTCTGGGCATAGTAACCTCCATGGTAGGCTTTGCCAAGCTGACCAAATCAGAGACATTGGAAAATGAAATTTGAAGAAACAAATTTTGTGTCTAAGTTTTATAATGCACCAAAACTGTCCTAAGGAAGCAGCATTTTATAACAACTGATGTTAAAATATTCTTTTATTCGTATTTTATTGTCTTTGAGCTATAGTGCCCCTCGCCTTTTGAGGAGTAAGACAGATTCTTTACCAAATTTTAATAAACCTTTACATTCTAAGATAATTTGAAAGCATGCTTGAGATATATGATGATTATTTTATGTGTTTATTTTGAGCTGAAACTCATATTCTCTGTTTTCAGGATATTAGAGAACTACTTCTTAATAAATACAGCAGTAGAAACCTGAAAGTCAGGGCTGAGATTGTGGCTCAGCGGTAGAGTGCTTGCTTAGCCCGGGCAAGACCCGGGTTCGATCCTCAGCACCACATAAAAATACAGGCATTGTGTTGTGTCCATCTACACACACACACACACACACACACACACATATATATATATATTAAAAAAAACCCTGAAAGTCAGAGACACAAAAATACCAAGATGTAAAACCATCCATAACTCCAATGTGGACTACATAGAGGAAGAAAAGTGAGAAGAAAGGAAGAAGTGAGGGATTAAGGGGAGGAAAAAAAGACAAGAGCAGAAGAGAATGGAGGGAGACAGGGACAGAGGAGGGGAAGAGGTAGATATAAAGACACATTGTGTGGATGTTGCTGTCTTCACTGACTAGGAAGTATATAAGTAATTGAAAGACAATATAAACCTGTTAATAGAATTTCAAGCTAACGTTTATTGTGTGGCATGAATTGACTCTGTGGGTTTTGTGGATACTCAGGCTGTAAGCCCGGCCTGGTAGAGTGTCATAGTCAGATGTAGCGCTTTACCCAACAAAGCTTGGAAGGATCTTGAGGTGGTTAATAGCCGGTGCTGATCTTCTCATCCGAGGAGGCTGCTTCCTGAGAAACAAATCTCTGAAAATGGAATATGAGCCATTTAATCTTCTGGCCATTTCCTTGAATCCACACAAATTCCCATGTTACCAAATATTCTGTTTCTTGAACCAATGTGGAATTATTCTGTCTGTAAGAATGAGTGAATTAAATTCTCCAAGTCATATTTTTATGGAGATAGGAGTTAATTTTACAGAGGGTGCCATTCTTCTTAGAAGCATGCATCTATATACACGTGTTTTAGTTGCAATCCCTCTGTCTCTAAAGATCTGCTGCTCTCATTATCAGAAATTTATTTATGGTAGAAAGAGATTCATTCTGTAGCCTCAAAGAAGGCATAGGTGGCAATTGGACAATAAGTCAGTGCTTTAACTGTCAGCATGAAAATTCTTTTTTTTTCTAAATTTACTAACACTCTAGCCAGTCACCAATTCTCCCCAGTCCATGCAGCTGCATAATTATACATCAGATCTCCAAAATGAATTAGTTTATTTTTAAAACAGCTAATTGCCTTAGTGGAGTCATGTTTTACCAGAAGCACAAAAGGGCTTTGTTCATTGCAGGGAAATTTTCTTCTGGAATGACTGTGTTAGGCTTTAGCTTCTGCGAATGTCAGTCATAAACAGCAAAATATTAGCAAAATCTGTTAAGAACACTAGTATTCCAGAGAATTCAGATGTGACTTCAGTATTATTTGCTCTCCACATAACTGTGTAAGATCTTAAAATCAAAATGGCATACCTAGTTATGATCTGTGGTACAACTGATAAGTAATAAGACTCCTTTTATGTGTGTTTTCTATCACTCAGTGTGGATTACTTCTCTTGGGGCCATCTAAATATTTATAAGGCACAAGTCCTATTTCATGTTTGATTTCCTTTGCCAATGATATACCAATTCTTTGGACTCAAGACTTCTATTACATTCTTAAACTGGAGTTTTTGGAATTTTGTTTTCAGATGCTATTTTCTGTTGCTCAAATTCAATAACACAGACTAGATAATTTACAAACAACAGTAGTTTATTTGACTCAACAGTTCTGGAGGCTGGGAAGTCCAAGGCCATGGAGCTGGTATCTGGTGAGGGCCCATATGCTCCCTCATTACATGGAAAAAAGGAGAGTAAGTAGAGAAAATCAGGTTGGACTCATCCTTTAATCAGGAACCCCTCCTGTGATAACTACCCAATCCCTCCATAAGAGCCTCAATCCATCATGAGGGTTCTGTCCTCTTGACGTAATCACCTCTCAAAGTTTCTAACTCGTAACAGCTCCTTAAGTTTAGTGACAAATTTCAATGTGAGTTTTGGAGATGACACAAAACAGCACGATTGTACTTAAATAGAAGTAGCAGGTGTGATATTTATATATCACTCTGCGGGGAGTGGGGGTAAAGGTCTCAGAAAACACTGATTAAAGGATGATTGTAATAAGTCCCTACAGGGTGGCATTACCTCAACAAATTCACCTTGGTGATGCTCACAAAGACTAACACAATCAAACCTGATATAAAATGAATACTCATAAAGAAAAGTATCCAAGAGACGATATCCTCATGAACTCTGAACAGCAAGTTCTGGAAAAACAAATTATAATTAGAAGGATCATGGCAGAATTTCGACTCAAATCCATTTTTGTTAGTTATGTGACTTGAATGTTTAGTAGCATGGGGTTAAGATGGCTGGATGAATTGGCCTCTAAGGGACCCAGATGTTGGCCTGCTCACCATAGAGAGCCTCAGATCTGACCCTGACAGAATGTGAAATAAATTTCTGTATTTTGTTGCATTTTTCAAAGGTAACTTTAATTGCTTAAACTTTAAGACTTAAGGCATTGGTAGGTATTTTAGACTATTGTAGAGAGTGAGAGAAAAGGGAGATGATTATCACATAATGATACCCGTCTTTTAAATTTTTCATTAGATATCTTGGTTCTTCCCCTCTAATATTCCACCGTAGCAGCCAGTAAACTTATTTCCATTTCTCTGCTTTAATTTTTTTATTCTTTCTCTACACAGCCACTCAAAAAAATATTTTTTGAACAATTAAGTTCTGACTCCAGTTTTTTATTCCCACCCAGAAAAGCAAAGCCTAAAATTAGCTAAACTTTTTAGTTGTTTGCATTTGTTTTCTTTTCCTTTTTTGATACTGGGGATTGAACCCAGGGACACTTAACCACAGAGTCACATTCCCAGCCCTTTTTATGTCTTGAGACAGGATCTCACTAAGATGCTTAGAGCCTCACTAAATTGCTGAGGCTGGCCTTAAACTTGCAATCCTCCTGCCCCAGCCTTTCAAGTTACAGGACAGAGTTCTGTTTGTTAAGTTTACTTGCTGGAGACCTCACCTTCCATGTTAAATAGGTTTTCAAAATATTCACCTAATAGTTCTAGGAAAACATTCTACTCTTAAGAAAAATAACACTTCCTATTTGTAATTATGGGACACTCTCTCCCCAGAGAACTTGGGTGGGCATTGACAATGTGCACTTTTGTGTGTTGTTGGCTCCTAAGCTAACTAAAACTCCTTTGGATGGATATTTAATTCAATAGATACTTAGTTACATTACAGTTAACTCTGACTAGTCTGAAATCTCTTATATGTCTTCTGATTCAAGTTAGATCCCTAATAACTTGAATATAAGGAAGATACTAATAACCTCTGAAAGCTAACTTGGACCCCATGTATTGACAGTTTAATAATTGACAATAAATAGCTAAAACCCATCCAAGGGAAGCCTAGTATCCAGTGTGTGAAAATTCCTTAATCAAATCTGACAGAGAAGTTAATTATTTTTATATGTATATGTATATATATATATATATATATATATATGTCTATATATGTACATGTGTTTATTTAAGAAACCAGAAAACTGTTTACAAAATATATTTGAGATGGATATAATCAAGATGAGATATTTAGAAAATTGAGGCCAAATTGTGTCTATATGGAGAAAATGCTTCTTTAATAGTAAAATATATTTTTATAATTTAAGAGCTTTGAGATAGTCTTAGAATTCATTTCTCATCATATTTCCTACCTTTTAAGAGTTTTTGAAACTTAGGACTGATGAGGAGCTTATTATTTGGCAATGACACAGTGATATTACTAGAACTTAATTTATATTCTGTTGATTCTTATTCTGTTGATTGCAAATTACATTTATCACATATATTCACAAAAAATGGAGAGAACTTTAGAACAACCATAAATTGTCTTTGATCTAATACTAAAATTTAATAGGCTATAACTACCTTCTGATCTTTCTGCCAGTGGTGTATTTATTAAGGTATCTTAACAATAGTTCCAGAAGTTTCCATTTTAGGTTAAAATGCATTTGCCCATCATGACTGTGTCTGCATTTTACAATTCTTGCTTTTGACACTAGAAAACAAAGATCAGTCAATACTTTAATTGCCTGAGGGCTATAAACAGACATGAAGCCTTTCTTAAAGCAGTAATCATCTTTAGAAAAGAAATTGTGCTTTTAAGTGCAATTTATGCATTTACTAATTTTGTACTGCACTATCAAGATGATGGGCTGCTCATTAGCTCTTTCCTTTTATGTTACATTACTTAATTTTAAAATCAACTTTTATTTCAAGTGCTATAGTGATTTCTCATTGTTGATAGCAGAATTACAATAAGAATATCTTCAAAAGAATACATTTAGTTTAAATTAAGCAAAAAAGAAAAGAGGAAGGTAAACTTAGCCAAGATTCAATTTAGGATTCTACCCAGAATACTTAGTTGTTTTAGAAAATACAAAATGTTGCCACTTCAAATGGAAATTTCTTGAGTAATCCTAGCGTTTGTTAAATGAAATGTCTATAACAAAATAAACTTTTGTTATCAATGTATAAAAGTCCTATTACTCAACATTATTACTGATATTTGACTTGCCATTATTAGATTCAATTTTTGCCTGTCCACTAGATTTTAAATGGTATCTCATTGTGGTTTTACTGTTTTGTCTCTTGACTATAGTATGCCTGAACATTTTCACGAATAGATTGCACATTAGAATTTCTTTTTCAGAGAATTCCCTGTTTGTATATTTTGGATTGAGTCTTTTCTAACTTATTTGTAAACGTTGCAGACATATATTCTGGACACTAATTATTCATTGATTAGATGCACTGTAAACTTTTTAAAAATCTGTCATAAATTCTTTTTCTTTCTAAAGGTGACTTTGCATAAAACTACATTCTTAAATCATGTTTCTCAATTTTTCCTTTATGATTTGTATTGTTCTCACTGAAATCTATCCCTAATATGAAGACTTCAATATGTTCTTCTATATTTTTTTCTTCCAAAGCTTGTGAAATGTGACCTTTGTAAACAGATATTTAATATACTTGGATTTTGTGAGTGAGTGTGAGTGTGTGTGTGTGTGTGTGTGTGTGTGTGTGTGTGTGTGTAGTTTTAATACATGGATCTAATGGTTTAACAGAGAAAATCACTTCTCTTAACGCCAGTTAACAAAAATCTACACTTATTACAATCACTAGTACTGACATCTCTAAAGATTCCACCTGTATTTGGGCCTAATATTTTGTTGATTTTATTCTGTTATCTTAGCTATTTGTTTATATTTGAATGAATAACATTATTGTAACAATAAATACCTTCTGAAATCTGATGTAGTGTATACTCTCATTAGGACCTCTTTCAAATTTTTGTGACTTTTCTTGGAGCTGTGATATTCCATGTAAATTTTGTAATTAGTTTATAGGTGATGATATTAATATTATTGACTTATTTTCTGTCCATAATCTAGTATTTTCTTCCATCTAATACTTATCAGATGGAGGCACTTTTTTACTACCACTCAGGCTATCTTTATTAATATTAGTTTAACATTATGTAACATGTTAATAGTTTATTATATCATATAATATTTAGGTGCAAAAGTCAGCCTATAACTGGGTGCAGTGGCACACGCCTGTAATCCCAGTGGCTCAGGAGGCTGAGGCAGGAGTATCGTGAGTTTAAAGCCAGCCTCAGAAAAACCGAGGCACTAAGCAACTCAGTGAGACCCTGTCTCTAAATAAAATATAAAGTAGGGCTGGGGATGTGGCTCTGTGATTAAGTGCCCCTGAGTTCAATCCCTGGTACCCTCTTCTCCAAAAAAGTCAGCCCATGTGTGCCAACATTCAATTATTCTAGGTTTTATGATTTAGAAAGGTCTGAAATCTGCTAATTTTAGCTTTTCTTGCTCTTCCTTTATTTTACAAGTTCATTTCTGACTTTTTTTTCTTCCTGGAAGATTGCCTGTTTCTAACAGCACCCTTTCCTCCTTTCTATTTCTTCCCCCTAAACTGTTGCCAGCTAACTTTTTAAAATTTTTTTTTCTAAAATAAAAATAAATAGATTTTGAGTATATGTTTAAGACATACTAATTAATTAGTTACTATAGATGTCCTCAACTTATGACAGTTTGACTTGTGATTTTTTTGACTTTCTGATGGTGTGAAAATGATATGCATTCAGCAGAAGACATTCTTAGGTTTGTGTTAGACATGTTATGTCATCACAGCGACTCTGGCATTAGTTATGTATGGTACTAGCCATGAGTAGATAGAACTGAGGAAAATTTGCCCCAGGTCGGGATGTTGGAAAGCCCTGTAGTCAGAGCTGTACACACACATTTATTTCTCTCCCAGCACCATCCTGCCTCTAGTACCAAGAAAGATCTTAAATTGACGTTTAATCAGAGGTGATATGTGTATTCGGTAGCTCTTGGATAGAATATTCGGTAGATGTCTCTTAAGTCCATTTGATCTATATTGTAATTTGACTCTTATGTTTCTTTATTGATTTCTGTTTAGTTGACCTAACCATCGGTGAGAATGGGGTGTTAAAGTCACCCACCAGTGTTGTATTGGGAGCTATCTCTCCCTTTATTTCTAATAGTATTTGTCCTATAAAATCAAATGCTTCAACAATATATATATATATGTATACATATACATATATATATATATGTATACATATACATATATATATATATATATAATTCGTATATCTTCTGAATGAATTGTTCCCTTCATCAGTATGTAGTGACATTTTTCTCTTCTGATTTGGTTTATATTTGTCAGATTAAAAAGGTTACAGCTGCTTTGCTGTAAGATTCCATTTTCTCATAATATCATATTCCATCATTGCATTTTCAGACTGTGTGTGCCTTTTCAGGTGTGGTGAGTTTCCTGCATGTACCATATTATTGGATCTTGCTTTCTTTTTTAATCCAGTCAGGCAGTCTGTGTCTTCTATTTGGAGAAATAAGACCATTTATATTCAGGATTATTACATAAAGGTATGTAGTTGTTTCCATCATTTTATTTAGGTTATTTTGAACAGTCTGTGTTCATTTCTCCCTGTCTTACTCATCTTGGAGATTTGATGGTTTACTATATTCATGAGTGTCTACTCTTCTAGTGAAATTTACTCTTTCCCATGCTCTTATGGTTGGGTTAATCTTTTGAACTCTTCTAGGTACTGGGTTCTCTTAAGTATTTTTTTTGTAATTCTAGTCTAGTGGTAAAGAATTCCCTTAGTTTATACTTATTGTGGAAGGTCTGTATTACTTCTTCAATTCTGAAGGATAATCTTTCCAGGTATAGTAATCTTGGTTGGCAGTTTTTTTTTTCTTCAGGACTTGAAATACATCATCTGATGTCCTCCAGGCATTTAGAGTTTTCTTAGAAATCTGTTATTCTGTTGAGTTTGACTTTAAATGTGACTTGGTGCTTCTCTGTTACAGTTTTTAATATTCTTTCTTTGTCCTGTATTATGGCAATGTAACTATAATATGTCCTGAGGAGGTTATTTTATGTTCGCATCTATTTAGGATTCTGAATGCCTCCTATATGTGGATATCCATGCCATCCCCAGGAGTTGGGAAATCTTCTACAATTATTACACTGGGTAGGTTTTCTATGCCTTCAGCATGTAGCTCTCCTCCTTCCAGTATTTTGATTATACGGCTGTTTGATCTTTAAATGTTGTCCTAGAGATCCTGTATGTTCTCTTCATTCTAATTTTTTTCTTTCTTTATTGCTGTCTGAATGTGGTACTTTGAAAGAGTTTTCCTCAAGCTCAAATATTCTTTCTTCTGCTTGATCTGGTCTATTGTTTAGGCTTTCAGCAGAATTTTTCATCTGACTTATTGAGCTTTTCATTTAAAAGATTTCTATTTGGTTCTTTTTCAAAATCTCTATCTCTTTATTGAAGTACTCATTCACTTCCTCCATTGTCTGCCTTTGTATTCTCTTTGATTTCAGTGAGCTTTAGAAAAATCATTCTTTTGAATTTTTTGCCTAGACTGTCATCTACTCCCATATTTATGAAATTCCTTACTAGAGAATTAGGAGTTTTTGGAGGTGTCATATTGCCTTGTTTTTTTCCCCATATTTCTTGTGTTTCTATGTTAAAATTTGCACATCTATTAGGATGAATCTCTTCCACTTTTATGTGAATACCTTCTAAGTAAGTAGCCTTTTCTTGATGGTGTCCTTAGGTATCAATCTGTTTAGTGTTGAATTTTAATGCCAACTTGACTTCATAGTGTAGTTTCCTTTTGGTTTATTTGGCTGTGATTAGTGGATTTTGATACAAGATGTACTTTGTCAGAGCCTGAGGGACCCACTATATCTATAGGTCTCACAAGAGTGGGAAATCCACAGTGTATGGTGACGCACACCTGTAATCCCACCAGCTGGGTAGGCTGAGGCAGGAGGATCGAGAGATTAAAAGCCAGCCTCAGCAATTTAGCAAGGTCCTAAGCAACTTACCAAGACCTGGCCTCTAAATAAAATATAAAAATGGTCTGGGGATGTGGTTCAGTGGTACAGTGGAGTCAATTCCTTGTGCTAAATAAGAAAAGCAGGGAGAAGGATGAGGGAGGGAGGGCAGGAAGAAGGAAAGAAAGATGGAAACCCTCTGATAATTCAGGCAGGTGTAGTGTAGACAGTAGCAAATGTGAGGTGCATCCCATGTGGTTACTCCTGCAATGGGAATGGAAGCCATTAATGGATATTGGGGTTTCCTTGGGCTCTGATGATATTAGCTGTGTTACTTGAAAGCAGTTTTTCTAGTGACCTTTTCAATCATGGTGATGGGATTGGAGCTTTTATTCTCTGTTTAGACATAGGTGCAGCTCCATTTATTGCACAAGAAGAGGGAGGGGCTGGTGTCAAACCTTCCATTGTGGTGCTCACCTCTGTTCTTTTCAGCAATGTGTCATCTGATAGGGTGTGGGTGTGATCAATGTGAGGTCACTTGTAGGTGCAGTGCATGCAACAATTCTGTCATTTCTTTCTGCTGTTGCTAAAGAGACAAACAATAACCTTTGTTTATTTATTTTTATGTGGTGCTGAGGATCAAACTCAGTGCCTCACATGTGTGAGGCAAGCGCTCTGCCACTGAGCCACAATCCAGCCCCTATTCTTCATTCTTTAATTTGAAGTTTCTACCAAGGTTCAAGGGACTAGGCTGTAGCTGGAGCAACGTATAGATCCTTCAAACCAGGCTAGAGCTGTAACCTATTGTCAGATCAACTCATCCAAATTTCCCCAGCACTGGGAAGGAGGAGGAAAAAATAATATAGACTAAAATGCTAAAAATTAATAAAAATAAATTAATAAACTTTTTTTTATACCTTTTTTTTAAGATAGAGTGAGGGGGGGGAGAGAGAGAGAGAGAGAGAGAGAGAGAGAGAGAGAGAGAGAGAGAGAGAGAGAGAATTTTTTTTTAATATTTATTTGGCAGACACAACATCTTTGTATGTGGTGCTAGGGATCGAACCCGGGCCGCACGCATGCCAGGTGAGCGTGCTACCGCTTGAGCCACATCCCCAGCCCCATTAATAAACTTTTAAAAAGAAAAAAAAACCCCAAGATTTCAGGAGAAAAGTTAAAAAAGGGAAAAAGAAGAAAAAACTTTCAAGGAATAAAAGAGAAAAATGAAAGGGAAATCAGGAATAAAATGAAAAGGGGAAAAAGAAAAGTCAAGTATTAAAAGGAAGAAATAGGAAAGAGAAACAAACACAAAACAGCAACAATAAAAGTGTATTAATAAAAAATAAAAATTTCATCCCCTCCAAGGTGCTTCAGTGAGTGGGTAAGGGTGGTAGATGTTTGTAATCTCTGTGAATTGAAGCTTCTCTCCTTGTCTATGGCCCTTGGACAGAGTAGGGGTTGGGGGTTATTTATCCCTCTTCTTCCTTTTTGGTTTTTGTCAGGTGACTACCAGAGTGATTGCTAGCTAGAGTCAGTATTCACCTCTCAATTGCTTTCCATGCTGGCAAGAGCTGGGGCTCCCCAGATGAAGATTCTCTCTGGAGTTATTGGAAAGCCCTGAAGATTCTCTTCAGAGTTTAATGTGATGAAGACTATTACCTTTGTAGGGCAGGGATAACATTGGCTATGTGGCAGGACCTCACTGGCTTCCAAAAGTGGGGAGAGACTATGGAGTCCCAAAGATCTATGCAGTGGGGGGATCAAGCAGGTTCCTAGTGCTCCCGTGCACAGGATTCTGGTATTTCCAACCCTGACTCCCAGTGAAGTCACCCATAACTACTCATTCTTCCGGACTTCAAAGACTAGCCTACAGAAAAGCCAGTTCCAAAGGGAAGTGTTTTCATTTCCCCAAGCCCCACAGTCTGTTGTAATGCCCCATAGAACTCTGAAAGTTGTGTTAGTCTCTTCCCTGGGCTGGTTTGACTCTCAAGGCTGCTGCCTGAGCCAGCCAGTGCAGGTATATTGCCATGGGGTCCAAGAGACAGGAAAGTGCAGGGGCCTTTGAATCCCACAGAAGTAAGCTTAGACAATAAGGTCCTTCTGAAAATGGCTCCTACTTAGAGCACTGTGAGAAAATATTGGAAAGTGCTGATAACTTCTTCAGACCCAGTTAACTATGCAAATCCAAGGTCTTTTACCTGTTAAGACTGTTATTTCTAGAGAGTGCTGAATCCTGTGCCAGTGGCATTTACTGGTTTTCTCTTTCACTTCTACTCCTACAGGGGAGTGGGGCACCCCCCATGCTCCCTAGTGTATACCCATGTGATTGGTGCTGGGGCACCCTTTTTACCTCTATTCCACAGTCAGTCTCTTGCTTCCTCTAAGTCTTTGTCCATTGTTGACCTCCAGTGTTCTCCCCTGGTTGCCCCCACTCAATCAGCAGCTATACTCCATTTGTTTTGCTTCTATCTCAGGGAGAAGTAGACAAGTGCTGGGTGCCTCTAATTCATCACCTTGAATATCCTTAAAGGGAGTTTACAGTGATCAGTCTGATTTACTGGGACATATATTCATCTTTAAAAAATCAAATAAAAATGATAAGTAAGTAGGGAATAGTAAAGTATAAGGTGTTGTTGGTTCATAAGTGAATTTTTGCTAGACATGAGAAACCCATAAGAGTAAAAATACAATAATAACCTTCAGTAAGAAATGAAAAGGACCAATGGGCACCAATGGGTTGCTATATTCCAGCAGTAGCAGTTAGAAATATGTATGAGAAATTAAAACTCACAGTACTCAATGAGTCTCTCATGCACATTCCCAGCCTGGCCAAGCTGTTGGCCCATGGCAGGAGATACTTCTGATGTCCATGTGAGGTGCAGCCTCCTGCCACAGAGCTCCACTGCCCTCAGCATTGTCTCACCCCCCCGCCCAGTGTTCCTCCTTATCTGTGTTATTTACTGTTTTGTGCATTTATCCTTCCACCGTGGGACCTCTAGCCAAGCTGAGCTGTTGGACTTTTTGGGGTGTGCAGTGGGCTGGGGAAATCCAACTCATTCCCTGGTTAATAATTATGAATATTTACAATAATATTATTATAGGCTAATTATGATAATGACGAATATAGTAGTATGGTTACAACACAGCAGATTTCGAACAGTTTTCCAATAGCCCTATCATCTATCATCCCATAAAGTTGTTCCTCAGAATACATGTGTACCAGAATATGAGTTTTAGCCGGAACATGATTGTTGTGTCATAGCTACATGCATGAATGGCTATTGTTCTCCAGTTTTCTTCATAGAGTTCAAAAACCATAAATAATGGACTTGACTTACTTAGATATTACTTTTGGGTTTATGAAATAGGTATACTTAACCAACATGCTGCTACTGTAAATGCTGGATACTTTGGGACAGTTTTACTCTTTATTGAGTATCAGAGTCTTTGTCTCCAGTAGCCAAATAGTGTTGCCACAGCATACATCAAAATACCTAGAAATTTCCTTTTAATTCAGCTGTTTGAAACAAAGAAAATAAAACAGTTTAATGTCAATTTAATAAACTGCTTATTTTCCTGCATAGTTAGAGAAAACACAATCATATATGCAAATGATAAATTCTGATATGAATCTTCAGTTCTTACCTCCCTGGAGTTAAATCCATCTAGATTTGTTTTGCATAGTATGCTATAGTTGCTCTTCTGAGTTAGCCACATCATTGACCTTTAACTGTTACCCCATCACATCAAGAGCCTTGTTATTATTTGAAGAAAAATTATTCTGTATTCTGTAATTGCCTGTGGATCACTTTAAGTGCCAAGTCTTTGTCACTTGCCTTTCTAAGAGGGCTTGTTTTCCTTCTAATATTTCAGCAAATGCCTGTTGTAAGTTGTGTATTCCTGAGGCATGAGATGAGCATTCACCCAGGATCCTCTGTACCTCTGACTGCGCTGCATTTTCTCTGCAAAGTTGATTCTGTTCTTTCTGGCAAGGTAGAGGGGCTCTGAGCCAAAACCAAGGACAGGATCATGGTTCCCCACCATGCACTGTCACACTGTCAAAGGGTCTCCTTGGCTGCTTCACCATAGGGATTTTTTTGTAATGATTTCCCTCATCTGTGAATACTGTTTGTATTTTTGTCTTGGTATCAACTACTTTCCAGCAATAATGTTTATAATATTATTATACTAAAAAAATCTTGGAAATGAATATGACACAAGGCTAAAAAATCATATTGAAGAATTAAGAACATGAATCCTGAAGGAAACACAATCAAACAATGCCCTTATTCATGTATTTATTTTTTTATTTTTTTCTGGAGTCACATGGCATACTTTTAAGAGTACAGTTTTAGGAATCCAAGGACATTATTTTTCTTCATAGGCCATAGATTAAAGTAGTATGGAAGGAGTAGTGACATTTAGATACACCTGAAATTCCTGTCTAGTCACATAAAGACCTCTCTGATCATTCTAACTCTGCTTGAATACTGAATTTACTTCTACCCATGAGCCTTTAGAAGAACCACCATTTGTCAGAGCTGATAATACTTGTTGTTTAAATACTGTAATTGCCTGTAGGTTGCATTAAGTGGTAAGTCTTAAAGTATGTTGCTTTATAACAGGAACATCATTAGAAATGTGCCATAAGGTGATTTTGTCATTATCCAAACATCACAGTGTGTTTGCACGAACCTAGATGGTAGAGCGTTCTATACACTTAGGCTGTATGGTATAGCCTGTTGCTTCTAGGCTATGAACTTGCACAGCTTGTTACTGTACTGAATACCATAGGCAATGATCACATGATGACATATGTGTATCTAAACAGAAAACTGCAATAAAAAATACATAGTAAAAGATAAAAAAAATGGTGTACGTGTATAGGACTCTGATCATGAATGGAGCTTGTGGGACAGGACAGGAAGCTGTCCTGGGTGAGGCAAGTAGGTAGTGAATGTTAAGGCCCAGAGCATGAAGGACAACACTATAGACTTCATTTATGAACAGTGAACATTTAGGACTCACTAAATTCACAAAAACCTGTACTTCACTATCAAGTATTATGTACTGTACGTGATTGCGAGTGCTATAAGAATTACTACAATCATGTGAGTAATGTGTTGTACTGTGATATCACTAAAGTGATAGGAATTTTTCCTCCATTATTATGTTATGGGACCACCATCAAAAATATGGGCTGGCCGGGTGCGGTGTAATCTCAGCAGCTCGGGAGGCTGAGACAGGAGGATCACAAATTCAAAGACAGCCTCAGCAAAAACGAGGCACTAAGCAACTCTTTGAGACCCTGTCTCTAAATAAAATACAGAATAAGGGTGGGAAGTGGCTCAGGGATCAAGTGCCACTGAGTTCAGTCCTTAGTACCCTGCCCCCCACAAAAAAAAATATATATGGTCTGTTATTGACTGATATGTCCCTATATGACATGTGACAGTATCATGTAACTTTTTTTGGGGGGGGAGGGTGGCTACAATGGATTGAACTTAGGGGTGTTTAACCACTAAGCCACAGCCCTGGCCCTTAAATTTTTTAAAATTTTATTTATTTTTTAGTTATGGCTGGACCTTTATTTTTTAACTTATTTTTATGTGGTGCAAAGGAAGGAACCCCAGTGCCTCACCTATGCTAGGGGCATGCTTTATCACTGTGCTACAACCCAGCCCATCCCCTGCCCTTTTTAAGTTTTATTTTGAGACAGGGTCTCACTATGTTGCTTAGGGCTTGCTAAGTTTCTGAGGCTGGCCTTGAACTTGCAATCCTCCTGCCTTAGTCTCCTGAGTTACTGGGATTATAGATACATGCTATCATGCCCAACTGTATGAGGAAACTCTTAAAATTAAAAAAAAAAGCAAATGCTAATGTGTTGCTTCACAGGCAATTTTTTTTTTTTGAAGTAATGGTCACAAGTGTTACTTTTGCCTCTGCTGCAGTTTTCCCAGTAAGAAAATTAGCCAGACACTGAATTATGCATTTGATATATACTACAAAGAAAGATGAAAGAAGGAGAAAATTTTATGGAAACTAATGGGTAAGAAATATATTCTTAGCTTTAGGGCAAGAAGAAATTTGACTTCTGATTTCTATGTGAGAAAAGTAAAGCATCAAACAGTCGTATTTGAATGAACGTCTCAAAGAATAGGCAATGATTGTTAAAATGAAGATGATACTTAAAATAAATGGAAAGGATATTTGAGAGAAAGCATTGATAGATAGTCTGGATACAGTAGTTTTGAAGAACCAAAAGAAAAATGAGGGCAAGTTTAGGAAAAATAAATAAAGAAAAAAATCAACACATAAAGGCAAAGTGGAGATAATTTTGACCAACAATCTGTTTGATAATGGATTTGTAAAATGTGTCAGCCAACATTATTGTTCTCATGATCACAGGAAAATCCTAGAAAAGAATGTGCATGCAATGAAGAGTGTCTTCATCATTCTATTGTGGTTTGTTATTCAGTTCACCCCATGTGAAGAAGCCTAACTCTGGAATATTTAAAATTCCCTCTGGATACATGTAGCAATTTCTGGGAGACTTTTTTTCCCTTGGACATATGCAGTCATTAAAATTTATACAAATCAAGTTAATTCAGTCTTTAAGTTTCAATTTTTCTAAAATCGATGCTACATAGATAATTTATGAGAATTCAAAGTTACCAGATTTTATTATCAGAGAAGCAGATATCATAACTTTGTATACGTTGTTTTAATGACACAGATTCAGAATTTTGAGCATCACTTTAATCTTGCTCTTTCCTATCAAAGGATTTGAATCATATATATTTGAATGTCTGAAAGCCAATAGATTCTATTTAATGATTCTCAGTTTCTCAAGGTGTTTTAAAGAATAATTTATGATCCATTTGCAAATAATCTTTAAAATATGGTTATTGTTGTTACACTTTAAATAAATTACAGTAATAGGTTCCTTATAATAGATCTTGAAGGTGATTCTGGGTTCTTTTTTCTCACCTCCTATATGAATTTAAGCTTTCATCTTTTTCAGGCAACGTTACATGTACAGCTGCCCCTATTTAGAGTGAATGTATATTTTAAGTGAAGTTCAATCACACAGGTTGTTGAATGTCATTTTCTACCAATGTTTCCCCTTTTTATAAAAGGGATACCATTAACTCATTTTTTAAATTCCTCATCTTTTAGCCCTCAGAGTATTAATTGTCTCTAGATGTTAGCTTTCCTTGGTAGGACTGGCTTTTGTGAAATCAATATGTAATTTTTCAAATAGTTAAAAAAGTAGTAAATTTTAGTCCAATTAAGGTTTGAAATTTAAAATAACTGAAATTGGCCTCCATCAGGTTCCTTCTGCTTATAGTCATGGATATTAAGAATTCCCTCCAGATATGACCAAAATAAGAAGACAACAGTCCCCAATTCATTACAGGACCAGGAACTTCAGGTGAAATAACTAATGTTAGTATATTGATTTTTAAATAGACCATCCCTGCCATCTGTAAAGAAAACAGATTCTTGTTTTCTTAGTTGGGGAATGGACTGGAAACTGAGGATATTCTAACGTTAGGAGTAAAGGCCAAACATAGATGTCATTCAGTGTTGACTGTGAAGGTTCTGGTTCTTGTGAGTGTTGTTATCCTGTTCTGTTCCTCATGTTACATTGCTGGATTTGGCCTCACAAAGAGAACATAGCAAATAACCTAGCATATACCATCATTTTCTTATTTATCATTTTGCAGTTAGGAATCTGTGAGTTGTTGAACGCTCATGGCTTATTTAGCAGCAGGAAAGTAATATTAATGTGATGAGAATTTCCATCCTAATCTTTCTTATCTAATTTCTATTTTACCTTGAATAGAGGAATCTATTGATTTTCACATAATGTTAAATGATGTTTGTAGATGATCTTGATAAACAGGAATTATCTTAGTTCAGAACTCAGAAACCTAAGTAGGTCCTCAATTATTCAGTTCTTAATTTACATACAAATACTAGGTTACAATAATAATAATAATAATAATAATAATAATAATAATAACAACAACAACTACTGTATATTGAGTACTATTATATTCTTATCATAAAGCTAGAAACTTTAAAATTACTGTTTTTAAATATTAAAGGTATACTGTAAGGCAGATGTTAAAACCCCATTTATAAGATGAGAGGGTTGTGACTCAGAAAGGTTAAGCATTTTATCCAATGTGTCGTTCAAAACTGCCTAATAAATGGCAGACACAGAAATTAGATACTTTTTTTTCCTGAATCCAGAGACACTTCTCCATACAACATGACACATTATTTGGAAGGTTTTGTGATTGTCTTTCATGTAAAAGATGCATTAATTCTCAGGAATCATATCTAAATTAGTATCTGAAGCCAAAGTGTCCATATTTTCCAAGAATATCTCTCTTTGATCTAGAAAATTTAAGAACTAAGTGCTATATTTCAAAAGGCTTAGGCCAAGTACTGTATCTGAAAAGCTGAAAAGAGACTCTTCAAGTCAATGGGAATATAAGGTGGAACTCCTTTTAACTGGAGCTTCGATAATGTTAGAAGAGCCATATCCATGTGTCCTGTGGAGGAACTGTAATAGGAGCCAGCATGCCCATTAGACAGAGCCACAGAGAATCCTAAGAGCATAGGAACAATAGTCAGGATTTCAAAAAATCCTTTTCAGTAAAAAAAATATATATATATATATATATATTTCAGTGTAGAAATGGAGATATTTTAAATAAGTTCTCTGGAATATTGAATTTCTAATTGTTGTATTAAATTCTAGAGAAAGTAAAGCATTATAAAGAATCTGTATTCCCTGTGTTTTATATTGATGACATAAAACTTATCATGCTTATGAAATAGTCCTGAAAAGTATTGTGTATAATACAATCATCATTCTGTGACCAGGTGATGGTGACGGCTATGGAAGGTCAGCTCTTCTAAGGAGGAAACCAAGTCCAGAGATGAGATTAGAAGAAGAGTGGTAGATGGAATGGGGAGAGATGGTGCATAAGATGATAGAAATTATGTGCCTGAACTTTGGTTTTGAAAATAACTATGCATGGAGGTGTACTGATATTGACTGCATCATGTGTATGTATGTAGATTTGTGTGTATCCGTTCAATCAACACAAGTTTGGTACTTATTGTTTTCTAGGCAGTGTGGAATAAGCACATAAATAAAAGACCTTTTCCTGTTCGTGACTCGCTGAGGTCTTTTGTGGGGAATAGACCTGTAAACAAATTATTTAAATATTCTGTGATTTATGTCACGACTGGAAAGCAGAGTTAGGTTTTCTCATTCACTGTTACTGAGGTTAGGGAATGCTTTCCGAAAGAGATAACCTTTTGGACAGAGATTTGAAGAATGAATAGATTTTATTCCTATTAGCTCCCAAGCAAGAGCTGCTGTCTCCATTCTGTGAACTTACCAAGTGCAAAGAGATTTTTATATTAGATGAAGGAGGAAGAAATCCTGGAATATGCTGCCTATAAGAGAGAGCCATGCCTAAAATGAAGATATGGAAAGGATGAAAAAAAGAAGGGATAGGAAGGTTTCTACCAGGCAAAATGAACAAAAAGAAAATGTGTTGTACTAATTTTATAGGCAAAAAGAATTTGAATAGGCAAAAAGGGCATTATATACTAATAAAATGAAAAAGAGTTGACTAGATAGAAAAGGAGGGATAAAAACTCTGGATTGCAAGAATAGCAGATGTTAAAGCTTAGAATAATGAAGAATTTGTGTTGAGGGGTCACCAGTGCATCATATCTATTGTGTAACTTTTGAAAAGGAGAAAGGTTGAGCTGCTAAGTCAGACTGTGGTCAGAACTTGAATGGCCTTGGAGCCCTTCCCCTCTGCTCTTGAAATGACAGTCGTGAAATAGGACCAATTCTGTACCCATGACTCCATATCACTGTGGGATATGGACAATTGCAAATGTGTATAATTTAGTTATATGCCTCTGCTATATATATATTTTTAATTTCTCACAAAAGCAAATAAACTGTGTTTTAGGTACATTCTATTTCTTAGATTTGGTATTTGTCACCTGACTAGATTGGATTATGAAGTCAGAATTGAATAGCAACATTAAAAAATATGCTAATTTCAGAGGCAAGCATTCCAGAATTCTTCCAGTTTAACTTGGTGACAGGTCATGGCATGGTCTGGTGAATATCACACTGTCCTTTATAGAAACAAATACATGAAAAGATTTGGGTTGGTTTTATGATATCTGCTATATTTATATCAGCTCATACAAAAGTAGTCTTATCACAGGTCTAAAAGGTAGTATTTATCCATATTCTACACATGACTGAATTAATTTTTGGTGTTCAGAATCCCATTTACTTCTAAATGTTAAAAGACTTATTTTGTAGAATAACATGAACTTACACATTTGATTCTTATCAAGTGGTAGAGATCACGATGCTAATAGTATTTAACTGGACTTGCAGAATTTTTATTTTCATAGCACTGCAGCCAAAAATAGGGTACTGTGTTGAAGTTGAAATTTCCTTTAAGAGCTTCTGATCCCATAGAGAGCTTGTGCATACAAGCCTTAGTCAACATAGATAGATTAGTCAAGGTTGATTCGTATTTCAAAGTACATATTCACTAAAGAAAGGTGATGTCTCATTATCAGTATGAACCATTACATGCCATTTAAGCAAAAGCAAGGATTTCTAGTTCCTGCGTACTGATACCTACATTTAGGAATATATACCACATTCATTAATGTAAAATGATGTTAACTTGCTTAGTTTTCTTATGTGAAATGTTAGTTTCACAGTCACAGAAATATTGTATGTACAAAATGTTGAAAATCGTGTTAAAAGTTTCTCAAGTGAATTTTGAAAGAGGGGGAAATTGGATTTGAAGTTCAGAATATTGAGAGGAAATAATAAACTCAAAGGAATTCACCAGTTGAAAGCAGAGCATGTGGACACTAGCCAGTGCAACTGACAACTAGACTTTTCTAGAAGCTCCGCCATTGTTGCCCATTACTAGATACAATATTGTAAAGTGGGGGTATGAACGCATTTTTATATTAGTTTCTTAGTGTCAATGTCTTAAATATCTCATGAGAAAGCTATTTTAATTCTTGGTTCACTCAAGTTGTACAAGATGACAATCATAGTTCAGGAGACCATGCAAGATCATTTATCTTATAATCTTTCCACTGGATATTCTATGTGCAGGGTCAATGATAAGGCAAGAGAAAGGCAATAAATTAAAGAGTAATTAAACATTACATGATTTCATCAAAGGATTGTTTTTCAGATATGAAATTTTTAATTATTATTGAATTGGTGTTTTAATAAGAAACTATGATAAAATGCATAGTAACAAGGAAATATTAGCTGTCAAATAGCACATTAGGGACTTACTCCAGATCAGTAGATACTTAATAGCATCCCCTGGAGAAGAAATCATTTGTCATTACAGAAGTATTTATTTTGTGACATACTATGTGCCAGATACAACAGGAAGCAAAGAGACTAGCTTTTCAAGTTGATGAATGAAGCTTTTATGGCTATGAATAAGGAACTCAATATTTAATCAATTGCATAACTTATTTTTTAAAAATTATACAGTCCCTTAGAAAAAGAGATGAGTAACAGCTTCTCAAATATTTTAATCACTGCAGTTAAAGGTTCAAAGAAGGGCATTTTCATTGTTACTAGTTATAGTATTAATAGCTACCATTTATTGAATGCCTGTTTGTTTGCCAGGTATGATATCATTCTTTGTAATCCTCCTAACAACGCTACAAGGTTTATTATTTTGAATCCATGGTTATAAATTCAAATTTAAGGAAGATTGAAATAAAATCTGTTACAGCGTTTCTTATCCCACTGTATGGTCATTATCCTCTAAATCTGAAAATCTTCAGTATTTCTTCTAAATCTGACGATTCCATGAAATTAGAGGCGTGACATCCCTCTATGCATCTATATCTTCAGAGCTCACTCTGTAGTTATGAAATAAATGTTCAATATAGATTAACTGACTTTCATACAAAAAAAAAAACAGCTTCCCTTGGTTCTCTCAAAGGACCATTAAGTTTTACTTGTCCCTCTAATTACAGGACCATGCATTACTATATTGATTTCTCCCCCTGCATTGGTTGCTTTGAGCTGTTAAGTTGCCCAAGGGCTGATGGATTGGCAAACACTCAGAAAAATAGAATCTAGAACAGAGTGGCTCAGCTGGGAAGAGCAGTGGACACATGCCATCATCTGAGTGTAAAATGCTGGTCTCATTTTGCAATAGGCAAAGATCACTTTCTGGTGTTGCTCAGTCTCTTTATATTTTGAATGTTATTGGCATTGTTTTTAGTCTCTTACCTAGTTTAATTATTTTCATTTTTAAAAATCGTTCTCTAATAATACTTGCTAATTTGAAATTGCACCATAAAAGATATTTTATCCATCTATATTTTTAGTCATCTAATTATTGCTTTGGAAAAGATGATCTAATCTTGTAGTTCTCAAACATTATTTGTGCATCAGAATCACTTGGAGGGCTTGTTAAAATACAGATTCCTTCCAGAGATTCTGATTTAGTAGTTCTGGGGTAGAGCCCAATAAATTTCATTTATAACAAGTTCCCAGGTGACCCTGATCCCGTGTAATCTCCTAAAAATAGAATAAGTCATGGATCAACATTTGAAGGAAAGAAAGAAAAAATTTCATTTCAAGCAAAGCAAGGCCTGTGACTCTAAAATTTTTGTTATTGTTGATTTGTTTTGTTTCCACGTAAAACAGGCTCCCTGAAATTTCATTGCAGATATATTTTCTCAAACTACCTGCTGATGGGACCAGACATTCTTTTCTCAGCTGAAAGCCATTTGATGACCAATTGGGGTTCTTCAGTGGGGAATAATTACTTATGAATGCAGTATCTTCTATTTAGTAAGAATGGGTGCTGTTCCTTTAAGAAAGAGAAAATTCAGATAAATAAGCTAATTACCAAGCAAAAGTTACTTTATCATTCCCTTTCCATCCTGTTTCTTGGGAGTCTGAGAGAATTAACCCTGTTGATTGTAAACAAATGTGTATAACTTTATTGCTGTTAACAGTCGTTGGAGAAATGTGAGGACCAGCAAAGAGAGAGTGTTGGTGAATGAGTGAATGGAGGATACTAGTTATTGATGAGTAATTTGTAGTTTTCTTGTAAAGCACATTCAGTATTTCAAGGAGACAAATTTTAAAACTTTATATAGAGTCCATAATCACAGGATTTGGCACTGCATGAAAAGTCTGTTTTCTTGCACACAAACAGAATATATATTGTGTGGTAATATAAATCACATTACACTATTTGCCTTGCTTCTTTATAGTGGGGTCTTCAGGTATTACTAAGCCTGATCTGAGAAACAGATATGAAGATATTTCTGTAATAAGAATTTTAATACATTTTGAGGGTTTTTTTGGCCTACATACTTGCATAAAAAGAATTGTAATTATCATAATTTTTAAGTAATATTTCATATTAGGATTTGATTCCCATTCCTACTTTCTAGTAAATAGAGAATGTAGATTTTTGTTTTTGCTTATTGGCCTTTTTTAACCTGTATAAATATAAAGTATGATATTTAGATCAATTTCAAAATGCTTATTAAACTGAATTAGAATTTATTATATTGAAATTTTTTTTAAAGCCACCTGTTTTAGTTAGCTTTCTCACTGCTGTTATCAAAAGACCGGGATAGAACAATTGGAGGAGGAAAAGTTTATTTGAGGGCCCACAGTTTCAGAACTCTCAATCCATAGATGGCTAGCTGCATTCCTTAGGGCCCAAGGCAAGGGAGAACATCATGGTGGAGGAGTGGGGTGGAGGAAAATAGCTCAGGACATAGAATCAGTAAGAAAAGAGAAAGGTAAGGGGGTAGAGCAGTGTCAAGGATGACAGGACAGCTCCGCTCTCCAGGGACAAAATATTCACCCCAAAGGCACAACCCCAATGACCCACCTCCTCCAGTAACACTCTATCTGCCTACAGTTACCACACAGTTAACTCCTGTCCACAAATTAATGCACTGATTACGTTAAAGCTCTCATAACCCAATTATTTCATCTTTAAACTTTCTTGCATTGTCTCACACATGAGCTTTTGGAGGACACTTCATATATAAACCATAATACTACCCTCCTATTTTAGCTTGACATTTATATCAGCTTATTAGGATTCATACAAAAGAAAATGTATGTCTTTTTCCCGAAATCAGTAAAATTGGTTTAATAATCAAATCAATCACATATCTTTACCGATATTGTGATGGTATAAGAAAAAAAATTAACCTTCTTAATATTTAAGCTTTGGATAATAGAACTGTGGCAATCAGCATCATGGGTGGTTGTTTTGAAGATGTTTATATTTCTTCCCAGAGACAAGTGGATCTATTTCACAATGTGTCCAATATCTTTTCACACTGAGTAATTTTTCATTATCAAGAGTTAAATGAAAGACAAGACTGCTAATGAAAAAAAATGCTGAAGGCATGTAGGGATGAAATGTTAATTTTTTAACTTGTTAGTTTTTAACTTGAAGAATACACATTGGAATGCCCTTTCCCAGAATTTCTGAGAAATTGGAGATGCTCTTCTGGAACTTTCTTCAATTTTCTTTTTCTTTCTTTTTTTTTAATGACTATAAAAACTTGGAGATACTTTTTTATCAATTGCAGTTTTATGGTGCAATTGAACAAAATGGCAAAGACATATAGGTATATATCATGATTTTGTTATCCTGTATATATTTATCATGATTTTTGTATATTCTGTTAAATACTTTGACACATTTAAACAGTGATTCTATTTTTCATCCATAGATCCTATTAAATTTTATTCTGAATATCTCAGGTAATTATTTGCATCATTTTAGTAAGGGGAAAGATGGCTGACTGGAGAGCATGAATGCTAGACCTGCATGGTTAATTACCTGGGTTACCTTCAGCAAGCCTCTTTAGGCCTGACTCCATTAGAGAGAAAGATTGAAAGGGAGGGAAGAAGGAAGAAAGGAAGGAAGAAAGGAAGGAAGGAAGGAAGGTAGGAAGGAAGGATAGTAACTAGCAAAGGAGATGGATAAAAGCTTGATTGTGGTGATTTTTTTCAGTGTATGCTTGTCTCAAATCATCTGATTGTATATTTCAAATATATACAATCTTAATTTATCAAATATACCTTAATAAAAATGTTTATTTATTTATTTATAATTTTTAAAAAATATTTTTTAGTTGTAGATGGATATAATGCCTTTATTTTTTTTATTTTTACATGATGCCAGGGATTGAACCCAGTGCCTCATGCATGCTAGGCAAGCACCATACCACTGAGCCATAACTCCAGCCCCTAAAAATGTTTTTTTAAGTAAAATGAAAAAACAGAATTTTGCACTCCCAAATGTAAACCGATATAAGTGGAGCTTCCCTGGTTGAGGGGAGAGCCTCATCTGGGCAAAATGAGGCAGCTTCCAGGTACCTTTACATCCTGCAGTGGTTTCCTGAGGCAGAATTTGAAGATTATTGTGGCCAACCTCCCCACCCCAACCCCAGGTTTAGAATGCTATATGTGATCACTATATAAATACATCATCACAAGGAAAATTATCAGATCCACATTATTTCTATCCCTTGAATTTCATACACACACTTCTTAATGGAAAGCTTATTTGTAATATCAGATGGAATCAAATACTTTTTCCACTGATAGGAACATAAGATTTTGTTGTTTAGCTTAAGTCAAATGCTATTTGAAATAACTATTTTTTAAAAAATCTTATAACTCACTTGTCTAAATGTGCTTTTTCAAGAAGTGGTATACTGAACAGAAGTTATCTATGAAAGAAGAGGAATTCAGCAGTGGGTTCGCTATTAAATAATTTAACTTTTTTTTTTTTTTTTTTTTTTTTAGCCAAAACTCTGTGAACACTTCTTTGCTTTTCCATGTCCCATACCTTAGGGTTGACCAAGTTTTTCTTCTGTCAGATTGCTCTGAGGACCTTGCAGCAATCTGCTTTTCCTCTTTCTTTCTCTGTTGCTACTAATGCCTTAGGAATTGTATTTTTCTTGCTGATTTAGTTTAGAAAAGCTTCCATGAAGAGTGAAGAGCTTCTATGACCAGTGGATTATACTTTTGTGTTTGCCCTTGGGAGCAGTTAGATGCTGGCATTCCATTTTGGGATGCAGAATTTATTTCTCACAGACACTGATATAAATGTACACCAGAGACTGTAGAACTTTTATTCTACCTATTGTAGTGCATTTACTTTACAGGTGAATGTCACAATGTGTGCTGGTCTGGAAATCTATCAACTATCATAAATGCTATTCCAAAGAAAAGTGGCATCCATATTTCAGACAACCAATGTATAGATAAACCCAGAATATTCATATTTAAGTACTAAATATACTTACTTATTTATCGACAGGTGCACAAACATGGTAGTTCTGCATCCATAGGAAAGTATCAAAATTTTCCTTTTCCTTTTTCAAGTCAATTGGATTTAGCTTAAGAGAGCGAAAGACGGAGAAATTTCAGATCTTAGCCATCCATGCTTTTATGTTTTTGTTTTTTAGATAGAGTAGGAACTGGATGCAATAAAATTGACAGGTGGTACTAAGACCACATTAGGATTCGTGAAATGGACAATTGCCTTACATAAATAGCAAGTAAAAAAATCAAACCAGTCCTTCATAAAAATTTTATTCTGGAGTGTGCTTGTTTTCCGAAACTACCTCTACTAAATCTCCTGTCAGTGCTGAAACTAGAAGGCAGAAAAGCTTCTAGTGCTACAGCCAACTGCAGTGTAGCCAGAGAAACAGGCAACAAAAATAGAACACCAGGATTGCTGTGCGTGGGTGAGGCAGAAACCACATTATGAGCAAAAGCTTCCAGTATTATTTTAGAACCAATACAGAGCTCTGCACTTCTCTCTCTCTTTCTCTCTCTCTCTCTCTCTTCCAAAAACACATACTACAAAAATAAAATGAAATTAAATGTATGTGCATTTGCCCTCTTTGAATTATGATTCTTAATTTTTTTTTTCCTTGCCTTCCTTTGGACTCAAATCGCCAGTATGAAAACAGTGTGTAAAACGAGCTTGGAGGCAGGAAAGAGTTAATTGCTTTTAAGGCCCTGCAACAGAGAATTATGGTTTGAAAGATAGAGGCTGGACAGCTGGGTTTGCTGGGGTATTTTTAAATGCATTAATGCAGGCTCCAATCACTCGGCCATGCTTGACCTATTTTTGGCTCAGGCCGACCATTGTTCTATTTCTGTGCCTGTGGGCCATGCTGTTGTTGATTCATATGCAAATGGATTATCACTAGCTTTAGCCAACTTGAGCTGAGAGAGACTGAGAAAGGGAAGAGAGACACACACAAACAGATACAAGGGCACCGGCTGGAGCCACTTGCAGGACTGAAGGTTCTTGCAACGAAACCCCTAGCAGCCTGAAGAACTATAAGCCAGGTTTAATTGGTTTCTTTTTCTCGTGGGTAGAGTTAATATTTTGCTACTTATTCTGACAAAGAAATAACCCCGAAGCACATTCCTATTTCCCACCTGCTTCTAGTTTCCTGGATAACCTAAAACTCCAGAGAGCTATAGCATCCACTCTATCCTTTCTGCTTTGCACACAGGTTGGTAGCGGGGGAAAGTGTCCAGGTCTTTTTAAAAGTGTATGTCCGTCTGAGCAGAAATGAAATCATTGTCGAAGTTGATCCTCTGCCGCTTCTCCTCAGGGAGGAGGGAGGACCAGCCAGGGTAGCTCCTGGGGCCAGTGCACTGAGCAGTGATGAATCTTTCATGTAGCTGAAGTAAGAGTGATTGGAATATGCTGCAGACAATTTACGAGAGTGACTCTTGTTTTTCCTCAGATGGGGTGGCTGGACGGGAGCAGCTCTTGGCTCAGCAGAGAATGCACAGTATGATCAGCTCAGGTAAGATCCTCTTTCATAACTGAGACCTTTTATGTTTGAAAGAGGGCTGGCTTGGGAAATGCAGCTAAGAAAAGCACCTCTCTTCAGAAATGACTGCTTTTTCGGTTTGATGTTGATGTTTTCTTGGTGCCGCTGTAGGGTTTAACTTAGATCCCTTCCATTACTGTTTCTGTGCATATTCCGGAGTCTGTTTAAGGAGGCTGCTTCTGAATGAAATTGCAAAGTATTGCTTTGGAAGAAAGATGAGAGTGAGATAAGTAAAATGTAGTGGAAGGTGTTTTGCCTTACTATGCAACTAGAAAAAGGAGATTCGAACTGATTCTAAGCATATGCTAATAGGACTTGAAAATCAGGTAAGTTCATATTGGGGCTTCAGTTTAAATTGCAGACTCGGCCAGCCTGACAATTTTGTATTTACAGTGTGCATACAGAGCACATCTATTTATAGACCTACCTTCTGAAATGTGTTTGTCACAGAGTTTTAAAGGTAGTTTTTTTTTCCCCCCTCAATGTGGCTTTTTCTCCTCAGCCCAAAATGAAACTGTTTAGGATGAAATAAAATTATTATTAGTAGATGCTTATTTTAATTGTTGTCAAAAACATTTGGGAAGTCTAGCATCGTCAGGCAGATGCAGTGGCATACACACATATAAATGTGTTAGAAGCAGGTGCAACATTTTAAAGGATAACAGGAACAGATTCCAGTTTCTTGTTTCTCTCTGTGTGTGCTTGTGCTCTCAAAGATGTGCTGATGGGAGATGAATCTTGTCAGCTTTATCAGTTTATATTTTTCAAAAGAGCATATTCTCCAGGAAATGTTATTTACTTGTAATTATTGCTTTTTGCATTTATTTCTTATTACTAATTCAGCTTTTAGGACTCTTTGTTTCTGTTTTCTTCTGAATGCTTCTACCTAAATTGGCTTAAAGTTCTTCCTCAGATCCCCTAAGTTCCCACGTTGATTTAATTGTAATTACAGATCACTGTCTAGCTTTCCATGATAAGAACGTAACATAAAGCAGCCTGTACATTGTGGGGCTAGGCGTAAAAACAATCAATATTCCACAGGTTGGTAGGGCAACTGCTTTGGCGCTGACACACCTTCTCATCTATTCGCATCCTGTTTGAAGCAAATTTTCTTTAAAACTCTGGTAGTCATATTGATTTTTAAGATCCTTCTGTTGGTCCAGTCTTTTCATGAAATCAGAATAAAGCATCAATTTTATACAGTTTTGGTGTTTATACACTTAAGTGACAGGAACTATACTAACAAGTTGTGTCTGCTTAACCAAAGTAAACCTACCAGAATTACATTAATTTATTATCAGAGTGAAAACTGATGTCAGCTTCTGGACAGGTCAGCAAGTGTATCTCAGATGGGAGTTGTCACTTAAATATTAAAATATATATTAATATATTAATATCTACTTTAATTATATTTTTTAAATATCGAGGGACTCATTGAAATTAACTCTTTTTGCTGTTTTTTCAGTACTATGCTATATCCTTCTAGTCTTTGCCTCTGAGTACAAGTTTGATATTTCTTTCATATGGCAGAAACACAGCCCTGCCTTCTACACAGGTTGGCCACAGGTGTTACGAGCTTTGCCAGTTCTCCATGTCTTTGATCATCACATACACCTGTACTTCCATTTCAGCTGAAATTGTCATTTCCCTGACTCTTAGTGATTTGTACGCAAAGCGTTGAGATTTTTAACAGGGAAGTGCTTGAGATTGTCCATGCTGTTACCTTTTATACCAGAAGCAACACTGAAGTACTAGCTATTTTTTTATATATATTATATTTTTAGTTGTTGATGGACCTTTATTTTATTCATTTATTTATATGAGGTGCTGAGAATTGAACCCAGTGCCTCACACATATGAGGCAAGTGCTCTACCACTGAGCCGCAATCCCTAGCTATTAAATGGAAAACGATGTAGGTTAATATCAACTCTCTAACCTGTTTGTAAATAAGGAAACTCTGTGTTCTACTTACTTTTGAAATTTGAAACATAACTTCATCCTCCTGATGATGATGTATGGTATTTGATTTTATTTCATATTGTATGTCCTTGAATGTAATTTACTGAATCTATATTGTGGATTTTCTGGGAGGCACTGGTTCTCAGAGTGCCCAAAAGTGTTCTACAAAATGTGATGCCTAGAATCTATCCCTAAAGTATCAGTTTTCATTAGTGAGAGCCACAGTATGGACTTTGGGGTTTTTAAGTCTCCCCAGCTCTTGCAACCTTCAGCAAACTGGCCTGGGGTAGAGAATGGGTGATGATGATGGTGAACCAGCATCAGTAGGGTCTGCCCTTTGAATTCATTGATGAATTAGGAGCTTGCTTGTCTTAATTTACCCACTGATCTTGTTCAGCTTCCTCTTGGACCAATGGCCTGGTTGTGATTTGTAGGCTAAGAAGTGGATGGAGTCTTTGAATCTGAAAGAGAGAAAAGATACTTGGGTGCAGTTCAGAGTTTTGGAGAGAGCCCTGTCCTAGGAGCTTATTCGCACATGAACTCCATTACTAGCCAGTTGTATAATGGGTTTGTTCATCTTCAAAATGAAGAATAATTGTGTCCACCTCCTGATCTCTTAGCATTCTTATTAAGGTTCAGATTTATCAGCATGTATTTAAAATGTGGTACAATTATTAGTATTTTTACTGATTGAAACTAGGATCCTCACTCTTCCGTGCCATGTTCTACCAGATGAGTTAGATTATAGGTCACATGGGGAAATTAATTTTTATTCCCGTAACCAGGTTTCTTTAGCTATCATATAAATCTATTATTTCTTTGGCTATCTTGGTCTGATAAGACTAGTCCTTTTCTTATGTAAATTGTGTCTATACTTTTGGATGGCTTGTGTGTGTGTGTGTGTGTGTATGTCTCATGTAATAATAAAAGACAAAGAAGTTGAAGGGGATGTAATCAAACAATGAAATCCCTATGGAAGTTTTCTTGAGATTAATTACTTAAAGATTTTAGTTTTCTTGTATAATTGTCATTAGCAGTTACTTCAGAGTTCCCACTTAATATTTTAATTCTGTTGGCTATTATGCATTCTCTCTCTCTCTCTCTTACACACACGCATCACACACTCACACACACACACACACGTGTGTGTGTGTGTGTGATGCTAGATATCTTGGGTAAGGTTCAGATGTTGTATAGAGAGTTCTATAACATAGTCTGTGAATACCTTTCTGTTAAAAATTTTTATAATAGTGAATCTTGGAATTCACTATGATTGACACATTTTTTTCCAAGTACATCTCCCCTTTTGTGGCCAGCGTGGGCCAATGTAAGTGATAACTGTGGCAGAAACTGAAGCATATACAAATATTGATTCAGGTCTCTCAGCAGGCGCTGGCAAAAGCAGGGGTATTTTCCTGTTCCCAGGCATGCTGCCTAACATGTTGGACTGCAGAGCTGTCCACACGGTACTGGAACAGTTATTATAAAGGAATTTCCTAGAGTTTGTACAGAACTAATGTCAGTTATAATAAGGGACAATTCAATTTTTTACCATGTATTCTCATTTTAATGTATGAAACTAAAACATTTAACTCTAAATCCTAAAATTTTTATTAAAACGTGCCTTTACTTTTCCTTAATCCTTTTGTTCCTTGGTGTGTGGTATTGAGAAGAAGGGAACATATTGGATTCAATCATTTATGTCTACTTGAAAAGCACACTCTAATTATGAAAATATAAGTCTAAGAAATGCCACTGTCATGTCGAGAATCACGTCTAATATTCCCTATAATTACTGTTTTGCTGTTCTCTAAGACAGATTCTTCACTTATAAATCTGTTACCAATTGGGATAATTGATAGATATCAATCAAAAACTAATTATAAACAGGCCCATTGAGAATGGGGGCAAGAATGAGTGTTTCATATTTCTGAGGATGACAGAGGTGAAGACTTTTATGTTCATTAAGTAAGAAAATTCAATAAAACCCTGCAGGATTGATTCCAAAAGAATCCCACATTCGGATATTAAATACTAAAAACATACTATAGGTAACTTCGATTTTAGAGTTGAAAAATTTGAAAATACACCATGTAATTTCTCAGCATCAATAGATACTTAAGTGACCCCCCCAAATACCTGCTCTACCTGCTCCAATATTCAATAATAAGAGGAAATAAATCTATATAACCCAGTAGAACATACATCATGGTACAAATAGCCAAGGGAAAAAAATGGAAGCAGGAGTTTTTGATCAGAACATAGAGACTTGTCTCCTGGGCCTTCTTCAGATTTTACTGGCAAGTTGACAACTTCCTGAGAATTATAACATTTCCAAATCTGGAGAGAAGCAAACAGGGTGGATACCCTCAGCATGTTTGGTTGTTCTCGTTTTCTGTTTTGACGGAGGAATATGAGAAATGATTTGGGAGAGAAACTGGTGAAATGGAGGAAGGTGAACAAACGTGCTCTCTTTGGAGAAGGGGAGGCTTGAAAACAACTTTTTAACTGAGGAGATGAGCCTTAGCACCTTGAGATGCCCCTTCCTCCACTAATCTTAGAGATCCCAATAAGAAGAAAACTCATTGAACCTCAGGTTGTCTAATAATCGCTTTCCAGAGCTACACCCTTTAGCAAGAACATAAATTCCACAAAGCAAGATCTCGAAGGTGAGAATTATAAAACAATAAAATGAGATGAAAAGGGAGATTTAGATCTAAATAAATGACTTGAGAATATAAAAAAACATGATAATTATAGAACGAAAATTGTTCTTAGAAATAGCAGAAAACTGAATAAACTTTAATGGAAAATCTTGAATGACAAGGAGGAAAAGCTTGAAACCTTCAGGAAACAAGGAAAATGAGGTAATACAATTAGAGAAAAGTCAATACATTTGAAAGACAAAGGTCAAATGTCAGAAAGATTATTCTCGTCCCAGAAGTTGATATCCTAAAACAATGAAACAGAAGGAATCTTTATAAAAAGGGAAAAAATGATTTCATTAAAAAAGAAAAGGGAAATGAGCGTATTAAAAGAGCTCCCCATATTTTAGAGAAATTTGATGTAAGTGTTCAGTACTGGTTCATATTCTGATTGGCTAATGACAAATCATTCTTCAGGTGTTCAGGCAGGGAAAGCAGAGCCTGCGGACAGGGAGGTTGGGAGGAAGTGCCTTCCTAAGAGTTAGGAAGACTTGTCAACCTTATCACTCCATGATGGAGGACAGTGAAGAAAATTTCTGAAGTTCTAAAAGAAAGACAATCCAGTGTTACCCTCAGCTAAGATGTTATTAAAATGCAAAGAAAATAGGTGGACAAAGTAGGACTCCTTAAATCTAAAAGAGAGTATTTGACAATAAAACCCACCCAATGAAGAGAGTAGCCTAAAACATAAGGTAAATTCAGAAGAAGAGAAAACTTTGTGAAAGTCATAGGGGTGATGATGATGAATTCATTTAAACAATATGTGACTGTGGTTATAGGAAAGAAAGTAAATGTTATAAAGTAGGGCAATGTTGACATATTAATAAAACAAACCAATGTAAGGTGTTGGGGAGAGGTGAGATGGAAAGATGTGAGAGGTGCTGATATCTTTTTCCTGAGCAGGAACAGATTCTCTGTTGCTTAAAATAGAAACACACTTAAAAAAAAAAAAGATTCCAAACATTGATTAAAAAAATTTTTTTTTTTAGTTTATTTAACCTTAGATATTTTTGGAAATAGTATCTCTTTATGATGAGGAAGCATGTTTATAGTTCCTTCAAATACAGTTTTAAATCTGCTAAATTTAAATTCAGTTTTTTAAAAAAAATAATATCAATAAGATCTTGATGAAGTTATTATTTTTATCTATCTATTCACGTCCCCAACAAATTCATGTACAGATAGAAAGAAATCAGGAGAGATTTCTTTGTTTGTGCTTTGGTGAAGGGGAGGGAAATTTGTTTTTATGAGATTTTTTTCCTGCCTTTTTTGAACTTTTTATAATAAATAGGCATACATCTTCTAAAAAATGGCCCTTTCATCTTCACACACAAAGCTATTACACCAGAATACTAACAATGATTAATTGTAGAACTAGGTATATTAGGTGTTTTCCACTGCAAGTAAAAGAAAACTTTGGTCAAAATGACAAATAAGGACTTTTATCATTTAATAAAGCTGGGTGGTCAGGCACTACCAGGAACACAGTGATGTCAGGGACATTCAACTCCCTCATATAGTGCCACTATACTAGTTCTAGCATTGGGTTCTGTGATCATAAGATCCGTTCTCCAATGGTTACAACCCCTCCGTAGCAGGTCCAGGCCTCCTGGTAATCATTACAGGACAACTTCCAGAGACAAACAAGGGAAACTTTGCTTCTTTGAGGTGTCCTTTTAAGAAAAGAATCTTAATGGAACGGAACGTCCTAAGCAAATTATGCTTCATAACTCATTGGCCCAAATAACATCCATCTCCACTGACCCATTTTCAACAAGTTTTGAGAAGAATAGTTGCTCTGGATGATGTGGGAATGGTGGCTATATGAACCTATTGGGAAGAAGAAAGAAGGATCAAGAATAGAAGTTAGCTAGGTACCAGCAGTGTTTTCCACTGTGTGAACATTGGTGATCAAACTTGTTTCTGAAAACCTAAATAAGTAAAGCAAATGGGCTCTGATTTTAATTAAATCGTGGATGCTAATTCATTTTCATGACATTTTACTAGTACTGAGTAGATTGTGTTTCTTAGAACTATTTTGTTAGATAGGATCTCCTAATAAAAGACAGCAGTACATAATTGTGGAAGAAAAACTGGGTTTTCTAGGTAAAAGTAATCATCTTTTAGAAAGGAAGAAAGTCAAAATTGCTGTCTGATACGTTACAAGTATTTATTGTGAACTTAAATGCAGTATTCTTTTAAGGTTGGCTCTTAGGGATAAAGAAAATTTTTAGAGAAATTTGATAATATATGTATTGTTTTCAATACATGAAAGAAAAAGGATCTTTAAAATATCCAGGATGCAATGTCTTTGCCAGTAGGTTGTCATAATTACATTTTAAGAATAATGAACAATTTTTACATCATGGAATGATAACTACATTTTAACTCTTTTTTGTCTGAATTGGACTACATTGAAAACAACTTAACTAAAATGAAAGTTTATGAAATGATTTTTAAAAAGTTTAAAAATGAAATTCAAAGATACACTGGAATGTACTTCCAGTCAGTGTGGCCGTGCTGTGGGTTATCCTGTTCTGACAAGGAAGTTGAAGTGCCAGTGGTTAGCTTGGGATGCTGTTAGGTGCCTTTGCTGTTAGCAGTTCTCTTCTTGCTCCTTCTCCTCCCTTTCCCTCCTCACTTCCCTTCCCTTCTTCTCCCTTCCCTTCCCTTACCCTTCCTTCTTTCTTCCTTTGTTCCTTTGTGGTACTAGGGATTGAGCCTGGGACACTTTTCCACTGAACTAAATCCCTAGCCCTTTTCATTTTAAAATTTGAGAGAGGGTCTCACTAAGTTGCTAAGATTAACATCACACTTATAATCCTTTTTGCTTCAGCCTTCCAAGTAGTTGGGTTTACAGACATGCACAACTGTGTCTGGTTAGTTTTCCTGTTTGCTAACCCCAGAAGACTGGCAATAGGAAGGCAGAAGAACTAGAAAATACCTTGTATTTCTAGTTCAGTTCTTTTTCAATTAAGTCAATTACACAAAACAAACTTAACTTAAACAACATTTTTTTTTTACAACACTAAATGATCTATCCTCTTAAGTGTTAGGAGCACATTATGTTTAGGGTTACTCTAAGCTGATATGGTTCATGAATACAAAACAAAGCTATTCTTATAAGAAGTTATTTTTATAAGAATATGTTATAAAGTTATTTTTATAAGAATATCTTTTCCATTCATTATCATAATGTTAACTTTTCCACAGTGAAG
Source organism: Ictidomys tridecemlineatus (assembly GCF_052094955.1). Taxonomy (NCBI): domain Eukaryota; kingdom Metazoa; phylum Chordata; class Mammalia; order Rodentia; family Sciuridae; genus Ictidomys; species Ictidomys tridecemlineatus. The sequence goes on along the minus strand of NC_135478.1, from coordinate 155,534,913 downwards.
TAAGCGATGGGTCTTTTATACATAGTGTTTTTTAAATACCCAATAATTAAATACAATGGAAACCACTTTTAAGGAAGAAAGAAATTTACCAGACCACAGAATGTAACTAGTCATTTACTTATGATTGAGCTTTTGCATGCTGATAAGGTTGGAAATACCCACAACTTTACTTTTCTGCTTCTCCTCATATTCTACCACTTGTGTCATAAATTTTTAAATTCATAGTTTTTGTTCATTGTTGACCCACTTGCAGTGATGTGAATGCTATCTGCCATTTGTTTTAGGTAAATTTTGATGAGTGTCTAAGGCACGACATTTCCAAACTGGCTTCAAATATGATAATGTCATGAAGTTGTTTCAAAAATGTGAAACTTGAAGTTAAAATCAAAATTGAAATAAACCAAATTAAGACAAAAAGCCAACCCACAAACAGCAAGAATATTTCACTGAATTCTTCAAGTGACATTGTAGTTTGAGAGTTCTTGCTTTAGTAAAAATATTTACCGCAAAAGTTTTCAGGGAATTCCATGCAGGGTGAACTAGAAAAAGCTCTTGATGAGTTGAACATCATTATAATTTATTTTTAATCATCCTTTAAAAATCTGAATGCAATTAAATTTCAGGTATGTATTTTGAATCCAAAGGTAACACTACCAGATGCCCTTTTCATGTTTTTCTCTGCTATACTCCCATCTGATTTTCTAGTTGTTTAGTGAAAATGTAGGAAGTGAGGGATCAAACTGTTTTTTTTTCTTTTTTCTTTTTTTGTCAGTCTTCTTATTATTGATATAATAGCTAATGGTTCAAGATTTTCTCTGTTCCATGCATTGCCTTATCACTGATTTATGCTTTAATTGCTGCAGTGTTCATATTTTACAGCTGAGGAAACAGGTTCAGAAAGGTAAGGCACTTGATGATTTTTATGGTCTAGAGATGAGGTGTACCCCAAAAGCACGTATGAGAGAGTGTAAGAAAGTTTAGAGGTAAAAGGATCCAGTTATGAGAGCCTTAATCTAATCAGTGAATCAATACCCTGGTAGGGATTAACTGGTAACTGTAGGCAGGTAGGGTATGGCTAGAGGAGGTGGGTCATTGGGGGTCTGCCTTGGGAATATATTTTGTCTGTGGTGACGGCCATGTCCTGAGTCAGTTTCCTCTATCATGTTATTCTGCTATGATGTTCTGCCTCAACTCAGTCCCCAAAGAAAGGAGTTGACCATCTGTGGACTAAAACTTCTGAAACTGTGAGCTCCCAAATAAATGTTTTCTCCTATAATTGTTCTTGTCAGGTCTTTTGATGACAGCAGCAAAAATGCTGACTGAAACACTGATGATTACCATGGGTAGGAAATGGCAGGCTCTGGTTTCAACTCCTGTCATTTTTTCTCAAAGAGAATAACATTCAGCGTAGGATAATTTTATTCATATCTGTTGAGTACTAAAAATGTGGAATCAGCTATATTTATAAACAAACATCTATGCAGACTTCTTAATCCTGAGAGAATCAAGGTACAAGTAGGAAACCATATTGAAAGTATAGTTGGAAGAGTCTCACTTCACATTCTCAGTGCTTGACAAACAGATTCCAGATTGCGGTGAGCTCAGGGAAACTCCAAAGTTCTATGAGAGTGATCTCTGTCCTGGGGCAGATGCTCTGGACAGAAGCAGTGTTCCTAATGCATATGGCATCTGTTTGCCAAGGTTTTACAATACACAGATCAAAGGTTAGTCCAGCTTTTAAACAGCACATTATTACTAATGTTTTAGTAGGAGAGCATTTTTTTGAAATATTAATATTATGGATTTATTTCTTTTTGCCAAAATGTTTGAATTATGCCCACCTTGGTCTTTATCTAGAAACATGGGATTAATAAAGTCTGTGTACCCATTCAAATCCTGATTTCAATGTGCAATGTGAAATTCTTGAGCTGAAATAAAGGTTTAATCTAGCTAATTCAATTCAATTTATGTTTAATTTGTCTAATTCAGGTCCAGTTGGAACTTTCTTGGTGAAAATTGAGTGGTAATATTTATATACACTCATGATGTTATATTTTACTTTTTCTTGAGTTAAATTTTACTTTTTTGTATGGAAAGTGCATATTCTGTGGGTCACAAGCATGAAGTTTACTAATTAGATAGGGATGAAGTTTAGGAAAGAGCCAATTCTTTGGTTTCCATCAACCAATTTTTATACACTTATTTCCTATAAGAAGAATATTGAGCCATTTCTATAAATCAATATGTTATAAAGCATTATTGATTATAATATTAATGACCAACATAATTTATTGCCATCCTGGACAAAAGAGGCTTTTAGATCATTATATGCATTAGAACCTGCAGGTGCCCACATGTCTGTGCCTCTCTTTAGCAGGCTGACTCCTTTGGGTCAGTTATTCTTAGCCTCTGTATTTCTATCTTATGGCATTGCAGGTCTAAGATTAGCTTGTTAGGCGTTATCATGCCATCTGAGTTACCTCCTAATATAACTCTACACTGGAATGATTATTTATAGAAAGAGCATTCTGTCATTTTTGGGTTATTTCTAGTAGTTTAAATAAAGAAGAATAACATTCAAGTGAAACCACAGATTCCTTCCTGCTGCCAAAACAACATGATAACTGTCTGCTCAAGGGGCAATAATGTTGTTTAATGAATGCTTAGGGCGATTGCAGAATTCTTTTCATCCTGGCCACCTTGAGAGAAAGGGGAGGTCTTGGGTAGCAATGCTTGTGGAAAGGCAAAGAGGAGGCCTGGATGCTATGCCACAAAGCACACGAGACTCTGCTTGATGATGACAACAAGAGACACACAGGGTTATTTTTAGAAACAGACTTTGCTAAGCTTTCTGTTTGGTGTTAATATCACTCATAAACAGGGCTCCTTGGGGATATTGACCCTTCCACTCACTGTGGCATTTCATGAGGGCAGGAGCACACACACGAATTATTCCATTATTTTTAAAAATTGTTAAATCTTAAAGAAATCTAACTTATATTCAATTTCTCTAATAGATTTAGAGGATTTCTTTAAATCCATAAAGAGATTGTTCTTGAAAAACAATTGTTACATTATTAAACACAATAATATACATGTTGACGATAAGATATAGGAAAATAGGTGTATATGTATTTGTATTATTTAATTATGTTATAATTATATCCATATTATTTGTTATGATTAATTATGTTAAAATGCATCTAGTAATATATAATAGTTGTAAAAGATATTATAATTAAGGTATATTAGTTTAATATGATCATTTAAATAATGATGCTATATTCAGCATATGAAAAATGTTAGGAATGAGCCTCTATTCTAGTATAACAAACTCTTGCTGAACTATTTCTTTTCAAATACAATAAAATGTGCAGTTTTATATATAAAAAATTTGTCTTGGGCTGGGGATGTGGCTCAAGTGGTAGCACGCTCGCCTGGCATGCATGCGGCCCGGGTTTGATCCTCAGCACCGCATACAAAAAAGATGTTGTGTCCGCCGAAAACTAAAAAAAATATATATTAAAATTCTCTCTCTCTCTCTCTCTCTCTCTCTCTCTCTCTCTCTCTCTCTCTCTCTCTCTCTCCCCCTCTCTCCTGCTCTCCTTCTCCCTCTCTCTCCCTCTCCCTCTCCCTCTCTCTCTTAAAAAAAATATTTGTCTTAGTTTACTTCATGTGTGCTTTATTCTGATCTTAGTAATTGGTTCTTTGCTCTCGAAGTAGAATTTTGATTTTAATATGTCAATATTTTCATTCTATATAGCTTGATTGTTAAGTCAAAGCTAGATAAAAATGTTAAAATGGTATGTTAATACATTTCATGAGTTATAATGGTTTAGAATGGATAACTAATAAGGTTCTTTAGGAATACTCATCATTTTATCATTTCTTGTAAATAGAACAATAACATTTACTAAAATGCCATATTGTCTTCTTAAAAGATAATTTTTTTTGTACCAATAAAAGGAATCCACTGACCATTAGGCATTTTCAAAATGAAAGACAAAAACAGGAACTATACAGCAATTAAAGTGTATAGTAAAAGAAACCAAGATGTAAATAGGTGCAGATAATGGACATAGACGTAGTTGAAGGAACAGCATAAAGTGTGCGTTTGACCATTTTTGTAATTTCAGGTTGAGATTTCAGAGGTGATGAAATTGTTTGGAGTTTTGGGAGCTGAGGTGAAATAATCATTCATCTGTTCATTTTTTCACTCCAGAATATTTGAAAACCAACCACATTCCAGGTTTTATTTTAGACACAGAGAACATGACTGTGAAACCAGACAAAGAAACACCTGATTGATTGTTCAATTGAATGATGGATGGATAAGTCTACTGTAAATCGTAATAAGTGCTAAGGTAAAATAGGGCAGTAGGATAGAAAGTGATTGATGGTAGCAGGGGCACTGTTAACTAGTGTAGTTAAGTGAAGCCTTTGGGGAAGGCTAAACCATGAAGGACATCTTTCCAAAAAAAGTAAACTTTCCCTCAGCATGCCATTTGGTCTAAGTCCCATAGAGTGAAAGCAGTGTTAGAGCAGAAAGTATTCTGGAGTTATTTTAATCTCTAGTTACCTCTGCCTTATGGAAGGAATGGGGAAGCTTTAGCAGTAGTTCAGTAATGAAGCCAGAGAAATTCTGTTATCCAAGGTTTTCTGTTTTCCAGAGAGAGAGAAAGAGAGAGAGAGAGAGAGACAGACAGACAGACAGTAGAGTCCAGTGGATTAGTGTTATTGACTGTAAGTGAAAGCCCTTTCTGAATCCTTTAGCTTTCCTTACTTCTAAATGTTCATCTTTGTCCTTCATTCCAGCTCTGACCTCAGCTGTGCTAAAACTTCTTCCCCAAGCAATGTGAGCTTGCTAGTAGCTCAGCAAAACCAACAGTTTCTTTTCCCTGGGGTCCACCAAAGAAGGGGAGGAGTAGATAGATTGCCATTAGCTGAAGTTGGAAGTCAGAACATCTTGTCGTAAGTGCAATATTACACACTTTTTAGAGATAAGAAATATGGTATTCATTTCACATGTACCTAACTTGGGCCAGGTATTTGATTCATATAAATAATGGGTCAAGTCGCACCTTTGTTAGTTGAGTGGAGAACTGTAACTTCCAAACAAATGTTTAGAATACATAGTCTTCATTGTGTTGGCAAGTGGCTAGATTTGTGACAAATTATTACAATAGTTGAGAAGGAAGTATTTCATGGAGGTGACACATCTATTTTTAAAAAAGAAGAAACAGCAGTGTATGCTAAGAGCTATTTCCCCTACATGTTGTGCTTTCTCATGGATGGTGAACTATGATGGATATGCACAATAGGTTGGACAAACAGTTTTGAGGGACTGACACATTATCTCACATGCTCAGTGCCTCATGGGGTTTTCCCTTGGCATTCCAATTGGTCTAAGTCAAATAAAATGAAAGCATAGCTAGGACAGAGCAGGAAGTATTCTGAAGCTATTTTAATCTCCGCATACTTCTGCCTTGGAAGGGATGGAGAGGCCTGTATCAGCTCTTAGGAGAGGTAACTAAGGGAAGCTATCAGCTATGATTTACCCTTAAGAAGGCCAGGAGTGAGCCAAAGTCCTGGCTAACATGCTCTGTGGATTTGTAGTGTAGCTTGATGAAGAGTTAACAGCAATTACACTTTCTCCCCCACCCCCAAAGGGTCTCATTCAGTTAGTACTCTTCACTTCTTGACAGCTGTATTTTTAATCGAGGTTTGTTGTTTATCTATTGTTGTTATTATTGATACAACACTTGGGTACATACCCACACATAACAATATCCGGGAGTTTCCTTTCTCTGAGGTACCTTTCTGCAGTGTTCTAACTATTCACCAGGGGACATCCTAACTCTCACAAGTCTTGATCCAGGTTCCCCAATGCCCAACAGTCATTGATTCCTTCTTACCCAGTCATGTTTATTTTCCTCTTCCCCTTCTCCTTTTCTTTCTCCATTCCAATGAGCCTTTACTACTCTCTTAGAACATTTCCATTTTCTGTTTTACATTGTGGTTATTTATGTACATGTGTCCCCATCCCCCTAATTAGTTATATTATAAGCTCTGAGAGGAAAAGGATCATGTTTTACTTCTATTTTTATTTCCTACAGTGCCTCACACATAATTGATCCCTGAGACTATTTTTAGCTGGATGAATGAGTGATTAAAGAGTACAGTGTTATTGTGCAAAATGTGTTTCGTCTTTTGTGTGTGTGTGTGTGTGTGTGGTGCTGGGGATTGAACCCAGGGCCTTGTGCATGCGAGGCAAGCATTCTATCAAATGAGCTATAGTATGTTTCTATTAATTTTACATATTTTTAAAGAAAGGATTCTTATGTAGGAAATAACTCCTCAGTGTCTTTGTAAACTTGAAAAATATAGGTATTTTAGGGTGTTAGAGCCCTTCACTCAAAAATTAAAACCATTCAATATAGAATTTAAGCCAAGAATGACCTTCAGTGCTTTAACTATATATATTTAAATGTTTCAGTTATTCTGAACAAATGGAATTTTGAAATATTCTTATTTAATTTTATTTTTCAATGAGTAATGCCAACAGAAATTTCATGAGATATGTTTCCGCATTCAAAATGTGAAGTGTGAAATAGCTAATTTAAGACTGCCTGAATATAAATGCATACTTTTTATCCAAGGAGAAGAATAAATTTAGTTGTGAAAATGATTACAGGTGTACTTTTACATTATTTAAATACAACTTCATATTTAATACTATTTTTCCCCTCTGTGATACTTTATGCAGATAATTTTCTTAGATAAAGAACAAAAAATGGATGAATTTTTCTTTTAACAATAGTATCAATTTGAAATAATTCTCCTCAGTTTGCTATTTAGAGCCCATCTACATTTATTCAGGCATTATTTAATTGGCCATGTTCTTTGACAAGGAGGCAGGAAAATAAGATTTTTTGATAAACAATTTAATAAGCAAATTTTGAATGCCAAGGGTATCTGTAATTTTTAAAATTATCTAAAGTAAAATGTCAGAATAGGGAAATCACATAGTGAGATATTAAGCAAAGACAGATGGAAGGGGTGAATCAATCTCTGTGCACAGCAATTCAAAGAGAAGAATGAAATAAATATATTTATGTCTGAGTAAGAGAGGAATGGTGAAGGGAATAAGAAGTAGTATCCATAGAAAAAGACGAAATGTTTTTCTGGGTAGTCTTGTTGCTCTGTTTTAGCCTTAAATCTGAGCACAAGTTAGGTTAAAGGCATTAAGACTCAGGAAATTGAGTTAATTCATGATAGAAGTGTAGGCCAAGAAAGGAGATGTATAATTAAACCAAAGTTACGAGATAGGTGTTGAACCCAGAAGATGAGTATATCTTTGTAACTCAGCATATGTTGCCAATTGTGTTTTCTCATCATTATTGGTTCAAACTAAGTTTCTGACTGGTGTAATAATAAGATTGAGACAGAACAAATCAAGATTGGTCTGACCTTGGATTTAGAATTTTCCCATTCCTATATTAAACATTAGCAAAAAATAAGAATTAATTCAAGCAGCTCTTCAGGGACTTTTTATGTTTAGAGCTATAAACTCAGTTCATTGGGATTGCTCTTTTTTTCTGGAAAGATACTAAAACATTAGAAAAAATTATCTGTGTATCAGCTTAACCTAATATGTTGCAAGAAGGAAAAGAAACCTCAAATAACTGGTGATAAATAAAACATAATAAAAACCATGCTCTTGTCTCATTCTATTCCTTATTCCAATAGTAAATGAAAATTTTTCCATATTGTTGACCTGTAAAGATCAGTGATCCTGTTTCTTAACATTTTTTCTACCACACAGTCTCAAATATGAATATGGATATAACATTAGAAACCCTTATAGGAGTTCATTTTTAGATGGCTAGAAAATATATGAAGTTGCTTTGTAGACATGGGAGACATCTTTCTATCTGATTATCCATTGTACAGTCAACTTCCTCAGACACCAAAAGACATTATCTTTATGCTTCACTAGTCAGGACTGTGAGATCCATTTTCCCCATATCCCTGCCAACACTAGATATTATCAGACTGTAGACATTTGCCAAACTCAGAGATGAAAAATGATACAGTATTACTACTTTTTTTTTATATGAGTTTCCCTGACTAGTGATGGACTTGAACAGTTTTAATATGTTATTAAAGTAGAGGTAATTCCAGGAATGTAAGAATGGTTAAGGGGAAAAAGTCTACTAGTGAATGTCATCCTGTTAAGAGATTCAATGAAAAAAAAATAGGATTATCTCACTGGATTAAGAAAAATATTCAAGCAAAATTTAGTACCCTTCCAGGATAGAAACTTTTATTAAATTAAAAATAGAAGAAGAAAGTTAAAACATATTTTCTATAATGTCAGGAACTTTGTCTTTGGAGGGCTTTTTCACTGTTCCAAGACATGAACATTCCATAAGATTGAAGAGAATTCAAGGGTGAAGAAAGTAATTGAACTGATGAGGAGCTCAACCAGATTGCTAGTTCAGGGTCAGTGCTGCACAACATAAAAAATGGCAAGATAAAAAATGAGAAGAGTTGCTGTATCAGAAACAACGAAACACAAAATGTAATAAAAACAATAGCAAATATAGTAGCAATGGACACTTTTACTAATAAAGTTATTGAAGGTCATTCAAGAAACCATAATCAGACTTGAGAGATCATGTATTCATGAATAAGAAGACTATATCTTTAAAAAGCTATTTTTTCAGAATTTATCTATAAATTTCTGTCTTTAAAATAGCTTTCCTTAAAAAATATATGTGTGATATATAATAATAGTCAATTATAATAAATAACAGTATATAGCAAAATGTAAATCTCTCATCCATGCCAACTCTACCAGCCATTCAATTCTCTCCCTCAAAATATCAGTGTATCAGTTTCTTCTGGACTTTACATATGTTTTGGAAGCCAGTGCAATTTCAGATGAAATCCTAACAAGGATCTATTAGGAAGTGTGACGTACTGATTGTAAAACTCAAAAGTACCAGCTAGTGTGCACAAATGGCAATATTTAGAGCAACAAAAGGGGAGAATAATGCTAGATTTCAAGTCACATCAAGGTGTGTTAATAATGGTTGTTGGGCCAAAGCAGAAATAGAATACATTTATTTTTAATAAATGTGTGATGATTCATTCAAAGAAGATGGATAGATAACTCCATCTTAAAGCTTCACCAAAAGGTAATTGCTGAATAGGATCTGTAAAGATGAATGTGGAAGTGAGTGTTAGCAGAGGCTTTAGGGACTGGAAGAGGCCATCCATGTAAAAGTGGAAGAGAGCCATTCCTGACAGAGGTGATGGTCAGTGCAGAGGCCCTATGACCTAAAATATTTGACTGTTCTTAGAATGAAGACCAGCGGGGCTGTTGCATTTTTAACAAAAAGAGGATTTGGGGGAGTCGAGGGGTTTAGACCACAATTGGCCATCGTCTATGTGATGGCAGAAAATGTAGTTGTCTTCTCTTGGCACCTGTAAGCCATAATACAGTTCATGGATTATTTTTGGTATTTCTGATGTATTTTAAAATGTTAGTAATTTGGCTTGTTAATGACCTATAACAGATCAGGTTGCAAGACCATGTCTTGTGCAGTGAAAGTAGTTTTGGTTAAAGGGGCAAATAATCCCAGTGATAATGGATGTGCTTGATACTATCAATTTATAATAATACAAATTTTAGGTTTAAACTTTCATTGAGCCCTAGTTTATTTGATCTTTATTGTTTATACTGAAGCTTATGCTGTATATGACTTTGGCTTTGAACATATTACCTTTTCACAAACATGTTATGATCTGACTTGTTTACAAAGAACTGTTTAGTCATTTCTATGACTTGTCTACCTTAGTTTGATACTTTACAGCAATCAAAATCAATCTCTCTCTATATGTAAGTAGTTGTGTGTTAATAATAGGCAAATATTTTAAGGAATGTGTCATTAGGCAATTTCAGTGCTGCATAAATGTACTTACATAAATCTGGATGATATAGTCTACTGTATACCTGTGGTATGTAGTGTAGTCTGTTGTTCCTAGGCTAAAGCTCATATAGCATTTTGATGTATTGACTACTGTAGGCAATGGTATGACAGCTGTTAGAATTTGTGTATTTAAACAGATCTAAATATGAAAGGGTACAATGAAAATACTAGGTGAACAGAATTTTTCAGGTTCATCACAGTCACATATGTGGTCTACCATTATGCAAAATATGACTGTTTGTATGGCTATGTGTGTATATGCATGGACATACATAATGCATGCATTATAATTGAATAATTTTTCTATCTCTGTAGAAAGAATCATGTCAGTCTCCTTATGGAAATAGGAGGAAATAGGAGTATGTATTAAATTCTTATACTTTGAAACTAGATATTTGATTCTCATTTTAGTAATAAAGGTTATCATTTGATTATCAGAAACTTAAGATTTTGTTCAGCTTATAAATTGAGCAGAAATTTCAGTTTAAGTAGCACTATAACAGCAGTGATTATAAAAAAGCAAACACTTCAGTCAAATACTGTAATGAATGTTACTGTTGAATATAATGAATTGTTACAGGTCAGCTACTTAATAGATCAGGAATTATTTTCACTTATCTTTTTTGTCTCCCAATTTATTTTAATTGGGACAATTTTCTGTGTAACAACAGTATTTTGGAATAAGTATGACAGTTCTTGGGAGTTTTTTTATTCATAACTTTTTCTGAATTCCAGTTTATATGTTTAAAATTTTGAAAAGAGAGAGAGATTATATTGGTTATTGGTTCTAAAGTCATATTATATTGGGTTTTACACCTACTATGGGTGATATTTAGATGATGCCAAAGCTACATGTTGCAATCAAGATAACAAGAGTATTTTTCTTCTTTTTCATTCCAATCTTTTGAAATGTAATGCATGGAAATTTTTCTTTCATATGTTAAGTGTATCTCATTGCTGAATATAGTGTGCCTCACTGAAGTATTCACTTCTTTGCCAAAAACACATCAGTCATTCACAAATATTCCGTATTCTGAGAATGAAATTTTATTTTAGCTACTTGGATAGTTGGTGAAAGCCAGTTTGCAAAGATTTATAACTCCTAGACATATTATGTGCAATCTAGGGCTAACTATTAGACTCTAGCACATGAGAGAGAGTTCTAGATAGATTTGACTCCGTAAACCATGGTGTCCTACACTAATTTTGCAACCAGTTAACAGAATGATGTTAATCAGTCTTCTGTTTTGTCAATGAGATAATTTTGGAGAACAAAGTGGGTTCCATCTCTGAACAAATTTATTAACATTTAAGGAAAAACATATAAAAGTAAAATTCTTGAATTACTTAAAACATGGAAATTGAAATAAGCAAATCTAAACCTGTAAGAATGCCTGACACTTAATAATTGCTGAATAAATGTTTTTAGAGTGAGTAAATGAATGAGTGACTTGAATATTATCCATTTACAGCAGCAGATATTTCAATTGCATGTAATTTTGTACTTATTTATACATAAATAATAGATTTTAAAATCCAATTTTTAATTGAAAAATGTGAAGGAAGAATTTCTTGTTCTTCACTGTTTTTCATTAAGTGCTCATAATTTATGAATATTAACTATGTCATATTTCAACTATGGAGATCCTTCAGTGACATTTAAGTTTTGGGGGCTGTTTCCTTCAGACAAAAATGGCTTTGCAGATGTGATTTTAAACTCTACTTCCTAGTTGCAGGCCTGTTTCCAGTGAACACATTTTATCATTCTAGTTTATTGTGTGCAGTGTAGTTAAGGAATGAAATAAGAGATGGACGGACTTATAACTTTGGCTTCTAAAGCAGGAGTTACAAGACCTTTAAGAAGGATTTTTTGGGGGGTAAACTTTATTTGGTTAAGTTAATATCCATGCAAAATGTAGTTTGGATGATAAGTTGTCAAATGCTTAGGTCCTTAGTAGATTCTGGATATCTCGGATTATTAGTGACCTCCAGAGGAAAAAAAATGACCTTTGAGTCCTACTCCAGGTCCTGTTCACCACGAAACACTAACAGGAGATGTCCAGGTCAGCATCCTTCCTATCTTTTCAGAAGAGAGCCCTAGAGAATGTTCTAATGTGTGTCACATTCAAATTCTGAGAAGATAGTCCACCAAGCATCTGATCTGCCAAAATCAAACATCTGGCATTGTCATAAAAAAATTACATAAAATGATTATTTTAAAAGACCAACTTCTGATTTTAGTCTTCTTTAAGGGAAAGAACAAAATAAAAACCAATTCTTCCAGAATTCTCTATATTTCTGATTTCCCTCTAAATAAACACAGATTATTTATTCCAAAGCTTAGTTTTTTGGCTCAAAATTGGTGACCTCACAACAGAAAAGCTTACTTCCCAGTGTTTAAATACAAACACAATCCATAACATTCTGATGTGGAGGGCAGCTGATGTAGAGGGCAGCAGTCCAGCACATTATGATGTGGAGGACACTGGTCTTTTAATAGGGTCCAGCTTCACAACTCAACTCCCTCATGGCCCTGCCTCTGTTTGACTCTGTTTTTACAAATGGTAAAAGTTCATAGAATGCATCATGAAAATGAGTTCAGAAGATGCTTTCTTTGCTCCTCTCCACTTGTAGCTCACATAAACAGTTATCCTTGCACACAAACTTGATATGTTGCTTGGGAATGAAAGGACTGAAGGGTAAGCTTGTGAGAGGCAGGACTGGCTTGGAGTTGCTTCTTTCTCTCTCACATGCTCAGAGTGTAGCACAGCTGCTATTTTTCCATACACTTACTCTAAAGAGTGAGTTGTGGTGTGTTTCACATCCTATACCAGCTTTGTTGTTCTCTTACTTTCAGCCAGCCTCTTTTCTCAATGATCTGTAATGTGCCCACCTTTGGGACAAGACCTTGAAGGGAGAAGCATAAAAATTAAGCCAGGTTCCCTTAGCTAAGGAAGAGGACTTCTTGCCTTTATTTTTTTCTTTCTCTCCATTTTTACCCCTCAGCTTCTGCCAGGATTGTGACACCAGGGTGGAAAGTGGACTTTTAAAGGAGAGTTGACAAGAAACAGGGTATTAAGAAAAGCAGCTTCTCTAATGCCCTGAGGAACTCTTGACTAGTAAAGTAGTAATTGGAATGACACCTGTTCTGGCTGAAGTACAGTTTTATGTTTTAAAAAAAATACAAAAACTCCCTTTCCTTTTCTTTTTCTAGTTCTCACACTCACATGCTCATACATTGTTATATAGCAGTCAATTATACATTTTTCATTGTCTTCCTATTTGAAATAACTTGTTATAATAAGACATTTCCACCATAGACAAATACATATTTTGCATGTTTTACCTGAGCATTTAAAGAGAATTATTTAGTTTGATTTTTACATAGTCTAGTCTATTAATGAATTTATGAGTTAGGATTACACTGACTTAGATCTTTCCTAGAATGAGTTGTAATAACCTATCTAGAGAAAAGTATAAAAGAATGACAGTTGATTTGGCATTCTAGGTCAGAAATTAAATGTCAAATTAAGCCTCTATTTTCCACTATGTTAATGGCAAGAAAAAGTTAACATTTATTGAATGCTCACGAGGTTAATATCTGTAGGACACAAATATGGACTACAAATCATTAAGAAATTCTAATAACTCAGTTGGAGCAATGGTCAAAGATGGGGAATGAAGACATTCATAGAGGAAGAACCATAAATGGCCAATGAATGTATGAGTAAGTGATCGATCTTGGTGTGATCAAAATCTCAATGAGGTACCATTTTTGTATCCATTATATTAGTAAAAATAAAATGATGTAAAACTAAGTGTTGATTGGGGTTTGGAGAAAAGGCCACTTTCACACATTAATGGAAGAACATGCTGATGATATTTTAGAGGAGCATAAATTGTCAGTACTAAAAAATTAAATATCTACATACCTTGCAATCCAGTAATTTCACTTAATTGTTATACAGACGTACTTGCATGAATGCATAAGAATTTGTGTACTGGGATATTTATTTATAGTATGATTTTATAGTAACAAAAAGTTGAAGGCAGTTTACACACTGGTCAATTCAGAAACAAATGGCCATATTTCATCTACTCAAATGCTATATAATTATTAAAAGTAAAAGTAATGTCTGGAAATATTAGCATAAAAGAACAGGCGCAATATACTGTTGAGTGAAAAACATGTAGAACTAGATAGATTAGACAGACAAATGCATAGATAACATGGTAGACTCAGCAAATAGAGCCATAATATTGTTTTTTAATTGTTGTAATAGCAATAGAAAAGTTATACACACACACACACATATATAATTTTTTGTAAATATGTTACTTTAATTTTTAGAAAAGTTATATTTTAACCAAATGAAAAAAATCACAGAGCAATTTGTTAAAGACATGATACATGAATTTAAAACGAGGTATTTTTATGGCAATATATTAGCTTAAACATATTAATAAGTTTACTTCGTGAAAAAAATTACATATATTTCTGTGTGTGTAGCATATAAGCCTTTTTGATATACTAGTGTCAAAATACTAGTGATGCTATGTTTTTCTCTTCATTCTAAAAAGCACCTTCTGCAGATATGGCTCACAGTTACAGAAGTGGTGGATTACCTGTTACTTTAAGAAATGGCATTCACTATTAATATTACTTTGCAACATGGAAAAAAATTTTCAGCATAATTAGAGGCAACCAGTCTGTTTGAATGGCTGGTTAATTAAGTTATAAAATTCTGAGGGAGCATGATGAACTAAGCAGACATATGTAGTTAGAGCTTTCTGTTCTGCTTTTTTACGAAGTGGTTCTGGCACCTGGGTTTTCTCAACTGTCCTTCTGTTGAATATGGTTTTCAAGTAGAAGTTAGGAAGAGTAATGTTCTATGGACAAACGAGCTCTTCATTTGTAGAGTAATGATATGTCAACACACATTTTCCAAAATAACAGTCCTACTACCCTCAATGTCCTGGAAGGAGTTACCGGATATCCAGAGTGAAGTTCAGCTAGCCTAGAGCTGGGTCTGACATTAGGCAAAAGGGTTTATAAAAGAAGAGAGCCCAAAAGCTGGAGCCCTGCTCTGCTGTGTCGACATGTCTAGAGCTCAGAATAAAATTGAGTTTCCTGCTTTAGCCATAGCTGGGTCTTAAAATAACCTGAAGAAATTATAGTTCTGATTACATAGAAAGTGAAGGACTTAGAACATTCTCCTAATAAAGCCATGAGAATGACACAAAGCTTAGTCATCGGCAGTCCTTCTCTAACAGGGATTTTAGAGAGAAAAATAGAGCTTTGAAATTGGATAATTTGATTTGAAATCTTGCCTAATTATTTTAAGAATGCAGAAAACCTTTCTTTTTGGCCAAAAAAATAATGATCTGGAATCCAATTATGAAAGAACAGGCTTTTAAAATGTTTGCTATCTCCAGTAATGGGGGAAAAAATCATGTCTTTAAAATTACATTCTGCTGGAAATCTCATTCTTGGATGTCTTGCTTTTGCATTTTGAATGGACAAGTTTAATGTAATTTCCTTTGGAAACATGGCATTGGAAAAGTTAGATGAAATGTTTAATTCTTTGTTGGATCCTATCTGCCAGAGTACAGATTTTAAGGACAAAAACACTTCTTGTTTCATTTTAATTCCCCAAGGGAGATATCTGACCTAACCAGATGCCTTGAGATTTGTCACAACATAGATCATTTACACGGAATCGGTGCCCAGTCACCCATCTATTTGATTAGCACATCATGAATAAAATAAGCAAAGTGGATAAAGCCTCTAATAATCCCAATTAAAAATTATTACTCTCTATTACTTTTCACTGTTAATATGCTATCCCAAATGGCATTTATCACTGAACACTCTAACTATGTTTATTTGTATGCTATTTCTTTCTCAAGATACTTTATATTCACATAATATTTGCAGTCCTGTAAATAACATGACTGACCAGAAATAATTGTCCAGGATCTCCAGCTTTTAGAAAAGGGATAGGAAAGCAAGTCATAGCCATTCACTTAACAAAATCTTTTGATTAATATTCTGAGATAGCTCCAGTTATTTTTCGTGTAAAGCTAACTGGACCTTTACAGAACTTTTCCATTTTACATGAGTGTAAGATTTAACTAAGCCTCAGCACAGTGCCTTGAAACAGGAGATTGAATGAACATTTGTTGAAAGGAAAATCAGTTATTGAAATATTGTGTCTTCTGTTATCATTCTTGAGAAATGGTGGTGAGACAACTTAGTAGAAGTGACTAACAACTACATATACAGAAGACAGGATGTAAGTCTCCAAGGTAATCAAGACCATCAGGAGGATGTTAAGCCAAAATTAACACCGTGAGAAATGTGTTATGCATATATTACAGCCCACGTGTGGAAATCTGTTCATTTATAGAGAGATTGCCTCTCTGTGAATGGCTAGGTTGGCTCTGCCAAGTACAAAAAAACCCACTTGGGGCCATTCAGAAGTACAAGCCACACACTCTGAAGGATTTTAAAATCAAAAGATACCTGATTAGGAAATACATCTTTAGTATAGGGATGGAAGTTTTAACAGAGTAAAGGATAAGGATGTGGAGGACTGCAGGAAAAAGCTACAAGTTGAGAAACTCAGAACAATAGTCTTCTAACAAGGTACTAGGAGCTCACACCCAGGTGGCTGGCCTCCTTTGCTTCTCTTCATCCTGAGGATTGATCATCAATTCCTGGTCCTATTTCTTCCCAGGGCATGGTATCTTACTTATCAGAGGCATCATAAAGTTCATTTACTAATACTGAAGGAGAACCAAGTTAGAAAACATCAACCAACAAACGAGAAAACCATGCATTTCATTTCTCGCTTTATCTAATTTTATTTAGACCCTCTGAGGCAATTAAAATAGGGCTATAGGGCTATCTTCAGGAGGAATAATAACATTCAGTGAGCATGTACTAAATGCTGTGAACTTTTGACACGTGGCATTTTATCGTGTCTCCCAAGAGATCATGTTGTAGGTGGTAACACTTAAGTGAGGAAACTGAGCTCAAACAGGCTGAATCACTTTATTAAGAAGCCTTCATGGATGGGCACCATGTTTAGACCAAAGTGAGCAATGTATTAACTTGCTTCCAAAAGTGCAATCTCTAGATTGGAGGAAAAAGGCAAAGTAGACTTAATTCAACAAGAGGCAAAACCAGCGTAGGCAAGATTGGGAAGGTCTGGCAGGCTTTTCAAAGGAGATAAGGAAGGGAATTTCAGGGTGCTTTAGGGTAGTGGGAGGACACAGTCTATGATCTTGCTATGAGATGAAGCTGTTAACCAGGCAGGAGACAGATGACTAAGCATCTCTAATTCCATGAAAAGATGGTAACTGTGAACCTCTGAAAAATCAGGACAAGGATTTCTGCATTATCAGAAAAACTTCTTGGAATTGTAACTTTGGCAGCACTGGAAAGGATGGAAGCCTCCTTAAAAGAGGTTATGCAATTATCACATTTCATTAACTGTTAACTGTAAGTGCCCAGGCAGAAATAGTGAGAGGATAATGAGGGAACTAGAAGGACCAGAAATGGAAAAATCAGTCATTAATTCAAAAGGTAGAAGAATAGATACAGATTAACTCTGAGGTTTCCAGCATGAATGACTAGTTAGATGAGATACCAGTCTTCATTCATTCAACAAGTGTTTTTGAATGTCTCTTATATGCTGGACATTGTCAAGGTATCTAAATAGATGAGGGAATAAAACTTACAACCTTATGTACTTTTCCTTGTGGACCTTGAAATGTATAGTATTTGCCTTTCTGTCTGTCTGTCTGTCTGTCTCAGTGTTAGGAACATACAATAATGAGTATAAAGAACTAAATTATGTAGTTGGGTAGTAATAAGTGCTATTCTATCACATGTGGAAAAATAGGGCAGAGAAAGGTAGATCACAAGTGGGAGAGAGAGTTGCTTCATTACATAGACTGATCATAGTGGGTGTTTTTGTGAAGGTAGAATTTTTAACAGACTTGAAGGACAATCAGTGAGATGAAGAATTGCAGCAAAAGTAACACAGGGGAGATTACTCATTTAGTGCTTTCAAGAGTCAATCTTCTTATTCTTCCTCTTGCTTATCTTGCAACTCTTCTGGACTTACAGAGGTGGGGGTTGGGCTTGGAGGGAATATAGACCAATTTTCACAAAATGAGGGGTAGAGGAAGAACGAAAATTTTAAAAAAGTAAGTAATGAAAGCATATAGGGGAAGGTTCAAGTGTGAGGGAGGAGAAGATTAAGAGGGAGAGGATGTGTATTTTCTCTTACTCTTTCTTCTAGAGATTGAGAGAGACAAAAAGATTGAGAAAGTGAGTCAGAGTGAGTGGACATAACTACAGCATTGCCCAGTAGATTATTACCACCCCAACCCTTGGGCTGAAGTATAAATGGAGAATTTTTGTATGAGATTTTGGGTAAAAGGGGAGTGTGCTAAAACATAATGATTTAAGTTTATATGTAATAAATACATGTATACATATGGAAAAGAATGTATACAGAAGAAAAGTGGCTTCTTAATGTAATGTAATGATTTTAAGACACAACTCAGTATACATAATGCTATAATTTAAAAAAAAGATATGACTCAAGAAGTTTTAGGCAACTCTGAAATCATTTTAAGAAATAATGCATTTAATTTTTAGTATGTCATTCATTACTAACTAGAAAAATCCTAATAAATCAGTTGAAATCAGTAAAGCCTCATAGATTTGCACATGATAGTGTGCTTCCTCAGCCATTCTTACAGGAGGAAAAAAAATGTTAATTATTCAGTAAATTTAATTTCAGAGCAAATGTGTTGACAGCTGAGAAAACACATAATGACTTGGACAGAGACCAGATGTAACACCAGAACAAATAATATTAATGATTTTTTTAAAAAATTATAACTTATGATAAAAAATCTTATTGGGATAAATATTTAAAGTGACTAAAAATACAAAAGGTTTGTTTCTTTGGTCTCTTTCCCATTTGAAATTCCTTCCTTCCTTCCTTCCTTCTTTCCTTCCTTCCTTCCTTCTTTTTTTATCTCTTTTTTTTTCTTTCATGGTACTGGAGGATTGAAACGAGGGTGCTTTACCACTTAGCTATGCTCCCACCTTTTACAAAATTTTTGAGACAGAGTCTCCCTAGGTTGCTGCAGTTGGCCTTGGACTTGCAAGATTCCTGGTTCAGCCTCTGGAATCATTGGTATCACAGGTGTGCACCATCATTCCTATCCCCATTTGACATTCTTAATCACTTTGCTGATCATAAAAGATAATTCTTTAAAATTACTGAGTTTGATTATTTCAAAAATCAGTTGAATTTTCCCCCTGGAACTATACTCTTCTAATTCATGTGCAATCCTTACTAAAGTAATTATATAGATATTTGATATTCATTCTATACAATTTTGCCCAAGACATATTTTTATAAAATGACTTACTCTTCTTTATTTCTTTAAGCTACTGTTTTTATATACTCCTACCTTCTAGTTTTTCATGTATAATATAAAAAATATCATTTAAAATGTTACTGAAACAGAATATATTAATGACCTGCTAAAAAATAGGACCACTCTTTTAGTCTAGATCTTTCTCTGTAAACTAAGTCTGGTCTCAAAGAGCAGAGCAGGATACCCACTACCTGTTGTCTGAATTGCAGATCCTTTGGCCTTGGTTCTTTCTCACTTTGAGAAATTACTACTCCTGTTTTTATTTTTTAAAATTTCTGTATCTCTTTTACTTTCTGCATATGACTTCTGACTAATCTGAACTTGAACCTTTGCTGCTGCTGCTGGTCCTACTTCTATATGCAGTCCATACTTTCTCCTCCTAAGAGATAGTGCACCATTTTGCCTCTTTGCTTGTCACTCATCTGTACCACATGAAACTTGTTGAGATATTGTTTGGTGGGCACATAAAGAATGACTTTCCTCAAGAAGTCTGCAATCTGCATGGGAAATTTTTACAAAGCAGTTTTAAAGTAATTGGACCAGATTGCAAAATAGATTATCACATGATCTTCTTGATATATAATGTTTTGTTTGGATAATACAGCATTATTTTTAAGTGGTTACTATGTAAGTAGCTCTTGTTTCCAGAATCACTTTTTGATGTGTAAATCCTCCCACTCACCATCCCTGACACCATAAAGGAGCATACTGTACACACAGCAATGTCAACTATTAGAACTTAATGGCTACTACAATAAAGGCTTTAAAATATTAAAGTGATGCCAAGTGATGAGCAGTGGAAATTTTCATGCCGATTTTGAACTAATACTATCTTTATTACTGCTCTGAGTCCACATCTGAAGCTGCACACTTTGGTAGTTGTCATATAATAGATGTGAAAGGTGGGAGAATCCAATTCTTGTCAATGTGTCAGCAAACATACTATCAGAGTTAATCTCATAAAGGTGTCAAAGGAAATTAAAGTTGCCTTTGGCTCCACATTAGAAGAATTGACTGGAATTTCAAACTACCTCAGTAGCCGACTATATACAGCAGCAGGAAGCCTTCAATTAACTGTACCACTTCTATTTGTAGTACAAAGGATCTATAGCTTAGGATAGCCCCCATAAAAGGAAAAAATTCAACTAGATCTTCACAGAATCCTGAAGTACAACCTGAGAAAAAAGGATACACAGGGTCAGTCAGGAACATGGAGAATAGTAACTAATTCAAAGGCAAAGGGGTCTTAGGTCGAACTTTTAAAAATGTTCTGTCTAGTCAATATGAAATTCAGTGAAAAGTGTCTTTGAAAGAAAGGTAAGCCAGAATGTAGAAGTAATATTCTAAATTCTAAAGACTTTTAACAATAAAAGTCAGCAATATGAAGTGATTTAGTAAAGAAAAAGATGCACTTTTAGAAGAATAAGAGGTAGAAAAAGGTTCTTGAAGCTAACTAAAAATTCACATGGATTTAATAGTGAACAATCATTTCCATATGATCCTTAGTCTGGCCCTGTTTCTTGGACTATAATTGAGGGGAAAAAAATAAAATATTGCAAGGACATTAAGAGAAAGTATCCAGGAGTGGTAGTGATTCCAATAATATACCTTTATACTGTGAAACTATACCTTACCCTAACTTTTGGGAAAAACTTGTTGGAAGAGTAAAACTTACAAGCCTTTTGCATAACTTTAGTTAAAGCCAAGTGATCAAAATTTTGCTGTCTTTGTTCTTTCCAATTGCTTCCCTCTGTCGTATGAAGCATGTCTAATTAAGTAAATTAATTTTGAAAATTTTTCTTAAGCATTGAGAAAATTTTGGGGAAATCTCTGGGTCATACCACAAAATTAAAGTCAATGAAAGAAATATTGTGGCTCAATGAGGAAGTTGTTAGATTTGCAATAATTCTGAAAAAAGCCCCTGTTTTGATTTTCTCTAAATTAACTATCATAATTCAAAAGACATTCTAAGAATTATAATTAGGCTAATAAGTCTGATATTTTGCCCAGAATTTAGCATTTTTGGTAATTAGGTTTTACAGAAAATGTTTGATCAAATTACAATTAAAATCTTTGGGCACCAACCTGTGAATTTCCGGTATTAATATACTTATGTGGGATTTACATGATGAAATTTTTTTAGCCTATTATTTTCTTAAGTTATAAACTTACTGGAATGTTTGTACTATATCTGTGTCTATGTACATTCTAATAATAAATAATTTTGAATTAAAATTTATTCTTAAGACAACTACATGGAAACTTTCTACTCAGAATATAGTTTCAACTGAGTGATTTCTTCCTCCTCCTTCTCCTAGTCTATATCTATCTAAATATTTATATCTATCTATCTATCTATCTATCTATCTATCTATCTATCTATTTTAGTGGCACTGGATACTGAACTCAGGGCTGCTTTACCACTGAGCTACATCCCTAACCATTTTTATTTATTTTTTTCAAATTTTGATGTGGAATTTTGCCAAGTTGACCAGTCTGGCCTCAAACTTGCGATTCTCCTGCCTCAGCTTCCTGAGTAACTGGAATTAAAAAAAAGCATTTGCCACCTTGCCTGGCCATGAGGTATTTTTCAAAAAGTGTTTAAGTCAAAATTAATTTACTTATTTTGAGAAGGTAGAAGTTAGAGCTGGTAACTGGAAATAAATAGTACTAATATAGTATAATGGAAACAAAAATTATTAAAGTAAACCAATACATTTGTAAGCTCAGTGAAGGACATGGAATAAAGTTTTTGTAGGTCTTCAGATCAATTGGATTTTTGGATCCTTTATTTAAAATTCTGAATATAACCTTTAAGATTAAAGTTCATTTTCCTTTGCCTCTTGTTTTTCACAAATTTTTAATGGAGTAATTAATTAACAAGCTCATATATTAGGAGCATTCCTTTTAGTAAAAAATTTAATCTAGGAACTCATTTCTGAAAGTTTTACAGTTTTACCAATTTACAAATCTTCTGGCATTAATAATAACTTTTATGAGAGTAAAAGATATAAGAAAATAGAAATCAATATGAGTGGGACTATTATGGAAACATGGTAGTTTGTTGTTTTACAGTATGTGAAATATTATTAAAGGGTAGTACTCCTCCATCTCTACTGTTCTTCCTTTCAATTTCAACAGTTTCCTGCCCCATCTAGTGAATGTATATTTGAAATCGTATCCGTTTACAAAGGAACCACAAAAGTTAAATACCTGAGGTAAAGCTATCGTTTTAGTCATTGGAGTTCTTCTGGGGTATTAGTGTTACATTCTTGTAGGGTGTCTTTGTCCTTCCATCATGGGACTCTCTGGATTCTACAACATTTGTCTAAGTATAAAACCCTTTCCTTATATGACTCAATATAAGAGGGCCTCAAGAACTAAACAAAATAACAATGAGTAGAAAATCCCTGTAGCCAAGAAGAAAATTAAGAATAGGAGACAGGAAATAGCCAGAGAGGATAAAAATACCTTTCAAGAGTATGATGAAAACATTTGGCCTTTGGTTTTGGGGTTCAGCTTATTTCACTTAGCAGGATATTCTTCAGTTCCATCTATTTACATGCAAATGCCATAATTTTATTCTTCTTCCATTGGGTATATATACAACAATTTCATTATCCATTCATCTGTTGAAGGGCATCTAGGTTGGTTTTATAGTTGGCTATTGTGAATCGAACTGCTGTAACACTCATGTGGCTGCATCAGTGTAGTATGCTTGTGTTAAGTCCTTTGGGTATGAACCAAGGAGTGGGATACCTGAATCAAATGATGGTTCCATTTCAAGTTTTCTGAGGAATCTCCATACTGCTTTCCATAGTGATTGTACCAATTTGCAGTTCCACCAGCAATGTATGAGTGTACCTTTTCCCCTACATCCTCACTAGCACTTATTATTGCTTGTATTTTTGATGATTGCTATGCTGACTGGAGTGAGATGAAATCTTAGAGTAATTCTTATTTGCTCTTCTCTAATTGCTAGAGTTAATAAACATTTTTTCATATATTTGTGGATTGATCATATATCTTCTTCTGTGAAATATCTTTTTAGTTCCTTAGCCCGCTTATTGATTAGGTTATTGTGTGTGTGTGTGTGTGTGTGTGTGTGTGTGTGTGTGTGTGTGTGTGTCTAGCTTTTTGAGTTCTTTATGTATCCAGTGAGGTGGAGGGATAGGGAAGAATGAAGGAACTTTGGATTGTGTAAAGGGGAATGAGGGGTGGGATGGGGCTGTGGGGATGGGAAGGACAATAGAATGAGACAGACATTATTACCCAATATACATGTATGATTACACTACTGATGTGATTCTGCACCATGTACAGCCAATGAGAAGTTGTGCTTCATTTGTGTCCAACGTGTCAAAATGCATTCTATTGTCATGTGTAACTAATTCGAACAAATTAAAGAAAGGTAAACAGACCAACAACATTTTTGCCAGTAGCATAGGGATGCACATTTGTCTTATGAAGCCCAGTAGTTGCAGCCTAAAATTCTTAGCCTGTGCGCAAATTTAGTACAATTCTGAAAGCCTATTTGCCTGGTTTGTTCAGAGCACTGGGACACATCTTGTATCTGTGGCACAGCATGGTGCATCAGATTATGAAACCAAGGAGAGCAGTGCAGAATTTTGACACAGAAGATTAAATCTTAATAAGTCCATACTTTGCAACACTATTGTAAATTTTCTTAAGTGTAGTATTTTGCCTATAATGCACAAATCAGTAGCAGCTAATGTGCTAATTTTTTTCAGATGGGAATGTTTGCTAAACTGCCACAAAGAAATGATGTATCTTGGCTTAGATTATTCAATTTTAATGTATATTCATGAGTATTATGTGCATCCTAATCTTGCACCAAAGACAGCTTAGTAATAAATAATTTTTAAGTAAAAACAAAACAAAAAGAGTATGATAAAATGCCTTCGAGTACCCTTCCCAGGAAAGATAGCTCTCATTTCTTTCTCCTTTCTTCCTTTATTTTCATTCCCCATCCCCCTAAGGTCTTCACTTTTCATAGGAGGATGATAGGAAATCAGCCCATGAAAAACGGGATGAGGTATAGTCCAGACCCGAATGAGTATAAAGATATTATTTTACTCATCCAAGAAAATTTTCCATCAAACACTTGGTTTGGTAGAATTGGTGGTTAATGGGTAAATAAATACCCTTAAGATTTTCAAAGTACAGGCAAGCTAGGTTGAGGAAGTCAGCAGGGGGTTTGTTCCATCAAGAAATTTGAGAAATGTCCTATGAGGACTTTAATGTGGTGGAAAAGAAAACTGACAACTATTTGCATTTTGTGTATTTCTGCTTATACCCATTATGTGGATTATTTCATATATAGGCTTTTTTTCTCATTTATTTAGGGTTAAAATATATGCACATATTGTTAAGGAAAAAGGCTTGAACTAGCCTTTTTACCATTTTTTAAAAATCCTCATTGCTTTCCACTGATCTGGTGAGGTTCATAATTTGTCATGACATCTATTCTTTGAATATGAATCATAAAAAACAACTTTTTTACATTTGTTATATTAGATATCTACAACATTATTTTGATTTCTACTCAAATTATTTTTTAAAATATATCTTTATTACTCTAAGAATGGCATTATTATAAAATGATGTTTATTCTACCTGAAAACAACATTGTTTATACCCTATGGAAGTTGCTTTCAGAATTAGGGTGGACTTGCTGATGTTGTCAGCCAATGTCATAACTCCTTCAGAATATATCCAGTGTTTGATATTAATGGATAGAACATGATGCACTTGCTGAAGCTACTTCTAGTTCTGTGGGGCTCCAGCAGAATATTTATTCTGTCTTTCCATTTAGTGGGATGACAGGATGATTTTTAGCTAATAAGAAATCTTCTGGAAAAAATAAAAGGAAACTTGTTGAAGTCTATAAAAAGGCATGAAGTTTCTTGTTTTACATTAGCTAACCTTTTATTTTATTCAAAATTCAAAAATGGGTTATTGTTCATGCATCATGAATTCACAATCAGGCTCTCCCCAACTTCTTCAAGGGTTTCCCCTAATGTCAAATCTTCTGATGTTATATTTCATCTTTGTAAAAGTATTACATGCTTAATTTGAAATATAAAATATTCATTTATATACATGTATGTGTATATAAAGATTTATATGTAACATTTGTGAAAGTAGTGAGGATTAAATTTGGATTCATGATTTTAAAAAAATCCATCAGTATAGAAAGGCTTATACTGAAAAGAAATTGTCCTCTCACTTCAACTTGCTCCTCAGTCTTGCTTCCTGTACTTGCAAATTTTAACATTTATTTTGTACTTACATTCTAGTGATATCCTCTATATCTTTAAATACTAATTTTGATTTACTCACTTTAAAAATTATCTACAGACTTGTTGCATAGTAATAAGAAAAACTTTTCCTCCCACTTCATAATTATAGTTACAGTACTATTCATAGGTCTTCCATTTATCATTATCATTTAAAAAAAAATTTATTAGTGTTCAGTAAACCCAGGAATAATAAGGGTCTTTACTGGTGTTCAGATTGTTGACGTATGTGTAGATTTGAGTGATTTGGAATTTAAGTAAGTAGAAAAACTATAAATATCATATAAATGTGCTTTATTAAGACTGTGGTTATACTTAAATTACTATTTTCGTTAAGAAAATAAGAATTTAAACCATGACGTAAGCTGTAGGAACTTGTTGGATGATTTATCTTAATTTCTTTAAACTTTTTTTCTGATGTGCTAATATGTAGAAGCCAAATAAGAAATGGACTCTTTAAAACAACTTTAAATTTAAAAAAAAATTCTAAAAACTTAGGAGGTCACCTTTTGGTCTGATTGAAAAAACAAAACACCCAAGTTAATGTAAGATCTGCATACTGCTTTTTGACAGCCTTTAGTAGACAAAGTGATGAATTTCTTATGAACAAGAAAATAGGACGAAAAAAAAGAAAATCCTCTTTTCCCTTCATACTAGTCTTCCTGATTCATGAACTATACGAATGCAATTCTGCCTTTACGTGCTTATGTAAGTACAACAGGATTCCTTTAACCTCCCAGAACCACACTTCTGTTATCTGAGATATACTGAGATATACTGAACTCAATTTCAGTACAAACAAGTAAATGTTTAAAAGTTATTGTGTGATGAAAAATTAACTCTTATGTTTTATCAAAATGTTGGCGAATCTGAAAAACAAACAAGAAAATAGATTATATTTTATTTATAGCTTTTAAAATATTTAATGAATTAAAACACTTTCATATCAAAGCATTGCATTTCAGCTGTCCAGGGACACTGTTCTCTATAGTGAAAACACAAGCTATCCTAAATAGTTATTTCCAAAGCTAGATTAAAATATTTGATTGTTTCACAGTACAGGAATGAGAAGAGAAGTGGTCTAATTATTTATTTAAAATATACCAGTTCTGGAAATTAATTTTTAATTTCTCATTAAGTGGTACAGTTTTTATAGGAAATCATAAACATCCTTTTTATTTTTTTGCATCTCAATATTGACTATAGTTAGAGCTACTCAAGGCATTTGGCGTGATTTGAAATTCAAGTTCTATTACAAATTAATAAGTAAAATTATCAAAAATGTTGTGTGTTCTATAGTCTTTCTTTTCAATAGAAGTAAGGCATGCATTTAATTTAAAAAGTAAAAAATTCTTTTGATGATAATAGCAGTTCTTTGCTTATCCCTAGTCCTCCTTTTCATTCCATGGAGGCAATTACATTCAACATTGCTTGCTTTCTTCTATTTTTCAACCTTATTATTTTTAAATAATACTTAGAAAATTCTTAGTTTAGAAATTTTAATCATTATGCATTGTTTTCTTGCCCTGGGCATTGAAAAAATTCCTCCCTATACCCATATGTGCAAAAATGCCTATTTGTGTATATGCACACACAGACACATAAATATGTACACTCTCCCCTGGGTGTATCAAACCCATGGTTAGTGTTTATGACAATCAAATGCTGATCACTGCTGGGCCAAGCCATGTGCTGGGATCATGCCATTTTCCTCGTTCAAGTCAGCCTATTCCTTGGAGTTTATTGCTGATTCACCCCTCTTCTGACTGTCTGGTTTTCTGTGCTTAAATCTCTCTGCCACATGCTTATAGAAAATATTTCCCATGCCTGTAACACTTCTGGTCTGTTTTCAGTGGCATTGCCCTTTTGTCTCTGCAGAAGCTGTTCTGGGCTGTTCTTGCAGCCTGGATCTTTTTCTTTGCTCTTCTCTTGTGTGATCTTCCCTTTCTCAGAACTTTATGGCTTCTCTTTTGTTTATATCCTTGTGTTTATCTTCTGAAGGACATTGTACAATAGCTTGTACTTAGTGAGCTCTGGCATGTCTGAAAATGTCATTTTTAGGTCCTTATCATTAAAAGGCTTGTGTGATTGGGCATAGAACATTAGGTGAACATCATTGTGGATTCTAATCCCAGCTCAATTCTCTTTCCTTTGAAAGTTTCTAGGCTGTTCTCTTTATCTCAGTTGTTTTAAAATGATAGTCTCAGCCTTGTACATTTTTCTGAGAGCTTTGTGGTCCCCTTTAATTCAGAGGCTCATCTTCTTCAAGACTTGGGTATTTACTTGCAGTATTTTTCTTCTTCGTGTTCTTTGCTCTCATTTTTTTTTCTGGAATTCCTCATAATTGAACATGAGATCTGCTGATTTGATTCTGCTTTTTTTTTTATATCTTTCAGGTAGATTTACCTCATTTTATCACCAAGGACATTTAATGATTTAGTGAACATTTAACTTAAGTTACTGTTTTTAATTTCAAGGAGCTTGAAAGTTTCTTTTTTAATTTTGCCTTTATTGAAGTGCACTGTTCTTATTTTAATGTAGTAGGGAACATCCTCTATTAATTAGAATCAGATTTTTATTTTTCTACCTGCACTTCAGACTTTTTCTCTGCTCTGTCCCTTTCCACATTTATTTTGATCTCCTGTGCATGTAGGAGACTTCTATTTCAGTGTTTACAGATTGGAAGCTCATTATTATATAGGAGTAGTAGACTTGAGGACTTCCAGTCTTGAGTACTTAGCAGTCATTTGAGTGTGTGTGTTATGTGGGAAGAGGTTGTGGATGTTTAGAAGGAATTTTTACCTACTATCTTTAGTTCTCTTCTTGGGAGTTATTGGATGTCTCCAGAGAAGAATCTTTCTAGATTCTTCTGCTGAAGAATCCAGGATTCTTCTGCTGAAACTCAGGGAGTTCTATGCAGACTGGCAATTAATTTGTCACTTTGCAGCCCTATGTGTGCACCAAGCTTTCTGCTAGGACTGGACCCACTTCACCAATGTTTTAGTGGAAAAGAGAACAGCATATAGGTGATTGTGAGATTTTGTTTTTTCCATTGCTGGGGATTAAAGGGAACAGCATATAGGAAAGATGAAAAGGGAAAATGTCCTTGACCATGGGGCAAAGGACATGATGGTTTATTACTCTGTAATCAGATCTTTAGATTTTGAACCTCCCTAGCTTGAGTCTGCTGGTTGCTCACTCACTGCAGAAACATCAAGTTGTGCTGTCTTTTTTTCAGTGAGGCTGTTATCACTATTCAATGCATGGTCTTCTTTAGAGATTCAGTGAATTCTCTTGCTTATTCTCTCATTTCTTTTTTTCATTGTAGGTTTTTCATTCTTTACTGCCATGTTATGGCCTTACATGTAAAGTTTACATATAAAGTTTGAAATCACACAAAGTTAGTATTATCAATGTTATTGTTGGTGTTCTTTTTGTTATTATTTGAAACAAAAGATATTTTAAGATAATAATACAAGAGCTTTTCTAAGAAATTTCCTAAAATAGAATTATGAAGAAACCCATTATTATCATGGGCCTGACATGTTTATATCTATAATTTTAATGAGGGGATGTGATAAGCCTAAAATTTTAGATAGACATTTGTGGTCTCTGTCAATGATGTATTTATATCCACATATGTTCATTTCTTACTAATAATAGCTCATAAATACACAGTTCTCAGCTCTCCACCCTATTTTATTAGTGACAAATGCCAGAACAAAGAATGTATCCAAAAGAGGTAGGAAAATCATGTTTTATTGATAAATATTTACAAATATTTTTTCTGAGGTTATCCTGTAAGGGAATTAAGCAAAGAAACCGTCAACTTTCTGTTTCATAACTAGGTTCAACATCTTTTGAAGTCTACATTCTGAATGTATAGAAGTTAGCAAACAAAACAGAAGAAGATTAAAAGAGAAGACTATCAGCCAGCAAGAAATAGTCAACTATAAACAATAAGCAAAGAAATCCAGATTTCCTAGTGGGAACGTGTGGTGGAATATGTAGGTGCCCCACCTAAACCTCCCAGGGTTCCATCGTTTTTATGCTTCCTGGCCAGCCACTTGGTATCATAGGTCTCTCTTTTCCTGAAGGCTTTCTCTAGTAGTTCAAGCCTGCACCTCACAGCCCTAGCCCTGGTGTATGACAGATTGGAGGAGTCAGAGAATTGCTACCAGGAAGTAGCCTGCAAACAGTAACTGACAGGAGTTTATGATCACTCAACTTCATTGCCCCTTGGTTAAGTCTGAAGTATGTGTTGGGTGCTGGTGAGCAGAGATCTCCGGTGGGATGAAGCTCTGGTTGTCCATCTTGGTAAAACACTTGCTTCTTGGCGGCCTTCTTTTACTCTCTCATTTCCCAACTGTAATACTGATGTTTTCTAGAATCATCTCCTAAGTAAACCACATGGACTTTAGAACCCAAATTAAGAAAGGACTTTTTTTTTAATTGTTTGGAAAACAATTATATATTCCTCATTAAGATATTATTATATGTGCAAAAAGTAAAATATCTAATTCTTTGGATGACCCACAGTCAATGAAATATTCAGTTATATTCAATGCATTCCTTTTCAGAACATAAGGATTATGGGTATATTTAAGAAAGACTTCCACTTAAAATAGCTAATATATTGCAATTACAATGTTTGACCTTTACTTATATGGAAATTTAAACCCTCTTGAATAATTCATCTGATTAAAATGCTGGATATCCAAGATGCTGTTGTGCTAATGAAAACACATGTGTGGATGTTAAAGTATGTTAAGGCAATAAAAGATCACTGAACTTAATAGTGTTCAACAAAAATCCTCCCTAAGCCTCTGTAAATTTATGGGTGTATGCTTGTGAAAGTATTAATGAAGTTAGCCATAGTTACCACCCTCATGGAATATGGAGTCTTTAAAAACTAAAAAAAAAAAAAAAAAACTTACACATTTGTGAAATAAATCCTTGCACAAAATGTTCTGTACATATTTATGTGTGTTTTTCTCATTTTCTTCTCAAAATGAGCTTAACTAGAATGTCCTTATTGCTAACATATTTTACATTCCCCTATTCTCCTGGTATCATGGGAAACATGGGACAAACTTACTTTCCCTCTATCTCAGCAATTTACGAGGCCTAATTTCATAGCAAATATTTTAAGCATAACCTGAATAAAATTTTGTCTTCATGCTTCTCTTTTGTGGTTTCACATCTTCTAACTGAAAGGGGGTGAAAGAGACTCTAAGGACTAAATTTTGAGATAGGCATAGATAGGCAGACTTGAATTTCTTTGCCAGGAGAATGGAAGAAATTTATTTGTTACTGGGTTGTCCTGAGAAGAATGGAGTTAAGTGAAGAAGGGGAAAGGTTTGGAAAGTCATAAGAGGGAGGAACTAGTTGGCTTAGTAGACTTTTTCTTATTTGTGTTTTACACTGTTTGAGCTGCATTCCTGTTCCCCAGTTTTATAAATACAAATACCCACACAAAGGCCACAATGGGTAGATTTATTTTTTATGGGCTCAAAACTTACTATCTTTCTTTTTTTTTAAAATTCATGTTAATAACAGGATCAATAATATGGCATGGAAAAGATGAAAAATACAGAGCAGAAAAAAAAAAACAATGTTGTGGAGTTGAGAAGTTAAAGCGTATAGTAGCCATCAGTTTTATAAATACAAATACCCACACAAAGGCCACAATGGGTAGATTTATTTTTTATGGGCTCAAAACTTACTATCTTTCTTTTTTTTTTAAAATTCATGTTAATAACAGGATCAATAATATGGCATGGAAAAGATGAAAAATACGGAGCAGAAAAAAAAAAAACAATGTTGTGGAGTTGAGAAGTTAAAGCGTATAGTAGCCATCAGGCCCTGGGAATTCTTTTAGGTGTGGGAAAAGATTTGCAGATGGAGACACTATCAGTGCAACCCAGTTTGACCTTAGCATTATGTGGGGAGAAAGTTAAGGGTCAGGGCATGCAGCTAATATCTGAGTATTCAGTGTTCATAGACATTGCAATGCTTGAAAATGGCCAGGCCCTGAACTTGAGCACCTCAGTTTCGGCTGTAGAGCACAAAAGTGGACCAGCATCTTTCCTGAGGCCTCAATAGAAGGGCCACATCTGCCATTCCTCCATCGCCCTTCAGCAGAGCTGTTCTTTGTGCCTGATACAACCTCTCTTCTGTGCTTCACAAGTTATCATGAACTTACTTTCCAGTAGGCTACTCATTCCCCATTAGTGATTGTATGGAGAGAAGGAAGTACTGTGGTTACAATACTTTTGTTTTTCTCTAAGCTGTCTATATACTATGTTCTGTAAACTTTTCTAGCATTCAACTTCTGAATTTCTTTTCTAGCCATGCATTCACTTTTATCCTCCCATGGGATCTCACTTTCCCTTTAGTCCTCCTCTTCCCAGACATGGTACTATTAATCTGTGTCATCTGGTACCCTCAGTAATGACAGATCCTGTCTATCACTTTGCTAATTATCACATAGCTCATCAACATCCTTGTGAAATAAACACTCTAGTTCAAGTATGTTGGTATGTTCAGGAGGAAAGGTAAAATATGTGACTTGCATACTTATAAACAGTGACAGGAATTTATTGCTTCACTTCTGTTGACATTTATTTTGACGTAGATGAAAGGGCAGTCTAGTGAGAAGAGAATGTGTTGGGTACTCAGATATTTGTGAGCTTCAATTTTACATCTGCCTCTTTCTAACTAAAAACTATTTAACTCCCAAGAGTCTCAATTCCCTTGTAAGATCAGTATGATACAACATCTCTCCTGTGTGCACTGACAAGAAAATGGAAAACACCTTTCACATGATGACTTTTACTTGGTAGGGATATGGACAAAATATTCTTGCAGTAGTTAGTCATAGTAGCACTTTTGAATTGGTATTCCAGTAAATTGGGTATAGACAAGGCGGGGGGTGGGGAGGAGAAGTTTGTAATATTAAAGTGGAGCAACCTGGCAGAATCTCTTCAACCAAATGATCAAGATGGGCATCACCAGTGCCAAGAGCTCTGGATCTATTGCACTTGTGAGGATGTGATGAGGCAAGAAGGGTACTTCCCCTCCCCAAAATTCATATTCTCAGTGCAGTCATGGAAAAATCTCAGACTGCTCGAATTCAGAAGTGTTCTACAGAATAGTTAGCAGTAATCTTTAAATGTCTAAAGGGCATGAAAAACAAGGAAACACTGAAAACTGTCACAGATCAGAAGAGATAGAAGGGGACATGGCAAGTGGATACAACCAGGGACCCTGGATTGAATCTTGGAATATTGAAAGGGAAACTTGCAAAAGCTGGTGAAATCCAAATAAAATCTATAAATTAGTAAGGAATATTGTATTGATATCAACATCTTAGTTTTGACAAATGTCTCATGATTGTGTAAGATGTTAACCATAGGGGAAACTAGTTGAAAGGCATATAGGTACTGGAAATACTTTGTTGGAAGTTTCCTGAAATAGGAAATTAATCCAAAACAAAAAGTTGAAAAATTCACAGTGGCATAGAACATAGCAGTTGATGCCAGGGTTGGAGAGTTGTTATGGTTTAGATGGGAGGTATCCCCCAAAAGCTCATGTGTGAGATAATTCAAGGAAGTTTAAAGGTGAAATGATTGGGTTAGGACAGCCTTAACCCAGTCAGTGAATTAATCCCCTGTTAGGGATTAACTAAGTGATAACTGAAGACAGGGAGTGCATAGCTGGAGAAGGTGGGTCATTGGGGCATGCCTTTGGGACATATATTTTGTTCATGGTGAGTGGAGCATGCTGTGCCGATTGTCATGTCCTGAGTCGTTTCCTTCTATCACACCCTTCTGCCATGACGTGCTGCTACACCTCAGGCCCAGAGTAATGGAGGCAGAGGTCTAAGAACTGAGACCTCTGAAATCCCCAGCCCCAAATAGACTTTTCCTCCTTTAAGTGTTGTTGCCAGGTCTTTTGATCGTAGTGGTGAAAGAACTGACTAAAACAGGTGAAGGGGGCCATTAGAGAACTTTTGGGGATGGGACTGTTCAGCATCTCGATTGTAACTATGGTTTTGTGAATCTATACATGTATTAAAATGTATAGACCTATATACCAAAAATGTCAGTTTTTTAGCATGTCAGTTTTAAAAGTAAGGCAACAAGAGGAAAAAAGTGAATGGGTACAGTAAGGTAACTTAAATAAATGAGACATAAGCAAAAAAATCACAGGTAGAATAAAATTGGAACCTTCTGTTTTTACATATAGTATTGTCATCAAATCAATAACACCTTATTAAATATGTTTATTCTTTTATTAATTAATATTTATTGGATCCCATTGATGTGTCAAGCACTGTGCTGAGACTTAGAAGTAGAGGAGAGCCTGATGTGTCCTAGATGCTGAGAAGAACACCTGTTCCACTGCAGGACAGCAGACACCATAAAATGTACCTATGAAAAGTCAGGGCACAGGGAGTTAAGCAGCAGTGAAACATTTACATAGTATTTCAAGATAATGTCAGTGCTGTATTAAATGCAGTGAATTATGATGCTGAAACTTCCGAGGAGGCAAAAGACATCCTTGGGTAAATGATGAGTTTCCATAAAGGAGACACAAAAAAATTGGAAAGAGCTTCCTTGTTTGAGATGTTAGACTATTACATTTAGGAAATGAGCATTGGTATTTAACTATGACAGTGTTTTTGTTTCAAAGGTAAATTAAAATATTCAATATTAGTGAACGTGTAGAATAGGTAAAGCACTATTTTAAAGATATACAAACCTACAATATTCTCATAAGAACTGTAGAATGTAGACACTATCATATCCCCCATTTTACAAATAAAGAAAACTGAGTCACCAAGCATAAAAAGGGCCTGAGACCACACAACTAGTAAGTGGGAGCGTGAGGATTTGAATCCAGATTTCTGATTCCAGAGCACACACTTTTACCCACTAACCACATGTCATCAATGGTGATGGTTGATAAAGTGTCCTAACTAGAAATAACATAAAATGTTTCAAATGTCCAAGAAACCCTTATTTTTTTCTGAAAAAAAAAATCCTTTAAAATACAACTGGTTACAGCATTTTCTATTTTCTGGAAGCAAGTAGCCTTGCTGTGCCCTCCAGTTGGCACTCTGCCCCTTGCTAATGTGCATGGACGGGTGCCTTTGACTGTGTCGCCTGCCAGCAGAACGTGACCTTGGCAGGCTGGTGTGTCAGCCGGGATTCCACAATGGCAGAAGTACCACTTAAATTCCTGATGAATATCTTTGAACCAGCAAGGATGTCCTGCCACATTGAGGCATGTGGCAATAATGCTTTCACAAGGTGGCTCATAAACTGATTCTAAGTGGAGCTTACTCATTTCTCAGTGTGCTTATAATGCTATTGTAATTCTAATATATTTTCTCCTAAATTTTGTGTTTTTCTATTGTTGGAATTGCCTAGCTTGTCTAAAATATTATGTTCTGTATTACTCAGCAATGACACCGATAGCTTGCAAATATTTTGATACAAACAGAATAATTAATTATATGGGATTTTCTTTTAAAATATTTTTGTTGGAACAAAAAGAGGAATTCATAATTCTATATACAATCCCTGAAAAACAAGATCCTCTAAAACTGAATTAATATGTATCTAAATGTTCACATATTGTAGTCTGATTAATTCTAAAAAGCGTAATAATAAATTTGATACCAAGTCTCTAGTGAGTGGTTTTATTTATTTATTTATTTTTAATTTTTATGGTTGGTTGTTCAAAACATTACATAGTTCTTAACATATCATATTTCACACTTTGATTCAAGTGGGTTATGAACTCCCATTTTTACCCCGTATATAGGTTGCAGCATTCCATCGATTACACATCCACTATTTTACATATTGCTATACTAGTGTCTGTTGGGGGATAGTAGAAGATAGTGAGTGGTTTTAGAGAACAGAATATGTTCACAGTGACTCTGTATTGTTTATACCACATCTTTCTCTCTGACCTAGACAGATTTTCTGAGTTCCAATATAAAGATAGTGTATGTCCATTTAAATCAGGAGTTTCCAGCCCCAATCCTATTAACATTTTGGGACTGGCCAATTCATCATGGTGGGTACCGTTTTCTGCCTCGTAGGATGTTCAGCAGCATCCCTAGCCCCTCCCCAGCTGGTTCTAGTAGCACCAGCTCCCATTCATGTTGTAATGATAAAAAGTATCTCAAAAGTAGCTAAACACTCCAGGCAACAAAACCATCTCCAGTTGAGGACCACTGACTTACATGTTCTATAGACTTATGAAAAACAACACCTACAAAATTAAACTAATTTCCCCCTCAAACCTTCTCATTCCAGAGAAGCTAACAGCTGTCTGAGACAGACTTTACCTCCCTCTGATGATAGATGAAAAACTTCTCTTTACCTCAGTTTCCTCATGTGTAAGATAAACTTATTAATAAAGCCTCCTTTGTATGAATGTTGTGATGATTAAATGAACCAAAATACATAAAACACTTTATGTAATTTACATTCTTGAGTTAACAAATTTTTGTAATAATAAACATAATACTTTTAAATGTTAGCAATAGTCATACAATATAAATATATTGTATAAATAATATCATTGCATACTTGAGTTAATAAATTTTTGTAATAATAAACTAATACTTTCAAATGTTAGCAATAGTCATGCAATACAGGAAAATTAGTTTTTCTTTCCAAAGGATTCGTTTTAAAAGGGAAATTGACAAGTTACATGTAATACATGAAACAAAGTTCAGTATCACTAATAAATGAAATATCAAAACAATGATACATGACTTAAGTATTAAATTTAAAAATATTTTTAAAATATATTTTTAAAAATAGTGATAAGAGTATGGTAAAGGCAGTAATATGTTACTGAAGGAAGACTACTATATGGCTATGTTCTTTGTAGGCCATGTTTTATAGAAGATCTTTAAGCAGTATATCTCAATAAATCTAGCTCTAAAACTCTATCATAAGGAATAATTTGCTTAAAAATTAATAAAGAAATATGTTGATTACCCTGATATTTATATTTAAAATGACAATTATAATTAGAAGCAATCTAATATATCATTTATACAAGAATGATAAAATAGCTCATGGTATATGTATATAATGCACCATGTACCTATCATATTTTCAAATACTATTTAATAAATTTGGGGAAATGCTCTTGCCATGTTCAAAATACCCCTGTCCACTTTTGAGAGTGTGCAAGTGTGTATACCCACAGAAACATACCTCTTTTAAATTTTTTTTTGGCAGATCCTGCCTATTTATCTAACTATTTATTGTCTCTGGGTGTTTTAGTCAGTTTTTGCCCCACTGTGACCAACAGAAGAGAACAGTTTTAGAGGAGGAAAAGTTTATTTGGTGCTCATTGTTTCAGAGATCTCAGTTCATAAATGGCCGACTCCTTTATATGGGAGGCAGAATATCATGGTGGAAAGGTGTGGTAGAGGAAAGCAGCTGGGAGCATGGGACCAGGAAAAAAAAAGCACCTCCGCTCAAAGAGGACAAAATATAGTACTCCAAAGGCACGCACACCTAGGGACCTACTTCCTCCAGCCATAGCTTACCTGCCTACAATTACCACCCACTTAATTGCTCTCAGTGGATTAAAACACTGATTAGGTTAAGGCTGTCATAACCCAATCATTTCACCTTTAAACTTCCTTGCATTGTCTCACATCTGAGCTTTTGGGAGACACCTCATATCTAAACCATAACACTAGGTTCCTTTCCAAGTTCTCCAATCCCCACACCTTAAGATATTCTGATATACCATAAGTAGAAGGACATGAATCTTTATTTGAGAAGCACTAGCAAGATCTTCCAACAGGTGAGTTGTAAATCTGTGTGATGTGAATACCAAATGGCCAAGTACTGCTGCCCAGTTCCCCAACTCTGCAGACTTCTTTAGAGATTCCTCAATAAGTCTTACTGCTTTGCCCCTTTGAACTTTGACCCACTAACCTGTTTTCTTCACTTCAAGTTGTTCTTTCATTCTGTTCTTAACCAAGATAAAACAATTCCTGCTCCAGGACACTTTCCCCTGCCATATGTTCATATGCCCTGCTCCTCTGTACTTTTATGGCACTACATGCAGACCTCTTCACTCATTCATATATTCTGATTACCATTTATCTTATCAAACAAATATGAATTGAGGTATAACTGTGCCAGATGCCATAGTAAGTGTTGAATATGCTTACTGAACAAAAAGTCTAAATTTTTTGCTTTCATGGGGCCTCTACACTTGTGGTGAGAGGAGATCTTGAAAAAGTAAATTTATCTTAAGAAGGGATTTTGTTTAACATCATGAAGAAGCAAGTGAGTTGACAATACTAATATTAGATATGACATATTAATATTAGATATGACAATAGTAATATCTATGAGAAAAGCATTGTAGTATAGGGAACAGAATATGTAAAAGTCCTGGGCTCACTTAAGGTATTCTAGGAATAAAACACAGGCTCAGGTGACTGAGGCCAAGAAAAGACAAGAGAACAGCAAGAAACGACTTTGGAAGGACATGCAGATGTCAGGTCATATGGAGTTCTGAAGACCATTGTAAATATCTTGGATCTCACTCTATGTATGGTTTTAAACATGTGAATAACATAATCTTATTTTAAATAAGCATCCTTCTGTCTGTTGTGGGAAGAAGATTTTAGGGACAAATGTCAGAGCACGTTGATGAATCAGAGCTGTCAGAGTGGTTTAGCTAAGGTATGATGGTATCTTGGATTTAGGTGACAACACTGGAGGTGAGAAGCTATCAGATTTGAAGATATTTTGAGGTAGAACAGACAAGATTTGTTATTTGGTATAGGATTGGGAGAAAGAGAAGCATCAAGGATAGCTCTTGAGATGTGGGGCTTAAGTAGAATAGATATTGGTGGTATTTAAGATGTGGCAAATAATAGGTGGCGGGTATAGTTAGGAATGAAAATACCTTACTGACTGTGTTGGTTGTGAGATGCCCACTAGATATCATTGTGAAGATATTTGGAGGATAGTTTTTAGGAGAAGGGTTGGAATATAATTATAAAATTGAACATTATCAGCATTTAGATATTACTTAAATTTATAGCGCTTATATGCTCACCAGGGCTATCACTAGTCTGTGATCTGAATTCTGGGCCACTGCATCATGTAGAGATTAATAAATAAATAAATACTGAGGAAAACATGCGTAGAGGTGGTTAATGAGATGAGGGAACACGCGGATCATAGAAGCCAATAAAAGTGTTTCAAGAGAGGGGCATTAATCACCTGGGTCAAATGCATTAAAAATTTACTACTACCTTTGCCTTGCAGAGGTCATTACCAGATGGCTATCTCTGTAATGGCGATGATGTTGTTCCTTGGCAAATTTCAATTTACTTGTCTATTTCTTCCATTAAACCTGTGAACCTCAAATGCAAGCAGTTATGTACTTTAGGCAATGTCCGGAGAAATTTTGGTGGTTAAACTGGGAAATGGGAGTTGGTACTATTGGTATGTAGGGGACAGAGGCAGAAAATGATGCAAAACATCCTGCAGTGTATAGGACAGCAACAAAGGTCTGTTGTGGCTCCAAAAGGTCACAATGTCAGAGTTAAGAAATCTGGCACTAAACCTGCAATTTTAAAACTCTGTGCTTAGTCACCCCAGGGTGGACCCACAGGAGGCTGTGGTATATTCCAAAGCTTCAATAGACATACAGAAACATTTATCCAACACCATGTGAATGACTAGCTCAAGGTAGTTCACAGTTTCATCGTTAGCTCTCTTCATGTCTTTTAATATCATATCTCTGCACAACTGGGATTTTGGAAATTGCTGTGATAAAAATCAAGTGTCTTGTGAAAAACACCATGGAATAGGAAGCAAAGGTGACAATTCCCAATCTGATTCTAAAGTTTGAGAAATTGGGTAGTGCCCGGAGGTGCTAAGCTGGTAGTGTGTAAATAGTTAAGTTGTTTGTTTTTAACTTGATCCATTGATAGGAATTTCTTTTGGCCTAAGGGCTGTAGTAAAAAAATTACCAAGATGCTTAAGGTACCATGAAGGAGAAATTTTGGAAACACTGTGCTATACTTTAAGTTCCCTAGGATTAGATATTGTGTATCAATACTTCATATTCACAGCAACCAGCACAGCACCACATCCAGATGTGAGATGTAAGAAGCCAAACAAAAACCCACTTGGAGATGGAAGAAAATTGAACAAATATAATAAATGAAATGATGGGTATGGAATAAATGTATGAAGTGGGCACATGTGCACTGTTATATCAAGGTGATGAAGTGGTAAATAGTGAAATTCTATCCATGGATTCACTATACACTATGACATCCCTGAACATTTATGTATAGTGAAATCAGAGCAGGGAGAAACAAAGTTTGACTTTTTTTATTTTACAGAGAGAGAGAGAGAGAAGAGAGAGAGAGAATTTTTTAATATTTATTTTTTTAGTTTTCAGCGGACACAACATCTTTGTATGTGGTGCTGAGGATCGAACCCAGGCTGCATGCATGCCAGGCGAGCGTGCTACCGCTTGAGCCACATCCCCAGTCCTGGCTTTCTTATTCTTTGGCCTATGAATCGCTGGAGTAAAATTTCCTGAGTGTAGTACTTGCAAGTTTACTTCTTTCAGTTAGATTGCTTAAAAAAAAAATCAATTCAAGTTCTTTTCTCACTTCTGTTTTCACATTGACAAATCTCTGGTCTTATTCTGAGGGATTATGAGAGGGCACAGTTTGCCTAGGTCTCATTTTTTGGCTTCTTTTTTCCCTGTCACTTTGACCAAGTTCTCCATGCCCTTGCCCAGTTTTTACACAGACATTTAAAAGAGTTGTTCTCCTCAGAGTCTGTCATTCTATTTTATATTAAGTAAAAGAGAATCCTTTCAATATAAGAATATGATTCAGTGTATAAACTTAGAGAAGCATTCCTGGTAGAGTGGCAAAAATCACATTGTAGAAAGAGATGAATAGCTCTCCTGCATCCGCCGTCACCCTGAGACACCTGGAACAAGGTGTTCAGCCTGTTTGCCTCTTTCTTTTGTCACCTATAAACTTTGAATAAAAACTCTTAAAGTTGTCATGAGGATCAGACTAGTTAGCTGATGGTGTCTTTCACATTATGGGACACCAGATTAGGGGGGTGGTCAATAAACTGTAATTTCGCTTCCCATTCATTCCAACCTGACTCATCCTGGCACTGTCGTCCGTTTTCTAAGTCTCCTGTTTGACTTTTAGCACCTACAATGAAGCTTATATACCATTATCATTTAAAAATAGATAGGTTTTGTTGATATTTTAGCCTGTATAGTATTTCCCTTCCTAAAGTGAAGGACAATAATACATCAAAAGATATAAACATATCTTTAGAAATTTCCCCAGCAGGGACAGAGTTGGGGAATACTGAGTCACCCAGAGGTCCATTTCAGTCTTTCCCAACAGGGAGTGTTCACAATGCAGCTTCTGCTCATTGTGTATTCTCTGTCCTTGCTCAAGTGTTACAGTCCATCCTTAAGGATTCAAGGTCATAGACCTTATAAATAATCATACCTCAAGATTGTATGTAAAGCTAAATTTCTATAGTTGTTTGAACGTCTACTCTTTTTCATTAGAGCTGCCCAGATGCATTCTGCTGTGAAATCTGGCTGTCTTTCTCAGATCAGTTTATTATACATTAGCCCTGGTCACAATTGTACTGGTCATTCTCTGAACATCTACTTTGCAAGGGGCTGATGCTGGCAAATGTCATCTTCCAGGCCCTTTTACCAACTGTTTCTTTCTTAGGTTCAGCCTGTGGGAAGCATTAGGTGGAGATTTAATGACAGATGGGGAAACTCTGGTTCTGGCCCAGCCACACTCTGTGCTCCTAAGACTCTAGGATCCCCCTCCCACCATGGTCACCACATCTGCAAGGTTCCATTTTCCCCCAAATGACTGCATTTTCTCCATGGTCCAAGATCCATTCTTCTGGCCGTGGCCTTGTAACTCTCACCAATGTGGCACCCTGGGTGGCCTTATAAGGTTTTTGATCCCTCCTGCTAGATCTAGCTTCTAGGCTTTAATGTTGGGTCCTTTATTCCTCTGATCCTAGATGTGGGAGAACTTGTAAAAATCTCTGGTTACTTCATCTTCCTCTGTTTTCTTCCAGGAGCTCTCCAACCAATTCTGCTGTATTAATTTTGTTCTATTGAACTAGCTTGTATAAGCTGTATTTCTCTGATTGGACACAAAACAAGATAATGATGATGGTATGATATTTCTGCAACTGCTGATCATCACAGTGTGATATACCAAAAGATGTAATATTCAAAGGAAAATCAGGAGAATCAGAGGGGTATAAACCCCACTCATAAACATGAGATTAACTTACTAAACAGCTAGGTTTTCATTTTGTGAAAAAATAATTATTGTGAATAAAAATAAAGTCCTTATCAAAATGTATTTGTGCCAGGTGCATTGGTGCACACCTGTAATGCCAGAGGCTTGGGAGGCTGAGGCAGGAGGATCACAAGTTCAAAGCCAACTTCAGTAGCTCTAAGCAACTGAGTAAGAACCTGTCTTAAAATAAAATATTTAAAGCTGGGGATGTAGCTCAGTGGTAAAGTGCCTCTGGGTTTAATCCCCAATAACACTCTTTCTAGCCTCCACAAAAATCAAAGGGATTTGTGAGGTATATATCAAATACAGTAAGAAAATAAGTTTGATTTTCAGTACAATATAAACTGTTCTTGAAACCTGAGTGTACATTAAAAGGAAACCCATTCATCTATGTTCTATCAAGTGTCAAAAAGAGTAAGTTTGAAACAGACTTTTGTTCCATTGATAGAAAAATCTGAAAAAGGGGTGTGAACTGTGTGTGTGTGTGAAGAGGAGTGGTAATAGATTTATAATAATATGTACCATCGATTTACAGAAATATACAAATGAATGTAGAATATATATTTATAAATATTGAATTTTTAATTTAATTTTTTTCTGAAGAAGCAGAGAAAGGTCAGAGATAATATGAGTGAACACTGGCAAACTAAGAAAGAAACAACCAAAAAGAATTTTTATCAGTCATTGAAGTGTAGTTACATTTTTTTGTATAATAGGCTCTTGGGTTTACTGCTTTAGTAAATGTCTTTGATATGAATCTGTAGGTGTAACCTTGAATATACAAAAAGCAAAACTCTTACATTTCTGACAGAAAGCTCCTACTAGAAGGTTTAAATAACTCAAAAGTCAACAGTAAAATAACCAAACAGGGCAATTAGAAAATGGACAAAAACATTAAGAGATGTATAACTGAGAAGAGCCTACAAATATCAAATGAGCATGTGAAAAGATGTTAAACATCACTAACATTAGATAAACGATGTTTAGACCTCTCTGAATTGTTAATATACACCTATTAGTATATTTTAGTTAATATACAACTAAAATTTTTTTTAAAAGTGTCAATACCAAATCCTGACTAGGATTCAGAGAAATTAAATTGCTCCTACATTGCGGGTGGAAATGTAAAATGAAATTGACATTCTGAAAAATAGTTTTGCTGTGTTTTAAAACAAAATGTAAAAATATACTTACCACATGAAACAGTGGTTGCTTTTTTGGGAATTTGTCCTACAGAAATGAAAACTCACATACACATATAGACACATCACCTATACACAGTTGTTCATTTTATCTTTATTGCATATGTAAGCATGTACAGTAGGTGTACTACTGTACATAATACAGTAGTACATAAGCTGGGGTACACCTATACCGTGGAATACTGCACACAGCAATGTAAATGAACAAAGTGTTGATATGGGCAACAGCTTGGATGATTTCAAGGACATTGTGGAATTTAATATGGCTTTTGGGAGAATGGAAGGGTTAAAAATGGACTCCAAGGTTCTGGACCTGAGCACCCTGAAGGATATAGTTACTTACCAGTGGCCAGTATGGAAATGGAGCAAGTTTGAGGGGGAATTCAGGAGTACTTTAGACTTATCTTTTAGATATAAAAGTGTTATCTTCTTTGCCTTATCTTTTAAGCATACAAGTAGACATTGCTTATAGGAAGTAAATATGTGGATTTGGAATTCAGGAGAGAGGTCTAGACTGGGAATTGGTGGCTGACACTCAGTGATATTTATTATGAGATTACATGAGATCACCAAGGCAGTGACTATAGACAGAGAAGAGGACCAAGGACTAGACCCAGGGAAACCCCAGAGTTAAAAGGTCATGAAGAAGAGAAAGAATCATAAAACATGAGCAAGAGGCAGCAGCTACCAGTGTCGGATGAATCCTGAGTGTCCTGTCCTCTAAGCCAAGTGAAGAATAATATCACAGAGGATCCAGTTCCTAAAATATATCTATTACCATCAGTGTAAGTGAGTGTGATGTGATTTAACATTTTGCTATACACCTAGGTTTATTTTTATCCTATTTTTATACTGGGAAACAAGGTAATTTTTTTGTTTGGAATTTTGCCTG
Organism: Ictidomys tridecemlineatus; assembly: GCF_052094955.1. NCBI lineage: Eukaryota > Metazoa > Chordata > Mammalia > Rodentia > Sciuridae > Ictidomys > Ictidomys tridecemlineatus. Next base: position 155,490,634 of record NC_135478.1, on the reverse strand, counting down.
CTAAGAACAAGTCATCTTGTTTTGGTTGTTTAGGTTTCAAAGAATCGTTTTTGTTTTAAATAGTTTAAGAACTAGAATTTGTGGTAATAATGTTTTTGTGGTGATTTTGTTTCTATTTGGTCCACTATTTACAGAAGATGAAAATGTGATATATTAATAAGATGTCCATTATACTTATTCTATGAGGCTACATTTAAATGTATTTTTTAAGAGAGAGAGAGAGAGAGAGAGAGAGAGAGAGAGAGAGAATTTTTAATATTTATTTTTTAGTTTTTGGTGGACACAACATCTTTGTTTGTATGTGGTGCTGAGGATCGAACCTGGGCCGCACACATGCCAGGCGAGCACGCCACCACTTGAGCCACATCCCCAGCCCTTAAATGTATTTTCTGTGTAATTATTTCAAGAAAAATAAACTCCTTTAATGGGATCAGTTTGGTTATGATTAGTATCCTTTGTAACTAACACTTTTTTGGCTTCCTGTTCTTGTGCATCTGTGCATTTGAAAAGATGATGGACATTTGACTTGAAATTATTAAATAATCCTTTATAATAACTTTGATTTAATATATGCAGAAATTTATATCAAGAATTGACTAATATATGGAAGTTTATTCTCTTCTTATTGAGTATTTCCATATTTTTTTCAAGCACATCAAGTAGTTAGTTATATACCAAGTACATATAAATGAAATTATAGAATTATTAAGAATGCACTTTTATGATCTTAGTAAAGTGACTAGATTTTGATATTAATTTGCTTGTATTTCATGTGCTTTATATTGTCTCCTGCTTGTATCTGAATTCTTGGCTTCTGAGTTGCCACCTACTGAATAGGCTTTACAGTATCCACAGATTAATGCAACAAAGTTAAGAAAATGAAAAGCAAACTGAGAAAAAAAGATATACTACAAACCTGATGAACCACATTGCTGAGGAGAACAGAGCTGAATAAACACAAGCTTCCCTTTTTGCAGTAACTGTTCCAAACCAAGCAAGAGCTGCTGCTTTCTTTCAGGGAAGGGAAAATAGTGACCGGGTTTTCTTTTATTTTTCTAGTGAGCAATTTAGCTGCTACCTCCATTTGGCATATTCTCTCACTTCTTTTATTGGAATGTGGTTATAAATATAGATATGGCCTTCTTTACCACAATGCATATTTCTTTACCGCAATGTATATTCAGAGCCATATTTACTAATGCAGATATTTAAGTTTTCTCTGAGATGTTGTTTAGAAAGAAATGGTGCAGGGAAAAATGCAGCACCAACATGGGGTACACCCTGTTCCAGGCATATAAGTGTGTGTCTGGTCTGTGGAGTTATCACCAAGGAGAGAAGACTGCTCTCCCAGATGGCATTACCTTAATAGAAACTGCTAATATGCACATGCTTGAAAACCATGTTCTAATCCAAGTTGTCCTGGCAGCGTGTTATTTTTAAGAATAGTTGAATTAACTCTTGAACCTTTCCTTTAAATATTTCTGATTTTTGAACTGGACCTTTTGAAAGAGAATAGCTCTCCCAAGTAGGTTGTCTTTGGAGTATGGTGTGTGTGCACCTTTGTGCGTGTTTGTGCTGTGTGTAAACCGTTGTGTGTTTTGGCATGACCTGAGTCAGCAGGAAGGCTCCAGGGTTCGGGCTGCTTTCATCCTCTGTTACACCCTTACAACCTTCCTGTTTTACGATAATTCTGAAATCTGATGCTTCTGCTCCTTTTAACTCAGAACTGTGTTTATTTGCCTGTGGCCTATTTTATTGTAAAATAAAAATCTTAAGAATCCTATGTTTTGGGGGTGTTTTTTTCCCTCAAGAACAGTATGGTTGTCTTAAAGACTAAATGACTGTGCTTTTAATAGTGTGTAAAGATTCAGTAAAAAATAAATCCTGGCAATTTTGTTTTAAGAAGAAACTTTTAAAGGCAATACATGCTGCGGACTTCAAAAGTCCAATCAAACAATTAAGAACAAACTGTACTGTGTGAACTTATGGTTTTCTTCTGGACTTGCCATAGTGAGCTAAGTCTTAAGCCTCAGAATTCCAACTGTCCATTGGTTAGGAATTTGGATCACAATTATTTAAAAATAAGTTTTCACAGATCTTGAATGTCTCCAGGGATGTTCCCCCCTGTGCCAGATGATGGGATTGAGGCTGATTTGCTTTCCCTCTGCCAGGGTAAACATTTGATAGATGGTTGTCATTTATTTTACCTAATAGCCTCATTGTTTCTTAGTAAGACTACTCATTGGTGATGCATGGTAGGTAGTGGAGTAATTCATAACAGTTGGTGATATACTTGGATATACTTACTTATTTTTGAAATTTTTCTAATTTTTGTATTAATCTATCATGCAATATTTACTCTGTTTATTATATATCCAGCACCTATGTGTTTTAGGTGCAGTAAAGGTAACAGATGTGTAAAATGTCATCTTTGTCCTCAAGGATGTTGCAATGTGTCTAGTGTTCCTTAAGAATGGAGAGTGGGACATTTTAAGTAGACAGTTCTTTTCTTATGTGGGAATATTTGACACATTGCAGTAAGCTTCCCTGGTCCCTGCCTAGTAAATGTAGCACTATCAGTTATTCTGGTAGCAAGTTACATCTAAAAAAGTGTTAGCTATACTCCATCTCCTAAGAAGACCTGGGAGATGTAGATGATATGCTACATGGATAGGAAGTGATTATAGTACTGTGTTGTTGAAACTCTGTTGAAGGAATTATATGTGCCATAAAAGCTGAGAAAATACAAAATACAATAACAATAACTATATAAAACAATGGCAGGTTATTGCTCCCATGCATGCCACATTGTATTCTGAATCACTCTCCTCACAGCTCATTCTGATCTTTTTGCTAGACTGTCCTGTCTTCAATCATCTTTCTTGGATAACTCCTATTTAATCATCAAGAGAAACTACATTGTTAGAATTTCCAAGAAGACTTCAAGAACTTTCTCTCTTCTGATTGAATTGGATGACTCCAACTTTGCTCTTATAAATCCTTGGATATGTAACATTGTGTTCCAGCATTCTACTGACATCATGTACTACAGATATATTATAGCTGCTCAATAGAGTAGACACTTATTGCAGGCAGGAACTGTACCATACCTCTGTTCTAACTAGTAAATTCTATGTGTGTAGTACATGTTCAGTTCACTGACCTGTACTTAACTGGTAAATGATGGAGGCATCTATATTGTGTAGTTCATTATTCTTGACATCATATTAAAACTGTTCAAAAGTTTCCTGTAATATTTAACATTACTCATCCTAAAAGCATTTTCATGCTCTACTGTTGGAAATGTAATTTGGTACAATGCCTTGGGAAAGTCATTTGGCAGTAGGTATCAAGAGATTTACAAGTTCATGGCATTTGATTCATTAATTCCATTTCTGGGAACCTCTCCTAAGGAAACAATTCTAATTATAGGAAAAAACCATATACACAAAAGTCTCCATTTCAGCACTGTTACTAATAGCAAAAAGTTGGAAAGTCTTCAACAACTCTGGGTAGTAAAAACAGACTTTGCTAATTATTGATAAACCATTCTAATGAATAATTTTGGGATAATTATGGGGAATTATGTGAGAATATGATCTGGCTTTTAGATGAGATGAAATTATCCTGAAGTTAAAAGGTAGAGATTATTGGCCCAGAAAAATAATACAAAATACAAAATAATTTGAACGTACAAAATAATATGGATGTGTAACCTTATTTTAGTATTATGCAAAGATGGATACACAGATATGTATAGGTTAAAAAAATCCAACATGACATATAAGGTATTAACAATGGTGACCTCTGGATATTGGAAATTGAGATTTATAATTTCTGATTTTTATTGTGTATTTCTTAATTTTCTATAAGATTCACTACACAAGGCATCATAGTAAAGGATTAAAAAAACAAATTATTGAAAACAATTTTAGTGTCCATTAGTAATGTGGTTAAATTAATTATTATGGGTATACATGCTAAATTATTTTATTACACTTAAAGACAGCACATATGAGAAATTTTGATAATGTGGTACAATGTCACTATTGCAATATTCAGTGAAAAACACAAGATGAGAAACTTTTTACATAGGTTAGTCTCATTATTATATACTTCCAAAGCAGATCTCAGTGATTGTTTAGTCTAAGGGTGAAATCCTGGGCTTTTATCCTTTTCTTTGGTGGTTGTTGTATGTTTTTTGTAATGAATGTATAATAACTTTTTAGACGAAGAAAATACATATAATCAAAAATCCTATTAAAAGAGCTTAGATATATGTTTCAAAAGTTCTAGGTTATTGTACAGGTGGTTCCAAAAGGTTATTGCTGCAAATCATGGCTATGTTTAAGTAAAAGTAACACTTGGTACTAGAATATAATGAGAGGATTATGTAATGTATTCTATAAGGATAAAGTAAGAATCTGCAAACTTCTTAGAGATGAAAATGGCAACAAAATTTTGTATAAATTCAGCATAAAAGTCCTGGGGCTGTGATTTGGCTTGGATTTGTTCTTTAGAAGTTAAAATGGTGTAATGGTATTGAGAGGTGTCAGACCTTTAAAAAGTGGGCCCCAGTGGGAAGTAGTAGATCATGGGAGCACTACTCTCAGAAGGGATTAGAACTCTTCTCCTCTTTCCAGGAGTGTAGGTTGTTATAAGGTGATTCCATCCTACCTGGTCCTCCTCCTCTGCCAGCATTGCTTGCCACCATCATGCACTCTCCCACCATGAAATGCCACCTGCCATCTTGTGGCATGATATCACCTCCTTGTCATATCTGGACTTCTAAGCTTGGACTTTTGGTTTCCTGAACTGTGAGCCAAAATAAATCTCTTTTCTTTGCAAATTACCAAGGTTTGGATATTTTGTTATAGCAATACGAAATAGATTGAGACAGGTGTATTCCTTAATATTACTTTTCACAAAATTATTTGTTCAATCTTTCATTCAACAATTATCCATTGAGATGTGCTCGGATGCTAGGGATCCAGGAATAAGAAATACAGAAGGAGTCGATAGCTAAAAATGACTCCCCTCTTACCTTTTGGGCAAAAGTTGGAAGAAAGTTAAATTCCATTGTGCCAGCAATATCTTATCTGATCAAAAGTCTAAAGCATCTTTATTTTATAAGTAAGATTTACTGGAATTTCCAGATGTTCTTTCAGATCTTTAATTAGGTTCCCTGATTTCTGTCTCATTTCAGTGTTGAAGTCAGCAGCCAAATACCACATATGGAAAACGATTCCTCTGGAAGTAAATTGAATATGTAAAAATTTACTGTCACTTATCTTAATATTTAATTCAATAAAACTTCTGTTTCTCAGTGTTTTACCACACATTTTCATGTGTCTGCTAAATTTTTGGGAATGCTACATAATTCCACAGAAAACTAAATGGATTCTACATCATTTAAAATTGCTTTAAGGGTAATGTGATAAAATGTTCTTTGGAGTAATTAAATATATCAAGTACTGTTTGATTTCTTATTTGTTTAACCAATCTTTTAATTTGCTTTCTATATGGCAATTTCAGAAAGCTATTAATATCGCTGTTTATTTAGAGGGCTTCTGCACAGATTTCCATGGGAAAATTTACCTGATGATAGACTCAAGAAGAATTTTTAAGGATCTTATTAGCAACAGAAAAGATTCTTTACACAAATTACCAGCTACTTCAGATGATTATGATTATTTTCAAAGCTAGAACAAGTTATTTTGGAATCCTTTTAGTTCAACATTCTAGATCTATTCTCCATGTGATATTGACTTAAAATTTAAAAAGCAGATGTAGGTCAAAGGAGATTCTGCAAACACTTTCGGTGTTTCATCCTGGGGCTTTGATAACTTGAAAGCAAAGAAGAGTTCTTCTTTATATCTAATCTGTAACTTCCTGATATATGTTAAAGTCATCTCCTCCTAGATTTTCTTCATTACAAATGCAAATAAAAATAGAACTCTTATGCTATCTGATGGTATCTGTTTTGTCCAGGGAGATAGAAGCATAACATTTCACAAAAGACAGATGTCATGAAGAATTCTCAGAAACTTAATAGAAGTTTGTTCTAGGAGTTGTAGTGGGAGGTAGTGAGTGAGAAAGTGGGCTTTCGATCTTCCATTTATTTCTTATACTGCTGGAATGTTTTACTGTGAACATACTAGTACTTTAATGGTTTAAAACAAAGAGATAAATTTTTATTTATTTACATACTAATTGTAGGTTTACCTTAAGCTTTTGGTATTTTAGGGGCCCAATAAATAGTTAATTGACTCTCAGCATTTACTTACAATTATTTTTTTATTTTTATAAGGGAGCTTACCAGCTGCTGATCTTAAAAGAATGTAGCATTTAAAGTTTTTAACAATATACAAGACTTAGAATAAACTAGCGCAAGCACTTTTAACATTTTAAAAAGCTATTTAAAGAATGGCCTTATATTTGTTATATTTGGTCCCCAAATACAGAAAGTATTTTTTTTCACTAAAAAAAAAAAAAGGTCCCTAGAGAACGCCCTTTAACCTGTCATCTTTTCTAACCAATCATTATTAATAGTTATTCTTCTCATGTTTTACATATTTTAAGAATCCCCAGAAAACATATTAATTTTCTTCTACTGCTAAAAATAAATAAGTGTAACAAAATTTTTCTAAATATAGTGTATTTCCATTTATTGTCATTTCTTTCACAGGCCATGGTAAGTGACTAACTATGGAGAAATAAGTAGTGGAGGAGGACAAGAATGTTGTTCCAGGGCCTTTGTGATGCCACTGTCATCTAAAAACCATGTAGTGGGTTTGTTTCAAGATTGCATTTGAGGACCACCCTATTCAAGCCACATGCCACTCTGTGCAGATGTGGACAGTGTGCTTGTGTTTCGCCTGACACACTAATGCTTAGTTCTTAGGTGCCAACATGGTAAATAGACTTAGTCCCTCTTTGGGCTAATTTGTTTCTCACAACTTTTGTAACTTATATTAAATATATGGGTGCCAAGAGAAAGCCAGCTTTCTACTCTCTCCTCTGCCCACTCAAACCAGGACTGAAGGAGTACTAAATTGTGGGCTCCCTGTCTTCTCTGGTCACATTCAGATAATTAAAAGTCTTCAAGACTCCTTAGCTTGAAGTGACTTCAGTTTAGTAATTCTCAATGTAACAGTCAAGTTTCATTCAAGATAAAACTTCCTCCATTCCCTTGGCTCAGACCAGCTGCATGGACAGCCCTGAAATAAAGAAAGGCAGAGCCCACATAGCTGTTTCCCCCAGCTTTTGGCCCTGCACTCCAGCTTGATGGAGGTGGTGAAATTGGGAAGCATGAAGAAAAAGCAGGAGGCAGGAAATATGTTGCTGCTGGGGAGCTGACATCCCTGTTTGAACAAATGGTTAAAGCTGGTGCTTTGTCTGGTGGGTGTTTGTCAGGGTCCATTCACCTACAGTTCCTTGGACTAAGTGAAATGCTCCCTGACTGGCCAATTACTTCCTCATCCTCAGCATTCATCTTTTTGATTCCTCAGGCTCCTGTGGGATACCAGTCCACAACCCCAAAACTTCAGGAAACCTATCGATTTAAGTGTACTCTTTTTCAGTCCTTCTCATTAATCTGAAGGTAGGGTCAAGTATACCTTCCATTATCACTAAGGAGGGTGAGGAAGAGGGCATGGAACATTGACAACTCTCTCAAGAAATTTTCCATCTCTTTTCTCCAAGGCTTTGGCCAGTTTTACCACAGCCCTTTTATACTTTTTGAGTTTTGCAGAGGTCAGGGTACCCAGACTGGTTTTCAGTTATTCCTTTTCCTTTGTGCATTGGTGGTCTGGAAGGTGGAAGCAGTTGATACCTACTTTCTTGGGGCTTCAGCCAAAATGGAAACAACTATTTTAATAATAGGTTGGAAATATAACTTTTCCAAACATAAAGTAAATTATTAGATACTTTTTACACTCAAATATTTCTTTGTAAAGTCTTTTTATACAAGTGTGTGTGTGTGTGTGTGTGTGTGTGTGTGTGTTAGAAGCAGTAGTGCTGACTCTACTACATAAAATATAAATTTAGGTATCAAAGCTAAGTTAAGCTGACACACATCTCAAAGTCATGTTTTATTTATTTAGATTTAGGTACCAAAGATAAGCTAAGCTGATACACATCTCAAAGTCATCCTTTATTTATTTAGATTGATTATTCATTCATTTGAATAGATAATAAATAACATATTATGAAATCTAAAATATACGAAAGAATATATGATGACAAGTACATCTTTCTTCTGCTCTGGTATCTCAGTCACTATTCCTAATATTTTATTAACTATTCTTAAGGTTATTTTCTATATATTTCTGGAAACCTCAAGATCCACGTGAATAATTGATAATAAATAGTTTTCTAATTGGGCTCAAACTGACCTGATTCAGTGTTACATATATGTTATCTGTTATCTGTTAGAGTTATTAGGCATGGAACATAACTAATCTTGGTAAACCTTAGTACTTCATCTGTAAAATAGAAATCATAATAATAAACACCATAGAGTTGTGAAAACTGAGAAAAATAGATTTCAAAGGATTGGTACAGTTTCTGTTACTCAGTAAATGTCAGTTTTTTGAAGTCCCACACTTTGTTGCATAACATGAGCCTGTTTTTTCCCCCACCTTCAACATTAGCTGCTCTAATACCAACATCCTATGTTGCCTCCCTACATAGACCCAGGTCCAAAACCTTGCTGTGCTGTGGGGTGCACATGGTGCCCTGTACATATATGTCTCTGACATAGCACTTCCTAATTGTAATGTCGTTAACATTTATTTTTGTCTGCAACTTAATATGTTCTTCTATGTTTTGTCACTCAATTCAATGATTGGCACATGGTAAACAGTAGTTAATTTTTGAATCAAAGAATTTGCAAATTAAGCTTCTTCACTGAAGGCCTGTTTTGTTTTGACAGAAGGGAAATAAACAGAGGTGAAATATTTTGATGCTGTGGGACTTGTGGGGACTATGGGACCAGTTCACCTAGAGTCAAGAAGGAACATTAGCTGAGTGGAGAGAGGGGTTTCTAAGGAGAAGGCAATAGGTGAATGTGGAAGGCCACAGAAATCAAGTTACACATTTAGATGTTTTACATAGACCATATGTTGAAGTCACCCTTGCTCCAGGTATTAGAAAGTGGCCACTTGGAAGCTCTTAAGGGAGACCATCTATGTTACTACACACTATATCAGTTAGTTGCAGAAAGCCCAAAGTGTCAGGAGATTTTTAATAAAGGGATCAAGAAAATGAGCCATTTTTCTCTTTCCCTTCAAAGATCTATTGCTTAGATTAAAAGCATAGAGTTTGTATTTGTGGTAGTATTTTAAGTCTGTGCCTTTTTTAAAAAAAAAATTTTAATTGTTGATGAAACTGTCTTTTATTTATTTATTTATATGTGGTACTGAGAATCAAACTCAGTGCCTCACATATGCTAGGCAAGCGCTCTATCACTGAGCTACAACCCCAGCCCAGTCTGTATCTTATCATATGCTTCTCCATAAAGTTTTTGACAGCTAGAATGAAATACTAGTAAGTTACTGACAACTGTCACTATGCATACTTTGAATTTTCTAAAGGAAATAGTATGTAACGGTCCCAACTGAGTATCTCTTGTATTTTTGAAATGAAGAAATATATTGTTCTACATACTATCCTGTTATTCTCAGGTCTCAGTATAAACAACTTAGATTTTATTAACTGCTTTACTGAAAAAAAATCCATTTAAAGTATACAATTCAGTATTGTTTAGTATATTCACTAAATAATAGTGATGGTTGTGCAACCATCACTACAATCTAATATTGAATACCTTTGTCCCTCCAAAAGAAACTCCATATCCATTAGTAATAAATTCCTATTTTTCCTTTCCTTCCTCTCAGCTATAACAATCACTAATTTACTTTTTTGTCACTGTAAATTTGCCAATTTTGGATATTCAATCTAAATGGAGTCATACAATATATTTATTTTGTGATTGGATTCAGTCACTCAGCACAGTGTTTTCAAGTTTCAACTATATTGTAACCTGTTTCAGGACTCAATTTATATGTACTACTGCTGAGTATTATTCCATTGTATGCATATAATACATTTTATTTGCCCATTCACCAGTTGGTAGATATTTGAGTTCTACTTTTTGGTTATTGTGAATAACAATGCTATGAATATTCATGCACAAGCTTTTCTGTAGAAGATATCTTTTAATTTTTCTTGTGTATACCTAGGAATGAAATTGCTGGGTCATTAGTGTTTGCCAACTCTTATCACCCCTGGGCGCTGGAGCCAATATACTTGGGAACTTTTACTTTATTTTTCCATATTTTTCCATATTTTTTTGATGATTTATAATTGAACATAATGGTAGAATTTGTTACATATTCTTACATACTCACAATATTACAGTATATTTTGGCCAATGTCATTCCCCAGCATTTTCCATTTTCCTTGCTTTCTCTATTGATCTGCCTTTGATTTTCTGGCATTTATATTTTTTATTATGGCTATTCTAGTGGTATATCATTGTAGTTTTCATTTGCATCATCCTGAAGACTAGTGATGTTGAGAACCTTTTCAAGTTCTTATTAGTCATTTGTAATATCTTTGTGGAGAAATATCTTTTCAAGTTCCTTTTCTATTTGTTAAGTTGGGTTATTTGTGTTTTGTTGTTGAGTTGTAAAAACTTACACACTCTAGATGTTAGGTATATATCTATGATTTGTAATTATATTATTCCATTATGTAGACTGATGGTATCATATTCAACAAAATATTTTAATTTTGATGTAGTCCAGTTTAGCTGCTTTTCTTTGATCAATTGTGCTTTGGGGGGCTGGGGATGTGGCTCAAGCGGCAGCGCGCTCGTCTGGCATGCGTGCAGCCTGGGTTCGATCCTCAGCACCACATACCAACAAAGATGTTGTGTCCGCCAAATACTAAAAAATAAATATTAAAAATTCTCTCTCTCTCTCTCTCCTCTCTCACTCTTCCTCTCTCACTCTCTCTTTAAAAAAAAATGTGCTTTGGTTTTGTTACTGAAGAAACCTTTGCCTAATCCAAGGTCATAAAGTTTCACTCCTGTGTTTTGTTTTGTTTTTTCTATCAGTTTTAACATTTTGGTCTGTGGTCCATTTTGAGTGCATATGATTCTCTAGTTGTTCCAGCATCATTTAGTATAATAACTTTCCTTTCTGCATTAAATTGTTAATACTCTTGTCTAAAATCAATTGACCTTGAATGGGAAAGGTTTGTTTCTGGACTCTATTCCATTGACCTATCCATCTGTTCTTATGCTACTTGTCTTCATTATTATAACTTTGTAGTAGTGTATTTGAAAATCAGGAATTTTAAATCTGCCATATTATTCTTCTTTTGGCTATTCTGAATTTTGTTGTATTTGTTAAGTGCTAGGGATAGAACACTGGGTTTCCTATATTCTGGGCAAAAGTCTTACCACTAGGCATGAGTTCCACCACTGGGCTACACCCCTTTCCTAATTTCCATTTGAATTGTAACATTGGCTTGTCAATTTCTGGGGAAAAATGATAAAATTATGATGGGGATTGCAATGAATTTGTAGATCAAATTGGAGACAATTGCTATCTTTATATTAAATATCCCATCTGTGAACATGGGATGTATTTCCAGTTACTTAGATCAACTTTAATTTCTGTTCACAGTATTTTACAATTTAAATGCAGAAGTGTTTCATTTCTTTCATTAAATTTTTTCTTAGGAATTTGATGTGGATCATGTTTTATTGACCTTTTATTTAGTTTTATTGTGTAAACTGATCAAAAGTTTCTGAGAATTTCTAAATATAATATAATTTTTTACAGTTAGAAAACTGTAAAAGAAAATAGTTTCTTGTCACTTCTGTTCCTGCATATTGCTCTCAAATAATTTTGCCTCTTTAAGGAAAAAAAAAATGTTCTTTTGGTTTCTGATTTTAATGTGATAAAAGTTCAGTATGCCATGGCAGTGCTACCATAATATAGATATATTAGTGAATTTTAAAAGTTTATCCTCTTTTTTCATCCAGTTGGACTTCAAACTTTGCTGAATATACATTGGAAATGTTTCTCAAATTCATCCTTTTCTTATATTTTGTTAGGTAGGCCTACTCATTCAATGGCTATCTTTTATTGGTGAGGTATCTTTTTTGTTGTTGTTGTTGCTGTTAGCTAATTTTCATTATTTCCCTGTCCTTTAGCCTCTTCTTAGAAGCCTTTCTTTTGACTCATTTTCTTTTAATAGACAATTAATTTTCCCTATTTCTGTGATCCTACAATGTACTTATGATGCCAGAACAATATCTTTCAATGGCATAGGTCACCATCTCTATATATCTATTTTTTTAAAAAATATGTTTTAGTTGTAGATGGACAGAATAACTTTATTTTTATCTATTTATTTTTATATGGTGCTGAGGATAGAACACAGTGACTCACATGTGCTAGGTGAGTGCTCTATCAATGAGCTACAACTCCAGCCCAATTTGTTTGAATCACTAGTGTATCATTTAGCTTATTCTATGTTTTTTATGTTTTCCCTCCAAGTTTCTACTCCCTGATTAAATTTCAAATTTATTGACAGTAATGACTACTGAATTCTCCTTACCTTTGTATTTTTAGCACCTATATTTTCGAACTAAGAAAACAGTAAAGTTGCAATCCTACAATTGAAAAAGAAAGTTCATATTTATAAATTAATGTTCTTCTTTTATGTCTGTCAAATTAGGGATATTGCTAATTGCTAACTTGGTGAGACCTTTATTGATAAATAAATGAGCAATTACAGTTTTTTCAAGGTAGAAGTCCTACTTTTTTTTTTAACTTGATTGTTCCTATTAAGCATCCAAAAAATTTTTTAAAAAATTTTTTAAAAAATCTTTTCTGGCATTATTTTATAATTTGGTTTTATCTGTTTGTTCTATTTGCATGCTGAAGGGGAGCTAGTATATAGTAATCTGAGCTAAGTGGAAAACAAGTGTTCAATTCCAATGAGCAAAAGAAGAAGATTACAGTTTTTAAAAACAATTTTTCCATTCTGAAGAATTGTTACAAACACTACAGTATTTATATTCTTTTAAATTATTTAATGTCATATGCTTATAATAGTCATTGGGTCTCTATTTCTAGATTTTTGGTTAAGATGCTACATCTATACTAATAATTTATCAAAATAGTATTCAAAATATTCATGATTTTAACTTTATACCTTTTCTTTATTCTATGTCTTAGCAATACCCTTCTTCAAACATTATTTTAAGTTCTTCTTTGAGCTTCCACTTTTATTCTACTTTCTCCTATCATTTTAGACTGTAAATCCATGAATCCATGATCATAAGGACCATGTCTTAGCTTCCTTTGTATCTCAAATGCCTAGGCTAGCATTGAATAAATATATTTTTAAAAGTGTCCCATGGTTTGTTTACCATATAATTTAAAATAGAATAAATATTTCTCAAAGGGAGGAGAATTTCTGAGAGTAATTTTTTTTTTTAGCATCTTAATATCCAAACTCTGCTTGCTTACAGGATGACTTAATCAGCACCATATCAGAGACAGCTTGCTGTGTTTACCATTGTTAGTTGGGCCAGCATATGTCCAAAACAGTTGGAACGAGGAAAACAGCATTGACTTGCAGCCAAAGTAGAGGGGGAGGGAGAAAGAGTTCTTTAGCTATTGAACAGGACTAAATGCTTTGGACAATGTAGGATACTTCTGTAGAAAGGGGGATCATTTAAGTCACAAAAGGAAAAAATAGATGCATTTTGCAAAATCTAAATACACTGAAATAATAAAAGCAAATTGGTGGTATTGTTTTAGCTTTTTTAAAAATATAAGCCTTTGGAAGTACTATAATCTTTTGTTGTTGTTGTTTTTGTCAACCAAACAAGGGAATTCTAAGATATTTATAATGTAGATTTTCTTTTTTTCATTTTTAGCCTTGTGACTTAAGTGGGTTTTGTTGTTTATGATTCCTGGAAATTTTCTGTTTCTTTATTAAGCAGTGTGGGAGTCCTTGAATATCCATTCCATTTCATAGGATCAGAATAATATCTCTGGTTTTCCCCCCAAACTGGGAATTATATTGCTGTATAGTAAAACTTTTTAAATGAGAAATATGTCTATTCTAATTTTCTTAAGTAATGAATTACAAAAATAGATATTTTATGCATTATACCCTCTTGAGAATCAACTCTTAGAGAAAATAAATATTTTTATTGAAACAGAAAAGGAAATGGAATGGAAGGCTTGAAGAGAAGTTTCCAAATACCACAATCAGGAATAAACAGTTGTGACTATAATTCAGCTTTCTTTCTTAAGCAAAGCCTGACCTAGGGTAATTTTTAGTTAGATAAAGTTTTCCAACATTCAGTTCTCTGTCATTTCTTATTTTATGAGGGTACATCCTTTTCTCTTTGTTCAGAACTTGTTCTCCTGGTTATTGCTTTACCCACAGAGGTCACTGAAGACCAAGAGTAATTATCTCTCTCTTAAGACATACTTTCTGATAGAGATTAAAAAATAAAATAATGCAAACATGTTATGTATAATTTTGGGGTGAGGAGGGAATAGTCTTGCCACAAGAGAGGGCATAAGCTACATCAGTTTTTTGTTTTGCTGTAAACAGGAGGAACCAAAGACTGATAGAAGTGGAGTGATCAGGATAAGAACTGTGGAGTTCTTTCTGCCATATTCCACTTCTGTCCATTGACAAGATATAGGACATTAGCCAGCAATTGAGAGAAGATCAATAGATAGGTTGGTTTATTCATTGCTTTATTTTATATAACATCTGTATCCTGTGCTTGAAAGAATCACATTAGGAAAGACTTGGTATTAACAGTGATGTTAGTGAAAAGTTTGGTGAAAGCATTTAAGCATAGCATATAAGGTGGAAGCTAGGCTCATATCCAAAGTCCTGGAGGTGAGCATGCACAGAAGCGAAGGCTGTTGGGTACTAGGCATCAAGCCATCAGATGTTGAGTCTTGGTTATCAGGTCAAGTGTGTCAGGTCTGGCTTTCCTTTTTTTTTTTTTTTTTTTTTGCTGAAGATGAGTTTTTCTTAGGAAGTGACTTAGACATTTATGCAAATGGACATCTGCTGTGCCAGCCCCACCTGCTCTCCAGACATGCCCAGAAATTTCTGAACCTTGGCTATGACTGTATAATGCACCATGCCAAATTTACCTTGGTAGGAATAAACCCAACTGGACTGACTCCCTAAGTGTAATGGAGACATGCCTAAAGTGCCAGGTTGAATTTCCTTACTGAACTCAGGAACCACACGAAATTCAGCCTTCATGCTTCTCCTTCTACCCTGCAAGGTGAGGAAACCTGAACCACCCCCATAAAAACCAATTTCTCTTAAGATAGAGAAAAATCACATCTACTCTTGTTTTCTCTCTTTTGATTGTGGCAATATTTTTTTTTATTTTCAAGGATTACAAAATATAAACCACTAATTCAAAGCATTTTTTTTTAAAAAATGAGACTTAAAATTGTGTATAACAAAGGAATTTTAAACTGCTGATTGTTCTACTGGTCTCTTCTAAATTATATTATTAATTCTGTGGAAAATAAATAGAAGCTATTGGATTCAGAGTGACTTTGCTAAGCTCTATGATTAGGAATGTATTTCCTATGAATTTGGAACATTTTTTGGAACTATTTTTTTCCATAAGTTTTTTTTTTTTTAATAGTGCTTAATTACCAGGACAATTTTGAGGTACCAGATCTTTTTAGCGGTTTGGCTACAAATCTATCAATAGGATATAATTGCCAATCTTGTAGTATTATTATTGCAGCTTTGAGGTACATAGGATGGTATTTTAAAACCCCAAGGTTTAAAAGTATTTTGTTTAAAGAAAGATCAATGTACACATTATTAACAAAAATTTAAATGCCAAATAAACACAATAATTTTTAATTTCCAAACATTCCTTTGCAAAACTCATTCAAATACTGATTTCTAGAAGATACACTGACCTTTCAAAGATAAATTTATGAAAGTATGTAGCAACTGCTACACAGATTAGAGCCACCTTTCATTTTATTTTATTAAAAGAAATTTTAATTGAACCAGTATTTGTTCTATACTTAAATTTTTGTAAGGAATATTATCTCTGCCTCCTAGAAAAAGAAATCAGGAAGAGGACCCACCTAAGTCTTTTAGTATGGCATATTATACAGTGTTTTCCATTTATCACTATTCTGAGTATTTATCATGTTTTTAAATAAGCCAAATAGAAAAGTACCACTTAAAAAGCAATGTTGTATGAGTGACATTGGCAAAGTCACTCTAACTTGTCTGTTGCTTATTATCCTCACGTAAAATAGAAATAAGGCTGCTGCATTCAATGAGAGAAACCATACAAAAATCATAGCAAATGCTTAGCATATAATCATTTTAAAATGCCAACATTCTTCTTTAGATTCTTGTTTTCTAGTTAACTGTTTAATATGAAGTGCAAACAGTAAAGTCTAGGGTACATTAACCTAATGAAAATTCTTGGAGCTTGTTATACATAGTATTTTCCTTGTCAGCACATTCTATTCCCTAATCATGCCCTATTTTAGATGAAATGAACTGTGATAATTTTTAACCTTCTACATTGGCCAAATGTGAGAGGGGTATCTTGGGTTAAGGTTTTACTTCTGTTGTGTGAGAATAAAAATTGACCAAAGATTCTCTACAGCAATTGGTCAGTAAGCTTTCTCTGCCAGGGGCTTGTGGGAAATATTTTAGACTCTGTAGACAACTAACTGTGTGGCACTCCATTCTGACTTTGTAGTGTAAAAGCAGCTGTAGATAATGCATGAATGAATAAGAGTAGTTATGTTCTCTTTAATGTATAAACACTGAAAATTGAATTTTGTATAATTTTATATTTTTTTCAGAATTTTTTCCAACCATTTAAAAAAATGTAAAAATCATTCTTAGAACAGAGGCTATAAAGTAACAGAGAGACTGGCTTCGTCCCATGAGCAGTAGCTTGCTGATCCCTGCTCTCAGAGTTCAGTTTAATTTTAATATGATTTAGAATTTCCTATGCTTTTGCTTATAGAGAGGTTATACTTTAAATTGTATACAGATATCTCAAGACTGACTGAAATATAGAGATGCATTCTGCAATGCTGACAGTTCCACCATTCAGTTTAGTTCTAGGAACAGATACTATGAGTTCCACCAAAAATAGAAATTTTAATGACAGTCTAATTAAATAGAAGCCACATGAAAAATTATTACATTTTCTTATGTCAAGTTATGGATGTCTTTAATTAATGCACAGATATATATTTATGTATTTGAAACTTGGCTTTTCTGACAGCTTCAGGACTTTTTTTTAAGGTAGACTCTCTGTTTATCTATCAAGTTATCTTTTCATGGCTAGTAATTCTTTCTCAAAATGCAAAGGATTCATGAACCAAAAAAACCCTGGAGTAAGAAAGAAACTGTACTACTACGGTCTATCCTGTCAAATCTTTTCTCACACTGTCAAAAAACAGCTGCCTTTTATTTTATTATTTTTTTTGTACTACATTCTTCAATTACAAAAGTAGTCTAAAAATTTATGAACAATACACTGAGACCTCATTAACACTGTTTACAGTTAATTATGATTCAGTATCTCTACCTCTGAAAAAAATCCAATGGGATTTAGTTAATCAAGTACCAAAGATGACTTCATTATTAGGCAGTCTTCATCTGAGTCTGTAGATCCACAGATTGGAGAGTAAGGCCATGGTGAATTTAACGGGGGTGGGGAGGAATAAAAGGAAATTGTCTAGACACAACAGAATTTTATGTAACTAAAAGAAAGGGTGAAATCCTAAATTTGGAATTAAATACAGAACTGTTTCTTAAAAAGAGCCTTGAAACACATGTGTTAAGAAAACTGCTTTAGGCTCACCTGAAAATATACAAATGTGTCAAAATATGCAGAAATGTATTAAGTTATACATCTCTCTATGGAATATATTGGCAATTACAAGTAAGTGCTTTTCTTTACCTCTAAAAATAAAAAATATGTAATATTATTTTAACAAAAACATTTTGGTCTCATTTATACCAAGGCATAGTCTGAAGTGCATAAATAAAATAGACTGCCTATTTTGTATTACTGAAGAAGAATTAGAATGGAGTGGTTGAGATCTTGGATTCTGGGTCTGGGTAATGTGTGTTCTATTTCTGTTGCTCTACCTTATATCTGTGACCTTGCCAAGGTCCTCTGTGGCTCCTTATCTGTAAATGAGAAGCATACTAGTGTATACTCAACAGGTTACCCAATAGTACCTCCTCAAAATGCTATAAAAAAGAACAAATGAATTAACTCTGTTCTGAACAGTGTTTGATACATTACAAGTATATTAGTGTTGGCTTCATAATTTAAATAATAAAAACAGAACAATCAACATTTTGTTGATAAACTTTGTTCTAACCCATGTTTGGAAAGACTCATGTGGAACCATTATAGGAAAGTCACATTTTATTAGAATGCTTGAGTCCTGAAAACTCACATATTTTAAAATTCACATATTTGAAGTGCTTGCTGACAAACGATAGTAGGTACTTCTATTTACAAGCAAAAGTGGTGCCACCATGTGGCAATAACATAAATATAGCTGCCAGTCCATTTGGTTTGGTGAGTTTTGAAATTATGCAATATTAGAAATTTTTTTGTTTTAATCCTTACTTTTTTTCTAAATTGCATGTACATTTATTATTTTCAATTCAAAATTTTCAGATATCTACAATTCTAATTCTTCTAAAATAAGAGTACATTGTTCTATGAAAGAGCAGTATGTGATTTTTCCCCTGTAAAAAATATATATTTTATTTTTTGACAGATTTATTTATTTATTATGTGGTGCTGAGGATCAAACCCAGTGCCTCACACATACCAGGCAAGTGCTCTACCACTGAGCCACAACCCCAGCCCGGAATAGTGATTTTCAAACTGAGTTCAGGGGAACTTGAATTCCCAGAGGGAAGGCACAGGGAAGGCCGTGAGTGGATGGGACACTGGTTCCTTCTCCTGTTCTCCAAAACAGTTGCATTCATGCTTTATATGTTGGTACTACTCACAAGATTTTTTTGAAGATAGTATCCAGCTATTTAAAGAAATACTTTTGCTTTTTGAAAGCCAATGCTATCCTATATTCGAAAGCTTCAGTAGGTCTCAATGACTTTTTAATTTGTTTCTGTAATAAAGATTTCCTAAACATTAGGAAGCCACAGAGTTTGGGAGTAAAAATAGAATGGTTTAATCAAAGTCCTATTCCCATTCGGAAGGATTGAAAGAGTAAAGGGGAGAAAAGGAAAAGACATTCTGGATCAAAGAGGAAAAGAAGGGAATTCTCATGCACAGCATTTCTACTCTTTTTCTTCTATTTCTCCTCCACATTTAATGAATATTGGTATCTTAAATATATTAAGCATTAAAGCTTTCAAAAATATTAATAATTTTGTACTGGTTCAAGTAATAGTTTCTTGTTAACAGCACACAAGCACCAATAAAACTCTTTTTTTCCCTCCTTTTGTCAAAATTGCACATGGTTACATGCTTCTACAAATATGGGTTTCTGATATAAGAGTACAAATACACTCTGAAAAAAACTTTGCTGAATAAGTGCTATTAGAGTATGTGCTGTGATCATGTATTCAACCAATATTTATTAAAATTATATTATATGCCACATAACATACTAGGTTCAGGAGTTACAAGGAAATCCTCTGCTTCTGATATGTTTTCATAGGAGGAAGTTTTGTTAACCATTTGCAAATAGTACTTGTCAACAATCTGTTTGAAAATATATGTTGTAGAAAAAATAGGGAAGAGGACAGTTTGTGTATCTTCATTGTAGTTCTTTAGTAATGAATTTACTCTAGATCTTGGATGAAGAGTTATACATGAATGAACAAATGAGTCTTATAGATTAATACCAGCATTTTCTGTTTTAAAATGTTAAAATTTCTCATCTATTCAAGATATCTTTTTCAGGTACCTTAATATCAGATTACATTTTTATCTCAAATTACAAAATAATATGGATTAGGTTCTTAGCTCCTTTTACTCTAAAAGTTACATAAATTGGCTTGATTTTGTTGCCATAGTGCAAGGAGCTCAATGAAGCCTTCACCCAGTTCTCAAATAGTAAAGAACTAGCAAACATTGCAATACTTCAGAACTAAGTATGTATTACAAATTAGTTGGCAATTCATGTTTGTGTTATGGTTTGTTATGACTGCTTAATTCAAAAGCATATTTGCTGAGAGGGAGTTTGAATTAAGTAAATCAAAATAATATAGGCTTTGATTAAAAAGTTAGTTTGCTTTAACTTAAGTTGATATTTCAAGGCCTACTGATATTTTAGTCATTTGTGGTTATTTTGTTTCCTGTTCATACTCCTGGGAAATAAGGGAATAGTAAATCAAAGCCCAGATTGCTTTTTGCATTTATTTTCTTTTCATTTATAACATGTATTAGTACACTTTAAGTAACTGAAGACATTTATGATTTGAACAAAATCACTTTGAGGGAGAATTGTGTTTCTGTACTAACCAATTTAAATTCTTATAAAAATTATCCTTTTAATGTTTGATAATTTAGCAATTTTTCTTTTTCCATGATGATGCTATCATAAATATTAATAGCAGAAAACCAACTTGGGAATATCTGCATTACTAAAGTGAAATTTGTGCAGCATTATTATCAAACAAGGCTGTATTACTTTTTTCCTATTTCCCATTTTTGTTACATAGATTCAAGTTTATAATTTAATTTTCTAGAAAAATATATATGCCTTCCAAGACTACACATTTCTAACAAAGAACTTTCAGTAAAAAATTATTTAGCATGTTTCAAAAAATCACTGGTAGTTATTTTAAGTAAAATGTCAAAGAATTTTGGTTAAATAAATTTGAGAGACTTTACCTTTTATATGCATTTATTTAATTCACCTTTCAAAGTGGAGATTTGAAAAATAAAATTCTCACTTTACATTTTTGCCAATTTTGATTTAATTTTCTAATAAGATTACATGGGTATTCATTCATGACTGAGGCATTATCATTTATATAATTCAGAAGATGGCCTATACCTGGCAACCCTACTGAGGCAATCAGCATGAATGGGTAGGCATTATTTTCCTCTGTGTGGAATTGGCATTTAGATCAGAGATGGAATAGTTACCATAAAAGAAGAAAACAAAGCCCTGGAGTGAAAGAGATTCCCATAGAGAGGCCTAGAGAGAAAGTAAAGAGGGCCCAAAGGGCTTCCAGAGGACAGTACCAGCCTGATTGTCCCTACTGCATCAGTTTCTACATGGCTTATGGGTCGATCTCCAGCATCAGAGTGTAAGTTTCTTGAAGGCAGAGGTGATGT
The DNA here is from genome assembly GCF_052094955.1 of Ictidomys tridecemlineatus. Classification (NCBI taxonomy): domain Eukaryota; kingdom Metazoa; phylum Chordata; class Mammalia; order Rodentia; family Sciuridae; genus Ictidomys; species Ictidomys tridecemlineatus. Next base: position 155,469,222 of record NC_135478.1, on the reverse strand, counting down.
TTCCTTGTCTTGACTAAAAAAACTGTTTTGGCATGTCATAGGGCTTTACAAATGTTTGCTGGATCAGGGACTGAGTGTCGACCTCATGATGCAATAAAAACAATGACTTCAGTGTTATTTTAGATACAGCCCTAACAGTCTCCTGTATTTTCTTTACATAGCGTAATATTGAAGAACTGATGCTGCAGTGGAGCTATTAAGGCAAAGAATCATACAAACAAAATGCAAAAGGGCATCCATAAGCTCTGTCCTCAGTCAGCTTATTCTATGATAAAACCAACAGAATCTAAAGGATAAAAATATAAATAAAATTTCAGAATTGTATTTGTTTAAACCAAATCAGTGTTAGAAGGCAAGGGGTAGGTTGTGGTAGCAGACAAGGGAAATATCAAGGTGTGGTTTAAAGCAATTTTCAAGGACTCAAGAAAAGACATAGGCTATTCAACTTAGCAAAGCCTATGAATTCTGCCTGAAAACCTCTCTCCTGTTTATCTCCCTTTCTGTTTCCCTACTTCCACTGTTTTAATTCATTAATCTGGCAGAGAAAGGAGAAAGGGTGAGAAGAGACTCTTTTCCTCTAGCCTCTCTCATTCCATGTGTTCCACTCCCACTGCATAAGCCATTTTTTCACACTTGCTTCTCTTTAAAAACAGCTGATGTCAATTAGTGCTGACAAAACTAGGTAGGTCAGATTGTGGAAGGGAATAAACTCGAGGCCACTGCAGGTTGAATGCCTTGTCTTTACAGTGATGCTGATGCTGGTGGCTCTGGCATTGGCCACACTGCCTGCTTTGTGAAATAACTGTCTCCTGCCTCTTTCTGACCTTTTAAGCCACCTGTGCTTAATGGGGTCCAGTCACCAAGCCATGTGCAGTTGCCCATTTCTTTTTCTTCGTGCATACTGCTGTGTGCCCTGAGTTTCATTCTTCTCTTTTGAATGGCATAGGAGGAGTCAGGCAAGCATAATTTTCCTGTGAAGTTTTTTCTCACACCACCTGGAATAAGCAGTGACTTTTATTTTTAAAAAAACGTCCTATAATGAACAAGATAGTATATTATTTGTGCCTCTGATTATAGTGTGCCTCTCATGACTTTCTTCTACCCACAGAACTGAATCAGCCTATCCCATTCTGCCCATTACAATATTTATGTACTTTATTGTGACCTTTGACAAGAAGGGAGTACCTCAAACTCTTCATTTTTATTTCTATTATATTTAAGAGAGTAATAGCATACAGTTAAAAAAAAAAAAGCGTTAAATGAATAAGGGAGGATGTCATGGGCACCGAACAGTGCTACAGGGCCTGAAGGAATACTGTGTGTTAGAGACCAAGGTTTAGCTTCTGAAAGTGGTAGAGAGGGGTAAACTAGAGAGGTGGTGACGAATTTGTTGATCAAGCAGTGTTTTAGGAAACCCAAACTAAAACACATAGCACAGATTAGGAGAAAGAAATTGAAAAACAGACTTGTTTATAAATAAAAGCTTTGCAGGCACAAGCCATTCCACCCTGCTTGCAGACATAAGGCAACTAGAGTCCCTAAGGTTCCTTTGCCAGAGCTCTCTGCACAGGGGAGGAGTAGCTTCTGGGGAAGGGGTATTTTGTGATGCTAACCTAGAAGAGGAAGATGGTGACATCCAGTGTGAGTGAAGTGACAGGGGTTTTTCTGGGTGGTAGCTCACAGGCCTCCTTTCAGGTGAGTGACATTGAATGAGTATCTTAGCCTGAAATTGACTATGACCTTTTCACAACTGGCAGCCTGCTAGAAAGTAGTAGTATTGAGTACCAGTGATAGGCTTCCTTTGGTGGATTCTGAGCCCTCTGTCATCAAGAAAGAGCCTGTTTTTCTTTTTTTTTTTTTTTTGCTCTGGATAAAAGTTCATAGGTCCCGAACTTGCTCTCGGAGGTAGCTCAGTCTCTTTATCGTATCTCAGGATGGCCAAATTAATGATCTGAAGGAAATATAAACTAGTGTGAATCCTTTGGGGACATTTATCAGGTGGTTAACATAATGGCTAGAATGTTAGAATCCTAGTTTCTCAGGAACATGGAAACTACACCACACAGCACTATTGAAGCTTCTTCCAGGTGAAGTTGACATTTCACACATGAAGTGGTATGGTTAGGAAATAGAAATAAAATGTGCTACTGATGGATCTTCTTCCACCCAGGCCTCAAGGACTTCAATATCTGTTCAAGAAGGCTCATACTGAAAACTGTACTTGAGTTAGCTGATGAATGACCAGTACAATTGCACATGTGTCTTTAAGCCAAATAACCTCCTAATTGATATTGGGTGTCTCTATAATAAATTAGTCCTTACTAATTTGGGATTGGCCAAAAAGTACAGAAGCAAGAGGAAAAGTCTCCACACCATAGAGAGAAGATTATCTCTCTGATAAACTAGTATCATTACACATCTCATTATCTTAGATCTGAGTTTCTAAGATTACACAGTATCACAGGATTCATGCTGATGTGTTAGAATAGGACTAGCCCACCATGGCCAAGTTTAAAATCATCAACAAAATAGAAATATGAAAAAGTTAATGATAGAATTCAGCTATTCCTACTGAGGTTTTAGGTAAGGAATTTCCTGTAGAATTTGGCAGGTACATCACCATACTGAGAGGAAGCCCTGACTGCATGTATTCTGAGGCAGCTATTCTACAATCTTTTCCAGACCCCAAACTAGTGATATTAACTCTATGTGAACAACGTTAAAGCAGAACACACGACAACAGGTTGCCTCTCCCAGTGAACAAAGCCATCGGGCCCCAATTTTCCCAGCTTTCTATGCATGAAAGGAAGAAGAGAGAAAGCAGAATACATGATCAGAGCAGCCTCTCTTTCTCCCCAGATCTAGAAGTTTTAGTGCCTGTGTCCATTTGTCAGTGGTTGTGGACAACCATTTTTTGGTGTAAAGAACATAAGTGTGAATTAGCTCAGCAGGGATACTGTATCCTGAGTTGCTGCCTCTGCAATTATGAATATTAACTGAGATGGTTTCTCAATTCCAGGGCTGTTAAAAAGTTAATTCAGAGTGCTAAGGGTAATCAAGTAGCCATGAGATTGTTGAACATGGTTCCATTTTTTTTTTTTTTTGTGGCAGTTCTGAGTGGAAAAATTAACTAATTGATGCACAAATTGGTGGTGTGACTGAGACAATTTTTTGTGTGAAAACCTGTATTTTGAACACCGCTGCTTTGATGGCACCACGATCTGCCTTCAGCCTTAGTGTGGTTGTACATGGACAAAAGAGTGTATTCTTAAAATGGTCCCATCCCTGGGACCTAAAACATTCTCAAAATGGGGGCTCCTTGTTTTCAAAGCAGCCGATGAAATAGCAACCCAAGTCTTGTTTTTGAACATGTGAAAATTCTCTCTGCTTACCTTTGTTAAGAATAAGAGCATCTAAAGTGAAGCCTACTGTATTATTCTTAGCACTCCGAATTAACTTTATAACAGCTCTGGAATTGAAAAAATAACTCATATTTCTCACAGTAATTTAAACAACATATATGTATGTTGCTTAAATAAACATAATTATTCTAAACATCTGTATGATCTCAGATTTTCTTTTGTTTTTCAAGTGGGAACTTTTTCATTTATAGGTTCATGAAAAACTGTTTCTAGATAATTACATCAGTAGGTAAATATTCCACAGATAAAGGAGTCATAGCCAAAGAAGTAAGCTGTGAAGAAAGAATGAACAGGATTTTATAAAATGGTAATTCAGACTAGAGAATATACATGTGGAAATGTTCTGACTGGGCATTTGGTATATAAGAAGTAGAATAATATAAAATCACATATGTTTGCATATATTTGTAATCTCAAACAGGGGGTGTCCATGTAAAGCTCCGTCATGGTTCTTTCTCAAATGTGTCATGAGGTACTGAGATCTGTTTAAAAGAATCTGAGTCATTTATAGCCAATATTAGTATTACTATTTTTTCCCTATCACCTTCCTTCTAAAGTATGTATCCTTGACCACCTGTTCTGAGTAATTTCTGAGGAATTTTAATATTTCCAAACAAGGTACATTGTGAACAGAGACAATTCCATTTACTCACTGTCAAAACTGGTGGTTAATTTTTCCTTGTAATTGATTATTCCTATTTATGATAACAGAGCAGCTCTAGACAATGCCCACTTTTTCACATTCTCTGATAAGAAATGGACTACAACTTGTTGAAATTCAGCTTTAGCGTTGTTACTATTATTGCTCCTGGGGAGGCTCACTAGCCTGTCACAAAAGATGTAAGAAAAATATAACGTCCCTTTTGGAATCTGATGAGCCTTTGTCACCCACAATGCAATTAATGCTAAAAATAGAAAGAATGACTATGATATGATTATGATTAGGCAGAGATGAGCTATTGTCCAAGTAACAGGAACTAATCCAGCAGGCCAAAGATGACCTACCCAGAACCATCAGTTTGCTGATTGCCATTTCTCTCTGGGTTTGATGAAATATTCATGCCTTTGCTCTCCTCTCTGCAGGCACTATTGATTTCTTGTATAAACGTTGCTATATTTAGTCTAGACAAATGGAATGTGGATTGCTGCTGAATAAATTGGATGAAAGACTGGGATCTTGCCTGCCGCTTTCTCTCAGTCTTGGGCAATTATTTATAATCAAGAGCAGTTTTTGTAAGTTGAGGGTGATTTTTCACAATTTAGTGATTAGTCTCTGAACAAAGGCAAGCAGTTAGACACAATCATTTGTGTTGGGATAGCAGGTTAAGAAGTCAAATTACCCTTTGAGGTTTACAATAACTGTTTCAGAGAGTTGTGGGATTTTTTTTTCTTATCTTTTTTTTTTTTGCCGAAAAATAAATTTAAGGGGTTGATCTTTGTACTTTATGGATAATAGGAATGCCAGTAAGGAGAGACTACAGGGTCTTTTGGATTTTTACATTTTGTCTTTATTGAGTTAAAATCTGACCTTTGTTTACTGGGATTTTCATGTAAAAACTGAAGGCCATAGTTTGGCTTTTTTAATGTAAAATCAAATATATAATTAACAGTCATTGCTTTGGGTTGAAATTAAGCCAGCTTTTTAAGTTAATGCTCAAAATCTCATGTTACCATAGAACTGACTGAAAGTTCGACATTGGGCATTACAACTAAGAGATCTCATAGGCCATCATCCTCATTTGCTTTCAGACTTGTCACAATTAATTTCTTTCCTTTCATAAATATCATGTTTTAGAAGACATTGTCTATCAAACTAGGGTTTATTAATGAATCATTTTCTCATTTTTATTAAAGTGTCACAAAAAGTACCATCAGTGAAAACCTCTGATCAGTACATGCGATTCTGAAAAATAGCCAATATTAACACCCAAGATTGGTACTCATTTACATGCACATGCACATACAATTCAAACGACATGCAAGGACATTTACAGCTTTAGTATTTGAAACCATAACATCTACAGACAGGATTTCTGTTAGGCTTTCTTAACTCATTGAAAATAGCTCTTAAATCCATATGGAATATTAACTTTGCAGTTCCCAGTGCGGAATCTGAAAATCAAATTTAGATACTTATAAGAATACTCAGAATATTAGTTGCAATTTTGAAAAATAGAGAAAAGAAGAAAAAGGAGAAGAATCACTCATATTTCCATTCAAATTACAACCATACCCTATTCCCTGTATCACCAGTCTTTGCTATTAGAATTCACAGACCAATATGATTAAGAACCTAAATAAAATATATAATTAGTGAGGGCTGGAATTTTTGTCTTTTAAAAACTACTGAACCCCATCATATAGAATAAAATCCAGGGACTTTAAGGGGATAAGTAATACATATTTAGTATATTGGCTAATTTAATTTTATTTACTTGTAGTATAAATGTATGTTCATTATTCTTTTTTTACTTCATGATATAACAGCATTTTTAATGTTCTTATAAACATTATATTTTTAGTGATTGTGTCTATATATATATATATATTTAACCAAATGGATATAACATATTTTACTTTTACATTTTCTTGTAGTTGGGGATTTCAATATTTGATAAAAATAATATTGCAGTAAACAATAGGTCATTGAACTTGTCTTTTTTTCTCGGTTAGTATTATTTCTGTAAGATATATTTCAAGAGGTGGGAAATCTGAATCAAATGGCAGAAATATTTGATAACTCTTGACACATATCATCAAATTGATTTTGCAGAACTTTTATATCAATTGGCAGCACCATTTGCAATAAATGATTTGGTCACAGGCTTGCACTGTACAATGGTGTGTTATATGCACACAGATGTATACATATACATGAATCGTATATGATAATTGAATATTTATGCAATATTTTTATTTATAATTCTAATTTCTTTACTAGTGAAGGTAATTTTTCACTTGCTACACTGTGTGCTTTTCTTTTTCTAGAAGTGTTAGTATATTCATTTTCTAATATTTAATAGAAATAATACCATTTTTTCCTATTTTTTCTTATATTGATTTATTATAATATGTAAGATATTGCCATTTTAATATAATTTTAAAAAGCAAAACCAAAATTTTTATTGAGAAATGTCCTATAAGCTATAAGTTTTATGAATGAGTGATCTAACTTGATCCTTTTAACAACCTGATTGTTACTATTATTGTAGATATCTCATTTTAAGGTACTGATACCTAGAGAAGTCAATAACATCTTCAGGGTTGCACATGGAAAAATGAGAATAGATATTTAGAGTTTAGAGCAGAAATTGAAAACTAGCAGCCTTCATATTAGAGTTGGATTATAGAAGGATTTTGTTAAGCTCCCAGAATGCTTACTTTTTTGAAAAAAACTTTCAATTAAAAATTTGGTTATCTTAATGTGTATATTGGGTTTGAATATTTTCCCTGTGAATAATTGGTTGGATCCGAATAGTAGTTCACTTCTTTCAAAAGAGACATAACATCCAGTTTCCATTCCAAAATCCCTACTGTCTTTAATTTGTCTCATTTAATTATAAATCTCTCCTGATTCCTGTGGGATAGAATCATACTCAAAATATTTCATGACCAATCAGAATGGACACTAGGCATAAACAGCTAATGCCTCTGGACATCACCCAGTGAGTGAGCGTTCTTGCTTTACTGTTAGGAAGCAACATTCTTATCTATTAGAAGTTGTACTGAGCACTTTACATGCATTATCTCATTTGATTTTCGTCAATTTAAATATTATCTTTTATAGTTATCCTTAGATCAGCAGATCTTTCTTCCTTTGGTGGGTGGTTTAATTAATTATAACTTTCAGTTTCCTTATACTTCTGCTTTGTTTATTTCAGAAATGAGGTTATGGAGATACAGATGATTACTGCTTAAAGACTGGCACTTAGAAACCTGACCACTTTCACTCTGTGGTGTTTGGCTTTGGCCACCCATTTGCATCATTTTTATGGTTAATTGACATTTCCCACATTTGTCTTTTTTTTTTTTTTTCCCGAAGAGGACAACCTTCCCCGATAGAGGAGGACTGGTCTTCGGTCAAGGGTATACGAGTAGCTGCGCTCCCCTGCTAGAACCTCCAAACAAGCTCTCCCACATTTGTCTTATAGATCTGTATTCTTTTTTTTTTTTTTTTTTTGCTAGGCCCGATATCCCTGTAAATATATTACAAGTTTTACTTTTTTATGGTCGAATGTCTTTCTGACTCTAATTTTAGAAAAGTTCATAAATGCCCATATTGATTTGTTGTAGAATTTCTTTCTTGATATATGACATCTTTCTCTTAATGTTGTCTTATTTTTTGGTCCCAAGTTGACTTAATATTTTTTAAGTGGTCTAGTTGAGAAATTTTATGAACGACTTTGATACCAGTGAACTCATCTTGTTGAACAACAAGAGAAGTACAGAAGATTCAGGGCAGAGTACAAAATACTGAATGAAAGTTAGCACATGGTCCATTTATAAAAACTGACATACAAAAGCCTTTCTATTGTGATTATAAAGAAATGACTAGAATCATTGACCTAAGACTTGTTATACGGGATATAGTATAGTATCTTATTTTTTGCTTGTTTCCAAATTATTGTATTAATCCCCCCTTCCCTTTTTTTCCCCTCGTTTTCTAGTGGATGTGAAGTCAGAGGTTCCAGTGGGTCTGGAGCCCATTTCGCCTTTAGACTTAAGGACAGACCTCAGGATGATGATGCCTGTGGTGGACCCTGTTGTCCGTGAAAAGCAACTGCAGCAGGAGTTACTTCTTATCCAGCAGCAGCAACAAATCCAGAAGCAACTCCTGATAGCAGAGTTTCAGAAACAGCATGAGAACTTGACCCGGCAACATCAGGCCCAGCTTCAGGAACACATCAAGGTAGCAAATGTTTCTTTTGTCTCTGATCTTAGTCCGGGCATCTGCACCATGACATACATGGGCATGAGAAGTACCCATGGGAGAAAGGAGGGGGAAGTTTCCCTGTGATTAAGACATGGATATATGGCTTGAAGGTAATTTGTGTTGTATTAGTAAAAACCTTGGGTAAGTACCTGCTGAAAACCTGCTTTGCTTAATAGAGAGATTTCTACCACTCTTATCCTTTGGCTTAAGAGGATCACTCCTAAGGAGTAGTAATTTCCCAACTTGCCCCTCTCATTTAGATTCTCTCCAATATGTTCATTTGTCCCATCTTACCATCAAGAACCATGAACCTGGAAAGACCCATTTTATATTTATATAGAATCTGCATAAACAGTTTACCAGAAAGGATAAATTAGTCACCTTATATGAACCGAGAGGACTTTTTTTTTTAGTACTGGGGCTTGAAATGAGAGCTTTTCATGTGACATGCTAGGCAGTCTCTCTGCCACCATGCCATTATATCCAAGCCCCTCAAGGGTGTTTTATATGGACAAACTGGTGAAAATATTTTAATGTTTATGTAGGATTGTAGATAAAAACTTATTGAATTTTGAGGAGAGTTGACATTTTATGATTTGGGTTGTTTAGATTATCCCAAAAGAAATATATCCATATCCTATCCCAGAATTATTTTCACAATGGCCTATTATCAGATTATTATTGCTATAATATAACCATGTATTCATTTTTTTTGTATCTTCAGATAGAAATACTTTATTCATATTTTTCAACTATTTGACAAAGACTTTTAAAAGCAAGGATCTTTAAATTTGATGAAGTAAATATTTGACTTGAACTTACTATGACAATAATATAAAATAGCATATATTTATGATAAAATTTTATTTTTATATCTAAGTCCTTCAAAGATGACTTCAACATATATTAATTTATTAATATAATGAATTCTGTGTTATATTTTGTCAGTCTGTATTCTAGGAACTTAATCTTTTGCTTGCATATCAGGTACCACCGATGTGAGGTTGGTATAGGTAACTAATCTTTGCAAATATAATTTTACCAAGTTAATATTCCAGTGGCTGGGAAGATCGAATACTATCTCCTTCCCTGTGTTTCCTTAGGGTATACCTTCCTTAGCCTGGAGGTCTATATTATCTATCTTCATTTTAAGAAAGACTCAAATATCTGATACAAAATATAACTTTTTCTTTTACTAATGAACATTCCCAAAAGAACTCTTTCATATTATTGATATAGAAGATACTTTAAAAGTAAGAGTAAGAATTTACTTTTGGGTCCCTTATGGAATCTGTAGTTCAGGGCTGCATTTTAAAATATGAGTAAACTTTATTCTGTTTATGAACTTATTTTTGAATGAATGCCAAAGTATTGTTTTGATTTGACTTTGAAATAATAATGGGAACATTGACGCCTTGATCTCTTTCCTTAGTCCTCCCAGATGTGTTAGGTTAGAAGTGATGCATGAGGAAGATTTGTACTCTCCACCTAGTTGGTGAAGGAACTGTGTAGTTCATTTACTTCTCTATGAGTCATGTTTCCCTGAATACAGGGTAATGCCAATAAGTCATTAGCATATTAGTTGCTTGTCTTTAAGTTTCTACTTTTCATTTTTATTTGGTGCCTTTTGTAGTCAGAAGATTAGTATAATTTTTTGAAAATAGCTTATTATTTAACTTTACTCAAAAACTAATAGTAGAAAGTAGATAATTGATTCTGTGGCATAAACAAAATGATACAGTATAGGTTTATTGACATCTGGAAAATGTTGGAAAAGAGCTCTTAAGAGAATAAGGATTATGAGAAAGCCAAAAGGAAAATTTGGCTTTTAAAGTGATTTCCAAATTAATGCATTATTTTTCTCAGAAGCTAAAGACATATTTAAAATTTCCTTTTAAGATTAGGAAGTTATTTACTTTTTAACTTTTTATTTCATTTTGTTTCTTTTTATGGGTAAGGCTAAAAGTTAATAGTTTTAATTCTCATTAAGATTTTACTTACACGAGGAAGGTACAGTCCATGAGCTTTAAATATGCACCTTTTTAACTCTCTTGCTTCTTTAATAATCAACATCTGTTGAGTTTGGTTTCTCTTATCCCATTTTTCCACCTAGTAAGCTGAGGTAGAGGTAAATCATGTAATTTTCCAAAGCTACACAGCCAGAAATTAGTTGTTCCAAGAACTATAGTCTTGCCTTGTCTACCCCCACAGCTCCTAAATCACCCTGCCTTGCTCAGGGGTCAGAACATCTGGAAATAGATGGGTGAAGTCTTTATTTCTTTCTATTTTTTAAACCTCTTTCATGCAATCTTTGTAGTGAATAGTAGCTATGGTAATGAGACTGTGTGCTTTTCTAGACTCCTAAGAAAGATTGAAGTTTAGATGCACTGAGGCTTTGGATGAAGCACTGAATCAATGTGACCAATCCTAATATCTATGTAGAAGTAACATTGAAACAGTGTAATCAGAGTGAATTTTTTAAAGCCACAATGAAACATTTTAATATGAAGAGTAACCAGAACTGCTTCTAACCTTGTTCTTTGCTAGTGACAAGGGTATGATGGTTGACCTGCACACTTGCTTTCCTGTTATTCCTGAGTGACCCTGATGCCATTTCATAGAGGTTTTTTGTTTTTGTTCTATAACTTTTCAGTATAAAATTCAGAGGTTTAGGTACTAATCTAATATAAAAATATACTTTCATTAGTGTCAAAAGTTACAAAAAGTAATAATGAAAACTAATATGGTTCAAACCAAAAAACTAAATTTGTATGCATTATGAATATGAAATATGAGGAAGACTGTTCTCTATCTCACTTATGAGGAACTGAGGCTCTGAGTAGTTTAGTAACTTGTCAGGTCTCATACTAGTAATGTTGGAGGCTAAGTAGAATTCAGAGAGTCTAGTAATTCCTCAGTGGGCACATTTACTATTCTTCGTAGATATAAATTTCTCAGCCTGAAAGGAAGCTGATATCTTGAGATAACTATTAGGAATATTTCATATTCATGTTATTCATTATTTAGAAGTGAATTCATGGAACTCAGAAAGCCAAACAATAGTGCATTAGACTATAGTTTCATGGAAGTGATTTCATCTTAACCAGTGTCTCTCATCTAAACGTTTTTAAGTGCTATATGAAAGTCTAGAGACTTCTGCTATTTTGGAAGATGAACCTATTATGGACACGCAGATTGCCTTAGTCTATTGAGAATATTTTCTGTAAGGTTTTGACATTTTCAACCTTCATTCTATTTCAGGTATATTTCCCCCAATTGACTCATATCTCACCATTTTATTCAGCTTGATTATTTTCACATCATTTCTTAGGTTAAGAACTGAAGATTTAGGTTACTTATTAATAATGTGAGAGACTTTGTGAAATAGACTTCTAGGCAGTCCCTGCACTTGCCTGTTTGTATATTTCGTATGTACAAAGGGAGTTTGTCAGGGAACTAAATATTTAATCAACATAAACTAAAATATATGAGTGGATTTGGTAATTATCTTTGATAAGGAGACACAGGGAATGGAGTTAGCTAAAAACCGTATCTGTCAGTGATAATAAGACCATCTTGACATTTAGTTGCTTGCCTTCAGATTTTGATGCTTTTCAAAAAGAGTGGGTAAAACTATGAACTAATGACACACAAGTTCCAAAAGCTCATAACATTTCACTTTTGACCAGTCAACGTTGACTACCAAGCTTAAAGAAATTGCACACTCTCATGTCTTTCTCTTCTCGCAAGTTGCAACAGGAACTTCTAGCCATAAAACAGCAACAAGAACTCCTAGAAAAGGAGCAGAAACTGGAGCAGCAGAGGCAAGAACAGGAAGTAGAGAGGCATCGCAGAGAACAGCAGCTTCCTCCTCTCAGAGGCAAAGATAGAGGACGAGAAAGTAAGAGGCACCAGGGTAAAAGACGGACTCTCTTCCCTCACCTTGAACTGATCATCATTTGTAAAGAAGCCTGATAAACAGTGGAATTAAAATTATCAAAACTTCCAGTGTTTAATTAAGATAATAAATTATAGACTCAAGTATAAAGCTTGACATTCATATATCAGCTCTCTATTCAGTCTGCTGGGTATCATAGAAGTAAACGTAACAGTGGAAAGATGATATTTTTGTTCTTTGGGACCTTAAACATAATGTCATACTAAAGCAGTCTTGTATAAACCATTCTGTTTAATAACAAAGTTGCTTCCACATAGCCTCATTATTTCTTTCCTCCTGGCCAAGTAATTAAGCATTGCTCCGCAAGCCACATCTAGCCTCCATTTAATTTCTGAATACTCAGACTTTGGAAAGATTTAAGGCAGCATATTTGAAAACGTTCCGTCCACAAGAGGGAGACAAATCCAAATAATTCCCCATATTAGGTCAGTTCAAACTCAGGTCGTAGCGAGGTTTAAATTTGATGACTTGAACTGAATTGTCAGCAATATTTATTTGTTTAATGCTCAAAGGGGTTTTTAAAAATGTTAAGTTTTTCAAACTATAAACCCAGAAAAGATCATTTTAATGTATTTAAGGGATCTGATATGGTCCCCCAAGAATCTTGATTTTTAAAACACAGTGTTTTGTTCCTCAGCAGTGTTTTTTAAACTTAAAAAGACATTAATATTAATTCCAGGAATCCCCTTTCTGCAAAAGCAATTAAAGAACTCATTGAAGGTCTTTTGGAAATTGGCACTTTAACTAATAAGTTGCAAAGTATCGCCGTGCCATTTTCTAAAGCCTATTTAGATCCTGGTTTCTTATTTTAATAGGAAAACTTTATATCCTATGACCAATGATGTTACTTCTTAATCATTGTTAAATATTCTAGACGCATGAGAGGACAAGATTCACAATCAACATCTGTTTCTCTCTCTCTCTCTCTCTCTCTCTCTCTCTCTCTCTCTCTCTCTCTCTCTCTCTCTCTCTCTCTCGTGTGTGTGTGTGTGTGTGTGTGTGTGTGTGTGTTTCAGGGGCAGTGGCAAGTACAGAAGTAAAGCAGAAGCTTCAAGAATTCCTGTTGAGTAAATCAGCAACGAAAGACACTCCAACTAATGGAAAAAATCATTCCGTGAGCCGCCATCCCAAGCTCTGGTACACGTATGTTCAGTGTTTGGCTATTTTCATTCTCAGGGGTAAAGAGCACAGGTTCTGTATTTAGCTGAGCAGGGAGCAAATCCTGGGCCTGCCATTTCTCAGCTGTGTGGCTCTGGGCAAGTTCCTTGAATTCTCTAAGGATCAGTTTCCTTCTCCATAAAAAGAGGATAATAATAGTACCTGCCTTCTAGGGTTGCTGGGAAGGTCCTATGAAATAAGGTGATAAAGTTACTCATAACCAAGAGCAGTGCTTAACAAATATTAGCGTTTGTCATCTTGAGGACAAAAAAAATATATTTTTTTCTTTGTTGAACAAATAACTGACAAATGCAGTTTGACAAATGGGACCTAGAAATGAATTTGTATTTTTAATCTTTCTGTTCTAAAGTGGTACATCCGATATCTACATGTCTAAAGATTTGTCAGATTGTGATTTTTATTTTATTTTGCTTAGCTTGATATGAAATGGAAGTGATGGCTATATTTAGAAGTCCAGATGATTTTTGACTCAATAAAAAAAATAATAAGGAAGGAAGAGAAAGAAGGAAAAGGAAAGGAAGAGAAGGGAGGTAGTTAAATAAATAAATCTTAAGTCTTCAGTAAGTGAGTATTTTACCCCTGCCCACTACACCTCATTTCTTTCCAGTGTATGGCTTCTGACACATACACGGACAACATGGTGCCCTGTGGTATTTGAGTTTTTATGGAATTGTATTTTCCCAAGTCCAGTAAAGAGATATTATGTAATATATAATTCTTTTTCTATAAAATATGAAGGATGTGGTAATCAGAGCAAAGATTGAAAGGCAAATCGCATTTGGATTAATTAATAGACAATGGTTTCACTTCTCTCATAAATGTGTTTACTGAATGACCATAGGATTTTAAATGAACATATTTTTTAATTGCTCACATCATCAAGGATAGGAAGTAAATACTCAATTACTCTATTATATGGAAATTGCAAGCATCCTAGGAGATGTTTTATACAATTATTATAAGTCTATTTTATAGGTATCTACCCTTTTTTGCATCCTGAATAAAAAGTAACAGGCAGATTCCAGAATGTTTTACGCATTTTAATGGTTTTTATAATCACATGCATGTCAGTTAACTTGAGAAACTGACTACTGAAGTTTTCAGATATTTAATCAACATCCCAAAGCATTTTAAAAGAAATACAATTGTTAGCCAAAATTGCATTCATAATTTATAACTAATTTATATGTCCCTTAAAATTAAAGCCTGTTTTAAGAAAAGATAATGCTATTTTTTACTTAGAAACAACCTCATGCAAATAATTCTTAACTGCAAATTCTTTGGCTGTTCTCTTGAATATATTAAATGTGGCTCTCACATGTTATTTAGCAATTCTGTCTTATTTAATTGAACTTCAGTAGGGTCCACCTCCAGATAACCACAAGTCATTAATCTGTGAATATGAATTTAATACCATTTTTCCAGTTATAGGTAGATGAAATATCCTTAAAACAACCAATTCTTAAGAATATTCAAATAAATAGTACTGATAGAACAACCATTGTGATAATGGTGCTATGCCCTGTTCATTGTTTTCATTGTATATAACAATTATAAAGGTAAATAGCAGCGAGGTGGTTTGTTTCAGTCCTATGAAGCACTCTCCAGTAGCACAATTGCATATTTTTCAGTGTAGTCACCCAGGAAAGAAAAATATTTTTAAAATTTAGTTTCATATTGAGGAAGAATGTGGTCTCCATGCCACACCTCTGGAACTCAAGAGACCTGAGACTCTTGACAGTGTATTGTCTTGTCACTAAAGAAGTCATGTTCAAGTACTTGAATGTGCTATCTATTTTTAAAGAACTCCTTGTATACGTCTATACCTTGGTTGTTCTACATTTATAAATAAAAAGGGATCCAGACAATGATGTTTTTTTCCCACTAGTATGACACTTAAGAAAACATGCACAGTAATCTCAAATTATCAAAACCTCTGGCATTTGGTAAATTCTTCTTTTTAGTGAGGTGAACTTTTCTATGTGACTGTATGACCAAACACACAGTGGACATTCTTAGGCATCCTGGGTTACTCTATAACATAGTGCTATAGTGAACGTGGTTACATGAAGCTGTGGTTTGTATACACTAGGAAAAAGGAACATAAACACAGCTGAGGCGCGTGTACAGCATGTGCAACTGATTATTGCTGACCAACATGCAGTAAAAACTCCAGCGTCAATGGTGAACCTTCTTTGTCTTTTGCAGGGCTGCCCACCACACATCATTGGATCAAAGCTCTCCGCCCCTAAGTGGAACATCTCCATCCTACAAATACACATTACCAGGAGCACAAGATACCAAGGACGATTTTCCCCTTCGAAAAACTGGTAAGTTGACTTAACACAAACCCACTTGCTCTTCCATAACTTACCGGTTGTTTTATTTGGTCACTTATAGAGGAAAATCAAAGGGTTTGAATTATAGGTATTAAATACCTCCCTTCTCCTGCACCCAGTACACACAAACATGCTAACATGGTTGGGTGCACATGCAAACACAAACAGTCCCCCACACAGAATCACATACTTCCCTACCTATTCACTATCTCATCAGGGCAACTTTTTTTAAATTTAAAAGACAATCATTTTTGATTGTTAGCCAAATATTTTTGTATTTACAATGAAGACTAGAGTAATAGAAAATAGAAATTTGATCCCTCAGAAAATTTAACTATTTTCCATTAGTGAAGCCCTTTAATTGCCTCCACTATTTTTCTCCTGAGCCTCAATGATTTTCTACAAAAATGGGTATAAACATTTTATTTTGCCTGAAAAAGTATGTTTTTAACTTTAACTGCTTATATGGTGAAAACAGGTAAGGCCAAGGATACCTTCCTGAGTAAGTGACTTGCCTAATGTCTCACAGATTGAAGAATTGAGAACAAGAATTTGGACCTAGTTATCTCCATATAGTTATACTAAAATTTATATAGGGGGTCTGGCATAATAAAGCTTGTATTTAGAATTTAGTAAAATTCTATGTAGCTCTAAGGGCTATGTTTGTTTTCCCATCTTCTTCTCCTTTGTGAGCTTTCTGAGATGTGTATACTTAATGTGTCATGTGCTCTTATCACTATAAAAAGTATATTTAAACATTATTTAGATATACACTATAAAAGTATATTTAAACATTATTTAGATATACAGAAAAATAGCATTTGTATACATTCTGTTCTAAATCTTATGATGTTTGCCAAATACAGTTTTTAGATAGGGCAGTTGTCATTTTAAAAAATTTATATCCATAATTTATCTGAAAAGTTTTCATAAAGGATAGTTTAGTCTGTTGTATTTTATTCAGGACTACTTTAAAAAGTATAGATTTCTGTATATAAAATCTATAGAGTAATAATGATTTCAAATATTTATATTCATTCTCCAAGAAGTTTTGAGTAATTAAAGAGGATGTGGATTGTAAAAACATATATTGAAGCAATTTTCTGTCATATAATTTAGCTATAGCATAATGAAGATCTAAAAAATAAATCAATCATGAATAAAATGTATTACCCACAATGTAGCTCATATTATTCCAGATACTGGGAAAGAATGGTTACATGTCATACATGTCACAAAGCAATCTGTGCCTTTTTTTTTTTTTGTAGCCTAAAGGATTTAGTGTTTCTGAGTTGAGAGGTGTAGTAAAATACTTTTATGGAAGCCTACACAGACTCATGAATGACTGCGTTTTACATATTGTATCAGTATTTCTCACTATTATCAACAAATCATATTGCCTTTCTCATAAATAAACTTCTCTGGGATAAAAGGAAAAAAGTGAAGAGTAGCCTCTATATATTTCAAAAACATGGAATATAGTTTATGAAAATTGATTCCTAAAGGACATGTGACTTAGAATGTGGGGACTTTGATCTACAACCTTTACATTTAGTTGCACGAGTATCTTGTGGAGGAGCTAGGGACAAAGATTTTGTGAATATTGCCCCAGGTCTCAGGGAGTCACTGGCATTCAAGAGCCCAGAGAATCACTAAAAGGAAAGAAAATACTGAGTCCCCTTATGGCAGGTTACTGATGAGTGATATAGTTACATTCACAGAGAAAGACTTCTGTCCTGCTGAGCACACAGCCTTTGAATATATTCTTACCACTGGGAGATTGAAAACTGACTGCAGAGCTGACACTGTCTTTGAAAAGAAGTGGCATTTGGGACCAGTAAGCATCCAGAAAGAAAATCTGATCTTTTTCAAAACTTAGGGATAAGTACTAAAAACACATACTTTGTCTCTGTTTCCATGAGAACAGGTTATAGTTTTTCCTCTCTGAAGAATGAATAGCAAGCTGTTAATTTATTCTCATTGAAATTCTCAGTTCACAGCAAAATTCAAGAGAAATTCTCATCAGGATATATGTTACACACTCTTATTGAAATCTTTGCAAATGTGCAAGACCTTTTCTGTGCCTGTTTATTTGATATATAGTAATAGTGAAAATCCTTGGCTCTTTTGAATAATATATTTTCTGTATTTGTCCGGTATTTCAAGTTTCTTCCTGTTATATTGAAAATCTGATATTTATGAAGTGTGAGGCTGTTGATCTGTAAAACTAAACATTTTCAAGCATTGTAGCAATAAAGTTCTTGAACGCCGTTAATACTTTAATATCTCTATAGGGGTTTCAAAATATTCCTAATTCAATTCCCATTGTCTTATTTAAGAAAAGCATGAAATAATTAAATACAGATGTTTTCCTCACGCTATCTATCTAAAATACTTAGAGATACCCTTCATTAATTACAAATGGGCAGAACTCTTCCAAGTCTTAGAAATTTAATACATTTGGGTTATTGCCAATTCTGTTGTGAGAAAATTTAGATATGTATTTGTGCTCAATAGAAGAGCATTGGAATATTGTCAAACAGTACTTTTACTAAATCATTTGTAGTATTTCAGGGATTCATAAGTCATTATTAAAAGGTAAACTATTAAATTTTACCATGATGAGGCAGGTGGTAATTGGGGAAACTGTTGAAGGTAATAACATTTGTGAGATGCTGTCTTATATTACATTGCATCTATGGGGCTGAAGATGTAGTTCAGTGATAGAGTACTTGCCTAGTATGTGTGAGGCTCTGGGTTCCATCACCGGTACGACAAAAAATAAAAAATAAATAAGTCAACTCCATAGGAGTATCATAGATCACGTAGCAAAATACCAGAACAGTTATTATATAATCATTCTTTGCTGTTGGAACTAGATTACCACTTCTGTTTTCTACTTGGATTTCATTGAATTCAGTCTTAGAATACACCCAACAACCTCTTTTAAGTCTATCTTTTGATCAGCATATAATACTAAATACATTTAATTTCTTTTAAATCAACATCAGTACTGATTTACCTATGCATATTAATAAGATTTAAGAGAGGAAAACTGGAACCAGAGAAAGAAAATTTCTAATGACCTTAAATTGATTAAGGTGGCCCCAGGGGTGTCCCTTAAGCTGTGAGCACAATTTGGAACCTCTCTTGACCTTTTAGTCCCTCCACCCCCAGTGACAACTCAGGAACAGTCAACTATAGAAGTCTCATTTGCCTGCAGAAATCTGACCTTTGTCTTGTAAAGTGGACCTTTACTTCCTTCCCCTTAGGAGAACCATAGTTGCCCTTAGAATCCCATTTTAGAAACATCAGAATAGTACTAATAGTTGGCTCTAATCATACTGATTCTTAGTTTAGTTTACTTTTAAATGTGGGAATTAAGTGTCTTTTATTCCTTTACAACAGTGAACATCAAAGCTTTATATAATTGATTTTGAAGTAGAGAATAACATAACTATTTTAATTTTTATATTTTTTGCCCACACTTAAAGTAGCAACTTCCTTCTAGAATTACACTCTGTGATTCCTTTTGTTCATAATACAAGGATGTGTTGATAGGGAAATTTGGAATATTTTACTGAACTTTAGACTTTGGCTGAAAATAGTACTATTGTTACAGTAGGTGACTTTTTCCTTCTTATATAACACACTGATGGACAGATAATAAACTTCAAAGTAGGGAATGGAAGCTTCTGGATCCAGGCACTTTTTAAATAGTGCCTGTTTCTCACAGAGATACTGAATATGTGGTGACTTTGAGCTGACCTTCAAAACCATTTAATGTGGATTCTGTTCCAATGAGTGTGTGCATATGTTTCATAAAATATTATGGTAAAAATTTCTGGAGGTTTTATGCTCCATTATACTATTGAGGGCTTACCCAGTGAACTTTGCCTTTCTTTGAATGTTACAGTCTTTCCATTTAATACTTCTGAACAAAGCAAGCTGGCTGGGTAGATTAACCTCTTAAAGTGCACAAGTCATATAAAGCTTGGCTTGGACTAATAAGACTGTTCCAGCCCTACTGAAATATTCATTTTAATAGTCAGCAACACTAGAATAAGACTCTAAGATGGAAGGGGTCCAAACATAAGTTAAGGTTTTGGAAGGCCAATGGCATTTTCCACACTGAGTAAATTGGAAAGGAGGCAGAGATGAGATATATAGCTTTATAAATCTCCCCTTGGTATAGAGTCAGCAGTTATGTTGTGGTACCTTGGTGACCTATTCAAGTTATTATAATCCAAAGTGAACACAAGGAAATTTTTTAAAAGCCTTATGATCTCTCTTTTTCTCTTCCTTTCTCCCTCCCCCCCTTCCTCCTCTCTTTCTCCTCTCTTTGCCTTTCTCATAGTATACAAACACATGGTCAAGTGACACACGTACATGCACACAGTTCTTCCAAGATTGCAGTAACTTAGCACTTAGGCTTACAAAAATACTTGCTCAGAATCTTATCTCAGATTGACAAATACTGGAGCATTTTCATGTGTTTTAGTATTAGCCACATTGTTGCAATGAATCTAGCTTAACAGTACTGAAATATCCTCCTCATGTAACTTTTATACCGGTTTTCCCAGAACTGAGAAGAAGTGTGGCACCATAACAAAGACTTTGAATCCACATGTGCCAGTTTGAAATTCGGGTCCTCAAGCCTGGATGATGTAGCATCTCTGGACTTTGCTTCCCTGGTCATAAATTAGGGAGAATGGTTGCACTTGATTGATACAGTTAACTTGAGGACTCAGCTGCATGTATTCAGGTAGAGCACTGAGCACCATGCCTAGGATTTAGGAACTGCTTATTCTTTATTTTATTTTATTATTATTATTTTTAGATATACATGACAGCAGAGTGTATTTCAACAAATTATACATTAAAGGAGTCTTTTATCCTAATTAGGATCCCATTCTTGTGGTTGTACATGATGTGGAGTTTCATTTATGGTGTATTCATTTATGAACATAGGAAAGTTATATCTGATTCATTCTACCCTCTTTCCTATTCCCATCTCCCTTCCCTTCCCTTCATTCTCCTTTGTCTCATCCACTGAACTTCTATTCTTCTCTCCCCCACTCCTAGAGTGCTTAGTCTTGATTTTAGGTTGTAGTTACTAAGGGATTTCAGTTTCATTTATTTTCATTATGTCAAAACTAAATCCCTTTTTGTTGTGGAAGGTCATTTTAAGATCTTCTGTTTCTTCACCTTTTATGATAAAACAAGAAACCTGAGGACAAAGTGATAAACATTTTCTTTTTTAAGCTATGTGCAACTTGCAAGGCTAATGTCAAAATAGGAATAAAGGTTTTTGATTTTGCATATTCCTTGGCATTTCAGATCCTAGTGTGGTGTCCAAAAGTAGCAGCAGCTTGTTGCATTTCTTTACCATATGAGGAGCTCTAATTGATGCTCTGTGCTTACAAGGGCCAAACTGAATTTTAATTTCTTCTTCACTTCTTTTTGAAACTAATTGACTTTTTACAACAGTTTTAGATTTATAGAAAGATAGAGCAGATAGTACAAAGTTCCTTTGTTTGACCACCCCCTTCTATTCTCAATATATTGGAGGTATGAACCACTATTAACAGATTATTATTAATGCAGTCCACAGTTTACATTAAGGTTTACTCTGTTGTAAAGTTCAGTGGTTAATAATGCAAAATATCACCTTATGGTTTGGATGTTAGGTATCCCTTCTGAAGCTCAGGTGTGAAACATGTAAGAAAGTTTAGAGGTGAAATGATTGGGTTATGAGAGCCTTAACATTATCAATGCATTAATACCCTGATAGGGATTAAGTAGGTAGTAACTGTAGGCAGGCAGGGTGTGGCTGGGGAGATGGATCATTGGGGGCATGCTTTTGGAGTTTATGTTTTCTCTGTGGTGAAAGGAGCAATCTCTTTCTCTCTGCTTTCTGACTGCCATGTTCTGAGCTGCTTCCCTCCACCATACTCTTTTGCCATGACGGTCTACCTCACTGAGGGCCTAGAGCTATGGAGCCAGCTGTGCATGGACTGAGACCTCTGAAACTGAGTGCCAAATACTCTTTCCTCCTTTAAAATTGTTCTCATCAAGTCTTTTGGTCATAGCATTAAAAAATCTGACTGAAACACCACCATTAGAGTATAATGCAAAATAGTTTCACCATCTTAAAAATTCCCTATGCTTTGTGCATTACCTGTTTATCCCTCCCCACACCCAACCCCTGGTAACTAGTAATCTTTTAATTGTCTCTATCATTTTGCAGAATATTATGTAGTCAGAATCATATCATAAAGTTAGAATCATACCATACGTGGACTTTTCAGACTGACTATTTTTTACTTAGCAATATGCATTTAAGATTCTTCCTTGTATTTTTCTGGCTTGAAGCTTATTTATCTCTGAATAATATTCCATGTGTGGCTGAAACACAATTCATTTACACGGTTGCCTATTGAAGGACATTTTGGTTGCTTCCAAATTGTGGTAACTCTGAATAAAGCTTATATAAATATGCAGCATTTTTTGTGAACATGTTTTTAACTCAATTGGGTAAATATGTAGGAGCATGTTAGCTGGATCTTATGGTAAGACTATGTTTAGTTTTTTGTATAAAACTACTAGTCAGATTCAGCATTTTACAAATTTCTCTAATCTGTGATTGTCTTAACTCAGTTATTGGTGCCTTTCACAGCAAAAAAGATTCTAATTTTAACAAAGTTAAATGTATCAGCATTATCATGTGTAGATTATGCTTTTAACTTTACATTCAAGAACTTACTGTCAAACCCATGGTCACCTAGATTTTCTCTTATGCTGTCTTATTAAGCTATGTGCAACTTGCACATAATAAAAATTTTGCAGTTTTGTACTTTACATTTAGATCCATGTTGAGTTAATTTTAGTGAAATACATAAGGTCTTTGTTTAGATCAATTACTTTGCATATGAAGACCTAACATCACCTGCAATTATTGTCAAAAGGGCTTCCATTTATTTTCCAGTGAATTGCTTAGCTACTTTGTCAAAGGATATTTGGCTGCATTTGTGTGGGATTATTTCTGGACTCTATTTTGTTCTATTGGTTGTTTGTCCTTTTTTTGCCAATAACACACTGTCTTGATCACTGAAGCTTTAGGGTAGTTTTTTTTTTTTAATATTTTGTCTTTTAGTTGTAGTTGGACTTGGACACAATACCTTTATTTTATTTTTATGTGGTGTTGAGAGTTGAACCCAGCACTCCGCACGTGCCAGGTGAGCGCTTTACCACTGAGCCACAACCCCAGCCCCTAGGGTAGTTCTTTTTATTTTTATTTATTTATATTTTTGGTACTGAGGATTGAACTCAGGGCCACTTGACCACTGAGCCACATCCCCAGCTCTATTTTGTATTTTTATTTAGAGACAGGGTCTCACTGAATTGCTTAACACTTTGCTTTTGCTGAGGCTGGCTTTGAAATCTCAATCCTCCTGTCCCAGCCTCCAGAGCTGCTGGAATTATAGGCATTTGCTACTGAGCCCAGCTAAGGTAGTTTTTATAGTCAGTTACTATTGTCTTGGGGCTCTTCTTTGCTAGTGAGTTGGCTCATCTGTATTTTGCCTTTCCATATTAGAATCTTTTTGTTTATAGCTACCAAATAACTTACTGGGATTTTTACTGGGGTTACATTGAATTTATATGTCAAGTAGGGAAGATTTTCATCTGAACTTATTGAGTTCTATCCCATGAATGCAAATAATCTTTTTTATTTAGAATTCCTTGGGTTTCTTCAAAGTTTTATTTTTTTCTTCATTTTAATTCTATATATTTATTAGATTTGTTCTTAACTATTTTGTTTTGGGGTATTATTATTATTAATGTTATTGTGTTTTAATTTCAAATTTATTGCTGGTATATAGGAAGGCAATTAACTTTTTAATATTAACTTTATATTTTGCTAGGAGTATAGTTCTGTGTGTTAGCTTATGTGAGACTCTAGATTTCAACCCCTGGCACGAAAAACAAAAACATTGTATCATGCAAACTGGTCATAAATAGTTCATTGGTTTTAGCAGTGTTGTTGCTGTTGGTGTGTTGAGATGTTTCTACACTAATGATCATGTGATTTGTGAACAAACATGGTTTTATTTCTTTATTTTCACTCTGTATACATTCTGTTTATTTTTCATGTTTCATTGCATTAACTTGGACATTCAGAATAATGTCAAATACAAGAGGTAAGAAGGAGATAGCCCTGCCTTGTTACCAGTCTTAGCCAGCAGCATCTTTTTTTTTTTTTTCACCAAATAAGTTTGAGGTTAGCTGTAGATTTTGTATGCATGTTCTTTATCAAAATGGGGAGTTTTCTTCATTTCTAGTTTCCCAGAGTATCATGAATTGGATTTTCTTAAGTAGTTTTTTTAATATCAATATGACCTTGTGGGCTGGGGAAGTAGCTCAGTTGGTAGATTGCTTGCTTGCCTTGCATGCACAAGGCCCTGGGTTCAGTCTCCAGCATTACACCCTGCCCCACCTCCCACACACAAATATAACCATATGATTTTTTTTCAATTGGTTGATGCAATAGATTACATGAACCCATTTGCAGACATTGAACCAGCCTCATATGCCTGGAATAAATTGCATTTGCTTTTGTTCCATAATATTTTTTGCATATTGTTATATTTGAGTTGATAATACTTTATTGAAGTTTTTATCTATATTCATGAGAAATATGCAGATAGAAAGATATCTATTCCTATAATGTCTATCTGATTTTGGTAGTATAATAATGCCAACCTCATAGAATGAGCTAAAATATTCCCCCCAAAATTGTTCTGGGATAGTTTTGTTTACTATCTTTCTTGAAAGTTATTAGTTATTGATTCAGTTTATTTCATTAGATATAAACCTACTCATATTATTTACCTCTACTGAGTATGTTTTAGTAGTTTACATTTTCAAAAGAATGATTAATTTTATCTGATTTTAAAGAACAAAAGGTTATTCATAATATTGCTTTATTACCCACTTAACCTCCATGTTCTCTATTACATCAGTTAATAATGTGAAACATAAAATATTTTGCCTTCATACATTTCTTTTTAAATATAGATCAAAGTTTTTGACCTATATCCATTTCTTTCTTCTTGAAAAACTTAACATTTTTGCAAGGCAAGTCTACCCTCAGTTTTCCTTTGTTTGAAAAAGTCTTTTTTTTAATTTGATGTTTGAAAGATAATTTTACAGAATACAGATTTCTAGATGTGTTTTTTTCTTACAATGGTTTCAACACTTGACTGCACTCTCTTTTTAATTGCTTGATTTCTGACACAAAATCTGATGTAATTCTTATTTCTGCACCTCTTATTTTGTAATTCTTATTTTGCTACTAGATAAAAGATCCTTACTCCTCTTTGGCTTCTTTGGTTTTTCTGTAGTTTGAAAACAATATGCCTACATGTTCAGTTTATTATATTTATCCTGCTTCATGTTCTCTGAGACTCCTGTATTGGTATCTGTCATTAATTTTGGATAATTCCCAGCTACTGTTGCCAAATTAATCTCCTTTCTTCTCTTCCTTTCTTGATATTCTGATATTCCCATTATTTGTTAGTTATACTTTTTGTAATTGTACTGAGATTTGGGGTCATTATGTTTTATGTAAACATTTTTTAAGCCTTTTAGTTTGGGAAGTTTCTATTGACACGTCTCAGGTCATTGATTCTTTTCTCAGTAATTTCCAGTCCATGATGATATTCTTCATATTGGTTACTGTGCTTTTCATTTCTAGTATCCCATTTTATTCTTTCTTAGAGTGTCCATCTCCATTTCTCTGTTTCATTACACATCTGTTGTGGTATACCATCAAATTTTTACTTTGGAGCCTTTAACATATTACTCATAGTAACTTTAAGTTATTTATCCAGTAATTCCAAAGTCTGTGTCATATCTGAGTTGAGGCTGTGTTTGTTTTGGCTGTTCAAACTGTGTTTCCCTTGACTTTTAGCATGCTTTGTAATTTTGTTGAAAGCTGGAATGATATATTAGAATTTAGAAAGTGCATAATTATGCTTTTGGTGTGAGGTTTTATGTTAATCTGGCTGGAACTGTGTTCTATTTAATATTTGTTGTAGCTGCAGATGTCAGAGGCTTCAATTTTCTTACTTCTTTTTTCTTTCCCCTTTTGTCTTGGAGTTTCCTAACAATTTTTTTCTTAAATAGAGTCTGTATCCTTCAACTCTCTCAATTCTAATCCACCATTCTTATACTGATAATGTTGTGGTAAGGTGCTGTCCAGAAGTGTTCTGTAAACTTGTGTTCACATCTCATATTTTAATGGGCCTAATTTCATGTCCTGTGATTCCCAGAAAGATTTCTTACCATTTTTTTTTTCCCTGCCTTGCAGTGATAAAGGAAGGCTACAGAAGGCTGAGATTGGCTAGTTGCCAATCCCAGGTCAGAGAGTTTCTGTAAAATATTTTCCCTTGGAAAGAAGGCTATTGTTATGTTTCTTTCTTTCTTTTATTCCTTTTTCGTTTTGCATACTGGAGATTGAAACCAGTGTTCCTACATGTTAGGTGGTTGCTAGACTACTGACCCATATCTCTATCCCAAAGCTTTTGTTATAAAAAATGCTCTGTATATGTATCAAAATTTTTACTTTTACCATGGGCATATTTCAGAATACCTTCTTTTCTTGCTGCTATTGCCCCTGTATCCTACCCTTATTTTAAAAATTGGGTTTTTTCCTCTAATCTTCACTCAGAGAACCTAGTTGGGTCCCTGGGGTGGGGGGGAACGATGAAACTGTAGGATCTCCCTGAGATGGACCCTTAAATTTTTAACTCACACACTGCTCTACTGTCAGCTTCCAAAAGTTTGTACCCCCAACGACTCATCAAATGTGCTGTTTAAGTATTCCTATTAGTTACTAACTCCAGTGCCTTCTGCTCCCAGGATGATGAGACAGGCTGTGAATTTACATATTGTGCATTATCTCTAGATTTTTATGGTATCATTTCATCCTGAAGCCTTCATTCTCTGATAGTTATAAGAAAATGATTTTCATTTTACTTTGTTCACCTTTGTATTTGTTGTTAGGATGAGATTAAGACTTTCAAGATCTTTACATGTTGGGCATGAAAGCAGAAATTTGCCATTGAATTTAAAATCTATAGTAAATTAAAAATAAATTTTCAAACACTCAATTTTCAATTTTTTGAAGTGATAAATTAATATTTACACAGTATTATTCTCACAAATAAATGATTATAGATTTTTTTAAAAAGATTTATATCAGTGATTGACTCTTGGTCATGATTAACAAGACCATAGGCTAAAAATTGAGGGAGAGAACAGACTAAGATGATTTTGTCATGTTTTGGAAGGAATGTTAAACTTTATGCTAAAGTTTTTTGTTTAATTACGTGATTTTTAAAAATTCTAAATTTTCTTTTATGTGTCACTTCTTAATAGAAGTCAACAGTCCATTGAGTTTTGTTACTTTGACAGTAAGTTTGATAAAATATTTTGTTGGAACAGAATAATATTATAGAATATATAAGGACTTTTTATCTTTATATGTCTGGATTTTTCTCATAATACCTACCCCACAAATTTTAGAAGGTAATAAAATCAAAACAATATTTGATCCTCCAAATATTAGAAATTTCATCTCCTTTTAAAAATAAGGTCTAATTTTTTACCAGATAATTTACTTTTCGAATGATGGTGTTTGATAGATTTAATAATTTCAGTTTTAAAAATTAATTTAAAATATATTTTATCAGTTTTAAGATGCTTATTTCTTTAAAATGTGTCTAAAATCTGAATGGATCTAGTGGATGATGTTTATAAGTGAACTAGTAATATTTTTTAAAAGTGGTACTATAGGTAATCATACATTTTATAACTGATTAAATACTATAAAATTTCCTGAAGATTTAAGTGGTTTAGGATAGAATATTTTCTTTTGATAAAGAAAACAAATATATATTATATACTTTTTCATTTTACAATCAAACATAACAGAAATTAATGTTTCTAAGAATTTTTTTTTTTATTCAAAATTTATGGTTAATGGGCTGGGGTTGTGGCTCGGTAGTAGAGTACTTGCCTCGAATGTGTAGGGCACTGGGTTTGATCCTCAGCACCACATAAATAAATAAAATGAAGGTATCGCATCCATCTATAATTAAATTTTTTAAAAAAATTTATGGTTAGATTAGAATCGATGAACAAAATTATTTGATCTTTACAGTTCAATAAGTGAGATGTTGATTGTATATGCGATTATCGTGATAAGTAATTACAGTCTAGTTTAAGTATCAATTGTGAAAAGAATCTCATAATTTAGCATTAGATAGACATGGCTGAGAATTCTAGCTTGGCTTAGAGCTATAAGTTATAATACTAACTTGAGTTTAATTTAGTTTTCAAATATCAAGTGTGGAAAATGATTACCTTGTAGGGCAATAAACTTACTACTTGAAAGTGTCTTGCCAAGTGCCTGACATGCAGCAGTTTCAGTATATATGTTGCCAGTATGAGTTGCTGAGAAAAATGGTGCAGCATTAGTGATAAAAATCATTAACATTAGCCATATAGTGCAATGTAAAATAATTGACAGGAAAGAGGAGACTTGGGTTCTGTTCTTAACCCTGGCATCTAACCTGACCATATCACTTCATGATTGTAGATCTCAGATTTCTTATTTAAATGAAAATCACCAAATGGTACCTAAGATTATGTATAAGAAGAAAATATATCATTTGTCTTCATGACCAGTGTATAAGAAAATATTGATGATTTGAGGAATATTTAAGTAAGAAATAAAAAATTGTACATATGTGTGATTATATCTCAAATTCATCATAATAGTTAACTGTAGCAAAGTCCAATGACACGTTTTTCTTTCCCCATAAAATGCTCAATTAGAAACAGGCAGGACATTTTAGATAAGACTGGAATGATAAATTGGCAAAAAATAATAATTAAGACTTTTAAAAGCATTTAGCCATCTGTTATACAATCATGAAGATGATTGAAAAATGACTCCTCATTTGAAATATTCACAACTGTAGAACTTGAAACACTGGGGAAATATTCCTGCAAATATACGCACTTACGTGTCCCTAGACATAGCTAATGAGAAAAATTAAAGCGTGACACAAATAAATAATAAAGTTTGTGAGATTATATTCTCCTTAAATTTTTATTCACCCAGTTCCTTTGAAATTAAAATGTCCTTTGTGACAAAGATACCTGAGGGTGAGGAGGTGGACTGCTATCTGCTGGTTCAAGAACCTTAGTATTTAAACCAGTACATAATAACAGTTTATCAAGGCATGCAAAATTTTTCATCAAAGGCCTTATCTTTCTTTATGTCCACCAACTTCCTCTTTTATAGATTATTTGCTTTATAGCCTCTTCTCTTTATTTTTATTCAGCTATTTATACTGATTCCTTTTTTATCCTACCTTTCCACATGCAAAATAAATTCAAGTGTTGTTTTTCATAAATCCTTTATTCTGACTCTCCTCTTAATGTTAGTCAGCTTTCTCTCACTCTGACTAAAATTCCCAATGAGAACAACTTAGAATATGGAAAATTGATGTGGGTCTCATAGTTCTCAGTTTTAGAGGTCTCAGATATGGTCGGCTGACTTCATTGCTGCAGGTCCAAGATGAGTCAGAACTTCAAGGTAGAAGGGCATGGTGAAAGAAAATTGTTGAGCTTGTAGCAAGTAGGAAGCAGAGAGAGAGGAAATCAAGGATCCAGCGACAAAATATGATCTCCAAGGCCATGCCTTCAGTGAGCTACTTCTCCAGCTGTGGTCCACCTGCCAACATTTACCACTCGTCATTCATCCAAATTATTAATCCATCAAATTAATGAATCCAATGATGAGGTTATAGTTCTTATAATCATTTTACCTCTGACATTCCTGTGTTATTTTAGCCCATCAGCTTTTCAAGAGATGTTTAATAACCAAACCATAATACCCCTTATTTTCATTCTCATGTCATTATAACTATTCCTATCAAACACTAGCAATTATATGTCAATTGTTAGGTATCAAATTTCATGTTGTTTTTATCCTTTTTTTTTATTCATCAATAGGTGGTAAAAAGTGTCCTTGAAGAGGGTATTTGTTACCTCTTCATTCCTTATTTGATAAAACACACTTTGCAATGGGCCTTAGTACCGAGTAAGAAAGAAATCAGTAGATAACAAAAGAATTTTGACATTAAGGAGCTCACAGTCTTCACAATGAAGCATATGGAGTCAGTTTCTAATAGGTTGATCGGACATTAATGTATTAGCATTTGAACCACCTTCCTTCTTGGGAAAGTACTTCAGATGTACAGATCATCAGCATTCTTGAGTAAAAGCAAAGATCCATCTGAAGAATTTAGAAAAGAAGACATTTAGGTACTGATTTTTTTTTCCTGTTCTAAACTTTCAGTGTCTTTATTCTGCAACTTCTATTTTAATATTTTTGGGTATTTTGCTTAAGAAAATTCTCAAAGAGATTTCATTGACTGGTGTAATTATACATATGCTTTTCCTTGAAAATACCATAGACTAGTTCTTCCTAGTAGAATTTTCTGTGGTGATGGTGAAGTTCTCTATTGGTTCTGCCCAATTTAGTAACCATTAGCTACATGTTGCCATTAGACACTGAGCAACTGAATTGTGGCTAGTACGATTTAGAAGTTTAATTTTTGTTGACTACTTTGAGTTAATTTAAATCTAAATTTAAATAGCCACACATGGCTAGTGACTGTCAAATAGGACAACACAGATATAGACCAAGGCAGGAACCCCTGTAGCAGAGATCACTGAGAAGAGTTTACTCATCAGTCATAGAAAACTCTTCCCTTTGGATTTGGGCATGACCTTCCTTAGAAGCATTCTAAATCACATTACGCCAAGAAGAAATCATGTCTGAGAAGAATTCTATTTTTCAGGCTCTTTTATTTTTAAGGAGCAAGAACCAAATACAAACCAGTTTCCTTTGAAAGGTGGAGGGTATTGGGAGGTTTTCATTGAACTAAATTCTTCTAAGTGCCTAGATGCTTAGATAATGCGAGTTCATTGTGTTCAAATGTTCATATTAGAAATATGAGTTCTGGTCTGGGTTCTGCTAGTCTTTGTACACAATGATGAATGCATTCTTCAAATTAAGGAGAACATAATGCAGAACAGCCCAGACTTACTCTTCACAGCTTTACAAGAACACCAAAAACAAGTATTCTTTTCTCCACTTCTCGGGACTCTTTCACTTGGAGGCCTTGGGGGTGGAGGGGAAGAAAGAATCTGCTTTACCTGTCCGTTCTGGAAGTTTGGATAGAGTTGATTATGACTCTCATTGTAGAATGAGTGAAACTCTGACCAGCATTCATCCTTCCAAAGGGCAGTTCTGACTCTGGTAACTCTCTTACTGAAAAGTTTGTGTGATTTTTCACACATGCTTTGGTTTTTTCCTCAGTGAACTCTTCAGATCCAAATTGCCTGCTTATTCTTCAAACACCATTTTAAGTACTACAACTTACAGGAAACATTCCCCAATTCTCTACCTTCCTTGACTGAAGCTGTGATGTTGGAATCTTTTACAATTGAG
The DNA here is from genome assembly GCF_052094955.1 of Ictidomys tridecemlineatus. Classification (NCBI taxonomy): domain Eukaryota; kingdom Metazoa; phylum Chordata; class Mammalia; order Rodentia; family Sciuridae; genus Ictidomys; species Ictidomys tridecemlineatus. Next base: position 155,437,799 of record NC_135478.1, on the reverse strand, counting down.
TTCCCTTAATTTGCCCTTGCCTCCTCTGTAATAATGACATTTACTCAGTTTTAGTTTTGTAGCCTCCATGATAGGAATCAAACTATTTTCATGTGAATATATCTTTGTCTTTCAAAAAATGTTTTTGGCTATGGCCAATTGATGCACAACATAAATATACACATATATCCGAAAACAAAACAAAGCAAAATTTATAATACTTTTTTTTTCCTGTAAAGTCTTTTCAATTTATTTTATTTAAAATGTTGATAAGAACACAATAAATTTCTGTCAAATCCACTCTTCTGTGAAATATTACAGAAAGTGATAATGTAAGGTTATAAAACAAATACTATATTTGCCATAGAAATGCACTGAGACATTTGTTATTATAGACCATGTTTTAGGAATGGTGAATATAATGTTAAGAGGAACATAATAACTAATTAGATGTTGATAGTGGTTTACCTGCTCAGATACTGCATCTTTCCACCTGTAAAACACTGATAAAAATGCAGCAAACTACTTTCATGTGATATTCAGTGGGGAGTAAATAGATAATCACTGAGTTTTGAGATCACAACTAGCGGGGATAATGCATACATTTTAAATATATTTGTTAAGTAATATTTTTGAAGAGCATTAACAACCAGCTATGTTTACATATTATAAACAGATAACATTGGACACTATGTGCCAGTCGTTGTTCTGAGTGTTCTACCTGCATATGTTATGCCATACAGTAATCTCCAAAATATATTTCATTAATTTTTGTAGTTTTATAGATAAGAGAACAATCACAGAGAGGTTTAATAATTTTGCTCAGTTTTCATTTTATTTACCAAAGCAGCATGTACAGTGCCATGTCTGAAGACAGGAATTTTATTTCAGAATCTGGTCCCTTAACCTTTATGCTTTGTTCAGAAATAACCCATATCTAGTATCATTGAAAAAGGCAATTTTACTAAAATCAGAGTACTGCATTGCATCCATCCCAGTAAAAGTAGAAATTTATAACAATTAGGTTGTACTATTTGCAAGTTAACTTCAGTCCAATAATGAATAATGTTCAAAATGTTTTAGAAATAGCATGCTAGTTTGGGCTATTCATTTCATTGTAAGGCCAATTGTGACAAACATTTTTCCATTGAAAGGAAATTATTCAAAAACCACAAATTGATATGTTCTTTCTGCATCTAAATATTTAACTTTTTTCCAAATAAACTATTCCAAAAGTACAATATCATCATTGAAAGTTGGGATTTCCAAATGTTTGTCACAAATAAGTATAAGAACTAATTTGTTGATCAGTGACAGAATTCTGAGAACTGGAAATGTGAAATTAGTGCCAAAATATGTCAGTTTGCAGTTTCTATACACAAATAAATTATTTTCCAAATCTGGTACATTTGTATAGGGGAATAGAAGACTGTGGCAACTCATTATGTTATTCACTTACAGTTGTAAGAAAAACATGAAGAATATTTCTCCAGCTTTTATTAATGTTGGTATAGACAGATCCATTATGTTTTCCATTATTATTGCATAGGCATACATGTCAAGTAACTTCCCTTTGGATTCATTATTAGAATAATATTTATCTCTCTCCAAGAATTAGTGTGCTTATATATTGCAAATATAATGATTTTATGAGCTGTACAGAAAAGAAAGAGGAGAGGGATGGAGGAGGAGAGAGGGGAGAGAGAGAGAGGAGAGAGAGAGAGAGGGACGGAAGGAGAGAGGGGGGAGAGAAAAGGTGGAGTGGGGAGAGAGAAAAAGAGAGAGAGAGGAGCTTGTGGTGGTGGAGAGATGGGGAGGTGAAGAGGACATAAGGTATAAGCACAGCAATGTTAGAGTCTTGAAAAGATTTCCAGAGAAATTCAGGGTAGGAAAAGAAGACGAGATGTAGAATTCAGTGGTGAACTCTGCAACAGGAGGCAGGAAGAGAAATAAAGTGTTGGATATTTCAAGGACAGCATTAGTAACATTATAATACCTTTCACTTGCTTAAAAATAAGTACAGAAGCTGTACTGGGAAAATCGCAGAGATGCAAGACATAAGGCCACAGGAAAATACAGAGGCAGGAATGGAGATGCTGCTACATAAGGGAACCTCATGACTCTTGGCCTCACCTCTTAAGGTCCAGATTCTAAAAGGAGAATGTAAAAGGCAAAAATCAGGAAGTTTATGTTTACAGTCGCTCTTTGAGTTTTTAAAAATTGTCAAATGTTAAAAGGTGAAACTTTAGACTGACTAGAAAAGTATTTTTGAACCGTATTGGTAGAAATTATATTCAAGGGCATAGTCTAAGAAATTGTATATTTTTAACTTAGAAGTAGAAGGAAAATAAAGGTAAGAACTGAATAGCAGCTCAGGGATTTAGGTGGTGATCAATGAGACTTCTTCCTCTGACATTGAGTATATTTTGCCTTTGGGCTGCTTCAAAGAATGAAGATTGGAAGGGGCTGAAAATATTATGATCGGTCATTTATTTTTGTCATTCTTCCCAGAGTTTCATTACTAATCTTCTAATTCAAGCTATTGCAAAGAAAGAAATAGTTTTCACAGTGGCCCCATTCAGTCTTGCTAAATGAGACAGGAGAAAAAGGAAATGGGAACAAACTTTTATTCGGCACTTACTCTGGGCCAGAAGTTGTGGTCACTCTGAGCGCACAGAGCTGATTAAGAGACAGTCTTTGATTTCAAGTTACTCAGAGTCTGTTTCCAATAGACTTTGTGCAATTATCCCCTTAATACAGTGTCTTCTGGGTTTACCAATTAACAGGCTCCTTTAATATTGCTTCCAAACCCTCAAAATCCAGCCCTCTCCTGAAAAGTGAATTTTAAAAAATAAAAAAAAATTATTTAGATGGACCACCCTGTGATGTTGCTATAATTGTTCTCTTTTTTCTTTAGTTATCAGACTCTGAGCCTATTTTTATCATCACCTATAATATGATTGGGTTCCAAATAATGATTATTCAGCATCTATTCCAAAATAATTCTGTGCTAGGTTATGATGTTTTAGAAATCTATATTATCCAATGCAGTTCTTTTGTCTCTTCTAAGTCAATATTTTCAAAGGACACCAGGGATTCCCAAATCATTTTCAGTGGAATTTTTCTCAGGCTTTTCCTTCTTTCCTCTTTTCTCCCTTCTTCCCTCCCTCCCTCCTTCTCTTTCTACATTCCTTCCCTCCGTGGCTTTTAACCAGTTGATCACCCCATGCTCCTTGGAGTTTTAGTTTTGTATGCTGTGCTTCCATTCATCTGTTTTTCCCCCTCTGTTTTCTACTAAGGCATGCATCACATCTGTAGGCCATGAAACATGGGATCTTCAAGTTTAATCATGCCTTCTTCTGTTGTTTTCATTTTTCTGTTTTAATTATCATCACTATCTAATGATGTTAGTTCTTATCCATTCTGATAGGTCAATATTTCTAATGTTAAGGCCTAACTCAGGTTTCTCACCTGTTATATGAACCCTGATCAGGACAATGTTCATCTTTTTCCCTTAAGTTATTTTTGTGAGGTCTAAATCCACATCTCTACCTGTCAGCCCTTTTGTAGAATGCACAGAGTGTTTCTAAGATGTCCTAAATAGACATAGAAGTCGACACCCATCTTCCACCTCAGGAATTTCTTTTCTTCCTTATTTCCCCATTCTGCTAATGCCAATCTTGCAGCCTCCACCTTAAGACTCAAGTCTGACCCTCTCACCTTCTTTCTCTCTCCTCTTGTCCAGTCTATCATCAGGCCAACATATTTCTCCACTTGCTTTTTTTCCCTTAAGAAGGAATCGTCTTGATTTTTTTTTCCCCTTCCATAACGCCTAGTATAAATACACAGAGCAAGTACTCAGGAAATATTTCTTGAAAGGAGTGTCCCATTTTCCTTCTCTTGTTGGATGCTTAGTACTCCTTAAGAAATGGTGAATCATAATTAAAGCCAACAAAATAAGAATCAGAATAACATTCTCATTTTTTTCCACCACTTGCTCAAGTACATTTAAACCACCTGAAATAGAATAAACTGGTTAGAAAAACAAAGTTGTTCTTTGAGCCCCTACAGAACATAAATTCAGTGAAAATCTGTTCAAACCACAACTCTAATTAAAGGTTTTAGCTGCCAAATAATATGTTCTGGTTAAAGCCAACTTAGCATTATGGAGTGTTTCATGAATAACAGCACAAGCTTTATACTTTGCTGTTGATTTTCTCATGGGAAACTCATGTGAAGGAGAGTGATACCTCCCTGTTGACTTTAACTTTTAGAAAGGCAAAGCATGCTGAAATTGTACATAATTCTCTTCTAAAGAAAAGGAAATAGCATTTCAATGGTTTTCCTCAGTGTCTTATTGAGTTATGGTGGGGCACAATTATGTCTGTTAAATTGATTTACCAGATGGAAGGTTACATTTTATATTTAGCTGATTAAGTTGTAGGAGCCTGGGATTGTATCTCATGCCATAAAGATCTTATATAAAAGCAAAAATATTTTAATTAACTACAATTTGAAACTAATTAGAGGTTTAAATTGGTTCTCCTCCTCTTTTATTTACATTGAACTAAAAAGGGAAATTGTTCTGAAAAATAGTCTTTATCATAGAGTTTTTGGCTTAATAATTTAATACCTCAATTGGAATCTAAAGAAAAAGAAAAGGAAAATGTTCCCACTCAAGACTTGGAAATTGTTTGCTTATCATGGTTATTTAATTAGGTACAAAGTACTCTCAGTTTTTTAAGGTTACAATAAATAACTCTTAAGCTTTCACACAAAGATTTAAGAGGAAAAATTATCCTTTTTGCCTTTCTTTTTAAACTGTTAATTTTTTGCAAATAAGTATATTAAAGTCTTTAACTTTGTAGAAACTTAAGTGTGATAAAGCAATAAAATTAATTTTAAATTATTATCCCAACACTTTTGGTTATAGGCATATATTATTAATAGTTCTCTTTGATATCCTTCTTTATCACCTTAAAAATAAGATACAAAACAGCACAATAAACCAAATTTATTTAAAACCAGTATTTCAGAATCTTCAGACTTCCAAAACAGTGCCAATTTGGGAATTCATTAGTTGTCTCTATTGGTTCCCTTTGGGTGCTTTAATAAATTACCACAAACATGGTGAAAGCAATGCATATTCATTACCTTCCATTTTAGAAGTTTGAAGTCCAAAATGGGTCTCACTGTGCTAATGTCAGGGTGTCAGCTATGCTGTACACCTCTCTGGAGTCTCAGGGGCAAATCCATTTTCCCACCTTTCCCAGCTTCTGGGAACTGCTGCATTCTCTGGCTGTGGATGCTTTCCATTTTCAGTGCCAATAATAATCAGTCTAGGTTTTCTCAAGCAGTATCACTGCTTCTCTCTTTTATATTTTAAAAGGACCCTTGTGATTGCCATTGGGCCCACTTGTTTAATCTCCTTATCTTTAAGCCAATATCTTTTAGCAATCTTAGATCCATCTTCAATTCCCCTTGGAGCAGGTAAAGTGACATATAATCAGCCCTCTGTATCCTCAGGTTCCACATCTGCAGATTCAACTAACTGGGGATCAAAAATATTTTTTAAAAATGCCTGTACTGAATGAACATTACTCTTTTTTCTTTGTCATTATTCCCTAAACAGTATACAAGTATTTACATAGCATTTACATTATTTATTACAATACATATTATTTATTATATTGCATAACATTTGTATCATTATTTACAAAGCATTTACATTATTCCCTAAACAGTATATGGTATAATAAGTATTTATATAGCATTTGCATTGTATCTGTTATAAGTACTCTAGAGATGATTTAAAGTCTATGGAAGGATATGCACAGGTTACATTCCAATGTAATGCCATTTTATATGAGGGACTTGAGCATCCAAGACTTCAGTGTCCATGATGTAAAGGGGGGGGGGTATCCTGGAACCAGTCAGTTCACAAGTTATGAGGAGTAGAACATAGACATCTTTGGATTGGAATATTATTCTTCCTAATCCAACTGCTTAGAGATTTTATTATGAAATTTTCTATAGTATACTTGGTCATACTACCAGTTGACCATTTTATTTGAAATACTTTTGAAGTTTCTTCATCTCCCAAATCATCTAGAGAATGTAGACTACATAGAAGGTGTTTAACAAAAAGTCTCTGGAAAAGGGTTCTGTGGGACTTGAATAAATCCAGAGATGAAATTTTGCCTTTTATATAGTTTTAAAGAGATAATAGTGTTTCCTTATAAATACACACTAAAAGGAAAAGTCATGATTTATGGTGGAATAAAGCTGCAGATTCCATTGAGGCAAAACTGAATTACCGAGAATATTCCAAAACCACAAAGCTTATAAAGTCAAAATTTACAAAGGAAAATAAATAATAATAACCTCCTTAAGGACTTAGAAGGGTTTTGAAAGGGGAAAAGAGCAAGAGATGAGGTGGTATCTGGGCAGAGGACAGATACCTGTTGGTAGAATGGTAGTGCTCGTCCTTTGTTGTGGGCACTGCTATGGAGGACACCTAATGTCAGAGGGCTTTCCAAGAGCCAAGCAGACTAGTGATTGCACCTGAAGACTTAAAATTAAGAGACGGAGCATTCTAAGTAGCAAAATGGATTGTTAAAAATATGTGTATATGACAAGATTGACCAGAAAGTCACCTGAACTAAGCAGAATGATGTGATTCCCTTCATGGTGACCTAATCCAGAAACATGGGAGCTACACCAAGCTCCTAGTTCTCCTTTATCTTATCAGATAAAGTTTGTTCTGAAACCTCCTCTTTTTTTAAAAAAAAAAAAAAAATCAGGCCTACTGTTTTAATTCATTCCCATTTATTTCAATCCCTTCATTTCAATCCCCAGTTACTGACCTTTCTTTGGTTTCATATACATTTGTCCATTAAGCCCTTTATCTTTTAAAATTTAATTCTAGTCTTCCTATCCTCTTATTTAAAAAACATTTGCTTTTACATTCTCTTCTGTAACATACAAGACAAGTTCTCCCATTGCAAGCACAACCTCTTCCGTCTCCCTAGCCTTCTCTCTTGCCTCCACCACCTTATAGAGGTCTTAGAGCTACTGAACTGGAAGTTCATGGACAAATGTTTCTGTTTTGCACTCACACAAGTTATTTAACACCTGGTTTTCCAAATGCTCCTTGAATTTAGAAAAAAAAGTAAATGTTTTTTTTCTTTGGGTCATCTCTAAATGCTCAGCTGACACATGCTCCCCCTCTGTTAAGCTTTACTTGATCCCTTCGTCACCAATATTCATTGTGTTCTTTATGACAAGTATATATGCCCAAATATACCTGGACACACTTCTGTGCATGAATTTCTATATTAAAAGTAAAATTCTCTACTCAGTTGAGCAAACCTTGAGGAAAAAATAGCTTATTTGGTATTGTATCCCTAGCATCTTCAAAGAGCTCATAATAGGCACTTAATAACTTTCTCATGTAGTTATAAATATATGGACTACAATAGGAGTTTACATCCACAAATAGGATTATTTTTAACATTTTATTTAAAATAGTATGTATGTTATGTGGGAAAATTTTTAAAAAACTTTGTATTTGAAAAATTAAAGCAGAAAAGAATTAGCATATGAAGGCGTTTTAAGCTGTGTGGGATATGGATTCCCTTGACTCCAAAGCATGGTATTCGTGATGCTTGCCAGAAAAATGAAATTCCTTCTGCATTCCACATCTGATCTATAAGACCTCTTGCCATAACATTCAGCATCACAAAATTCTTAGGCATTTAAAAAAAAGAAGTTCAGCTACTTCTCAATATTTTAAATCCAGACTTTTAATGTAAGTTTCCTTTCATGTTTGGATACATTTATAAACATGCATTTATTCCTTTAAAATAATTTTATTGACAGCTATCATGAACCTATGTAGTTGTTAGGTACTGAGAGCAGACAAAAAAAAATCTATTACAGTGTTCACTGTTCTGAGCACTCTCTGCAATATAGTAGTTTCAGTGATTCAGTGAGTACTTGAACCACATTGTAGTGTCTTGAGGTTCAGGAAATGATGGTGGCAAGTACTTAAAAGATAAAGCTTGACTTGAATTAAAATTCAAATGCAGGAAATAGAATGTAAGATCTGTGTCTATTTGAATGTGAAAGATTTAAGCATGTAATATATATTGAGAGAAAGAGACAAAAAGAGAGGGGATTTAAAGACATATATTAAGTGTATATATTTTTATTTGATATTCCTTTTCCCAGCACCATGTCTAGTCTTCATTTCTCAAAATTGTGGGCATCCTCCCTAGGGTGTGGGAGATGGTTGTTCCCTTTGCTTAGCACTGTACTCCCCTCCCACTCTTATCTGTCAGCATCTCACTCAGCCCTGGGGCATCATCCTTTAAAGCAAATGAAGTTCTTCTTTATAGCCACAACATTCTGCTTATACTTATCACAGGGCATTGATCATAGCCAGGCTGATGTTCACTCTTGCTAGTCATTAGCAGTAAAGCTGTCCACCTTATCTCTGAGGCAGATGCCTGAGCATTTCACACACCTTTTTCCCCATCCTTCAACTCCTCTTTTCTTGAAATAACTAGTGGGTTTATGCCGTATAATAGGCATTGCTTTGATGCTTAAAAAGAACAATGGAATATAACTAAATATGCTTCCATTCTTCATGAAATTTGAAGCCTTGGTTCTCATAATTATTTCATAGCTGTTTATTGAATTTAATTAAACAATAAAATCAGGTCAACAGAAGGTTTTAGTTTTAACTATAAAAATAACTAAATATTTTACAACTTATAATTTGTTTCTGTCCAGAATCATATTGCTTGATTAAACTATATTTACCTGTTAAAAATGGTAGATTGTATGCAAAATGTCCAAAAATTTTGAATAAAACCATAATTCACTCCTTGTCCCAGTTTTTTTTTTTTTTTTAAAGGGCAGTGTTGACTAGCACTTTTTGCATTCATTCAGTCACTCACTAAATGTGTTTTACCAAGAGCCACCTAAGCCAGCTGATCACTAAGAAACTGCTTGGCAGATAATACCACTGTTAGGTTGAGGCATCTGAGTGTTCTGTCATGGGCTTTGAGCTCCAGGGGCCCCTGTTCTGGCATCCTGGGTGGTGCAGGGAAATGCCATCCCAGAGCTGTTAGTCCTCTTGGGGTCATGCTTCCTTACCCAGGTCCCCACTCTAGCTCTAGCTTCTCATGCTATTCTGAGCTGTTTTCGGTAACTTAGGAATATTCTTTCCCATGTATGCCTGTTAGTATATTTTTTTTCTAGTCATTAGGAGGATGTCATTGGTCAGTATTGTTGTTCTGATACGTGAAAGTAACCCAGGAAATTAAATTCATCTTCACGCTGATGGAAGGAAATACGAATAGCCATAGAGATTCACAATGATATGTATCGCTGTGCTGTCTTTCAAAGTAAAACACTACAGACCAACTACATACTCACCATTATCATACACTTAAATAAAATATATTTGTATGTAAATGTTCATAAATATGTGAACTATATCCATGTATTTTTTTAAATATATAATTGTGTGAAAGAGACACATAACCACACATACAATTTGGTTCTCATTTTCAATTTCTTTTACAATAAAACACAAAGGAAATGTTCTGGAAAGGTGTCCTCAGTTGTCCTAGTCTTAAGTATCTCAATCATGTATGGCATAGATAATCAGAAGAAAATAATAAATGTGATTACAAAATGAACACTTTTTAGAAGATTTCACTGTAAATTGTGTAATATAAGTAATGTTTACCAAAATCATTTTTATAAAAGGATAACTTTTTTTTTACCAAATAAACTTTTGTATGTTTGCAGTAAGAGAATGGAAAGATGTTTGCAGTAGTATTTTTCAATTGAAGGATTCTTCAGGAAATTACATTCATATATTTCTATAAATATGACTAGTTATTAGAAGCCAAAATTTCCCCAAAGTGATTTTAAAAGACTTTTATATATGAATTTCATATTGTTAAATGGTTATAATTAAAAATAGATTAGAAATTTTGCTCCTTAATATTAAAGTGTATAAAATCTTGACTCACAACATTAAAGATTCATATTACCCAAGCCAAAAAAGGCATAAGTTGTGATACATTTATTGCATTATTATTACCAAACTCTACTTTTGAAAATACATAGCTTTTGTCTAATTATGGAACTCATAATTAGCATAGCCTATCTCTTTTGATGAACTAGATTAAAGGTTCCTACTCTGTCCCCAAAGTTTCTTTCATAATTGTAATGTGTATTCAGTTGAACAGTTCACATGGAACATGGATTTCTGCATGGCTAGCTTAGATGAGGGGAGAGACAGGGGCAGGTCCTATTCCAGGAGGCCCAATCATCATCAGGGACAGAGAGTAAGCAAGTGATAGATTTCACGTTTGGTTCCAAGTTTCAGAATGTTTGAAATGCCAACTTTTAAGGCAGCCCTTTGAGTGGGAGATAGCAGGAGAAACTCTTGAGAAAAACAGCCCATGTGGATGAGGTAACAGCTGTCCAGTATACTCAGAAAGAGTAGACATTGCCACTAAAGGAATCAGAGGCTGACAGTGGAGGCTGAACCTCCATTTAGAGGCTTTTAGAGCTAAATGTTCATGGCAGGTGGAATTGTTGAATATTGTTAACATTCTTTAGTGTAAAGAAACATTAGTGCTTAATCTTGATGAATAATTACCTTTCTTAGTATTAGGAAATAGTATGTTTTAAATAGTATTAACATAAATAATAATATTTTATCACAGTGAGAAGTAGTTCTATTTTCCTTTTGATCATTTCCAATGGGAACAGAGATTTTCCACATACTATGATATGTATTATTGACATTTTTGTCTAAATTATTGATGTAAAGAATAGTCATAACCTAGGATTAAAAATGAACAGAAATAATATCCATATAGTACATTAATGTGTTGCAGTATATTTAAGAAAACAAATTAATAGAGTAGAATTTATAAATAAGTCAATTCAAAAAGTAAGGAAAATATGAAAAGTCAATTATTAATAAAAAGGCTTTTAAATACACTAAGTAAAAGTTCAGAAAAGCATTACTGCTATTTCATTGTTTTTATAGATCACATTCACTAGGCTCAGGAGTCTTCCAGTCAGAGCCATCTATCCCTCTAGTTATTTTTTATCTTGTTAATTGTGTTTTAACCTAGGTTTCTTAGCCTTATACGTGGACTGTATGAAGCATGCATTTATTCAACATCAATGTGACAGCCAGTTGGCTAAACTTGTTCTACCTCTTTAATCCTTCACTAAGATGTTTGATAAGGAATGTCATTCCTTTTTTATAGATGATGAAATGATCCACAGATTGATCAGCTTATCTGGCATATGGTTAGTCCATGAAAGAATTACCATTGAAATCAAGACTGTGGTCTCATTATGTCAGAGGCCTGCATACTTCTACAAAAGGTTGTTTGTGTGTTTGTATGTGTGTTTACATGAACAGATCATGACACTGCACTCTCATGTACACTATCACACATACACATCCTAGTGAAAAGACAAGTCTAGGACACCATTTTCTGTGCCTTGGAATCCTGGTTTTGTAACCTGTGTGTCTATTACCTAACTTCACTATCTATTTCCTAATTTTTGTTCTCATACCCTAAGTTTGTTCTGAACTATACAGATCAGTATGAGAACAAAGATTTGAAATACCTTTAGTTCGCGCAACATTCTTTCCATGTTTTGTTGACTTTAGTTCAATGTTTTTTTCCTTCAAGTGAGAAGATAAAAAAGTTTTAGGTTTTCTTATTTATTTTAGTGTTGTTTTCACTAGATCAATTTTTTACAAACCCAGGGTCTCATGCATAATAATTTTTTTGCAAGTATCATATTAGCAGAAAAATGCATTTAATTGAATATGCAAGTAAAAAGTGTTCTCTCTGTTTCTATGATTAATTGAGATATAGATGGTTATGGGTGTGGGGTAAAAATAGAAAGATAATTAGTGCAAGTAGCCATAAAATGCATTCACATATAAGCAGAACTTCTCCCCATCTAGTGATCTCTTTCTGGGCTCTGAGGATTAGCATCCCATTAGTAAGTTTCTAGCATAGAAGTCTTCAGCCTCTGGGGAGAGCAGAGCATTAAAAATGGAACTAACTCTAATTGCAAACTGAGTCAGCACACTGGGTCATTAATTCTAGGGCTTAGGTACATATCATGCTGAGCTTTGGTGTATGGGCTTCTGAAACTGTTAGTAGTAAGTTTATAGAGCATTGCAAGGACTATATGATGGCTAGTTATCATCCTATTCTTCACTTTCCCCCCTGAGATAGCTCTGGTGACTCAAAACCAGTATTGAAATCTAGGCAGAATCTTTTCCTTAAACCATTGGATAAGGGCCCCTTCTTTACAGAAATTATGTATTATATATTTTGCAAAAACAGGTTAATGTTGCACTTACATATAAGTAGTTCCTAGTTTTTAGAAAGTTATGACTTCAGTTTATGAAGATGAATAAAATCAGAATGTCTCAAATATTATGGTGACTAGATTGACTTTCTTTAGAAATATTAATAGTATTCACATGATTGCACTTACATGTGGAGTCTGAAATATCTGAACCCATAGAAGTAAACAGCAGCGTAGTGGTTTTCAGAGAATGAGGGTTACACAAAGTCTCAGCCAGGTCGGAGGAATATGTGTTGGTGTTATATTACACAGAGGGTAATTGTAGCTAACAATATCATATTATAATCCACAAGAGTTAGCAGAAAGGATTTTGAATGTTCTCCTCAAAAAGAAATCATGACTTTTTTAGATGAGGGATTATTTAAGTATCCCGAGTTGATCAATTCACAGTGTATAAAGGTAGCAAAACATCACACTCTGCTCCATAAAGATGCACACTTATTATTCGTTAATAAAAGTTTTAAAATAGAAATAACAGAAAAATTAAAAAACATGTTCAAATTCCTTTCTGAGAGTAAAATTTATGGAAATATTTAATATTTTCAAGGTATATATAGCATTCTCCAATTTCTAATCATCTTTGCTTACCCTTTTTGGGGATACTTTTTGAGGATCTCTGACAGTTGTTATTATCTCCTTTAATCATCCCAGAGTAACAGACTTATTAATAACTGCCATTCACTGATTGCTCACCCCAGGGTTTCTTAGACTTGGCACTACTGACATTTGGATCCAGATAATTCTTTGTTGCAGAGGCAATCCTGTACATTTTAAGCCATTTGGCAGCTCCCCAATACTCATGACCAAAATCATCTCCAAACATTGCCAGATATCCTTTGGGGGCAAGCTCTTCCCTAGTTGAGACCCAGTGACTTACCCTTTCAGGACATTTTGATTCTACCATGATTTCTACCTCCATTTTACTGTATTAATCAGGGCCCTGGCAGAAACAGGCCTCTGTGGCATGGGTCATAGACTTTTATGAAGGACTGCTTACAATGAAGTGAGCAGAGTTAAAGGAACTGTGGAGGGATGTGGAAGAACTAGAAAATAGCTGCAGAAGGAAGCCACTCCTATTCCCAGGACTAAAGGAATAAGAGGAGTAAATTGTTCTTGAGTGCCAGAGAATTGAAGCCATGAATCAGGGGCCTCCAGAGGGAGGTGCAGTTGGAAGGGTGCAAAGCTATGGCCAATGATGAACACCATACCTGAGAGAGTACAGGATACACTCTTCCCTCCCTGATCTTTGATCATTTTGCAACCAGCCTATCCTGCCAGTAGATTGAGTCCAGAAGAAATCTAACCACTCCAGCAAAGGAGTAGAATGGTGTACTTCTAGGAACCAGTTGCCATGCATGCTGAGAAGGAAGAAAAATGGAATCTGTTGGGCAGATGAAGAAAATCCAGATACAGCAATCCCCATTATAACATGAGAAATGGGGATTTAAAGATGTCGAGTAATCCATTCAAAGCTAGATAGCTAATGTGTGGAGTCAGTGTTTACTTGCACACCTCTTTAACTCCAGGACTGCATTACGTGGGTATCAGATGTTCAATGAGTCTATGAATTTTTCAAGGTCAGTGTTTTTTTTTTATTAGCTGGTTGATGCAAGACTAGAATGCAGTCCTTATTCCTATTCTGGAGTTTGCTTCCTGAAGAGCTAATATGTTCAGCTCTTCCTCAAATAGATATGGGAGTAAAATCTATCTACCAAAACTTGAAAATCATTTCTTTTTGAAGGATCTGTGAAATTCTAGGCTTCTTGTTGAATGTTTAAGTGATATTTGCTGTTTTTCCAAGCTGTTATCAGTTTTGTGTCTTGACTGCGGACACCGAGTCCCAGCTGGTGCAGTGTGTTAGGAAAAGGAAGACAAGACTGAGAATCAGGAGATTTGGCATTCAGTCCTGGCTCAGCCATTCCTAGCTGGGTAACCATCACCAGTACTGCGAATAAAATAAATCCCATACGCTTTTTCTTTCCTTTCGCATTCAGCTAGATCTTAGTTCTTCTCAGGTTCTGACTGGGTGACTATATCTTGGTGAAAGTGGGGAGAGTATTAGTTTTTATTTCACAAATGAATCATCAGGCTCAGGAAGTACTGGAGTCTCACTGAGAATCCCCTAGCTGGGAAGGGATGAGGTGCAGACTCAACCCCACATCTGCTCCCTGAAGATGCACTGTCTTTGCTATTCCACCCACTGCAACTGACTCTCTCTGGACAGCGAGTTTGTAGCATTTAATCTATTAGGTTTCATCATAAATTTCTGTCTATATCTAAGTCTAAGAGTCTGTGATTTGGGTCCCAGGGTTACAGGCAGAGCTGCAGAGAGGATGTCAATGTAGTTAGGACCGAGAGACTCCTAGTACCTCATTTTTCTTCTAAGAAAAATTTTCTGCAGCTTTTTTAGAGTTAAGATTGATATTTTAAATGAATTTTAAAATAATTGTGTACATGGAAACAAAACTAAGTAAATTAATACAGTCCTATTTTCTTACTTTACGCCTGGGTAAGTTAGTAGTTGAGATTCAGTCTTATGCCCATTGGTAAAATGGGCGTTTAGCCCCAGAAGTTATGAAAGGAACTATGACACATTTCAGTTCCGTATCACACTGATCTACTTGTTCTCAGCCTCTGATCTCTTCCCCACTTCTTTATTTGCTACTTTTACAATATTTTTTAGGACTCCACTTTTTTTTATCTTTTCAATATTTTCAGGCATAAAATCAGGTACCCAACACATACATACTAAAAACAAAAACAAAACATAAAAAAACTTGCTGTCCTTTTTTGTATTTGATCTTAGTCTTTACTTCAAGTTCTTATTTCACTTAGCCAGTTCCAAGAAAGCAAATAGAAGAATTTTCAGTACAAGTATAAAACTGCAGATAATGGAAAAAAGAAAAACAGAGAAAAATAATTATAAATGTTTGAAGCCTGAAAGTGAAAGAAGGGGAAAGATTGTAAGGTCCCCTTTTGATATCATTTGTCTGGCAAAAGTACAAATTCCTTAAAAAAAAAAAAAAAAGTTCTTTCACTAATTAAGAAGTCCAGCTCAGATAGTGGTGCTTTGGAAAATTATCTTACAATTTTTATACTGTTCATTCTTAAGGAAAGGTAGAGGAGCATTATCTTCAATATTTAGAAAAGACCAGTCTCCTTGGGTACAGATCTCTTTTACCCCTGTTACCTTGGGCAAGTTACTTATCCTCTGTAGTTTGGTTGGGGTTTTTGGTTTATTTTACCAGTATTATCATATTATAAACAATATCTATGCCATGTGGATGTTCTTAGGGTCAAACAAGTTAAGATTGATAATAACAGTACTGGAACATAGAAAGCATGATATTAATATTAGTTGTCATGAGAAATACCCTTTCTGTCACCACCATCATCATTAAAAATACCCTTTCTATCATTATCATCAACTTCTATTACAGAGACCCAATCCAATGTTTCCATTCTTCTAAAATTTGATTTTAAAAACCTAATAAATGAAAACTGTAGCTTCACTATTTAGAATCACGCAACCAAAGAAATAGTAGCATAAGTATGAATAATATTTGTATGTATTTTGGGTAACCTCATTTCAGACTTTCACTTCTGATACTTGGTCAGTCTCCCTTTCTAGATGATGGTATAATGCGTACATAGAAAGTTTTATTCACAGTCACTCTGGCTGGTGTGGCGTTATTTCACTGAGTATATTTTCCCAGGGTTTTAGGTTAGAAACTACTGACAAAGAAATATTCCAGGAGTCAGAATTAGACATAAATTATATGCTACAGAGGTGTCTTCTTATTACCAGAAGTCAGGTCAAAGTCTCAAAAATCACATTAAGTTACTGCTTTTGTGGTTATTGAGTTTCACCCTTGAGAGAATTAAGAGGCCTGACAATGAAGTATAATAAATCTTACTCTGACCCAAACATGATTAGTGATTAAACTTCCCATGAACGATCCCAATCCTACTAGATAAACTGAGTAGAAAACTGATATTTTCCTCTCTTTGCACATTAATGTTTAGATAAGTAGAAAAACATTTCACGTGTTTTATAAAAATTGATCACTATATGTGTCTGTTTAATTATTTTAGAATCAATGCCTTATGTACATGCTTGGGTTTTTAAATTTGAGAATGAGAAGGGAGCAAGGAAAGGGTTACACTTTTTCTTTAAACACAGGAGCAAATGGCTCTTTATTTTTTAATTTTTATCTATTTTCTTTGTCTCAATCCCCAGCCTCTGAGCCCAACTTGAAGGTGCGGTCCAGGTTAAAACAGAAAGTGGCAGAGAGGAGAAGCAGCCCCTTACTCAGGCGGAAGGATGGAAATGTTGTCACTTCATTCAAGAAGCGAATGTTTGAGGTGACAGGTAATTGAGGATTGGTCAGTCATACACTAACAAATGCTGGTAGCAGGAATTTTTAAAAACTAGTTTAGAATAAATATGCATGGTGCATATTAAAAGTTAATGTGAGGAGCAATATTTCTGGAAAGGAAATTTTATTGAAAACTCACAAATAGTTCAGTAAACCTTGCTATGCATTCGCCAACTGTGTTAAACAGGAAATGAATGAAAAAACAGAGCTATGTGTCAATCAAGGCATGCCCAGGGAATACCAAAGCCACCTTATTCTTCTCAGAAACAGGCAGTCCATTTTGGGAATGCCAACCAGGAGACTATAACTTTTAATGAAATCTGATCAGAAATAAGCAGAGGGAGGTCCAAGAAGAACACTTCCCCCATGCTCAGACACTAATGTACAAAATGCATCTGGGAAAATTAAACTATGTGGAACAGCAAGACCTTGACTTTTCAACAAATTTACAGAACTCATAAATGACTTTATGTGTTTACTAGTGAATTGGGACTTATGGCAGGAGGGGGATATATTGCTTTTTATGAAGGGGAAGAAACTGTCATTTTCACTAGTCTCAAATGGAAGAGTTCATATTTTTTTAGCTGCCTGGTTAGTAGTGGGGTGAACAGGTTAGGAAATTCAACCTGATGTCTTACAAACCCCCTTATTCCCAGTTGGACCTGGTATGAAATGAGAGAAGACCTAAGGATTCGAGAACCAAAAAGGCTAGCCAAAGTATTACTGACTACTGTTTATCAATTACTTTCTTAGAGCCATGCATTATACCTGGTCTTTTCCTCTGGTTGCCTCAAGAAAGAAGTGGTGATCTGCAACCATTTTTCTCCACCCTCAAAGTAAATTGTGCTTTTGCCAGTATAGTCAGTCAGTAGTAGTTCTCCAAGACCAGTTTTTTTGTTTGTTTTGTTTTTCAATACTGAGAATTAAACCCAGGGCCTCATGCACCCTAGCCAAGTGCTCTACCACTGAGCTACATTCCCAGTCCCTTTCATTTTATTTTGAGACATGGTCTCCCTATGTTGCCCAGACTGGCCTGGAATTTGTGATCCTCTTGCCTCAGCCTCTTGAGTAGCAAGAATTACTGGTATGTGTCACTATAACTACCTGGAATATTATCCTTAGTTTGTTTTGAAAACAAACTTATTTTCTTTCTCTCTTTTGGCCATGTCAGTGTCTAGTATAGGGAGGTAATGGAAAGAATGTGGAAGTGGAGATGGAAAAGTATATTTAGGTACAGAATACAAATGCAACTTAACAGTATGATAGGCTGTTTGAGAAAAAAATAATTATCTCCTATTAATTCTGATAGGTTGGCATTCTGATGGGCAGAAGAGTATTGGTGATCACAGTGGGAAAAATTTTCCTTGAGGGATTAAGAATATTAAATAAATAAATAAACATTATGAACAATAAATAAAACTTTTATGAAAAGTTTGTTTGTTTATCATTATCAGTGTAATCACTAATTAGTACTAATTTAATCCTAAGTTTGAAATCACAGGTTTTTTTCAAGAAATATTATAATGTGTTAAGTAAAAAAGAATCTGAAGACATTTTTCATAATAGAGGTCCTTTGTGGGATTGGGAGGTTGGGGAATGAATCTTTTTTAATGAATGTAAAAGAACAATAAACATCTCAATTGCCTGATGTAAATGAAGATAGGTGGTTTTTCTAATTGGAGAGTGTAGATTTCCACTAACAGAAAAACCCAAAAAGAGAAAAGTGTGCATGTTGCTATCTTTTTCTACATTATAATCTTAATATCTATCCTCATATTTATACCCATATTCTTTTCTATTTTCCTATTAGTCTCTTCTTGGTTACAACTTTTGTCCACATTTTTCCCTCTTTAAAATTTATCTTTAAGCCTGTCTGAATCATGGCTAGTTCTCATTTATAAGGACTCTGACTTGGTCATTTTTTTTTTCATTTGAGTTTCATTATATTTAAAATATGATGGGTTTTCTTAATTTTGTGAGGCAGTAACTCCTCTTTTCATACATTATTTCAGGAAATCATGTGTATTTGAAGAGGAATTAGTGCATTTGCGAGCACACATCTCTGGCCTGTGAGCCAGCACTTGTGATGCTTTGCTAGATATTTTTAAGTGGTATGCTGCACTTACTCTAAATGCCTTTGGCAGCTCTGAACTATCAAGACACAGCTGTCTTCACCTGTCCTCTTTCCCATTTCTCTGCCAGTTTTCATCACATTTGGATGAGCTGTATTTGGATCTTAATAGTAAATACTTTCAGTCATCTATCAGAAGCCACCATGGTGCAATGGCAGTTAAATTGCCATTGCTGTCATTCTGTTTCCTCTGTGTCTTCACTCTCTTCCGCATTTCATGGGTTTAAGTGTATACTCTTCTTAAACCCATGCCGCCTTTCAAATCACTACAGTTGATGTGTGGAAACCACTTGCTATTTTCCTTTTTCAGATTCAAGTGCCTTCTGTTCCTCTGATTCCCCAAAGCTATGTTTTTAAAAAAATTTCAGCATGGACACCTGTGCCTGCAGGGCCTTTTCTACCCTTCTTCTCTTCTCCCTTGCCCCATTTCATGAACTGCACTTTTTCAATATCATACCTTCTCTAAGATTTTTCTCAGTGTTACTGGGAAAGTAAATGCTGTCTCTTCCCAGTTCCTGTCCAGTGTGATGCTGTATACTCCTGTTACAGCAGTTGCTGCCTTAACTTTTAATGCTTAGTACAGTGATTTCTACATAAAGAAATACTTTTGTTTGAATATCAAATAAAATAATATAATAACAGAATTTCAAATAGAAATAGAATTTCAAATTTCACAATAGAATTTCAAATCAGTAAGTCAGAAAGTTTTAAGGAAATAGTTTTTTAAGAAAGTGGGGAAAAAATTGAAAATATGGAAACATAAATGAGATGATAATCAGACTTTCATGGGAAACCATACTTATAACTGGAAAGATAAGGGAAGTTGAGAATTTTTGATTTAATTTTCACTTGCTTTGTTAAAAGAAGAGCCATCAAGATAAACGACATTGATGAAAAAGACCAAATTAATCAAAATGTAAGCAAAAAAATATGAACAGAAAGGCAGTGAGCACGATGTGTTCAAGCATTTTATAATACTAATAACTTGTTCAAATGCTACAATATGTAACTGGCAGGATCAGAATTCTGTCACCAATGGCAGTGCAAATCTGAGTAGAGAAATATTTATAATAGAAGGTTGAAAGTAATTGGTTGATTTGAGGGAAAGCAAGAAAATACTGTCTGGACCTTGGGAGCGCCTGTTTTCTGGGCCACAGATGGTACATGACAAACTTTTAAGTTTACAAGTGGGATTGGCCTGCAATGAAGTGAGTGGGAGAAAGGAGGATAAAAAGACATGAAATGGGAGAAGGTTAATTATGGAGAGTATGTGATTCCATGTGACTGTGTAGAATGGGCAATGGTAGGAGATGATAGTGGGCTCCCCTTTGGAGCAGATGGACCTGGTGAAAGTGGTCTCAGTAAGATCCTTCTGGCAAGAGTTTGAAAGAATGTTTTGGGAGACTTCTGTAGTGACTCAGGAATAATTTTGCCACAATTCAAGAGAGAATAATGAATACTTCCTGTAAAATGATTATAGTGAGACATAGAGGAGAGATAATATAAAGGACAAACCCTACTAACTCTTTAGGGTAAAGAAGAGAGTGAGGTTGACGTCAAGGGGAATAATAAAATACAGAGACAAGCAGGAAACATTGAATATTAGGATGCATTGTCATGGGAGATTGAAAGTATCCAGCATTCCATAGGAATTCAGGCTGAAATTTATGAAGCATTCAAGGCAAGAAATAAAATTTTCATGAGAACGTTCAGCCTAAAAGTGACATTTAAAGTCACCATATTGAGTCACTTTGATAAAGGAAAGAGAAAAGGGATAAGGCCACAAACTTAGGTGAATGTCCATTTGGGGGAATAGGAGGAGGAGGAGGAAATGTGAGATGGAATAATGAACATGACAGTGGAAACTGTTACTATATAAATGATTAGGAGGATGAGGACAGATTTGTCAAAAGCCTTTATATTTGGTGGCATTTGTGAGAGAGCGGTTAATAACAAGACACATTGCTAGGACTTAAAAGGTAGGCACAGTAGGAGAAACAGTTTACCTACAAAATGCATAAGAAGACTGTAGGAGAGAGAAAAGATGCTAGTGGGAACCAGATCAGACGCCCTCAATCTCTGAAAAGTATGAGGCTAGTTGTTTTGTGCAGAGTTGGGTTTACACAATGTAAGGATGAGGCAAATGAAAATTGTTGAACTAAACAAATTTTAAGATGATGAGGAATTAATTAGAGCTCACTTAGTAATTTTCCAAGGCCTGATAAGATGATTTCTCCGGCTGGATTTCTAGGAATTGGAAATTTCTATTTATTAATTAAATGTTTAGTAAATATATTAGTTTCTTCATAAATTGAGATGTATATGAATTTTATGTCTAAAAAAGAAATAGATTAGTTAAATAAATAGTCTATGTTGTTGTTATCTAAGTTTTGTTCAAAGGAATCGCTTCTTTTGTTGGTATAAAAGTTTAACATATTAAATTTAGGCAATGTTTCATCTTCTGGACAATAAGTTGTACAAAGTGAAGAATTATGTTGTATAAGGTCATTGATGCAGCGTTGAGATTTTACATACTACTGTATTTTCTTTATTCAACTCCGACTTGCATGCGCTATATGATAAGGTACAGTATTAGCATATACAATGATGAGTAGTTTATAGCTTAGCATTTAAGCAGGTTTTTTTTTCAAACATAGCATGAACTGCACTGAGTTCCATATGTTGATGACTTGCTTTTCTGATGTGTGCAAGTTCATCATCTCTATCACTGTTTATTTTTTTAAGATAACACAAAAGCAAGTAAGAGAAGATTTCTTTCTTTCTTTTCCTCATTATGATTATTTCTGTATCTTTTTACTTCTCTAGAAATTGTTGAATACTATGTTGTAGTTTTTGCAGTGAATACAGAAGGAAGAGGGAGTAATAGAAATTTTAGAAACATTCCATAAACTTCCCTAGTTCTTTTGTTTAGTGAAACAGTACTTGTCATTCACTTAGGAGTAAAATAAAATCATGCCTAGTGCTGTATGTCACAGTATCTAAAGTTCATCTTGGTATGTTGTTCATAAATATTTTACAATGTTTTTCAGAATCCTCAGTCAGTAGCAGTTCTCCAGGGTCTGGTCCCAGTTCACCCAACAATGGGCCAACTGGAAGTGTTACTGAAAATGAGACTTCGGTTTTGCCCCCTACTCCTCATGCAGAGGTAAGACCCTTTTTCTTTGGTTCTTTTACAAACTGGTTCCCTGATTAGCTTCTTCATACAAAGTGATTTTTTGTAATTTCATATGTTTTAAACCTATAAGAAAAATAAGAGTTGTTTATAAGAGAAATAACAGTTGTTTATTAACTGATATAAATAAATATCATTTATGTTTTATATGGGATGGAGTGAACTTCATCTTATTTATGGAGGAGACACTTTGGGATGTTTGGATAACAAGCAGGGTTTGGGAAGTGCTGAAATACAATCCTCAAATTAAACATTCTTAGTGATCCTGAGTATGTACACAAAAGTGTACATTTTGCTATTTCTGTTTGATTATTGGTTGTTCTGATGGGATTAAACCCATCAGTAAGTAAAAAGAAGTTCACACAATCCTCTCAGAAGTACAACTAGCAACTAGGTGAGTTTTTAAAAGAGTAGTGAACAATAATTGAAGTACTTATTGTAGTCAAGGGGCACTGAGCTCTACTGAGCCAACACTTATTAAGTACTTATTACATGCCAGTCATTTTACCTGGTGATGGACATATAGAGATAAATCAGTACTCTATGCTTAATGATGACATGTTAAAAGAAATTACTTTAAAGTTACATTATTTATTTATCGTAATTAATGATACAAGACAAGAGGAAAGTAAATGTGAGCTGACAAGAATTTTTGTATTTAAGTATTAAAGCCAGGAGTCTGAAAGTAGCCTTTCTCATGGAACTCACTGTTTTGAGGTCACCGTCCATTAACTGAAAGTCTTAATTTTTCTGTCATTATAATGCCTCCTTCACTGTGCATTCCTCTGGGCAAGGAAAGGTGGTGTGATCACTCCCTATACATAACACTGTGACATATTTCTTGTGTCATATAGAGTCATCGTACTTTGGGTCTGATAGCAACTGTTGAAATCTCACATTCTTAGATTGCACCTATTGCTTTCTTGCCATGTGATTATCCAGCCTCAACCAGAACATGTCTGCCTTTAAAGGAACTTACTCCACTGTCTCCTGACACACGCCAGTTGATTTTAAACAGTTATCTTGACCATCAGAAATATCTTTCAGACATTATGCCAAGAATCAGTTGTTCTGTAACTTCACATATATCACACATGCATAAATACACACATATGGCTTTGTAATAAACTATTGTACATTATGAAATTATTAGGCTAAAATATAAGTTCAGGCAGAAACCCAGATGTTGTCCCTGATACGAAGAGGATGGAAGCCAGTGAAATTGCGTTTACTTTAAGGACATTTGTGTGCTTGAGTTTGAGCTTTGGTTTCCTGAGCCTCACAAAGTCAAGAGATAGAAAGCAAAACCTAGTGTTGCCAAGGAGGATAATTTAAGAGGTGATCCCTGTCCCCGTCCTCCTCCAAGCCTGGACCCAGAAGGCCCTTATCTCTGCTACATTGGTGAGTGGCTCACCCCACAGCAGGCTTGGCTCAGGGCAGAGGAGGAGGCACATACTGAGGGGTTGTAACCACAAGTTTGTCCATGCATGGTATTATGTCCCCCAAATCACACAACCTCTAGTTGTTATTTGGTTTACAGTGGCCACATATTTCTAGTTTCCCAGGTGCTTATGAAAGGCAAATGTGAATCCCCCTAGAGGTACAGTCCTTCATTCCAGATCTCAAAAATTTCCCTCAATTTTTCAAGGGCCTTAAGTAGGAAAGGGAGGTGTTCTTTCTTGTGGTGATCTTTCAGTTACTTGAAGAATAATATTCAGACATTTGCATTATCTCTAGTTCCTTCATCTATTTCTTGTTTCTTGTCATCTTGTCACCCCTCTTTGTATCTTTTCAAAAACATACTAGGTGGAATAAATATTCCACAAATTTTGTGACCCAGAGACATAAGTGAGATTATTGAACTATTGGGTTGCTTCATGTGTTTTATTATCAATATTAGGTGGTTTTCTGCAATCCTTTAATTAATTCCTAAGAAAATAAAAAAAATCAATTACAAATAGTTTTTTAAAAGTATGGATGCAATTTTAATAATATGATTCTCAGTAACTACATAAATACCAAAGGATATAAGTTCTCATGGGTCCCTGTATGGATTTTATGCCCTTGGAAACTGAAAGAGACTCACTCCCACTATATTCAGTAGCATATATTATTCTTATATATAATTCTTGTCAATCTAGTAAGTTTCAGAAGACCACTTAGACTATGATTATATTTTATTAGGATTTAATTCATTAGCAATATAATATTATTTGGGAATATGTAGTAAAAAGTTTATTTTAAAGTGGCAAGAGGGTGATGAGCACAAAATTTAGTGTGATGATTACCTTTCAGAAGGAGGAGAGGAGAGATACAGTTTAATAGTCACTAAAGAAGTTGATATATATATTTCATCATCATAAATGCATATATATGAGAATATAGTACTTAACAGGACATAAAGAATAGCCAAGAGATACACAGTGATAAGATTGGAAATAGATTTTTATCTTTGCTTCAAACTTTTTATGATCTATTAAATTAAATCTCCAAGAGTGTATGAACTTCATACACACACACATATATACACCCACACACAACACACACACATATACAAATAAAAGAGAATATAAATTCATGGAGTTTGCCTATATGGTTTGGTTCTGTTTTATATTCCTAAACTCTTTGTTCTCCCAAATTATCTGTTTAGATGCCTTAGCTTTTCAGTTAATTGTTCAATATATTCTGTCACTGCAAACTTTTCCTTCTCCCCCACCATTAAAAAAAAAAAAAGAAAAACAAAACAAAACAGAAGGAAATGTGATTTAATGGAGTTTAAAAGGGTAGAGGTATTTCTTCAGGTCATTGACAGGACATTCACCTCCAAAGCTGGAAAGACTAGTTCAAAAGCAAGCAGTGACTTACCTCATAATGAATTAATTGTGTGCCTGAACTATGATCCAAAAGGCCAGGTGGGCAGACCTTTATGCACTGATGGGTAGCCTCTCTGTGGCCCAGAACAAAAAATGCAACCCTGATGGCTAACATGTGGTTTTCTGCTGCATTGCATTTTCAGAGATCTGTAGTGTAATTCATTCTGGATAGACGAGGAGGCAGCAGAATTCAGACCCAGACTGTCAGCAAATTAATATCCTAGCTTTGTAACACTAAATGTTTCCACCTAAACCAGAGAAAGAAAAATATTTTTAGCTATACTTGATTAACCATTATTTAGAATTGCTTATGATTTTTACAGATGTCTTTTAAGATTAATAGAAGAATGATTTCATAGCAACAGAAAATTTGGGGGGTACAAATTATTTGCATCATTTTATGCTCATGAATTTAGTTGCATACTTCATCATTTACAGATAGCAAATTTCTTCTGCTATCTTTGCTAAAGCAACAAAGGCAAGTTTTATTTTATGGCAGTATTATAGTGTGCATTTGAATGAATTGCCTAGTCCATGACCTGTAAATAGAAAAGCATGCCAACCCATTCATTCAGAGCCCTTGTAAATGAGTGGGATTCTACCCCCTTTTGCTGAGTCGGAAATAGAAATGTAAGGTTATATCTAATATTCTTGAGCCCCAGTTGAAAACAAATTTTTCCATCTTAGAATTCAGAGGTCCTGCCTAATTTAGATAAAAAGATAGAGCAGACAGCAGGGAAATTCAGAGGCTGGGTATGAACCTGACTGCAAAACCAACCACTCATGATGAGTGATCAAGTCACCAACTTTCCACTGACTCTCAGATTCCTGATCTAGTAAAAGGTAGTAATGCCTGCACCAACAACTTGGTTGAAAGGCATCTGTGTTCAGAAGGCAGGTGGTAAATTGTAAAGTTAGGAATAAGTTCATTTTTGTTGTTATTATCAGTGCTGACTCCCGGTAGGGAAAACTCATTAGCTTGTTTGTCTTCAAGCCAGCAGCCCTCATGTGAAAGTGAGTCTCCATCTGCTCTGACCGCTTCTGTTCCATTTCTACTATTTCTTACATATGTCAGTCCCAGAACTAAGACTGCTGGAGCTACTTGTTTCACTCATTTGTAAACTTGGTTGGGAAGCTTAAACTTCAGGGGTTTCTATTTCTAACTGCAGTCAGAGATGTCTTTACCTATCTAGTTACTTTATTGTTATTATTGTGGGCCTGCGGGTTCAAATGTGTTTCCATGGATATCAGCTTCATTACTTTAGATTTGGTAGATTTATTTGATAGCTATTTTAACAGTACTCAAGCTGCTGATTTATTTGTAGTTGAACATTAGTGGCTATCTTTGCTCTGCTATTTTTTTAATTTTTTTTCCCAGAAGATGAGTAGATGCAAATGATTTTGTAAAAGGATTCTAATAATAAGGTTAAATGTTCTAAAATCATATGAAATGTCACTTGTTTTGCCCCAATCTCACATGACTCATCTGCCTATTGTTTCATAATAGCTGTTGTGACATTTGCTGTAAATGTTATGCTCTCATCTGAGTGGGTGTAGAGCTATGGTTTTTAGATGGCAGCAAATAAAACACTCCCCCCTTGGAAAAGAGGTTGCTATGACAAAATAATCATTTACTAGGAATAAGATGAGCCAATATTGTAAAGCAAGATTTTTAACAAAACATAAATGCAAAGCTTAAAACAACTTTGAACTGCAAAGCAAATCCTATAAATGATTTTTTTCTTTTTTTTTTAATCTCACATACATTCTATAATAGTAATACATTCTTCAGAATCCAGTAAACATGAAGACTTGGAGATTTTTACTACCTGAATAATTTTCCTTTTATTATAGGAAACTCTTAATTTTCTATCAGTTATCTAAAAGAAGAGTTGAAATAAATACATTCTTGAAAAATAATAGTAAATGCATGGACAAACATTAGATGATTAAGGGAATTTTCATCTAAGCATGGCTTTCTTCTTTTTAGTTGGGCATGATTCAGGAATTTGACACTTTTCAAAGTTAAAGTTGATTGACACTTACGAGCATGTCTTACCTTGTGCCATTCTGATAGACACAGCAGGTACCTGATAGAGCTATTCAGTGCTTCAGTCTTAGGCTGAAGAATCTGACATCCAGGGAAGGTAGGTGACTGACTAGACAGACTCACAGCCAGTGAGTGGTAGAGTTTAAGTATAAGGCAATAAACCAACTTTTTACTAGTCCAAACTTCTCCCCAAACTCTGGTTTTTTCCCCCCAATTTTCATGAGTATTGTAGATAAGTTTGGACAAACAAGAAACAGAAAATTCTACATTGACTTTCCCTATCTCTTTAAAAATATGTAATTATATAATTATGTAGTTTTCCATGAAGAGTCATTGGCTGACTTCTTTTCCCCTTAAGAATAAGAAAGTTGCTCATTTACCTTCCTCACCAAAACTCTTTCCCTCCCCCATTCCTTCCTTCTTTTTTCCCCCATTTCCATTTTCCTTGTGTATTCTCCTGCATTTCCATTTACATGAATCCTTACATGCTATGTATTTTTTTGCTTTATACCCATGTGTTTTACTAGATTAAATGGCACAGTGTTATCTATCTCATATCCTTTCTTTATCATTAACCATGTGTTTGTAAACTCGGTTGTATGTGTATGGATGCTTTCAATCACTAAAGAAATCTAGTGGGTGCTGCTCCATTTCATCCATTTCATTCCTCAGGTAACTATGCCAGCAGCCTCCAATGCCCACCCATCACCAAAAAACAAAGCTTCAATATATACCCACGGACATCCGATAGCTTAAAGAGAGAATTTCCTGTAGTTATGATTCCCAGAAGACGAATCACTGGGTCATAGTGCATAGTATAATTGTTTTGGTTTATAATGTAGAATTGTTCACCAGAAATACTGGACTCTTCTACAGTCCCACTAGCACTGTATAAGGGATTTAGCTTTTCTATGTCCCCATGTTTGATATTGCTCATTTTTCTAATTTTTGTCAGATGCTGAGTCTTTCAATTGAAACTGATAGCTTCTTAATTCCAATTACTAAATAAATAGCTTTATTGGGCTTTTTTCAGTCATTTGTCTACATGTATTTTATTCATCCAAACTGAAATATTATCTTTAAGATATTTTCTCAGCCAGGCACAGTGTGCATGCCTATAATCCCAGTGGCTAGGGAAGCTGAAGCAGAGGATCACAAGTTCAAAGCCACCCTCAGCAAAAATGGAGGGGCTAAGCAACTCAGTGAGAGCCTGTATCTAAATAAAATACAAAATAGGGCTGGGGCTAAGGCTCAGTGGCTGAGTGCCCTGAGCTCAATCCCTGGTATCCCCCCAGACAAAGAGAGAGAGAGAGAGATTCTTCCAATTGATATGATAGTGAGAAAAGAGACTGAGTAAAATTTTGAAGGATCTTATTAAAATGTGAGTAGACCCTTTCCCCCAACTCGAACACCAGGCACAGTTCATATCCATCTCAACATCCTGCTCCATCTGGTAAAGGCTAATTATCTACTAAAACCTGGTTTTAGATTGACACCCTTCTCTGTGCCATCAAAATTTTTAACATACTGTGTGGAGCTATAGTGGTTATCATGAGTCTTGTGAGTTATTCCTCTGCTTTGCTGTCAACCTGACTAGCATGTGAGTCTGTGAGGCCTAGGTCCTCTCTATATGCCTAGTACCCAGCACCATCAATGTAATACAAAGGAGTTACTCATTAACTACTTCATGGGGCTTATGTGATAGCCAATCACACATTTAATATTTCTATTTTATTTAACTACAATAAAAGTTTCTAGTTCTGAAAACTGTTCACATTGAAACCATCTTTTCCACATTCTAAGCTGTGAAATGTTGGCATCTTAGCAGAATAGCACTAATTAAGGGTTGAATCAGTTTCAGAATTGGTTCCTGGAAAAATCTTGACTTTGCCTGAAAATCCTTGTTAGCTTACTTCCATGCTAAGGTCGGGTGGCCTTTTCATCTTGAAGGAATCCTGGTCAGGATCCTTCATTGTCTCAGTGGAATGGTTTCCCCATAATTTGTGTGCATTCAGGTAGCAGTGTAGAATACCATTCTAGGTTTTATTAAGACTTGTTAAACTGGAACAGATAGATGACTCCCACAAGAAAACTTAGCTGAGGATAGCTGTATTTAAAGAATCCAATTTGAGGAAAATGGTTGTTCAGTTCTATTAAGTATAATTCTGGACACTGAAAGTCTATATAAACTCTTTGCCTGTTTCCTTATCTATTATCAAAGGAGAGAGGCTAAGCAATGTCCAAGTCCCTGAAGTCTGTAGGATACAATGTCATGCCTGTTAGTCTCTTTGGGAAAAGACTCTACCCACAGACCTGGGAACACAGGACTTTCTTTGCATCCTCATGAATTTTCTACATGACTTGAAGATCCTCACATCTGAAAAGCCATAGAGCTTTTATCTTAAGTTCAAGTGGCTACCAGTTGTACTCCATACACCCCTTCATAAGTCATAGGACCTACATTTGTTTTCTCTCCTTTTCTTAAGCAACCATTATTATTAATGTTTTCAGAGTAGTTTGCACTTTCTGCAGCAGCATCTAAGTTTCATTGCCCATCCCATTGGGAAGCACCATTACCTCGCTCATTTTCTTCAGTGTCGTCATCTACAACAGGAGCATCATGGTAACTCGAGAGTATATATGAAGAATAGGTTAACCTCCAAAATATCCCATGGCAGAGGGTTTAGCACATGGTGGGCGCTGAAAATCAGTGCACCATCACAGGACATGGAACCATTCAATTTGAATCTGAAACTGCAGGAGACTGCAATCCTAGTAGGAATGTCCCAAATCCTTTTACTTTAGTCAAAGCAGTGTGGACATGCAGCATACTCTGCCATCAATATATCTGAGAAGAAATCTCTTTTTCATTTCAGTATGTCTGCTTTTTGTGATGAAAGACATCTCAGAATATCACAAGAATTCTCTCTAGGAAACAAAGATCAGCTCTTTGAGAAAGCTGTGGGAAGGACACTGGGAGGCAAGAAGAAAAAAACAACAGTGTCCTTCCCACAGTCTATTTTAAATCTCAGTGCTGTGAACTTTTTAACAATCTTGAATGAAAATTATATATGAAAGTGCTTATTTTTTCATATTTGTTTTCTGTGGCTACAGATCAGTGAATGGATTATCCTTTTATTTTAAATTACTATTTACTGCCAGTAAGCTAGTTAAAATATTTTTACTTCCTTGAACATTCTTTTGGTTCTTATTTAGGTGTAAGTTTATAGTAAAATTTATTTTAAAATTTCTATTTGTATAAGCAAAATCATACCTGGCCCTTTTGTTTAGAGCAAATTCGGAAGAATTGTTGATAGTCACTAAAATAAAATTGTTATCTCACACAATATAATGTAAAAATACTTTCCAATAATCTTCATCCTTTGGCATTTTAGACATTTATAATTTTGTGATATAATAATATCAGTATAATGTTAATAAATTCAGAATACCTCTTGCTTTTCAAGCACAAATATCTGACATGTTCTTTTGAGAAGAAACAAAATCTGAGTTAGCTGGGAGTTCCAAGTTGCAATGAGAAAACTCCTTTAGCCTTCTGCTCTTATTATGTTAAGGCTAGGACTCATCTCCAAACAGACATATGATTGAGACAATGTTTTGGAATAACATCCTGTGTTTTGGTGGTGCATCACTCTTCAGTGACATTCTGAGCTTGCATTGTATTAGCACGTGATATTTTTCCCCAGTTAATTGATATCCCAGGTTTGTCCAGAGGAAAATCTACAGCTCCCCCAAACATGCTTGACAAGTTATTATATTTACTTTAGTCAAAGCCCGTGTGTGCAGTATCCCTCTTGGAGGTGGTCTATTATTGGAGTCCCATATGCTTTTTGTTTGGGAAGAAAGCAGTCACTGTGTCATACCGTTACATGGAGTATTCTTTTTCAGGGATGTTGTTCCCTTGGGGACCATATCAGGCCAGAGTTCCTTAGTCTAATAAGACCTTTGTAACTCTTATTGTATAAAAGTTCTGGGAGGGAAGCAAGAGTTAAACAGAAAATGTAATTCAAGCAGCCATATTAGGCCACATGTGGGAAAACATGACTAGTATTGGATTAAAAAAGGTATTTGTTGTAAAAAAGCACTGTGATGCCAAAACTGTGTAATGAAAGCTACTGTGGCATGGGGAACACCTAACAATTTCACATTTACTTCTGTTTCTGACTGTGAATAATCTAAAGAAAATCACCACTCAGAATTGTCTATTTGTAGATTTTTATATCAAAAAGATGTGATTATTATAGAAGCCCTATGTGATGGTGTGGACTTTCTTGTGTGTTTCTGATAGTGTAATGACATTTAATTCTGATGAAGATAATGACTGTGATGGTGTTGTATATGTATATTTTCACTCACTAATACAAAACAATTGCATATGTAAACTCATCGAAATTACCTAATTTGATTGCTGTACTTTACCAAGAGACGGCAAACATGTTTATTATATTCCATAAAACCAGAATTTTTTAAATGAATTTTTCAAAATTAATATATTAATATTATAATATTAATTACAAATTAATATTATAATATTCAATAATATCAGTATAATATTAATAATCTCAAGATACTTCTTGCTTTTCAAGCACAAATATCTGACATGTTCTTTTAAGAAGAAATAAAACCTAAGAGTTTGTTTGTTAACCCCTTTCTTATGATTTTCTATCTGGGATGAAGAAATTCTTTACTTAATTTTTCCATTGTAACCCTCGGATACAGAAATCAAAAAATAAGAACGTAAATATTTTTCTGCATTATGATAATATAAAACCTCTTATGAAGTGTGTCTATTTTGCTATAAAATTCATGATATTGTGATATTGTGAGACTTTCCTTTACTTATTTTTTTTTAACAGCAGCTGGTTTCACAGCAACGCATTCTAATTCATGACGATTCCATGAACCTGCTAAGTCTTTATACCTCTCCTTCTTTGCCCAATATCACCCTGGGACTTCCAGCAGGGCCATCCCAGCTCAACGTAAGTCATTACACAGTCTTGCCTAAAACAGCCCAAGTCCTATGTTCATATGGGAACTCCCTTTCATTTCTTGTATATTTAGACATGAGAAAACTTTTTAGGGTGAACCTATCCTGTGCTATTTTTTGTTTGCTACACTGTTCAAAGGTGCTCAGTTAGTTTGAAATCAGAGAATTATATTTGTTTGCATAATCATATAATAAAACAGCTAACATTTGTATAATGGCTTAGAGCTTTTTTAAGAAAGCATCTCTCCAGATATATGATTTTATAGCTCCAGATGACCATCCCATGAAACAGGATAGTCCACATTTTTTATAGAAGAGGTAGCTAAGACAAGGAGAGTCTAAAAGTTTGAGATCACAGATCCACTGAGTGCCAGGCCTGGAACAACACTGGCCAGAGCTGAGAGCTACAGCTTCCAAACACAGCAGCATATGTTTATGGAATTTATTTTGTGAATGACTTTATTTTGGGAATTTAAGTTACTGACGCTGTGGTCCTGAAAAATACATATCTGGAAAAACTTTCTAAGAATAACATTAAACTATTCCCAGGAGATCCAAAGGGAATTAGTTAGTTTAAAAGTTCTGACAACTGAAATAGAATCTTTTAGAGGTAATTGTCCTACTAGCAGAAGATAGCAATAATTATTTTATGTGCATTCCCTAAAATAATATAAATTTAGTTTTTCTCAAAGATTTGTAGGCTTTACCCAGAATAATTCATCTCTGAAAGGTTAGTAAATTAAATTGTACATACACAGATGTCCTGTGATATATTAGCTTTAAAGAAAAATTTGTTTCAACCCTTGTCACCAATTTTGCCAGTCTTTAGCAGCAAGTCCAGCATGTCAGATTCACATGTATCATCAATGCATATTATAAAATCAGTCTGAGACATTTAATTTTGTCTGGAATTTTGTTATATCTGGATTTTTAACAGAATATGTTATCTCCCATGATACTAGGATCTTATACCAATTTAGAAAAAGCAAATTTTGGCTGTTGTTTTATTTCTATGGATGAAAGAACAAGGCTTGAAAATCCTGAATTCAGCTATACCCTTGAAATTCCATGTGCAGCATTTGTAAATAATTGGGTCTAGTGAAAAGAAAAATGGAATTAGAAGGAAGTAAATGTTCATGGATAATATTTTCAAATCCTTGCATATTAAAATTTATTTTTCTTCTATTCCTACTTTTCCCATCTCTTCTAATGATAAGTAAACACTAACCCCCAAATTTCTTGTGTCTGACACATGCAGAGGTATTTTGCCGCCATTGCTGTTTGAATGTTCTAAGCTGCTCCTCCTTGATAATTCACACATGTACCACTTTTAATGTGGTCAGGGGAGATTTTTTTCCCAAAGGACCAAGTACTAAAGCCAGACCATTTAATGTTTCAATGGTAATGCAATTTGGTACCATTGAATGAATAAACCAATGTGGTTTGGATTAAAGTTTCATGTTTTTTTCTTGCATTTTGGTGTGGATGAGGTGATCACAATTAATTTCTCAAGCTTAACATTGCTCTGGCAAAGGGATCTCTCTAATATTCAATTTCCCCACTGAATTGTGGGAAATTTTAAGGAAAGGAAGCCAGGACCAGGCATCACTTCTAGATTAAACATTGCATTGACTAGCTCTGTGACTCAGACAAACCATTTACCTCTTTGTCCTTTAATTTCTCCCTCACTGAAAATTGCTTTGCTTCCCTGGTGCACAGCAATTTTGAAAGATGAAACATGAGTTTTGAAAAGAAACATGCCACATAATTTTGAGGTATTAGACTTCTGCTTTTGTAATACCAAAATGACCACCATTCATTAAATTCTTTGAATAGGATA
Organism: Ictidomys tridecemlineatus; assembly: GCF_052094955.1. NCBI lineage: Eukaryota > Metazoa > Chordata > Mammalia > Rodentia > Sciuridae > Ictidomys > Ictidomys tridecemlineatus. The sequence continues at coordinate 155,403,911 of NC_135478.1, read as the reverse complement.
ATTCATTATTGCTATTGATGATATGATTATTATTGCTTTATTACCGTGTTATCATACATTTCAAATTCTTAATGGCATTTTTATTTGATATCTGATTTCACTTGTAGTTTGCTTTATTATACAAGAGTATATGGAGTGTCATTTTTAATATTTATAGATTTGGGATCTGTTATGAATTAATAGAAAATACATGTTTAAATCAAATTCCTGCATATTTTGTACCTCCTTTCATTGAGTTATTTTAAGAATTTCATTTTAAAAATTGAATATTGGAAACTTACAGTTCTGTGAAATTATTAGAGGACATGCAGAGAAAGAGTCAATTGGTATTTTTGCTTGAAACTGCTTTCTCTTTGGACTGCTTTCTTTTTTCCCTATGATATAGTCTTTAACTAGTTGAATAAATTTTATATTTTCAGCATAGCTCTTAATTAAGCAGCAGATTTTAAAATCTTTCAGAAGTAAACTGTGTACTTATTAAGTGTGAAATTAGTACTATTTTGTTTGTTTCTTGACAGAAACATTATATCTGCATATGGGTTACATAAAATTATATATATTCATGATTTACATGATGGGCTTTTTTGGGGAGGGAGTACCAGGGATTGAACTCAAGGGCACTCAAACCACTGAGCCTTATCCCCATCCCTATTTTGTATTTTATTTAGAGAGAGGGTCTCACTGAGTTGCTTAGTGCCTCACTGTTGCTGGGGCTGGCTTTGAACTCCCAATCCTCTTGACTCAGCCTCCCTGGGATCACAAGCATATGCCACTGTGCCTGGCTTACATGGTGTTTTCATGTGTATGTATAATCAAATTTGCTTAATCAAGCTACTTAAGATATATATTACCTTACTTTTTTGTGTTAAAAACACTTATCATCCACACTGCACAATTTTCAAGTATATTTTTATTTATATAACCATAATTACCACGGTGTACAGTAGACCTCTTGAACCTGTTTTTTTCCCATCTAAAAAATTCTGTAACTTGCTTTGTTATTAATATTTTAAAAAACTTTTGAAGATTCTGTACAGATGCCCAGTTACTCAATACTTTACAGTGCTTCAAACCTATTTTTATTTGTTATTTGTTAATTTGGTTAGTTTAAAGTCATACTGTTACCCATGTCCCTGACTCAGCCATTGGATATGGTCTTCATTTTTATAGCATAAGAAACTCATCTACTGATGGAGAGACCTGGTGACCCACATGGATGAAAGAGGATTAATATCTTTGTTATTTCTTCACACAGGCTTCGAATTCGCTCAAAGAAAAGCAGAAGTGTGAGACACAGACGCTCAGGCAAGGTGTTCCTCTGCCTGGGCAGTATGGGGGCAGCGTCCCGGCATCTTCAAGCCATCCTCACGTGGCTTTAGAGGGGAAGCCCAACAGCAGCCACCAGGCTCTCCTGCAGCATTTATTATTGAAAGAACAAATGCGGCAACAAAAGCTTCTTGTGACTGGTAATTTAATAATGGCACCATTCACAGGTCATGTCAGGACTTTTATTTTATCGGTGATCCAGTATAATGTCTCAAGGCCCTAATAAAGATTTACTGTGCCATACAAGGATCTCCCTGGCACCTGGTACCACGGGAAAGGCTATGATCCTTTATTTATTCCTCTAGATCTGTCAGGTGGGGGTGGGGAGAGAACTCCCCTCATTTAATCTTGATACATACCAGGCTAGCCTACTTGAGTCACCTGGTCAGACACATTCCTGTTCCACCACCTGGCCTAGCCTTCTTCAGAGGCTTGCCTGGCACATGGCTTCTTACCTTTTCCTAAAATTATGGGTGAATACATCTATATATAGGCATACATAAACGCACATACACTCACTCACACATATAAATAATTGTTTTTCAGGTGGAGTTCCCTTACATCCTCAGTCTCCCTTGGCAACGAAAGAGAGAATTTCACCTGGTATTAGAGGTACCCACAAACTACCCCGTCACAGACCCCTGAATCGAACCCAGTCGGCACCTTTGCCTCAGAGCACATTGGCTCAGCTGGTCATTCAGCAGCAACACCAGCAATTCCTGGAGAAGCAGAAACAATACCAGCAGCAGATCCACATGAACAAAGTAAGCCTGCAAATCAAGTCAGAATATTGTAACCAATATTGTAATATTGGTTTGGAAATTGGGGTTCTATTACTGATACGGGTATCTAAGAGGAGAATTTTGGAATCAGTTACAGGAGAAAGGAAACTACTGTCTTAGCCCAGTTATATGGGCTCACAAATGTCGTCACAATACCAGTGTTGTCACCATTGTTACATTCTTGGGAGATAGGTAGAAAAATCAAGATAATAGATTAGCAAGATATTTTATGATTGAATGCGTGTTGTAATATACAAGCACATCCAGGCACATGTGCATGAAGCCCTTGTTTTTGCAAAAAGGACTTGAAGCACAGTTGCATACATGGATTGACAAGTCAAAAAGTTTGCACAGGTGATGGCAGATAGGCAAGATTGGCCACTAAGGTATTGCTTAGCAAGTTGTATGCATGTAGTTTATGTTTATATTTTAGTATGTCCCACTTCATTCCAAATAGCATTTGAATCAGTTTCTCAGAAACTTATAATAATTTCTTTCTGGTGGCCCTACTGTGGCTGAAATGGACAGTGGATGTCTATGTCCTTCCAAATGCTTGGGAGCTCTCCTGCTGAAGCAACTACAAAAAACAAACAAACAACAACAACAACAAAAAACAGTGATTACAGTATGATACCTGCCAGAGCAGTAAAGCATGTTCTACAAATTTGTATGCAAAATGATCTTTCCCTCTCTTCTGTGCCATGTCATCTACAAGTATGTTTTAGAGGGATTATGTTGAAAAGTGAGACCCTGTTTACTGGTAGACAATAACTACAACCTGGCTTAGCAAATGCATTGTTGTATTGTGATATAAAAAACAAGCAAAGTAAAACAAAGTAAACCTTCATGGGAAAAGGTCTCATTATCTTTCTAATGACAATAGGAAAAGAGATTGTGCTGACTCTATTGATAATATTGCTGATGTTTTCTCTTCTTTTGGGCCTCCATCTTACCAAGGGAGCCATGGTGTGGGAACATGGGCTACAGAGTGTAGAACTGAAAATAACATTCTTCCAGCCAAGCACTTTGCTGCTTTCAAAGATGGTGTGTGCAACATGTGGGATTAGAGTGTTGGGAGTGGGGATGGCTAGCAAGGCCAACTATCTTTCCACCTTCTTTCACTGTGCTTTGCAGACTCTGTGTCATCAGTTGAATGCTTTTTAAAATTGTGACTGTCTAAATTTGTCAAATAATTTTGTATAAAATCAATCTCCTCCAGAGAGAGCCAGCTTCTTTTCCTGCTTAATGGCATAATGCCCATCAACTTGAATACATGTTTGCTCTATTATGGTAGTTAGGTTTGTTATTTGTTTTGTGGTTTCTCAGCACAATGCAAAATTACTAGGTATTGCTGAAAATTGTTGAGTGTCTACTGCAAGAAACTTATGTGGGAGGGAATGTTAGGAATTCTGCTTTTTGCCTTAAAATCCTTTGACCTGGGATTAGGTTTATTTATAAAAATTAGTATTGAAGTGTATGTGTATGTGTATGTGTGTTTGAGTGATTCTCTTTCCTTCAAATATGTGGATATATATATTCTGCTATAGATAAATTAGGTAAATTGATCCATTTGAAATCATAGTCTACATTGAATACTTTTAAGAATATACATATATATTGTGTGTGTGTATATATATATATATATATATATATATATATATATATATATTTTAACCTAGAATTACAACAGTTTCAGACTCAGATGGAATGCTCAGATGGTATCTTTCTTTCTTGGTGTCATACTTGAGATTTTGACAGGCGGATGCTAACCCCAGTCACAGGATAAAACTAAGATGAAAAGCAGGCATTTGCATTGTAGCAATGACAAAAGAAAGCCTTATCAGAAAACTTTTCCCATGTGGAGCTGATTCCTTGGAATCTGTTAAGAATTCTTCCTAAAATTAGAAACAAACCTATACTTTAAGGTACTTATTTGTACAGTGGTTTGATTATTAAATCTTGTCTTAATTAGGCAAAATGAAGACCAGAAAACTTCAAAGTACAAAGCTGATCTTTATATGTTAACCCCTCTCAGCTTGGGTGTTTAGATTACTCACACAGGTCTCCAGTTGGCTTTCCTCCAAGTATGTATTCCATATGTTTAATCAAGTGGCATGTGCACATCAGGTACTCTCCAGATTTTGAAAATATTTTACCTGCCCTCGATTGTCTAAGAAAACAAAGAAGAATCTATTAAAGAAAATATTGGACCTGTGTCCTATTTTTAAATATTATCAATAGAACTTTCAAAAAGGGAATTTCGACTCTTCATCTTCCTCCCTGGGATGATGAAGACATTTACTCCACACTGGGTCAGGACTATAACGTAAATGCCAAAAGCTAAGTTTCCATACAGAAATATATTCATGGGTACTCTAACCATTTAGAATACTGATTAGTAAGCAATTACCACAGAATCTTATACACATCATTTCCTCCATTATCATGCTTGAATCTTTATTAAATCCATTAGAACTGGAGTTTAGATAGTTGGCATCATGAAAGTATGGCCATCATTCATGAGATCCTTACCATAGCAAGAAATATAGGCACACATGAACCTGTAGGTATGCACATGACATATTCAAAATGTCTTTTCCTTTTATTCTTTTAACTTCTCTTTGGTTCTTATTTTGAGTACTTAGGTAAGCAAGAAATGAAGTTTGAACAAAGAAAAAAAATAAGTAGATTTTTATGTAAGCCAACATCAGATGAATACAGTTGGCCTTTCTGTGTGAAATTTGTAGTGATGTGATTGAGTTGCTAATCAACTTCAGAAGAATTAGAAGCAAACCTAGTTTTAGGAGCATCATTGATAAAATGATGAACATTAAATTTTGAAGAATCTATCATATGTATCTATATAACGAAAATGTTAGTAATTCTAACAGATGGTTTAGCTGCCTGTGGTCTTATACTTTCATGATAATTACATGGGATATTTGTGTATTTAAAGATTATTTGACTCATAATTATGGTCTAAGAGTTCAAAAATTTAGCAGAAATATCCCTACAGTTGGTTTATATGGTATTTTTAAAGTTATATTTGCCAGTAAACAATGCAGGATGTTAGAAAGGAGAGTGCTGACTGCAGAGGAAATCATGTCAGAATGATTTATCTCTGTTCATGAGTGTGAATACCTCATTTTCACTCAAAGTGTTTTGAAAAGTTTAATCAGGAAGAAAATTGTGGCTTAAAACATTTCTTCTTTTGTTTTTTTTTTGAGACATTTTTAAAAATTTACAAATGCATTAAACAATTTCTGTTGCCAATATGTGGTATGTTTATACTGTGATGACTTACATTTTGGTAAGCTTTTTCAAAAAATGAAGTTTCTTTATACTAGTACCAAAAGAAGACTGTTGCTTTTTTTGCCAGAATATTTTGTCTTTCCTGTTGGAAGAAAAAGCATTTATAAAATAGAATTTTCACCCCAAAATACAAAAGAGCAAACAAACAACAAAAAATAGGATATTAGTAATTTTCTCCTGAGCCCACTTGAAGTTTCAGTATTACCAATTTAACTTTCTGGTAAAATAATAAATACTATGATTGATTAAAACAAAACACACCAAAGTTACTTGGACATATTCATGATTTTAAAAGAGTTTTCTAATCACTGCTTGCAAAACAAAAGGACCATCTCTAGCTACATCAATATCTGGGTATTATGTGCAACTTTTCCAAACTCTTCAGACATTTTTGTAGACTGTATTGTAAATTCATTTCTGGCAAACACTACCCACCCCCACCCCCATTTATGACAACATTATTCTTTTAATTTTATTTCTTTATCATGGTATTAATAGAATAGCATTAATTTGTATCTCTTGTATCTAGAATTTTCTAATATTTGTTTTTCATATTCCATCAGATCACATCTATGTGAGCAGAAATTTTAAGTCTTTGTTTCGTACTTATTTGACTGAAATACTCATTTGTGTATGCAGTCACTCAGCAAAATCTTATTGAATTCTGACTTTGTGCAGACACTGTTTCAGGCACTAAGTAAACAACATTCTGGGCCCTCGAGGAGAGAGCAGAGTGCAGGGTGGCCCACTCAAGTAAACAGCATGGCTTGCTTCGTATTGAGATAGACATTGTGAGGAAGAAATTGACTTCTTTTACAAAATAACATTAGAAATTTATTTAATTACCTTTCTGGATTATATTGTCCGTATTATATTTTTTTTCTTCTTTCCATTTTTACTTTCTTTTTCCTCCTTTATTTCTAGCTCTGTGATAAATTTCTTACGCATTCCTATGACTGGATATCAGCCAACACTTTTTTAAAAACACGCATAAATCATGAGATGATATCTTATATATGTCAAGGTTCAGTCTAGATATAAGTATTTATTATATATTTATTACTATGATACTTAGGCATTTTGACATGAGTACTATTTTATCATAATAAAAATATATCTAAGACAAGACCGGTAAATGGGAGGCCAAGCAGATGTCCTGGGTTGCCTCTATTAAAACAGGTAGATGTTGTTTTCTGACAAGCCAAGGCAGAATATGATTATGCTCAATACTGGATCTGAGTAAATGGGGGAGCTTTCATTACTTTTGTTGTTTTGGGAGAGATTTTAACCCTTTATTCAAGTAGTATATGTTTTATTCCTTTCTTTTAGAATAATTTTAAAGCATCAATGGTAGATTTTCTCCATAACCCCTCATGATTCAAACCCATTCCCCATCTACCACCATTTATCCATGACAGCCCAGGAGAATACATTCTTTCATGCCTGAGGTCACATATAAGCATAGCTTGCTTGTGTATGTTTCCTTGTTAAAATCTCCCCAAAGTCCATTGTAATATAGAATTATTTTGGGCATTATTGGAAAAAGTACATATATTGCCAAGGAAACAAATTCTATCGGTGTATAAAGCCCCAAACATTTACATTTTTTTCAGTAATACGTTATATTCTAAAACAAGAAGTATATATTTTATATTATTAGCTTTATTCTAATAAATATGATTTTATCCAGGGCTTACCTATGCATGGATTAAAATTTTAAACATAATTATATAAAGAACATGTACCAATCTTTGTTTTCTTGCTACCCTCTTTCTCTTAGTGTCCTTGTGAATTTCATTAGCACCTTCTCCATAGATACCTTAAGACAACGAGTTGAACTTAAATAACACCATATCCCTTTCTATGCAGGATGTAGCTGACTTCTCTATAACAGCATCTGTATCTGTAGTATCCTCAACCTCAACCTTAGCAATTCACTTTTTTTTTTTTAATTTCCGGAATGTGAATTTTACAGGGCTTAAACTAAGCAAACTAATCTGGTTGATAAAACTACCAGTTCACAGAGATGGAATCCCAACATAGATTGTATGGCACAAAAGTCTGTGTTCTTAACCGCCTGTTCCTGTAATTTCAGTCTTGTTTTTGTCACCAAGCAGGAGATAAGCTTTTCCTAATTTTAATTCTGTTCAAAGTACAGATCTCATGATTAAAAACAAGGCAAGAAAACATGTATAAAAAAGGAAAGACCATCTTATCACGATCATTGTGAATTCTTTGAATTTGCCAGGATGAAGAAATCACTTTTCTCTACCCTGTTTCCCAGCTTCCCATGCTTTGCCCTCCATCCAGTTACTCACTTGGCGGTTTGCACTTGGGCTTGGCGGTAGGACATTCAGATATCCTGATCCACTGCAGGGCTTTCCAAATGGTGCAGTGTGCATGCAGTGCAGAGCCACAGGGCCAGCTACAACCAGCTACAACCACATCACATTTTGTTCCTTTCTTGTATGTTGCCACATAATCTTATTTTTTTTTTTTTGATTGGACAAACATCTACTCACAAGAGTGAGTGCTCAGCAAGCCTGAAGCTGAAGTTTACTGATTTCATCAGGTTCAACTGAAATGCAAATGTTGGCATCTCATCTATGGGTGGTTGGAGCATGCTTTGTTTTAAGTCTTGAAAAATGGATGAGTAGAAATTTGAACAGGGCTTTCATTTAGGAAAGTAGGCATTACTGTTGTCAGGATTAATTTCTCTCCATTCATTTGACAGCTTGTTTCCATGCAGAGTCTTTAATCACCAATTTAGGATTACGTTTTGCCCATTAGATGGATAGCATGTTCAGAAACTTCAGCAAGCATTGAAAGGCAGTTTTAGTTTTATAACAGTAAAAAGCCTCCTAGATTATTTATCTATCTGTGAAGGTTTATAAAAGAATCTTTGACTTTACCCTCACATACATAGATGCTATTTTGACCTGATTAGCCCAATGTAAATAGATCCTCATAGGTATGTGTATGCTTTAAAAAAAAAAATCCACTTATGCTATGGTCCCAGCTTACATCACCACAGAGAATTTATATAGAATCATTTTGCTATATAATTACAAGCTGATGGTTTATAATATACAGAAAATGACTTGTTGTTTTATATTGGATGTGATGAAATCCCCTGTTTGGAAAAGAAACTAAAGGACCATTTCAGTGGATTAATGTGTAGCATTCATAAACATTCCCAGTGCTGCTCTTACAACTTGAAGACCAAGGGGAGGGACCTTGACCTTTCCTTTTCACTCTTCACTGTTAATCTAGTCAGAGACGCTTTCATTGAATGAGAAAAACAATAGTTGGACAGGACTATGAGGTAAGAAAATAGGGGAAAGAAAAAATATCTGGGGAATAAAACCATATGAATACTTTGACTAATGTTGATTCCAAGGAGTTCAAAGGAAGAGGGAAGCTAAATAATTTGATTGTTTCCCAACCTTGACAAATAGTTTTATTTGACAGAATGAAATAATTAAGTCTCACTGAGGAATTTTTAATATAGCTAAGTGATCTGTGGACATGAAAACCACCAGTGTGTAGCACTGTCTTTGTTAAGGCTTTTGGTAGTTTGTAAGTTCCTGATTTTAGTTCTTCTTCCTGCGTCTTTCAGCTCTTTCTCTAAATACTTAGGAAATCTGAAGGATTATAATGACCTTAATGTCATCTGGTCTAGAGTATTCCCATTTCTTCAGGAAGAATTACATCCAGAGCTGTGATCCCAGACCCTAAGCTTACAGTTATTGTCTTCTTTTAACTTAATTCTGTCAACCAGCAATAAAAACTTCCTTCAACAAAATAATATCCTAGCATAGAGAAATGGATGATGTTCCATGAAGATCTATTTGTTAACAACCATTATGCTGCATACTGTAAATGAAAATGACGAAGGCAGATTCTTTCTCTGTCTCTCAGACCTGCAAACAGGTAGTTATTATCAAAGATGGCTGTGTCTAAAACATAGCTAGTGTGAACTGCAAAATCTGGATTGCTTGGTAATCTTTTCCAAAAGAAGTTGCTGAGATCTGGAACAACTACTTATTACTTTTGCAACTTGCATCAAGGTATTCAACGTTTGTCCAATAATTCTCAAATCAGCAAAGTGAGAATTACAGGAGAGGATTATGTGAAGGTACTTTATGAACTTGGTAAGCACTAACAAAATCACAGTATTCATGTTCTTCTGTAGCTTTGTGGTTCTGTTTTTCTTATTCTGTCAATTAAAAAAATGTTGTCTGGAAGTGCTAGAAAATTTTCAAGACACACATTTCCCACTTGCCTCAGTATTGCATCAGGTTGCTTTGTTGTAAACTAAATCACTGAAGCTTGTTCCAACTCTCTCTTGTGTTTCTGTATTCACCATGAAACAGAGCTCATTTTCTTTTTGGAACAGTAATATATTTAGTGATTGGATTTTTTTATCAAGTATAATTTCCACACAGTAAACTTTATTCTTCTGGATGTACAGTTCAGTGAGTTTTGACAAAAGTATATCATCATACAATCATCTCACTCAAGATATGGAACAGTTGCTTCAACTTCTAAAATGTCCTTGTGCTGCTCCTTTGTAGTCGATTTCCACCCTACCCCCAACTCCTGGCAAAGTGGTTGAATTTCTGACATAAAACAAATCACAAGTATGGAGGAAGTTGTATTTTAAGAGCACACAGATATCATCCCTAACTGATCTAAATCATAGAATGTTCAAGCAAGAAGTGACCTTAGGGATTATTTTCAGAGTTTATAAGCTGCAGTCTATGGACTGGGCCCATCCACGGGTCTTTTGTCTTTGACCTTTCTGGTGGCTTAAAAAGCTTTCAAATGATTGGTTAATTCTTAAAAATAGAAAGAGTTCAAATTTTTAAAAAATGGATTTCTGTCATTCTCTGAGAAACTGAGTGGTCCAGCCACACTGAGCCCCTGTTTCCCTGTGTAATTATCATCTAGAGCTTTAAATTACTCTGCAGTTTACCAAAGCCAAGAATGGGTCCTCAGGGAGAAAGGCTGAGGTCTTCCAGTTGAGTGACCCAAGGACCACTGGCTTTGACCACATCTGTTTGAGTGTTCTGTCACTCAGAAAACACCAAGCAAAGAAAATGAAAATACCTTTTCTCACCAAGCCTTTAATTTTTACCCTCAAGGAGCACAGGAGGAAAACTTTTAAGAAAAACAAGGTACTCTCAACCGAAGATCGGAAAGATTTCAAGGGGGAAAAAAAATCCCATTATGTAAGACGTACAAAAAGGAAGTCAGCTTATTTGTGTTCTAAAGAATACCGCCTAAGAACTCTGGCTACACTCTCTTGCTGAAGAGTGTATGTTCTGAAAGTCGAGCCTTCCTGTTTGCACTTTGCCTACCTAAGTTCAATCTTTCATAGCAGCCATGGTGATTATTTAAAATGCAGATCAGAGTATGTCATGGTATTGCTTAATGCTCCCCAGTTGTGGCTTACTGAATGTGGGATAGAATCTGAAAACACTAATGTGGGCTTCTAAGCTGTCATGACCCGGCTCCTGCCCCTTCTTCTCACTGCCCTCATCTCCTCTTCCCTCCTTTACTTAGCTCCAGCCACAGTTCCGTGTGGAGTGCTCAGCCTCCAAGTCTTCTCAGGATTTGAGCTTGTTATTGGGGGTCTGTCTGTCTTAGCGCTAACCTCCTCTCTTTAGAGGGGCCTTCATTGCCCATCTAAACTAAAACGGACATGCATACTTATCCCTCCCCTGCATCGTTTGTGACACATTGGACTCCTCTGTTGCTTTCCCTTTCTGTGTCTCTCAGTGCTGGGATCTTGGTTCATTAACCGTTCTCTCCTCAGGACCTTGCATGTAGTAAGAGTTCAATAAAAGTAATTGTTGACATAATGAAAGAGTGGGTGGACACCTTTCTCAAACTAACTGAGAGAAGAGAGATTTGAATTTCCTTTCAGGAAGAAAACAGTTAAATTATTGAAATATCAGGAAGTTTTGGGAAATATTTTCATTATAGGCATTGTTTTGGACAAATATTTAGAGTTAAAAAGATGTTTATTAAAATTCACTTGGTCCTTAGATTAATTTTATACCTCTTCAGTATTGGTAAGAAAAAGGATGTTTGCCAGTTAAGACTTTTAATTATGTAAATAATGAACCAATATTTAGAAAATCTTTCCTCTCTTGTTATTTAATTTTGGTTCCCCTGATTATTTTCCTAAAATGCACAGAAGTTTTAAATGACATGTTTTGGCTTGAGGCGGGAGTCCTCTAAGTAGACCTCTCAATTTGAAAGCTCTCCAAGTTCTGCCTGTTGTTTTTGAGAACAGTTGGTACATACCTAATCTATTTGTGAATTTGAGACAGAATTTTATCATTATTTTTAAATCTAGTTTCCTTGGAGCTTAAGAAAAAGGTTTTATTTTCCCAAAGAAGAATATTACATTTATTTCACAAAAAAAAAAGAAAAGAAAAATGATGAACTTGTGCAGTTGCCATTGCCTGAATCAAAATCTTGTCTTAAAACCTGAGGCCAAATAAGGAAGGGGTGAGTTGTGTTAAAGGTCATTTTGCGTCATTTAATAATCACATTCTAACATGTGTGCTTAGTGATTTCTTGACAATGTCAGAAAATTAGATGTCTGTCCTAAGCAGATTTTCTCTTTACCTATTCCTATACTTACTTGGTATTTCATATCTGAAGCTATTTGTGGGGACTATGAAGGATTTCTGTGGAAAAAAAATAAATCCTAGAATTTAAGGATATTGTATTTAAAGGCACTTACGCTTATATTGACTTGTAGACTTGTGTTAAACCATGTAAGTTTCATAGAGATGAGCTTAAAGTTCTAATAAGCAAAGATTAATGACATGGCCTTTAAACATTATTTAATGAATTTTGCATCATTTGCTGATAAAATCTGATGCCTACTGGGAAGGTAAAATACTGAAGTTGTGATTTGCTCTAACCCTATCAGGCATTGATAAAATCTGAAGAGTTTAGTTGTAATACTTGAAGGTGTTAGACGTTTGGTCATTTGCCATGCTATCTGGCATACAGAATATCTGTGTCAATGTGTATTAGTATATGGGTGTTCCCAACCCGGGATGGTTGTGGATTGCCTGCAGTATTCTTAGTGTCCAGCACAATGGCTGTACAGTTGCATGGAGAATACAGAGACACTGACAGATGAGTAAGAGCACAGATAAAAGGAAAAGAAGAAGCTGTGCAGCCACTGTCTTCATCTCAGCTGGGGTCTCCCCCATAGTAACTCACCTGGTGTCAGAGGAGTGGCTCACAGTGTTTTACAGATGGGGCCTCAGCAGAGATTCACGCAGGCTTGTACATTTTATCTGTCACACAGATGTTTCGTCTTCTGTTTTCTAGCCAGCAAGGCAAGAGCTCAACTTTGCTGGAGGATCACCTCCAGATGTTCAACCAAAGACAGACCCTGGTACCCCACTGAGAGTAAGCAGACATTTTGCTGCATCTGGGGCCACTCAGCAGCAGTACAAATTAGAAAAGGGTTAGCCATACCATCCTTGTAATGGTGATATTTGTAGTTCAAAAACACATAGAACACAACATTGTCTAAATGCTTACAAATAGCACCAAGTAACTTTTCATTTTAAAAATCTGAAATAAGTCAAACCTGGCAGGCAATATTTTTCTGTGACTTTTGTTTGTGGATTTTCCTTGCTGATGTTAATTGCTAATTTTTCCATTCTGGCAAATTTGAGTGTTTAAATGAAAACAGCTTTAGTTAAATACCTCAAGTAAAATCAGAAGTGCAGGTTAACTCTCTCTGTGCATTTATACATTTGTATAACACTGTCCCTAGGATGTCCCATTTATCTTTCTCTCTCTCTCTCTCTCTCTCTCTCTCTCTCTCTCTCTCTCTCTCTCTCTCTCTCTCTCTCTCTCTCGTGGCTCTATACAATAAGAAACTTTATTCCAGAAAAGACGAAAAAGTGGTTGTTACTAGTCATGTAGACATTGGCATTGCTTCATAACCTAGGAGAAAATTGTGAAAGCATTGTTGCTCAGCATTAAGTGTTCATATATTTATGAAGCTCCATCTAGGTGTTATGTGATTGATTATTAGGTACTAGGATAGAATATATTGAGAAACATCAAGCTCATGACTTCATGAAGTTTAAATTCTACTGAGGGACATGAACACCTACAACTGTAAACAAAAATAGTTACATGATGCTAGACAGTTAGAAGGGCTATAAGGAAATATCATTGAGACAACAATAGAGGTAAAATCTGATAAGAAGGAACTTGTTAGGCATGTAAATGAGGAAGCGAAGAGAGGACAGCCTCTCCTCTGACCCTGTGGGAGAATCATGTTGGCATGTTCATGTTCTTAGGACAGGCAAAAATACTGTAACTAGAGTTCAAGAATGAGACTGGAGGAGATATTATGAGAAGTCAGGTGGGGCCAGGTCCTAGAAAGTCTGTGCACCATGTTATGAGATTTGTATTTTATTATAAGCCTAAGGAGAAGCCATTGGAGGACTGCCATAGAGAACTGATATCACCTAAACTATATTTTGAAAAGAATTACTAGAGCTACAGTAAGAGAAGGAACCACTGAAGTCCAAGAGGGCAAGACGCAAGCCCCAATAGTTGATTATTTGGGAAGTTCTTAGAGAAAACAATGATACTTAAGACTGCAGTGGTGGCAGAGGAAGTGGAAAACTGTGTCCAGATACAGGCTGCATTTGGAAGACTGGATTGCTGAGGACTTGATAATAGAAGGAGTAGAAAAGATGGGAGAAAAACAAGCATAACACCTAGATTATTGACTCCTGCAGTTGGGTGATGCTGTTTACTCAGATGAGAAAGATTGGATGATCAGTACATTTGGGTGGAATGAGACTAAAGATCATTTTTGAACTATTTAAAGTTTATGTCGATACTTTTTAGATATTTTAGATCTAAGCATTTAGTAAGCAACTAAATATGCAAGGTTAGAGCTCAGGGGAGAGATTAAAATTGTTTATATTAATTCAGTTGTCATCATAATATAGTTTTCAGAAGAGAATACAAAGAAGAGAATAGAATGTTCTAGGTTTCTGCTATTTTTTTTAACAATCAAATTCATATTTTGCAATCTCGGAGATGAGTTGGCTTCTTTGGGGCATTAGATTCCTTTTTTATAAAATTAAGGGTCTTAAGAATGTTATTAGACATTTTCAACCCCAGAATTTTATATCTATATGATTTCTACTCATAAATTGCTTTTTTATGTCAAAAAAATTCTTTTATAAACTGTTAAGGAATTCTACTTGTGGAAAAAAAGAACATTTTGCCATTTGGTTTTTTAATACCAAGTGATCCCAATGTTATTCATTCTGGCTTCCCCCCCCCCCCTTTCTGTTTCTCTTAGTACATCAGGAGTGTAGATGAAGTCAGAGGAATTACTGGAACAAATGCCATTGTTTCCATATTGTGTACTAAAAATTATTATATATGGTGTCATAGATGTCTCTGTGTTTGTGAGGTTGTGAACACTGATGAGATTTGATTGATGAACTGATAGAGGTGATTTCTGGGTACTTCACTGGCCTCAGACATACATTAATATGTCAGATTTCAGAAAGGATTCTGTTAAACTGGACCTTGAACACTTAAGATTTTATCTGTATTAGAGTCTTCTTTGACTTGGTGTCGATGGAAAATTATATTCTAGCATATTAATGCTCAGATTGTCTGACCTTTGGCTGCACCAAGTGACATCAGTCTTGTTTTTCAAGATGCTCTGATTTTTGTCTTGTTCCTCTACCTAAATTGGTTCACCTTCACTGACGCCTCTTAACATCTCATTTACGTGGCTGATGGATTTTGCATCTGTGCCATCCTGAATGACCTCAATGAGAGAGATTTTGGTCAAATGATGTGGATAAAAACCTAGCTGACATAGATTCTAAAGAGAATGAAAAAAAAAAGAGAGAAATGACAATGAAAAGATAACTGAAGGGGTTTCGTGGTGGAGGGAGAGATACAGCAGCGGAGAGAGGGTCAAGGGAAGTTTCTTCCTTAAGATGGACCATATTACTAAATCATGTATAAATGAGAAAATATCCCAGTAGGAAGGGCCACTTAGGACAGAGGGCAGAGTGCTTCACTGCAGGAGTAGATGGGATCCAGGGCATAAGATGAGATAGGAGTGACATTTTGTTCACTGTAACAGCAGGAAAGTTGGAAGGAACCACTTGGTAACTGCAGTGATAGAAGGATGCTGAGTTTCTCTTCTGCTGCTTCTATATTCTCAGTGAAATAAGTACAAAGGGATCAGCAGGGAGTGAGGAAAAGGCAGGGATGTCCAGATTTGAGAAGAAAGAAGGCAGTACGAAGCAATCGTTGGAAAAGTAAGAGTGAATTAACTAGAGAAAGGGAGGAGGATTTGCAGGCAGCATGGAGGGCCATCAGAGGCGCAGGGTTATGAATTTAAAGAGAAACACTCAGCATGATTTTAATTAGTTTGTTTATTTCCTGGCTCATTCAGCTGCTTGAGTTTGGCAGAGATTTAGTGTGAACCAAGGTTAGGAGTCTTCTTTGTCCAGTAAAATTCATATTAAGGAGGGTTAAGCAGGATCTAGTCCAGCAAGAAAGGAAGTTAGCAAGTGAGGGGAGCAGTGGGCAGTGAGATTTGGCTCGGAGGACCCACTGGAGGTGAGGAATGGTTGGAGTCCGTAGTATTCAGAGAGTGATCCAAAACAAAAGAATGGTGCTTGAAATAGAGATCTAGGAGACTGCTGTGCAGTCACTGCTGAAGACGTGGAAGGTAAGATCATGGTATTTTGAGCTGAATTAGAACAGAAGACCCCAACTTTGGAGATTAGGAGATCAAGTGACTGAGAGGCCATGTTGGCACCAGGAAAAAAATAAATAAAAAGAAAAACAGCAAAAGAAAAGTCTTTTTGCTTAATGAGAGGTGACCATAACCTCCTCTGGATTATTGAATACTCCCCATAATATCAACAAACATCCAGAATCTGGCTGAGGTTCAGAGCCACCCTCTAGTAAGGAGGGTCTTCTGACATGACATTACATAGCGCTGCGGCCCGTGCTTTCTGGCCTTTCATGTCGTTGGAATCATTTCCACCACCCTCTTGGGGGTGTCTGCTTGCTTCTTGTGTGTTGTTGTTCTACCAGCTCTAAGGAGCCACCTCCCATTAACCTTTCCAGCTAAGCTGTGGTAGCAAGAGGGAGCATTTCTACAGCTCAGTGAGCATCCATCCAGGTGAATTGTCAGCATTCTTACTGCAAATACTTTCTCTGAAAGGCTCTTTAGCTTCCTTCAACTTTTTTCAGATAAATCCCTTCTTCCCACAAGAACCTCTAACCTTCTCTCTGTAGGAAGTAAGGGCTGGGGCCTGACTGACTTCCTTTCCGTCTTCAAAGCAGTATTCTTTCTTATCCCTCTTTCAGCACAAATTAGGACTTTTCCTTTAAAATCTGACTTGCTTTTTATGATCTTATAGGTTCTCTTTCTAAAAGCAAATTCATGGGACCCTACAGTTGTGTAGTCAGAATTCAAGACTATTACATTTCTCTTTTCTTCAGCTTCACAGAGGTACGCAAACTATTACGAATTTAAGACAGAGATTGCTGGTTAATGTTTAGCATTGGATCACAAGTACAGAATATAGTTGCTTCAAATTACTTTAAGACATTCATAACAAGATAACAGGAATATTCTCCTTGTGCTGACTGCCCAGGAAAAATAGCAATTAGATTGTCGGCACCAAGGACATTAATATTGAAACTGGCTTTCTTCAGTTTGATATGGGTCTTAATTATCACGTGCTCTATTAGCTTGATCCTGTCTGACTTAGGTCTCCAGATACTTAGTTCTCATATATGGTTTATTCTAAATTATACTTTATTTCTAGAGATTCTCTACCCAAACAGCATAAACTCCAGCATCATCTTTCCAGCATTTTCTTCCAGTCTTCAAATCCCACCAGCCTTTCCTCAGGAAAACTCCCTTTTCCCCATTCCCACTCCTATATCAAGGAGGATAGGCCCTCATAGCATCCATGTTCCTTTCTTTAAAGCATTTGTCCTACATAAAAATAAAATCTTCCTTCTTAAAAAATAGTAAGTTTATTTATCTGTTTCATGACTTTCTCACACACTGAAATCCAGGCCTTGAGGGCAGCACCGTGGTTTTTTTTCGTGCTGAGCATGCTGTCTTAAAGACGGAGATAATTATTGAACAAATGAATGAAAACTCCCAAGACATCTACCTATAGTCAAAATGAGGGGATCTGCTGGTGTGTTCAGAAATATTTGAGATTGTGTGGACCAGAGGATGTCTATAAGCCTAAAGAGCTTGCCCTTCAAAGTTTGAGTAATTATGTATTCAAACTTTAAAACATGTTTAGTTTTAAAACCTAATTATGTCTGAGTGGGAGGTTAACTTAAATTTTATGTAGAAAAATCTGTATTCATGGTTTTTTAGTGGTGGTATTCTAAGTGTGCTGCTAGTTATAATAATTGGCATCTTGCTTGCATAGGCATTGACTTAGCAAAAAAAAAAAAAATTCTTACCACCCTTGAAAACTCAGTTTGAGGTCTACAGATGACCAGTTAATAGGACTATTATGAAATAAAACAAAAGGCCCATGTAAGATGAAATCATCTTTAAACTATTTCGCCATTTATTGAGTCTTTGTTATGATATTTTGTTATTGTTTAAATTAGGAATATCATCAGTTGTCTTTCTTAATCACCAAGCAGCTAACCTAAATGTTTTTGAAGATTACATGTAATTTAATCTATAAAATAACCAAAATGTCTAAATAATAATTTTTAGATTGAAAGTTAATTCCTTGTTTCTTTCCCATTACTCAGTTTCATTTGGATTTATAAAAACATTTGAGTGTATCAAATTTTTTAAAAGTCCTGTGCCTTTTTAAAGTTCAGAATTTCAAAATAATTGTCTCTGTGTTTTGTAAGTATATCTGTGAAGGTGCTTTATCACTTGACTATGATTTGACTGTGTAGGTATTGAAAAATTAGATAGACATGAAAGGCTACTTGCATTTGTATTGGGGGCTTCTATAAAGGTTAAAATTTGTTGAAAAATTAGACCTGGGAAGTTTTTTATTACTTCCTTTCCTCTTTTGAGAAAAGTATTATTTCCAAGCTTATTTGTATTAAATGGCCTACATCAAACCTGTCCTTGTGAAAGTTTCATGGTTTCCAAGGACACAGTTTATTTACCTTTTCCCCCACCTTTTCCACCATTTTCTAAGTGCATTAGGGAGTAATCTTTTTTTTTTTTTTTTAAAGGCCAATACAGATGGCAGGACTGCTCCAGATTTTGTGTTACTGAGGAAGCTGTTGCGTACAAATTTATTTTGAAACTATGAGCAATGATTAAAAATCAGAGGGTGTTGCAGTAGAATTATTAGAGGTCAAAGTATGATTTGCTGTTACCATCAAGAACTATTGACTTTTGAACCCCTGAACACTCTCTTCTAGCTGCTTTCGAAATCTATTGAACAACTGAAGCAACCAGGCAGTCACCTGGAGGAAGCTGAGGAAGAGCTTCAGGGGGACCAGGCCATGCAGGAAGACAGAGCGCCCTCTAGTGACAACAGCAGTAGGAGCGACAGCAGTGCTTGTGTGGATGACACACTGGGACAAGTTGGGGCTGTGAAGGTCAAGGAAGAGCCAGTGGACAGTGATGAAGATGCTCAGATCCAGGAAATGGAATCTGGGGAGCAGGCTGCTTTTATGCAACAGGTAATAGGCAAAGATTTAGCTCCAGGATTTGTAATTAAAGTTATTATCTGAACATGAAATTCATTGCAGGTTTTGGTAAATGGATATCATTTCCTATTAGTTTATAACTCTGAAGGATCTGATTTTAGTGTTTGAGGATTCTAATACAGGTGAATGTATATATCTATGTAGAGATCTGTCTATGTTGATCTCTAAGTAGATATTCAAGGTTTAATTGAAACTCCACTGGTAAGAAAATACCTGTTACACTAAAATTATGCTACAGAATATCCAAGTAATTAATAGGCTTTAAATTCATTCCAAAGCCTGCTGCACCATTTACTTCTAAGGAAAATGAACTCACTGTTATTTTTAGTTTATCTGTTGAGATCAGTGACTGCTGGATGTACTCATCCAGTCTGATCAGTGAAACATCCTATTAGTTTTTGGTCTTTTTGAACATATAGAATCCGATTTTCACATCACTGTACATAATGTATCATACTACTGTCTTGAGCACTGTTAAAGGTAGTCTGCCCCTCCTTCCTCTCTCTTTTTTGTTAAGTAGAAATATTCTGGTTACCATACCAGTAGTCCTAGGCTATTGTGTAGACTGCAATTGAAAATATTAGAAATGCAGGCGGTTTTAAATATGTAAATGCAAATTGGAGTACTTTAAATATAACATTATGTCTCACCTAGCACTGCACATTTTACTTTTATCTTGTGTAATTTGATGACATTGTGCATTTAAAAAAAGATCAAATGAAGCAGATGCAAATGTTGGTGAGAAGTAATGTGCAACATTATGGTCCAATCAGATACTTATCGTATCTACAACTGCAGAAAATACAGTGATTGTCACCTGATAGCAAGTCAAAACCAGTTTTTTAAAAAGGTGTATTGTATTTTATAATCATTATGACTAGATGCTCTTAGATATAATTCCATAATGACATGGCACATGCCATATCATTTTGGCAAATGAAAAATTATGAAAGTTGGGTTTAACAAAATAATTTACTTGTATATAATGCACCTTCAGAAGGACTATGTCCTTTGATGCTATAAAATACAAACAACTTTGAAGGCAAAGAAGACCATGTTTATTTAAGTCAGTTCTTTGTCAGGTTCCTGCTGTTCTCCTACAGAAAAGTGATTCTGTGAGGCTGAACAGGAAATGCCTTGTGGAAACAGGAAGTCCAAGTGATTCATGTACTGAGGAATGTAGGAAAAAAAAGTCTGAGGATAGTGTTTTACTCTTTCTGTTTTTAAAGGGCACTCTATGAATTGATTTATTGTCTAAGAAAATAACACCACAAGTAGGGAAATTGTTACGGAAGCTTTTCACTGGAACATTTCCTTCATATTCCCTTTTGATATGTTTACCTTGTTTTATAGGTTTACTTTTGTTAAGCTAGTTAAAGGTTCATTGTATTAAGATCCCTTTAATATGGATAATCCAAATTGACCTAGAATCTTTGTGAGGTTTTTTTCTATTAAAATATTTATATTTCTAAATTCAAGGTATTTTAAGGTATAGTATCCTGTTTCAAAGGAGATATAGCAGTTTTGCCAAATGTAGACATTGTTCAACTGTGTTACTGGCACGTGTTGTTTACATTTTGCTGTGACATTTAAAAATATTTCTTTAAAAATGTTACTGCTAAAGATACATTATCCTTTTTTAAAAAGGCTCCATTCAAATTAAATTAACATAACTAGAAGTTAGAAAGTTTAAAACTTTTCCATATAATGAAAGTCCTTCTGATAATTTGACAAATAGCTATAATAGGCAACACTCCCTATCACCAACATATTGGCTAGTATATTCCTTCATATTAAAATGACTTTTTTGTCAGTTGTTTTGCATTAAAAATATGGCATGCCTAAGATAAAATTGTATATTTTTTCCATCTCATAAATATTCATTTTCTTCAAAGTCTTTTTTCAACCTCATAAAAAAAGGGATAGTGCATCTTTTAAAATACATTTTATTTGGGGAGGAACATGTGGCTGAGCAGACTTTTGTATAATATTACTTCAAAGATATGTAATCACAAACAAAAAAACTATTTTTTATAATGTCATTTGAGAGAGCTTCATCAGTACAGTTGGTGGACGTTAATTGTTTGAATTTGATAGTCTTTGAATTTAATCAAGAAACTACCTGGAACCAGTGAAAAGGAAAGCTGGACTTAAATAATCTTAGAACTAATTGGTAAATGTCTCTTTTAAAATATACTGTATTTATTATAATTTACACCCTTGAAGGTGATCTCTTGTTTTGTGTTGTAAATATATTGTTTGTATGTTTCCCTTCTTGCCTTCTGTTATAAGTCTCTTCCTTTCTCAAATAAAGTTTTTTTAAAAGATCCCCTTTCATACATTTGGCTTTGTGTAAACTTTATATATTTAATTGAATTTGAAACTTGTATGCCAGGTCTCATATGCCAAAATATATTGCCATTTTTTTTTGTTGAATTAAGAAAATAAAGATATTTTGAGAAGTTACTTCTAATACCATTAAAAAATAATCATTCAACAATAACGACTCTAAACTATTTACACCAGCCATTATCAAATAGTAAACATATGTAAAATTTGTTGCATTCTCCTTTTTCCAGTGTGAATTTTCCCATGATATGCTATCATCTTTGGTACTTAAATTAAAATGTCAACTCATAAATATAAAACTTCAAATAAATAGATGTCAGTTCCTAACTTTGCTCAACTTAAAAATTATTTTTAAAAAGCTTATTATAATCCCTTGATGATAACAAGCATTCAGTAAATATTAAAAAGAATAATTTTCCAACTATTATAATAATTACGCTTATCACAATGAGATCTTGAACTACACATATATAATGACAGGGAATAAATTCAAAGAGAAAATAGTAATTAAATGAGCTCCCCTTGTGTGGTAACAATTGCTGTAATACTAGTGTGAAGAACAAAGAGCCTAATCAGGTAAAGGGAACTGTACCATACTCGTCCCACGGGCCAGGCGGTATCTACTTACTCCTCTTCTAAGGTGTTGCCAGCAAAACTCGAGTCAATGCTTCATAATGTGTTACTGTGTATTTGGTTCAATAGGTTAAAAGTAATTTTTTATGTTCTTTGATCCACTTAATCTAATCTTCAGTAGTGTCATATTCTAAGTTACAACAGTATTGCATTAGAGTGTTAAGAAATATGGAGCTATAATTATTGAATATTACATAATGCATTATCATTCTATGAGACCATAACTTGGATAACTCGGTAAGAATTCTGGAAATACCATTAATGCTAGTTATAATTTTCTGAAATTTGGCTTTGGACTATTATTCAAAAGATTAATTCAGAAGAGATCCTAAAATAAGAGAGGAATCCATGAAATAATGGTTTTATAATGTATATCTGATTTCTGAAATATTATATAAAGTAACCATTTTAATAAAAAGCATCAATATTTTTTTCTCCATAAAAAATATTCCTTGCCAAGGCTTGGTATAAAAAAAAATCATTAGAGTTTTTCTTCTGCAGTAAGCCTCCTCCCTGGTGAAGGTGATTGCTGAAGGGTAGAGTACTACTTTTCATAGATTGCCTTTAAGAAGTTTTTATTTGTTTCATACTTTTCCTTCCAAAGGATGTTATAAAAGAGTTTTTAAATCTATAACAGATTTTTTTTAAATCTGGCATTTCTTGGTGATTTTTTTTCAATAATTGGAACATGAGATTATAAGTAACTGTAGAAGGTATAAATGGTGGGTGTACATTTGAGGATTTACAGTGATAAATAGTTGAGGGCTTTAATTGTAACCAGTTGTAGTGAGAAGCTTTGAGATGCAAGAGAAAGCTTTTGGAACTCTCTCTCCCTTTATTATTGATAATTTTTCCATCTAATATAGGAGAGTGATCAAAGAATTTAGACAAAGGGAAAATGGGTTTGTGATTTTCCACCAAGCTCAGAATATATTGGGACTTAAAAAGGTTTCTACTCATTCGGTTTCATATCTTTTTGTAATAACTTCTTTGAGGCTTATGAACTATTTAGACAATGTTTCATATTTGGATCATCTTGATTTGCCAAAAGATTTTTACTTTCAATGATTGTAGCCCTACAGTGCAACCAGGCATCCTTGCAAGCACTTTGTATCTATCAATCTTCTCAATCTACTCACATCTATCAACTTGTTCAGGCCTCACTTATTAAGTAAATAACACTATCATTCCATCCTAGAGCTAAGAGCACTGGGCACTAAGTAGTAAAAGTCAAGGTCACCAGTTAGTGGCAGTCTAATTTTAATGTGGCACCAGAGTCCTTGCTCTCAAGCTTTAGCACTGCTCAAAAACTTGTGCAGCAGTTCTCTTGACATGTCCCATATGCTTGCTTCTGACCAGTATATTCAATTGATCCTACTTCTCCGTCCACTCCATCCACCATCCGCCTCCCCATTAGCATTTACCAAACTGTTTTGAATCACTTACCTCTCTCTCTTCTTTTAATTACTGCTACAAATTACAAGATTAGGATTCTTTTATTTTCCCTAACAGCTGAGGGTTCTAATTCCTGCAATGATGTGGTCAGTCGTTTTTAATCATGAAAACATGGGGGGTTTTCTTTTGTTTTGTCCCTTACCCCCAGTTCCAGTACTGAGTTGGATTAAAACAGAGTGACCGTACCTGGGGAGAAAGGACTTCAACCAGCCAAGTTGACCTTCACCACTGCTCACCTAATTCCCCAGCCAAGGCACAGAATCCAGTTTTTAAGTAGGACCCTGTCTGTTAAAACATTTTTAACCTGTCAGGCATGCACTTGATAATCATTTTGACCTACATGTTCTGTATAAAACGTTGAGGATGGAAAAACAGAATCATCCATTGAGTTGTAGACCTCTGAGGCTTTTTTTTTCTAATTAGAATGTGCAGGAGAGTCCTTTTGAGAGAAACAGATTCTGATCACACTCCCACAGGTTCTGATCCTATAGTCCCGACATGGAGCTCAGGAACATACATTTTTCAAGCCATTTGGGAGAATGGTTCAGAAATGACTTTGGAGATGGCTAACGACCTTAACCTGTGGCCTGATTCTTAATGGCTTTTACCTGAGATTCTCAATTCTTTGGTTCATAGTTTCAGAATATACTTCTCATATTTCTTGTATGATTATCCTTGTTTTCTTATTTATTTTGACTCAACTGTGGTTTATCATCACTACATTCACTGCTATTCCTTCCATTGGTAGTATTTGTTCTTTCTTCTAATTTAAATAATTTCTAAGCTTATTTCTAGAGCTGTAGTTGACCAAGATTTGGCTAATTATTTTTCTTCAAAGTTTCTGTGCTATTTGTTGTGCTTTTAAAAATTGGGATAAAAATTTAAAATATAAAGTTCACTATTTTAAGCCTTTTAACGTGTACAATTCATTAGTTTCTAGCACATTTGCAATGTTCTGCAGCTAATGCTACTAATTCCAGAACATTTTCATTATCTCTGCTTCTTAAGCAGTCACTCCCTGTTCCTGTATGCTCCCGACCCCTGGAACCATTCACCCACTTCATATCTGTATGGATATGCCTATTGAGGACATATTGTATGCATTAAATCATGCATTATGTGGTCTTTTGTCTCTGGAAGGTTCATCTGTGTGGTAGTAGGTACCAGTCCATTTCTTCTTGTAGCTGTATACTATGCCCTTGTATGGATACACTGCATTTTGTTTATGAGTTCATCTGTTGACAGATGCTGGATTAGTTTTAGTTTTTGTCTCTCATGGGTTATGTTGTTATGAACATTCATATACAAATTTTTGTGTTTATGCATGTTTTTTATTTCTTGGCAGAATATATCTAGGAATAAAATTGCTGGATCATAAAATAATACTAACTTTCTGAGGAGCCACCAAACTGTTTTTCCCATAGTTCAATTATTTTCACTTCCCACTAGTAATACGTGAGGGTTCCAATTTCTCCATATCTTTTCTACACATCATTTTCCTGCTTTTTTGATGGTACCATACTAATGGGAGTGAAGTGCTGCCATTTTTGCTCTGGTTTCCATGTCAAAAAGAAGTAATGATTGTGATCATCTTTTCACTTGCTTATTGCCAGATGCATGATGGAGAAATGTCTACTCAGAGTCTTTACCTACTTTTAAAACTGGCTTATTAAGTTGTAAGAGTGTATTAAAATACATTTTGCTTATTATTCCCCTATCAGACATATGAGTCCCTTGATGAGCGGACATTTTAAGTTTTACTAAATCCTTTTTGTCTCTTTTTCCTTCGGTGCATGTGCTTTTGGTATTGTAATTAAGAAACCATTGCTTAATCTAAAATTGCAAAGATTGATCCCTGTTCTTCCTTCTCAGCGTTCTGTGGTACTCACTTTTAAGCCTTTGACCCCTTTTGAGTTACATACACTATTTTTTATAAAATTTTCTTCCATGCATTTGAGTTATTCTTAAAGAGATACTATCTTAATGACTGGCTCCATTTTTTTCATGCATCGTCTGTTTTCCTTATTTCTCTTTGACTTTGGTCCTGTGTTTCTGCCCTTCCTGCTGCTAATTCTTGTTGCTTTCTAGCATTTGATACATTTTATTCCCCCTTTTCTTCCCAAAGAACCATTTAAATGCCACAGTCTTGATGTTGATTATGTTTGATACAAACTGAGTGAAAAATTAAGTTTATTTTCCTTTAAGGGATGCTTTATTCCTTGTACTTTTAAAAAACTAAATTGGTTATTTCTCTTCATAGATATGGTTTTTAAATCCTACCCTTCACTCGTTTTCACTTATGTCTTCTTTGTACTTAAATTTCACATTGCATTTAAAGTTCATGTTGTTTGTGTCTTTCCTTTGATTTTTATGCCTCTGTTGATAGAAAATCTGGAAAGACCCTCAGATTTACTGGGTTAAAAGTGGTAGCTGCTTATAGCTATAGAGCACTGAAAATGTGGTTGGTGAGAATTGAAATCTGCCTCAAGTACAAAATGCACACCAGATTTCAGAGATATAGTATAAAATTTTATTAATATCTTACTAAGCATGGTGTTGATTACATATTGAAATAACAATATTTTAAATATCCTATTATTAAAATTAACCTTGTTTTTTTTAAATGCAACTACTAGGAAATTTTAGATTATATATGTGAATTAAATTTCTGGCTTACATTGTATATTTTTATTTCTGCTTTAGATCATCTCAGATCTCATCACATCATATTGGAAACCAGTGGGCTATAAAACCTGAACCAATAAATATTTGTTCTTGCCAGTATCTTTTCATTGCTCTTAGTCTGACACAGAGGCACAAAATCTAAGTATTAGAAGAAATATGTGACATCTTACTGGTTTAAGGGTTCAAAGATTTTTTTCTCCTCTTAAAAAATAATGATTAAATATAAGTTTTATCATTAATATTAGTTAGAAGGAAAATTCATTGACTGCACTTACCCTCATCTTAAAGTTAGTAAATTCATCTCTAAAGTGTGCTGTTTTTTTTTTTCTGCTCCTTTATTTTGTCAGTGAAAACATCTAGACGCAGGTATGGATTAGTATGAAGCTATCTTTGTTAATCTTCTCTCCTTTATTTCATATGTGTAGTTAGTCTTTCTGTTTCTAATTTCAAACTCACTCTCACTTTCCCTCTGGCTCTGCTTCTTCTGGGGAACTACCTTCATTAATACTAAAATAAATTTGTGGTCTTATCATTGTAATAGCCTCCTTGGAAACACTGGGATGTTTCTACAAATTTGATTAATATACTGTGACTTACCAGGGCCGTATTCCCATTGTCTGTGGCATGACCTACCTGGTGATTTCATCCTAATTGTTTTCTTTGAGTGGTATCAAGAAGTGATGTTCTAATAATATATTGCATATTAGAATATAATATATTGCATTGTATTGTAATCCAATGTTACACTTGCTCCATCCAATATATTCTAATTACTTAGGCACCTTAGTGTGTTTCCCACTTGGAATCAGGTCCACAGGACTTTCGTCGGCTTTTGAGCCTATTGAGGAAGCCTTAGACTTCCTTTGTCCAAACCCTGTTCTGCTTTCTCCCTGTGGCGTCCCTGATTTCTCTTACCCGCCTGAACTCTCCAGTCCAGTTTGGAATCAGTTCGATATAAATCACCATTTAATTCTTCTGTAACCATAATCTTTGTATCCTTGTCTTTTGTCTTTTGAGTTTAGGGAAATATATTGTGTTTCTCTTCATTCCTACCACCATCCACAGGTTCCTTGAATGAATGATGTTTGTTTTTCTTTTCCCTTATTCAGATGAAAATGGAAAACAGCCATTTTCTTTCTTGTTCTTCTACATGCTCACTTTTGTTTTCTGTGTGAATGTATAGGATTATTTTTAACTTGATGGACTAGTTCTTGTGCCGAGTCCTCATTAGGAATATTTTCTTTAAGCCAGCTCTAGTAAAAATAGCTGCTATTCAGTTTTCACTTTTGGCCACCGGTAAGGGATGGAAATTGTTTTCTTGATGAATTTCTTATTTGATATTACAAATATATTCACATATGAATCACTGTTGCTCCTGTTATATTATCTGGCATATATTTTTAGATTACAATACAGAATGATTCATATACATTCATATTTCTCAAAAAGCAAATCAACCTACCTCATCCTTATACACATTTAAATAAAGAAAATTATTACTGAAAGAAAATTACTATGAAAATCGATGTGTTGTCTTGACAATGTATGCATCAGACCCCGAACAATGGTATTTTTCATTGTCTTTGAGATCCTTGCATGGACTGCCTCACAGAAGTAACCACTTAGTAATTGTGACACTGAATCTATGGTCAGACTGCAGGAGCTTCATCTGCAACACCATCACCTACTGGCAATTCCATGTGGAGCAAATTGCTTAATTCTACCAAGTCTCAGTTTACTAACTTGTTAAATGTGATTGGCAGTTATGTTTTTTATAAATTTATTCCCACCCTAGTATCAATCAATCGGAAAACAAAACCCAGAAAATTGGCATTGCTTATAGCTTTCAAGGTATTCTCTTGTTTGTCATATTTGTATTGGACCTGCCTTTCTTTAGAATCAGCATGAAATAAACAATATTCCATGGCCACGTCTTTGCTTTCTAACAGATACTCTAAGAATCTTGTTTGTCTTCTACTGTCTTCACTTTGGAGGATGCTAACAGGACTTAGAAGGAGATATCCTGAAATGATTTTTTGAACCTAAGTAATTTGCTTCCTGATTTTAAATAGCGAGGAGCCTTCTATTACCTTTATTTAACAGATAAAGAATTAGATAACAATTTTTCTACAGTCTTAAATGTGTTGGTCATGTAAATGATGTGAGTAAACCCCTATTTTCTTTATATTTTGTGAACTTTCTTATTCAGTTTTCTGGTACATATTTTAAGTGGCTTGATTTTTTAAAAAATATCTTAAATTGTATGATAAACTCATATACAATTTGATTTATATACTCGTTACTTTCTTGACCCACATACAAAGATCCGCATCTCCATGTGTTTTTACCTTTATGCACACATAGTGGGTATTTGTACCTCAGTATGATATTCTACCTCAGTAGGATATTTCTGGATATAAAAAGTCCAAAAAGAGGCTCTCCCAGGAATTCAAAACACTCCAAGCTCTAGTATCCTGGATTGTGTTCCATGATAAGTTGAATTAATCTTTTAAAATGAGATTTATACTTTGGTCACTTAAACTTCCTAAATCTCATTGCATTTTTAATCTACTTTTCAAAAGTATTACTTACAGAATTCATTCATTGTATATGTTTAGTTCAATGAATTTTGACAAATGTATATACATATCCCAATCTAGATATATATTTACATCACTCCAAAGAATTCATTTCTTCCTTGTTAATCAAGCATCCCAACTACCATTCTTCAATCAGCCCCAAGCAACTATTGATCTGTTTTATGTCACTGTTCATTGGTTTTGATTTTTTTCTAGAATTTCATATCATTAAATAGTGTAAAAATGTATTTTCAGTCTGGATTTTTTTTCAGCCAAAAAAATGCACCTGAGATTCATCATAGTGTGTTGGTAATATGGTTGTCTGTATTGCTAAATATTGTTCTCTACTATGTCTATATCATAGATGTTTATAATTCATCTACTGGTGGAAATCCAGTTATTTCTAGACATGGACAGTTATCAATGAAGCTGCTATGAATATTTTTTTATTTCTTTGGGGCAGTTACCTATGAATGAAATTGTTGAGTTGTATGATAAGTATATTTTAAATTTCATAAGAAAGTGCCCAATCATTTTAGAAATACGGTTTATTATTTTACATTTATATCAACAATGTATGAGATTTTCTATCACTCTACATCTTTATCAGCACTTGTTATTGTCAGACTTTTTGTTTTAATTTTATGCATTCTGTGAATGTTAGTGGAATTTTGCTGTGGTTTTAGTTTGTGTTTCCGAGATGTCTAATAATGTTGAGTATATTTTTGTGTGTGTGGTGGTCATTTGTATACTTTCGTTAATAAGCTGGTAATTCAGTTTATATTGCTTTTGTTTGGCTATAGGAGTAACACACATTTTGAATTAAATTCTTTGACATCCACACACACAAAAATACATGTGTACATAGTGTCATATATTTTGAAGAGCAGAATAGTTTAAATCTTGTGGGTTTAATTCTATCAATTATTTTTTCTATGGCTAGTTCTTTAGAGCCCTAAAAAAAGAAAATTTTGCTTCTGTTTTCTTTTAGTTTAATTTTTTACATTTAAGTCAAACATCTACTTTGAGTTAATTTTGTATATGGTATGGATAAATTGAAGCTCATTATCTTACATGGATCTCTAAATTTTTCAGTACCATTTTTTTTAAAGATTATCTTTATTCCTTTTAATTATTCTGGTGCCTTTGTTAGAATTTTTTTGATAAATTTGTGAGCAAATTTCCAAACTATTTTATTCCATTGATCTCTATGTTTAACTTTACACTAATACCACAGAATCTTATGGTATTATGTGGTTACTGTTTGCTATATAGTAAGTCTTAAAATCAGATAGTATATTTTTTCTATGCTTGTTTTTAAGATTTTCTTGGTTTTCAGCAGTTTGTTTCTGATATGCCTAAATGCAGATTTCTTTGTGTGGAACCCTGCTTTGTTTTACTGAGATTCTATTATCTGTGAATTTTCACTTTTTTAAATTTTAGAAAATGTCAGGCATTATTTCTTCTAATATTTTTTATCCTGTTATTTCTTTTTATCTTTGGGGACTACATGTACATGTGGGGTAGATTTCTTGATATTGTTCCTAGTTCTCTAATTGTATACATTTTCCCTTGTTCTTTATTTCTATTTCAGTTTCTATATCTTCTATTGCTATACACATCTTTTCTTCCTAATAGATAAATTTTATTCATCACGTACAGTAAATTTTCATTTAAGTGATTGCATTTTTCAGATCTAGACGTTTCCTTCAATTCTTTTATGCATTTTACATTTATTTATTCTTTATATTCACATTTTTCTTCAACTCCCTTGAGCATATTCATATTTGTTTTAAAGTCCATTTTTGTTAATTCTGTCATTTCTTAATTTTTTAAATATGTTTCATCTTTTCTTGCTGCTTTTTAATGTCTAGGAAGCTTTCATCAAATGCTAGACACTGTAAATTTGTTTTCTTTTCTTAAAGAATATTCACCTCTTGAGACTTTCTAGGTTTTTAGCACCAGGTTTTTGGTAGCCTTTACTCTCATTGTAGCTTCTCTCTTGCTCACTACTTTGTGAGTTCTCAGGGCCACTACCAAATTTCCTGAATGTTGTCAGGAATGGATGTCCCCAGGGAAGAATCAATGCTACCCTAGTGCCCTAGAGAAACAGTGAAGATGAAAAGAAGGACAAGATTTAATAAAGGTATAAAGACAAAAATGCAGCTGTTTGGGAGGAAAAGCACTGCTTTGACTCAGTTTTAGGTCTTTCTTTACCTAAGAAACTGGTTGGTCTCTTACTGGCACCTACCAAGATAATTCTTTATGGCTTGGCGGTTTTCTCTGAGGCAGTGGATATTTTTGATTTTGATCATCTTTATATTCAAATGCTAATTTCAAACATAGATATGGGGTAACGAGCATGAATAGTTGCTCATAAGTACACAGTCGCAAAATGAACGGGCATTATTAACTCATGTGTTTCGAATTAACTTTATCCTACAATTATACAGAATAAAACAAGTGAAAGTAATAATGCCACCTACTTTCAAAAACCCTCTCAAATCGCACTTTAACAGGTTAGACTGACTGGCTTTTTTTTTTTAAGCAACATTGAATCCCTGTGATTTAGGTTTGTCTTTGTAGTCAAAGATCATACTGCTTTTTTTGGATCACGGTGCATGAATTTAATCAACTTTTTCATATAGTAAGAAAATAGTAAATCTAATGAAAAATGTTAAGATCAGTGTTAAAATGCATAGATAATGAATACTTAGGACCCCTGAATACTGAGTACCATAAATGCCACTTTTATGTTAAAAAGGGAGTGCCATTTATAATTTGTATATTACATTACATGTTTAATGGTTGTATGTGCAGTTCTATTAAGATATAATTTCCATAGCCTTTAGTTGAGCTATATGAAATGTTAAAATGTTCAATCCAGTAGTTTTAGTTTGATAACAGAGTTGTGACCACCACAGTCAATTTCTGAACACTGTCATCACATAAAAAAGAAACTCCATAGCGATTAGTATTCACTCACCTTTTCTCTCCCTCATCACAAACCTGTCCTCTCTCCCCAACTCTCCTGACTCTGGCAATAATTTGTCTACTTTCTGTACATCTCTACTTATTCTGGACACGTTTTAAAAATATATCTCTCCTGTTTTTCTGTAATTATACATTCTTTGACCATATTGCCCCACCTTCCCCTCACCTTCTAACTACCCAAACCTCTAGTAATTAGCAATCTGTTTTTTACTTATATGAAATCAGCTTTTTAAGATTCCATATTTGAAAGCTATAGTGATCAAAACATCATGGCTCTGGCATAAAAAGACATATAGGCGAAGGGAACAGAGGAGAGAACCCACAAATACACTCACACAACAAACAGCCAACTGATTTTTTTAAAAAGAACACACATTGTAGAAAGGTTTTCGAATAGTCCTGGGAAAACCAGATAGCCACATGCAAAAGAATGAAATAAGACATATCTCTCTCATCATATACCCCATATACAAAAATCAGCTCAAGTGGTTTACTTAAATATAATTTTTAAAACTGAAATTTCTAGAAGGAAACATGGAGGAAACACTTTAAGACATGGTTTGGGTGACAATTTTTTGAATGTGACTTTAAAAGCAGAAGCAACAAAAACGAAAATAGACAAATAAGATTTCAAGGATCAGGCTGTCACCATACGTATGCCTGAGTTCCACACAAAGTCTCACTAGGTTGCTGAGGCTGGCTTTGAACTTGCAATCCCAATACCTCAGCCTCCCAAATTGCTGGGATTACAGGCATATGCCACTGTGCCCAGATTATTAATACATTTTCTAAAATGAGTTCTATTAAGCCAAATTAATACCCTGATTAGTTTCCTAACATGTCCAGTAAATTCATTTCAGATACTTTTTATATTTTTGTTAATATCATATTCAAACTTTTAATTCTTCTTTTTATAAATACACAGGAATAATTGAATATATCAAACTGTATCCATTAAATAAATTTTAATTTATCCAAAAAAACCCCAAAAAACCCAAAGATTTCAAGGATCTAGAAAGTTTCTGAACAGCAAAGTAAATATTCTACCAAGAGAAGAGATAGTCTTCAGAAAATATTTTCTAATTATATTTTTCAACTATACATTTTTATTGTTAATATTTTTAATGTGTGTGTACATAATGGGCTTCCTAAAAAAGAAGTAAAGAACCAGTGAAGATTAGTCCCAGAGACTAATACACAGTTTTAACAAAGATTGAGTATATATTTAGTAAGGGGTGAATATTCAAAATTTTAAGAAATTCAAGCAACTCAAATGTAAGAAAACAACTGGATTTTAAAAATTGGCCTAGCTATGTCTCAAGCAAGATACATGAATGGCCAACAGGTATATTAAATGATCAAAATGACTTATTATCAGGGGAATGCAAACCAAAATCACAACATCACCTCACACATTTGAAAATGGCTCTTATCTAAAAGGCAGAGATAAGTATCAGAGAAAGGGAATCTTTACTTTGGGTGGAATTGTAAGTCAGTACAGCAAATGTGGAAACAGTATGGAGGTTCTTCAAAATATAACTACTGTAATGATCCATCATTCCCACTAATGGGCATATATCTAGAAGAAATGGCATCAGTATATAGGTAATATCTCTCCTCCCAAGTTTATTGTGATACTGTTCTCAATATCTCAAATAGGGAATCAGCGTTAGTGTCTACTATCAGATGAATGTATAAAGAAAATGCAGTACATAAGCACAATGGAGTACTATTCAGTCATAAAGAAGAATGAAACCCTACCATTTGTAACAACAGAGATGATCCTGGAGAACATTAAATGAAGTGAAATAAGCCCGGCACAAAAAGACAGATATGCCATAATCTCACTCATATGGAATATGAAAAAATATTAGTCTTACATATTTAATGTTTACATTTAAACAGATTAGTTACGCTGTGATTCCACATTTTCTGTGTCAGTCAGTTAAAACTACTCTACGGACTTCTAATTCAGGATCCTTATTCAATAAGTTCCTGGCCTTTATTTTTCTACAACAATACCTAGTCCTGGCCCTCTTCAGGATGACAATTGCCGTTTCATAGTACTTGCTTTTTGTATTAGAAATAAATGGCAATGAAAATCATGATTGATTAAAATGAGTGGTATCTACCAAGCCATGGAAATCCTAGAACTATGAATGCATGAATGTGTTTAAAATGGAGTTTTGAATAAAATGCTACAGCTGTAATGACAAACTCAAAAATTTATTCTGTTGGGTGAAAAACTGTGGAGCACCTAGGAGGAGAGTTTCTCAAATGTTCCAAAAACTTCTATGCCTTTTTTTTTCTTTTCCCCAATTTGTGTCTTAATCTTCAGTTGGGTAATGGGGAAGGCATATGCAAAAAATGGTGGAAAACGTGCAATAAAATTCATTTTAACATTAACAGAAGTATTAAGATTTATATTATATTTTGTATAGAACTGTGTCTTAAAGGATCAGAATATTGGCTTAAGTTAAAGTGTTGGTGAGACTTTGCTGGGGGGGTGGGATTCTTTTTCATCCTCTGCAGTTACTATAGACTTTTAGATGACTCTGAAATTAATTAGGAAGTTCTTAGATGTTTAGCATTAAAGTCAAGGCCCAGGGAGGTTATGTGGATATGTGACTTTTGATTCTTGGCTGGTGTGTTGATACTGTATATTTTTTAATGGTTCCACTTTTCCTCTACTAGTATAAAAGATTTAATGTTACAGTTTGTGTGTGGCCAGGCAGTGGCATATGGAAAAGCTGTTTCCTGCTATTTAATTTAATTAGTCCAATCACGTGCCAGCCTTCGGGCATGTCACTCTGGACCTCTGAGGTTCTTTGTCTGTCAAAGAGATGGACAATATCTTAGCTTTGTTTGGTTGCTGGGGATGCTTCCAGATAAAACCACTGAAATTCTCACTGTTTGTTTAACCAAATCTTTGCATTTTTACCATTTGGCTTTGATTTTGTTTTGTACAAAAAAAATTGACATTTTGGCCTTAGGGTAGTGAAAAAGAAATACTGAGGATATGAAGAAGAGCTATTGCTCTCTGAGGTTTAATAAAGGGTTGAGAACATCAATCATTTTCTAATCAGAAATTTTGAATTGGCTTGTTACTGCTTTGTTAGTAGAAACGAACGGCAATTACATTGTATCCTTTTAGCCCTAGCTTGGTTGACAAACTGTTATTTTAATTCAAGCCTCTTTTGGGGGGTTCATGTATATGTATGTGATTTTCTTCATCTTTTCAAATATCTAAATTTTGAAGTCAATTCATAAAATATTTTGTTTGATTTCTTTGTCGCGGGATAAGAAGATTCAACTTTGTTTTCATAAAAAATAACGGTGATTAACTCAGTCATCTCCAGAATTGTTCCCAGTATTTTACCCTTTCTTTTTAGGTTGAAAGTATTTAAATGTTTCCCTCTTATAATCAATATATTCAAATTTATAAAGTTATCTTGAATTATATTTGTTAATATATTCCTAAAATTTTTAGAACTTCAAAATCTGTGAAGAACATATGAAAAGAAATAGAAATTTAAAGATATATACTGAAACTTAGGAACTTAATTTGCAGTGAGGACAGTTGCCTAAATTTTTTGGCAAAATTAATAGCAACTTCCAGGAGTCATGGTGGCTTGTCCAAGGTGATGAACTTATTGGAGCATGTAAATTGCAAAAATAAGTGTCTTAATAAAAAATACACAAGGCTAGAACTTCAGGAAGGACTGCACTAAGTTAAATGACATCACACTGCACATCTAGTCGGCATGTGCCACCACCCCAGTGCCCACATGCTGCTCTTGCCCTCTGACATCTCTTGGCCTTTGGAGCAACCCACAGGTCCCAGGCTGAAAAAATGGCAATTCCCATCAAAGGAAGCATCCTTTGTCTAAAGTTAATAGAATCATTGTTTTCTTTTTTAAAAAAACCGAAGAAACTATACTTTTTTTTGTTTTGGTGAATTTTTGCAGATTTCACTTTGATAGTGAGAAGTAAAGTTCTTACCTCTGATTAATTTTCAATTTAGAGACAAAAAATTTAAATAGTAAAAGAAATGACATTAAGACCTAAAAATGTAAAATATACTGTTTTTTAAAAGTAATTTATATTCATAATACAGACATTTACAACAATCTTATGATATAGTTGCCACAAGTGAATAAACCTTGTTAAGAGACCCATGACCTGCATAGATTTTGCATTTTATTTAAGGACAAGTAAACAATCAACAATGAAATGAATATTGTGCTTTTGATCTTCTAGTGCTTTTCAGTATCAGTTCTCTTGTGTAATTGTACTTAAATCTGCAATCTTCATATCTATTTTCAGACCTAATATTATATTCTACAGTTCTGTATACATGATTAACTTTTCATTTTTTTTCCTTTTACATGTATGTTTAGAGTGTCATTTTTTTTTCTGAGAGCACACACACTTACATACACACATACCACTACCACCACCACACATGGATTTTAAAGTGAAGTAGTATCCATTTAAGAAAATTCATTTTGTTGGTAACTCTTAAAGAATTAATATGTTTTAAATATTAAGAAATACCCATATACTATGGGTATATGGTATATACCCATATTATAAAAATATATATACTTATGGCAGAAATAAGTCATTTTTCATAAAAGTCTGATTTTAGAAGTAATATTTTGTTGAAAGTATTATAAATTATAATATCACTGAAGTTTGAAATGCAATTGATCATTTGGTGACAATTCAGGAATAGAGATCTCCTTAAGATTTCCTTCTTTCTTTCTTTCTTTCTTTCTTTCTTTCTTTCTTTCTTTCTTTCTTTCTTTCTTTCTTTCTTTCTTTCTTTCTTCTTCTTTTTTTTTGTTCTGTTTAGTTATACATGACAGTAGAATCCATTTTGAAGTGATTATATAAGAATGGAATATATCTTATTGTAATTAGGACCTGATTCTTGTGGATGTACAGGATGGTGAGATTCATATATGATGGTGTATTCATATATGCACATAGGAAAAATATGTCGGATTCATTCCACTGTCTTTCCTTTTCCTATCCTTCTCCCTGTCCTTCATTCCCCTTGTCTAAACTTTTATTAGTTAACAAAAAGGAAGATTCTGAATCAGGATATTAAAATGGTACCTTTCTTTCTGTTAGAAAATATAATCTTTCTGAAATACTAGTTTTATACCAAAAAAATAAATAAATGATGTTGCAGTAATTGTGCAATTTCAAGTAAATATTTAGAAATGGCAAACTGTGTCAGAGTCCTCGTAATTATAATAATAAATTAAGGTAGTTTGCAGCAAACATTGATCCAAATTTTCTTTACACATCATCCTAAAATTTTATTAAACATACATTTATGAATGTATGACCATGCGTATACATTGGCCAATGGCCCTCAATCTATTTTTTGATTGTAGTTTAACCTAATAAACAGTGATTGCTCATACCAATTCAATAAATGTGCACCGAACAACTTTGCTGTACTAGGAACAGCTAGATATATAATATATAGATAGATATAGATACAGATATATACTGAAACATAGGAACTTAATTTGCAATGAGAAATTAGGTAGCTCTAGGGCCTTCAAACTTATAGTCTCTCAAAGAAATGTACAGATAAATAAGGTCGAAAATACTGTGACCTTTGTACTGCCATGGTAAAAAATATATGAAGCACAAATCTGTATGAGACCAATGCTTCTAAGAGGCTAAATTGTGATCAGAAAACACAGACAGAGTCTCTGTTCTGTCCAGTAACATTGCCTCTGGTGAGTAGAACCCAGAGGTCAATGAAGGACTTACCATTTTGTTGCTGAATGCTGAGAGTAGAAAAGATCCTTGGACTCCTGCAGTAGTACACAGCTTCTGCTGGCCACTAAGAGACTTTGAGAAATGACTTTCACTGATAATTATAATAGTTTTTGTATGTTTATGATCGTAGAAAAATGCCTGTTTTTTAGAAGACTGATATGACTTCTGTAAGTTTTTTTTTAATAAAAATAGGATACTATAAGCAGAAACCAAATCTTTAATTATTTTATTTCAACTATGCTTGTAAATAAGCTGGAATCATCAAACTTTGAGATATCCAAGGTTTTTTTAATGTAATTTATGTTAATATACTTCCATTCACAGAAACTTTTACATTTTCAAGTGTATTTATACCAGCACAACATAATATCTAAGCCATGAGCATCAGAAGACATTTTTTTTGTCCATCTTATTGGCAATTAAACTCTTTATCAAAACTGTCATGTTACTGAAAGAGTTTTGATTTATACCCTAAATGATACCTTTTAGATGACTTAAAGATATCTTTTGTGCCATTATTTCAAGCAAGGCATCTATTTTTTAAATTATACATTTCCTAATTTTTAAACATAAGATCCAGGTCCTTAAAAATTAAGATATGAATTTATTATCCTTCAGTGGTTTGGA
This sequence comes from Ictidomys tridecemlineatus, assembly GCF_052094955.1. NCBI lineage: Eukaryota > Metazoa > Chordata > Mammalia > Rodentia > Sciuridae > Ictidomys > Ictidomys tridecemlineatus. Next base: position 155,365,594 of record NC_135478.1, on the reverse strand, counting down.
AACCTTGTTTCGTTTTGTCAAAGACAATTATCTTCTAAAGTAACCTCACACATACCACACTCACATAAATACACATACACAATGTGTATGCACATATGTCTAAGTACGTATGTATACCCATGAGGGATCTTTTCCCTTTGCACACATTTTCTGATGGTATCATGAAAATTTTCCCCCATCAAAGTTGTTTCCTAAAGTCAATCTTCTGGCTGTTTAATCATCTCTTTTGATTTTAAACATTTGAAATCTGAATGAAAATAGTTTCTTCTGCAACATGCTTGTCTCTATTCAGTTTAATGTGGTTTTCTTTTTCCATGTTTCTCTTCCTCTTTAGGGTCCTACCACTTTTTGTTGTTGTTGAATCAAATATGACTGAATTGCTCTTTGAAGTTAATTTATGGAGCAGAAACTGTCCTCCACCCTCGCTGTGGCTTACCACAACTCTAGAAAGGTTAACTGGAGTACATGGAAATAAATAGATACTGGCAAACAGCAGTTCTCCAGCTACAAAATCTACTGGTATATTGCTTGAACTTGCTAGAAAGCTCATAAAATTAAGTGTCATTATGTACTACGCTGTACTTTCAATCACATATTACCGTATACCTCATCTACTTACCTGAGGGAAGCAGCCTCCCTGGCCAGGCTGGGCCCTGACCTGGAGAAGTAAGGATCAGAAGAGCCAGGCTTTCTTTGTTCTTGGTCACTTATAGGATTTCTACAGGTGATGTATCTCAATTTCCTCATGATTTTAATTGAAAATTAGTCCTCTCCCACCATGGCATGGAAGGATGGTATTGATCCACAGCTCTATTGACAGCTCCCAGGCAGGCAGACCAACGTGGAATGACCATCTTAGTTTTAAAATTTCTCTCTTTTTTTCTTTTATATTCATATGATTTCCTTCAAATTTCCAACTGGTTAAAATTAAAAAGCCCTGTTGAATGTTTAAAAAAAAAGGTCAAGTGAATGCTAATTTACTATTTTTGAACTTGAATTGGCAAATAAAGAGAGGGAGAAATGGGAGAAACACATTCTATGCTGACAGAGTTTTTGATGTTTCTCAGGGGTGAAAATAACACAGCTAAATTAGTCAAAATATCTGCAAAAATAGTCAGCTTGTACCAGTATTTAAAGTTTTACAGAAAGCACTATTAAAAATAGTATAGAATGACAAAATTTTTTAATGGCAGGCATTTCAATAATGACAAGAATAGCAACAATAAAAGGTAGTATATATTGAAGACAAATTAATTGCCAAATGCTGTATGTGGTTTAATCATTATCCCTTATTTACAAGTGAAGAAATAGAAGCTTTGCCGTGAGTGGTGAAGCCGTTGCATAAATTCATCTATCAGAAAAATGATGGAAGCCAGATTTCATGCCCAGTACAAACCCAGAGAGGTTAAGAGACCACACTGAAGTCTCACAGCCAATTTATGACAAAATTGTTATGGAGACTCAGCTCTGATTCATGGACTACTGAATATAAATTCCAGGTGTGGAAAAATAGTCTGCAAAATGTCTTTTATGGAATTCCCAACTCTTCAATTGCTTACTAGTTGTGTTTGATGTAGAATTTACGTTGGGTATTAAAATTTTTATTTAAATATATATGTCCATTCCCTTTGTTTCTTAGTATATATATTTTAAAAATCACAAATTTAAGCACATAACTTGACATAAACTCCCCACAGTTGACTTAAGCCTCCTTAGCCTGCCCAGAGTATTCTGCAGTTTTAACTCTGTCAACATTTTACAAAAACTTTTGTAATCTCACATCTGCAATGTGCAGAACATTGTCTTAAATGTTGGGCAAGATCTTATCTGGCTTAAGCATCTCGTAATCTAGTAAGTAGAGGACAAGGCATTTAATAGTTATTAAATAAACAATGAATTGTACTCCAGGATAGGCCCAGATATGTTAGTACTTTGAGACTTTATATTTTTATAATTATTAAAGGTTGAATTTTCCAAATACCTTGTAGTATAGTATATACACAAATAGTTAATATATGCATTATATTTGCTTTTTGATTCTTCGAAAAATTTTAATGTGACTTTGTTAAAGTGATTTCTGTGTATGTACGTTTCCTAGCTTATACATTTTGCAACACAACAATAAACTATTCAGTATGCAAGCTAGTATACAGTACAACTGATTTAAGTAGATGCCACTTAAATAAACTTTTTACCCAATTCACTGGTCATGCTGGTTTCCCTTTATGTATATTTACTTGCAAAACCACAAAATAGTGTAAGGTTCTTGCAACAGCAGATATTCAATAATACATACAATACTATTATAAATTATAATCAATACTATCATAGAACACCCATTGACTGGAAAATAGTCTATCTTAAGGAACACCTTTACTATCCAAAATTATTTTAGTGCATTTTTATTCTTTCATTTTCCAGGCATTTTAGTAAATATAATACATATATTATTTCTGCACTATAGTCAATATTCAGGTAAGTTTGATACTAGGGGATAACTCTTTTTTGTTATATAGAGAACAGATCCAAGGAGGTGACCTCAAAGACCTGAAGGTTAATTAATGGCCTAGGATGAATACTCCAAATGAATAGGAACACAGGAAGGAGGGTGAAGCTGTGCATCTCTCCAGGGTTTAACCACTAGTTAGATGGATGGATTGTATTTTATTTGCTCACAGGGAGATGTTTTCCTTCATTGTCTGCTGAGGTGTGTTCTTTTGTAATAAATATTGCTTTAGTCTTTACCCAATAAATGATCCACACTGTCTAGTAAAGCCTTAGCTAGATACCCTCCCCCTTTTTTTGCTTTTTACTTTTCCATTATGTAATGTGTGAAGAAGTGAAATGACTATCAAATTTCCCTGCATAAGCTCACTGAAAACTTGGAGACCCACAAACAACCTGAATAACTTCAAAATTGAAGAACAATGGCAATACTTAATGAGTTCTTATAGATGTGTGTGTGTGTGTGAATGTGTATGCTATTTAGAATATTTTTCTAGTCATCATTTTGAAATTACTCCATTATACTTCTCTTAGTTTGTCATCATCAAAAGGAATTTAAAAATAGGATTTCAAAGCAGCACAATAAAGGATCATATGGTTGCAAAATGGGGAGGGAAAGTGCTGTTGTATAAAGACAGAAGTCTGTTTAGTCTCGTCTCAGTTTGACCAGTGATACTGAGATGCTTCTGTAAACTTCTACACAATGAATGTCCCACTTCTAGTGCATTTCTACACGAAATCAATGAATAATGTGCAAATATTTTTAAAAAATGATGTGCTAACTCCAATTCCAGTCATATTTTTAAATCAAGTGTTTTGGAAATATTCTCACCTATGCCCACATATTGCTGTAAAAACTGATTCATAAAATATTTATTGTTTGTTATCTTTAGTTTTTTTCTTATTTTGATACATAATTCTGGGTTTGCTTACAGTTGGCACATCTATATTCCTGTTTACTTCTTTCTAAACCTGCATCTTCCAATATTCAATTATCTAACATATATATCCTTTTGAATAGTGAGTAATTGGCTAGAGAACTACATCCTACTGCTTCTACTGAAAAACTAGCAGAAGCACACATTCAAGGGAAATGTCTTTTAGTTTATCTTTAAATTGGAGCAGGGCAGAGGTCACTAGCTGCAAGGAAGTCAAAATGACAAGAACTCAAACGGTTGCAAAGAAAGGTTAAGACAAGTAAATATCTTTCCATGAGACACTTGGACCATTGTTAACTACCTGGCACAAATGATTTTCCAGCGAAATAAATTCAAACATCACTGATTTAGAAGAAGTAAGGGAAAAATAGTTTAACTGAAGGGAAATTTCAATTATAATCTACCTTAAAAGTGAATTAATTTTATTGCTTCTAAACCTGCACTCTCTCACATAAATTAATAATTAGGAACAACTAAATTAAAAGACATATATTGAAAAATAACTTGTAAACACTATTGAAACCTAAACATTGTTTGCTAGAAGCCAGGCAAACCTTGAAGAAGAACTCCATAATTTGGATTTTTGGAAATTTATCCTTCTAAAATGTATAGATCCCAAATGAATACATCTTTAATCTCCTATTATGCAACAAATAATGAATTTAAGTCATGAGAGGTAGAGGTTTCAGGTACTATGGACTTCCTTACAAATTTCAAAATTCAGAAATGTCATTGGGTTTTCTAGTAATATATGGCTGGGAAGCAGTGTCATAAGGGTAAATGGCAATTACTACAGAGGATCTAAGTGACCCAAGAGGAATGATTCAAATGGTAAAAAGGATGAAAACATAATTATAACCAATGGGACTCCTCAGGAATGTGTTAGAAATGTACTGAAATTTATCTTGACCACTGCCTGAGAGTCCTGGAGATTTTCACACTAAGGGCAAAGCTTTTGTCAGTTTATGGCTTTATGGCAATGCTGTTTCTAGTCAGCTTTGTGCAACCATCTTAGCAACAGGACTAGTGCTTAGCATGACGGATTTATGGTTCATGTTGTGCTTACGGCCATTAAGATCATGAGCAGCCTTGTTTTCTTTTGATTTAAACAGGATATTGTTGGTTTGGTTGGTGGTATTTTTTTCCCCCCTGTGGCTATCCGTTGGCTCAAACTAAGCATTTTTGATGTCCTTGTCAAGTGCAACTCTCCAGGGAGAAAGAGTAATCCAAATTTCCCGAATGACGTTAAGAAAAGGAACCATGTGCTTACATATAGCAAATCAGGGAAGACACTGATTCATGGTGAATGTATAAGACGTTCTTCCATGGGTGATTTTATACCTTGAATCAAAATTTAATGACATCAAATGGTGATGTTTCAGCAAACCCAGGGTGAGGATCCTTGAAAATGCGTGGAGATAGCCATAGCAGAATGAGACTCCATGTTTGATGAGTTGATTCAATTCCAGACTGGATGTGGCTGTCATTTTCTCAACTCTTTCTGCAAAATCCTCCTTATCAGTAATTCAGGAGCCTACTTTTCATGCTTCATATTCCTGGATACTAGATGTGAGCTGAAGTGTATTAAAATGCCTTGGAGTAGACATCATGAAGAGAAGTTACTGGCAGGATGCGTGGGCAGCAATTTGCATTTATGAAAACCAATATTTGTAAGTCATATCCCACAATTGTTCATAGATTTTATGACAGGAGGATTAGACATTTTATTTTTGTTTTGGCCAAAATTGGTGTCTTTAAACTTTGACTTTGCTTTGCAGATTGATGCTGAAAAGGCGATCATAATGTTTTAGTGAATACATCTCTGGTGGGACAATTTCCATCACACATATCTGATGTGTTGTATCCCTGACCTAGAGTTGTTTTTGCTTTCTTGCTGGGGTTCTAAAAATGAGAAGGATCCCCCTTTCTTTTTTCACCAAGATTGGATTGCTAAAGTATCAGTATTTTTTAAAAGTGGCTCATAAATATTGTGTATTGATTTCCTCATAGAGAAAATTATAATTGTTTAAGGAGAAACTACTCTCTAAAATGGAAAGATAACATAAAGTAATTTTTCAAACAAGACAGAGTGCCTATAACTAGCATGCTTCAGACTTGTGCTTTTTTTTTCTATTATAAGATATGTAAGTTTTGATAATAGAATTGTTTAATGTCTTTAGGGACTTTCCCTTCCCTCACTCAGACCAAGGCATATTTCTCTATGATTTTATATCATGCAATTTTAATTTTCCACTGAGGAATTATGAGGAAGAACAAAACATCCCAATATTCTCAAGTATTTGCTTAATGCGTATTTATTTATGAATGACTCCTATGAAATTCTCATATCCCAGAAAGAATTCTGGGAAAATGCTAACTTCATTTAGTTTGCAATATTTACACATGCATTAAAGTATTTTTTTAAAAATCTTAGTTAATGATGGAGAAGAAGTGTTCAAAACAGTACATTCAGGACATGGCAAACCATTAAATGTGTATACTCAAACTTACTTTTTGCATGAGAGTGTTGCTTAACTTTTGCTTCTTGATATTAAAAAAAAAGTTCTTTGCGATTTAAGTGTTTAACATGTCCCAATAAATGCTAACAGGTCATTCAGAAGTTTGTATGTTTCACCAACATTTTTCTAATGATTTGTGGATCAGTCTTGCTCTTTTCCATCTTATATTCATTTTAGTGCCAGTGAGTAGAGAGACTTTAATGAAAAGTGTAAAACTGAATTTTATGTTGCTTTTTTTCATGGGTTATTAATGTCTTGTTACTGTGAGATAGAAAGGATTGCATCATGGTTTGGGACTTTGTAGTATTTTGCTTGTCAGTAAAAAAAGGAAGAAAATATAGAACACCAATAACATGATTGTTGATCTCCAACTGCTCTTTAATATACATTCCTTTGGGTTATTTCCAGATTTATCTTTGGTTAACAGTGGAACATTTATGTATTCTCCTAATGTGTGTGTTATACATAAGAGTCCTTTAGGGTGGATAGTGTTCTGAATGAAATTAGCATCATATGTGAACTTTTTTCACACAAAATAGAATTCAAGTTTTCATAGTCTGCCGTGGTCAAAGATCAAACCATCAGGATTGCCTGTGTGTGATATTCCATCTTGATCCTGAGTAGGTAACATGCCCTAGACATATCAGAGGCATCACTAAAGAGTCTCACCAAAAGAGAATGGTTCTTGCAAAGGGGAAAGGAGGTTGGCCCTGTGGTGAGCACTTCTTGTGTTTGAGTCCTGGCTTGGCCACTTCACTTGTCCTGAGACCTCTTGAGTTCTGAGGCTGAAGTTCCACATCAATGAGATGGGGTTAATAATCCCTGCCTTTGGGGGTTTGGGAGAAATGGTGAGTGAGCTTCAGAAAGAAGAGCATATTTCATGTCTATCACAGAGCAAGTGATCAATCTGGTAACTGCTGACTGGAAAATAATGAAATATCACTTTCCCTAAAAGCTCTGGAAAGAGAGAGTCAGGGTGATTTTAAGAGAGAATTTTCAAAAACTGTGTATTTGAAACATCATTCCAGAGAGATATTCTGTAGTTTGCTGAGTTCTGGAAAAGTTGCATTCTATATAAACCTTGTGGAGACATCAATGTTTCTTAGCAAATATTGGCTCTGAGAAATCCTGTAACAAAGCAACTTATGTACATAGTTTAACTTGAATTTTATTTAAAAATTGCTATGACTTTTTTAAAAAAATTATTGTCCTGTGGAACAAACTTTTTAAAACACTGTCCTAGAACATTCATAATAAGTTCTTAACTCCTCACTTCTTAGTCTTTACATGACAAAACAGAAGGGAAGCATAAACTATAACAAATTGTCTCTCCTAACTATTTTGTGGCACCTGGGAAAGATGATTTGGGTGTGAGTCCATTTATCTTGGACTAAATTTTGTTCTCCTTGACAATCTCTCTTTAAAGATACTTTGTAAGTCATAAAGAATGAATGGAGATCTGGTTAGTATATCCTACTTTGTCAGCCTGGTGTGGCTGAGTTTGGTTGTTTGCTGATCTTGTATATAAATAAGGCTTTAAAGCATATGGAGCTGACAATCTGGTGTCTTCTGCCATCGATTATAAAAACGCGTATCTTAAAAATGAAAATGCGTTGTTTGGGTACTGGTAAATAATGATTTTACTTGTTGTTGTTCTGCCATTGTTGGGGAAAAAATCTTGTAGTCAGATGTTTGCAGTAAAAGACAATAATCACATTGAGTAGCTGGTGACAAATGCATTGCCATGTGATGTTAAGTATGCTATAGGGTCTGGTATATTAAGCATTTTTTGATGTTTAATAATGTCGTTATGATAAATTCATTTATTTTTAAATACTACAGTAGTTAAGAATGCTAACTAGATCAACTCAGATATCATTAAAGCCCTCATACAAAGCAATAAAGTAAGATAATGTTACATCTAACATAGTTATCGCAAATATAGGTAAACAGCCAAACAGAAATGTTTTCCCCTATTTTTCTATATATTGAATTACTTTTATAATAGTTATTAGAATTCTGAGCTACATTTGTTAAAACTAAAGATATTCTTTGATTGTTATATATAGAAGATGTTCTCGAATTGAGAAAAAATGGATAAATTTAAAATTTTGAATTAATAGACATAATATTCTTTTTAAAAATACCTTTATTTATTTATTTTTTTATGTAAAGCTAGGATCAAACCCAGGCCTCACACATGCTAGGCAAGCACTCTACCACTGAGCCACAGATCATATTTTAACAAGGTCTATATATTTTTATAGGATGTATGTAGTATATCTGTTTCCACTAAATATTCAATATATAGGAGGAAAGTGATAATTTACTTTCAAAAAGATAAATGAAAAATCCTGCCCACAATAGGGAGTGAGAATAGATGTTTCTACTCCAACAGCAGCAAAATTGATCCATTGTCCAGTAGGGGCTGCTCACAGAGCAGGAAGGCTGGTTGTAGCCACATGTTCCAGGACTTCAATGAGTGTGGGGTTTCAAGGCCACTCAAGTGTCTTTGGTTGAAACTCTTCAAGTACTCCAGAAGTGACCTAGCCTCTGATATCTACTCTAATAAACTAATATGTGTACAATTTAAGAAGCACTGAATGAGTCATTTGTATCTTGTCATCTGCCTTCATGGGACTTTTTTTTTTTTAACCCCATTGCATATGTAGCTCTGCATTAGTGAAGGCGAATCTCAGAACTGCTTTTCCAAACAGAATCAAAGTGTAGTTAAATTGTTTTTAAACACAGATTTAGAGAATGAAATTGAGGGTAGTAAACTAGTAGCCAACTAAAGCAAAACAGGCTGGAATGTTGGTGACCAATTGCACAGAGAGGATCCAAGCAAAACATCTTGAATTGCTAGTACTGTAATAAATTATAGATCTCACATTTTTATTTTGCAAGTGAAAACAGCACTAAGTCAAGCTTGTGAAATAAGGACCAAATGATGACATTTTTTAATTTGCCTACACCTATGATGACCAGTAGACCTACTGCAACACTCGAGAAATTGGATAACAGGCTGAATGTAAATGGGAGAAAACTCTGAGGTAGACAAAGGGTTAATTGTCACAGAGGATCTAATGAACGTGATGAATCCTCTTGCTTTCTTTTTCTTTCTCTCCTCACAAGAAGACCTGTACTACATTCAGCTAACACCCATGGGGCTATCTAATTTTCTTCAGGGTTAATTTTCTCTCTTAAACATAATAAGATAAATGACTGAATAGGGCTAGTGTCCCAGGAGTGTTCAGAGGGCAAGAAATGGTCAGGAACTGGTTTATCTCTAAACTTCATTAGCCTATTAGATAACTGATGCAGGGCACCCCAATTACCTAAAAGAATGAGCAACTTCTAAAGGATGAGAGTCAGTGCTAGCATCATGGAACTTGGCCTCCTGTTTCAGAAAGGAGATTCACAAATCCTCTTCATGGAGCAGGACTCTCCTGGGTTAGAGGATGGGCTGATTTATTTCTCCATGGTGTCCTGGAGTCTATCTGCCAGGGTTGACTCCCTTGATCTTGACATCAGTCACTTTGGAGTCAAGATAATGAAAACTGCATTAAAGAGGCCCTTTTAGGTTATGCAAATGGAACTTTATCTTCAAAGGGTCAACATCCTTAAGAGAGTTTCTTTGCTATTTAGAATTATTAATGAAAGAACATGTGTTTGATACTTCCTTCCTTCTACTTCTTGTTCCAATTTACATAGACATACAAGTGACTTTTCAAAAAAGTTTTATTCCGACCCTAACTTTTCTTAATGCTTTATCTAAGGAAGTCAAATTATATTTAGTCTGGAGTTTGCTGCAAGGAATTTGCTTGAACATAAATGATGCTTAACATTTTAAGCATTACTCTAAATTAATGAAGTTCTAAATACTTTAGGACTTCTTGAGACTATATGTCTGGAACCAAGCTCACTGGAGGAAACAGTCTTGCAATCAAGCAGGTTTCCTTTAGAGTAATAGGACAAAAAAGATGACACCATTAGCAATTTTGTTTGTAGATAGACCACTGGCTACCAAACTAGACAAAAAATCATGTCTTTATGTATATTCTTTGGATAAGGAACCTCTAATAATGCACACAGGGAAAGTTTTGGAATCATCTGGGCCTCTTGTGTTTCTCTTTTTGGCTATGCTATTTGACTAATAATATCAACATAAATTTGTGACAAAAAAATGAACATTATATTTGCATGGTATGGTTCGTGTCTGCTGTATGTTTTAGTAGACTGACTTGAAACAGTAAAAGAAATAAGTTGATACCATATTGTTGACACTTTCAACCAGCAACCTGACTGGGACTTAGAAGTCATGAAAGAATGAACAGACACTTACTTGATAATCTCTGATGTTTTCAGAATGTTGCCAGGGTTATAGATGGGGATTTGTTTTGACTTTGGTGTCAGGTTTGTGTCTTTGGTGTTCTAAATTTAGACTGAATAGGTGGATTATGACTGTCCAACAGGAATTTATCCTCACCTGAACCTTAAGAACAACCATCAAAAAAATTTAATTTAAATTAAATTAAATTTAAATTAAACATAATAACTTTATTTGTTTTTTTCTCTCACATTTTAATTTTTTCTTTTGCTAACATTTTGAGTATAATGAACCTAGATGTTAAATATTTTCTATAATATTTTGCATATGAGTGCTTTGTAGAATATGCTTAAATCCTTACCTTATTTGTTGCAAAGTAAAAATTTTAATATCTTTATTGTAGCACTATACTGCATTCAGGAAACATGGTTAAAATGTGGTAGGATGCTTTTGCTCTGAATGGCATTTTCGGCTTAGTCTTTTCCTTAGTATTTTCAATCAGGTAGTTACTACCAACTAAATATATTAATTTGGTATTCTAAAATGGTGACTTCTTTAAGCCAAGCAGACTTTTACTTCCAAATAATCACTGAAATAGATTAGCTGTGAAATCATAATTAAATTTTCTGTTTGGGGGGCAGTGAATTGAAATCAGGGATGCTTTTTCACTGAGCTGTATTACCAGACGTTTTATTTTTTTATTTTGAGTCACAGTCTCACTTTTGCCTCAAACTTGTGATCCTCCTGCTTCAGCATCCTGAGATTACAGATGTGTACCACCATGTCTGGCTTATAACTAAATCATCTTAAATGGCATCATAGACTATTACACTATATCATAGTTGCATGTTACATAAATCTATTGCAACTATATACTTACATGTATTGGTTATATAGTTATAAAGTTACATATGTTTTGATTATTATGATAGAACATATTATACATTACATAGTAATAGTTATGTAATCTCTATACTGATTAAGCTGAGGTCATTCTTATGACTTTATGGCTATACAGTTTGCAGGTGATAGTCATATAGTGAACAATCATTTTACCTGGGCAGTAACCAACTAGAATAGAACAGAGAGCTGCAAAGCAATCATTATATCCTCAGCAATCTTGAGTGGGTAAGAAAGATGATTACAGAGATATCTGTTAGGTTATCATTCTTTCCATAAACAAGGAAAAACAGCTTTACGAAGAGAAATGAATAAAAATAACAAGGAAACTACCTTTGCTAGAGAAGACACAAATAATAGATCCTGGAGTTGGCTAAATGTAAAAGATACCTGAGGAATGCTCTTAAAGCCCTAAACACTTCACTCAGAAGGCTCTCCTTCTAAAAATGGCCGTACAGTTTCCCTTTAGCAACCAGTAAATTCTACAATAACTTCCCTAGGATTCTGCCCAGGCCATGTTCATCAGGGCTAGACTGAGCCTAAGGGAGATGGCTTGGGGTCTTTACATGTTTTTGAAAAGGGCTATGTGTTTTCCTATTATTATTTTTTTCAATATATATTTTTTAATTGTAGGTAGACATAGTACCTTTATTTTATTTTTAATGTGGTGCTGAGTATAGAACCCAGTGCCTCATGTGTGCAAGGCAAGTACTCTACCACTGAGCACCAGCCCCAGCCCCAGCCCTAGCCCTCTCTTTTAATTTTTTTGATCCTAAGAAATACATATCTGGGCATCTTGCTGAGAAAACTCAGCAAAAAAGATAAATATAAAAATCACCCATGATCCCATCACCCAGAGGCAAGCACTGTTAGAATTTTGTTTTCTTCTAGTTGTGTTTCCCTTCCCTTCCTGAAAATTGCCTTGCTGCTTTGCAAAGATAATTAATATGTCTTTCTTTGGGGAACTTCCGACACTTTGAAGTAGAAGTATTATACCACTTCATTACCTTTCAATCATAAAATCACCTGTAATGACGTTTTTCAATGATTAATCTTTTAGACACTGATATTGCTAATGTGTTGGAATGACTTCTCTTTGTCCCTTGAGTCACCAAGGTTTGCTCAGCCTTCATAGGATCTGTAAGGAGATTTCCTTCATCGATGTTAGCATGAGCCAAGGGTTCAGAGTTCTAGCATTCCTTTCTCTGGTTCAAAATAGAAGTAAACAGACTTTTTGTTATGCTCCTTCCTGCCAAGATTTTCATTTTAAGTTTGCATATCACATGGCTAGTGTGGTCAACATTTAAAGCCTTGATTTTTTAAAGAAAATTTAGATGGTAGTTGTGGAAATGTGTAATGAACCTTTTTTAAGTACCTCATGAACCAATGATATATCATGAGTACTATTAAAATTAGAGCCTCTAGAATAGATGCATGAACAAAAATTACGTGATTATTAGGCATGGGAAACAAAAGGGAAACTTTTCTCACAAATGCAGATGATAACTCTGGGAATATTTCACTAAATACATTAAAATAGTTTTTGATCGGAATTTAATAAAAGCTCAATGAGTTGATTATGTAAGCCCTATGCTACTTCTCTCCCCCTCCACTGGATGCCTAAATAAACTTTAGTTTTTGAGTTGAAAGAACCATTCTAAAATTCCTCATTCTTAATGCTCTAAAACGCCTGGGTTCAAGAAAATTAAATTACTCCATTTTTATCTGTTTGAGATCAGCTCTGTTTCCTCCTTTGCTTTGTGTTTACTTTCCTGCAGTAGCTGACATCAAAATGTTTTCTGGAATGTTAGCCCTAAATAAGTTATGCTTAACTCAATATCTAATACAAATAGCCCTGGGGAGCTTCAGCAACACAATCATAAAAGCTATAGTTTCTTTTAATAGCTTGCCACACTTTGCTGATATAGTATTTCTCTAATCACCAATCTTTATGTGCCTTCCTGACCTTGGAGCTCTCAGACCAAATGGCTTTGTGGTATCAAAGGACTATGTCATTGGAAGAGTGAATGGCTTTCATTTTTCCCCTTGAGACTTCCGGTTCCTGGCATCTGTAAAGAATTACTCTGAGTGGTGTTTTGCTGCCTTGCGGCCACTGCCCTGTCCAATGGAAGTGACTTTTCCCAGAAAGGTCACAGTGGTCAGTAATAGGTGGATATTTCATTCAAGGAGGAGGCAACTGTGATTTCTCTATTTTATTTTTTCTGTTACAACATTAATTACACTTGTATCACATTCGCTGTTAAAATTCCAAGTCACATTTTGTTTGCAAAATATTTCAGCAAACAAGGGTACACTGTCAAGTACTAAGACTGAAAGGTCAGCAGTGAGCTTCATAAAGTCATCCTATTTGCTGGGGAGAAGTAAACTTCCTATTTACACCTTATGGAGGAGATTACTTTTTGGCAGTGTGTACGAATTCATCTGCATAATCTATTACTCCACAGCACCTCAAAAACACATACAAAATCATGTCACAGCACTAACTGGAGTCTCAAATCTACAGTGTCTATGACTATGAGCTACCTGGGAAACCATTAAGACATGGACTTCTGATTCACACCTTATTTTAAAACTGCATCTCTCAATGTATTTATATTTTAAGTTTTCTGCATAGACAATAGGGGATTATGTGACTATATTTCCAGTTTATTGGCTTGGCATGGAAGTTTGAATAATAGGTAATGTATCTAAATATTGCGATGATTCAGTGGATTCTTTTAAATAATAACTAATGTCTGTTTTTTAGAATCTTGAAAGAGAGAGAGTGAGAGCGAGAGAGAAAGGGGGAGAGGTCAGGGGTGTATGTATGTATGGGAATAAGATAGATAGAATACTGGCAAGACCTGTGAGGTAATTCCCTATGCTTCCAATGAGAGATTCTTCATGCAAGTAAGAAGTACATACTTATGGAAAAAAATGAGGAACATGATTACAAGGTTTAGCAGTACTTTTCATGTCATGCAGTTTCATCTATCTACTTATTTGCTCAAAATTGGAATGTGCTTTTACTATTGTAGTGAAAACCCACTTATGCTTGGAAAGTCTCATTGCCTATAATTTGATCCAAATTTCTTGATTTTTTTCCTGATTCTTGGAATAGTACTGTATATATTAAGCTGCTCCCCAATGATTATATTTATACTAATTTATTTTGAAATTAAAATATTAGTAATACTGAGGATTAATACTAGAAAATAAAACTCTCAGAATTTGTTAAAATCTTCTATTTTGATACATTATTTTAGTGTTTATTCTTATATTTATAAAATCATTGAATGCTTACACAAGTAAATTCATATTATATGTACAATCTTATAATTTTTCTATTTACATTTCAGCATTGTTCCAATTTACTGAGTATTCTTCAACATCTTATTTTTGTGGGATATTTGGAATATTTTAAAGGAATATATTTTTAAGAAAATAAGATGTTATAGATTATGAAATAACAGACAAGCTTGTTCTCCCACTGAAAGGTTCAGGATTATGTTTTTAAGTGTCTTCTTTTTGGAGAAGTAACTTTTCTCAAAGTTTTGAAGTCCTGGAGCAATTAGAGGATTTGGGTGTTTCCTTATACAATGTGTGTGTGTGTGTGTGTGTGTGTGTGTGTGTGGCAGGGGGTAGCAGAGAGAAAGTTCTTTAGAAGTCTTTGAATTCATCTTATGAATAAGCTGTCTTGCCTTCACTCGACACCCCTGACATCCCTCACTGTCTTTTACTTGAAGACTGGTGACACTCAGATTGCCATCTGAGAGTTTGGTTTCCTGAAAATAACTGAAGAAACTATTTGTTCATCATGATGAGATCAAAAGTGAGGGCTGTCTATCTCTGCGCCTTAGGACAGTTTTCAATCATTGTATGCTTTAGCTGGATTTGTAGTTATACTTTTGGAGGAACAGTATTTAGTTGGCTAATTTTTGTTCTGTAACACACCAGCCTATCACATGCTATTTCTCCTGTGTTTGCTGATCAGCTGATGGCTCTGATCTTATATAGCTCTGGATGCCACTCCTTTTCCCACTGCATGTCTGGCAAAGTTGACCTGGCTGGTAGTTCTGGGCCTCTGTCCACCTAGTTCTTGATCCCCAGATGTCTAATCCCGGTAGGCTCACATGGCATGCCACTAGGGTTCCCAGTCAACAAAGGAGTTTGCCTCAGCTGGCAAGCATTTTTCTAGTATTTGCTGCTGTCACTCCTGTGCTTGTCTCATTGATGGAAGCATATCCAATAACCAAGCTCAGAATCACCACAAAAGGGGACTACTCAAGTATATAGGAAGGAATGATCCACAGGAGGCCCTTCCTGCTACCTTCTCCCTAATTTTTGAAATCAATTTGATGAATCAGATAAAGGGCCAAATTAAAAATATATATATATATAAGGATGGTTAAATTATGTTTCTGAAAAACTCATGTTAGGGTCAATAAGCCTGAATATATTGAAACTTGTTTATGAAATGTACTTTTCCATAGTGGTTCACCCCTCTTTCAATCAGAACAAAGAAAAAATAAAACAAATAAGAAAACAATGCTCAGAGATAGACTTTCTCCCAGTATGGGTGTATCACTCTAATCATCTGAGATATTTAGGAGAATAACGAATGCATGTGTTTTACACAACTAAGATATGGCAAGCCAAAAAAGCATTTTTAAATTATTTATCACAGAAATTTATCTTGCTATGCCATCTGTTCAAAATTAAAAAAAAAAAAACAGAAATTCATAGGTTAGTACTATGAGCTTTTTTCTCCCTCCTGCAGTACTGGAGACTGAACTCAAGGGCTCATTGGTACATGCTAGGCAAGTGCTCTACCACTGAACTATATCCCAGCCTTGGTACTATGAAACTCAATTGGTTAATGTTGACATGGATTTTCAGATGAAGGCAGTTTCTTAAGGATGAGTTATTTTTATGAGCATCTCCTAGACATGTAACACTAAACATCCTACATGCTTTCCCTAAAAGTAAATGCAAAGTGATTTGAAGATTGTGTTTTAAAATCAGGACCAATTACCAATAATCTCATCATGGGAAGACAAAGCTCTGAGTAATTTGTGGATACAGGCATGTGTTAATCTCACAGCTATTCATGTATGAAATAGATTGGGAACACCCAATACATGTCCAAAGAGGTCCTCAATTCTGATGTATTAATGGTGTCCTATACATAAGATTTCCCATAAATCAATCTAGAGAGACTTTAGAAGAAGGATCGTGCACATTGTAGACAGACATGGCTTAAAATTGGTAGTCATTGTGTAACCTTGAACACAATCCTCCAATTTTCTGTATCTCTGTAAGAATGATGTGGAATTATGGTAGCAATACCAAAGGCATAGTCTCAGGGAGTGTTGGTTGCTTTCCATCCCATTTTATTTTTTTCTTACTGTTTAACTACCTCAACCCCAAAAAGGGGTTGCGACCTTTCTGATAAGTTACATGTCAGGCACTGTTTGCGAGCAAGAAGGGAGACAGCACTTTTGTTTGAATGTTGCTGGTCCACATAGAGCTGGTCCACATATTACTTTAAGAAAGATCTCTGTGGCTATAGTGAAAACGTGAAGGACAAAAGTCAAGACCTTGAGAGAGTTTACAGATACATGGCTGCTTGCAGCACCTCCAGAAAATGACATTGAGGAAGAAGGGATTCTTCTACTGTCTAGTCTGCAGGATTCTGGGGATGCCACCTGTGAGGCTTTTCATCTCTAGGCCTTAAGTTTGAGTTTTCTGCTAAATTAGATGGCTTAATTTGTCAGTGGATCAGAATAAAAAATGCATTAGGACAACAGTAATGCTGTCCTGAGAGAATCCAGGGACAAGGTAATTAGGACTAAAGAGGTGAGATGGACAAGAGGGTGTGTCTGGGTAACTTCACAGGGTGAAGTCCTTGTATGGGAGGTGGCAGCTGGGAAATCTGCTTAGTAACAAACCTGTCACGAATCAAGGACAACTTCACAGAACAATTAGAATTAACATTTCACTCTGACATTTATCAAAAATCTCGGCCCACATTTTCCTCTTTCCAACCAGACTGTGGTTTTGTCTTAACATTTAGTAAGCTTTTGTCCATCTTCAAACATCCCCCTGTCAGGCATGCAATTCCTGCTACAAGAGTAAGGGAGTTACATCTTTTGTCTCTTCCCATCCCATAGGAATCCTAGAGTTTTCCACTTGAATGACAATGCATATTTTGAAATCCACACATACTGCCTGAATCCAAAATTTATTCCACTTGTAGGACAAATACTATAAGGACTCAAGAAAATATTGTGGTAAATAACATCTGTTTCAATGACCTCGTCTTCAAAATCTCTTACATTTTATTCTTTTCTAAAACTCCACAAATCTAATCAAAGAAAAAAAATACTATATTTTATATTATATGTGAGTGTAGTAGTTGTTCTAATACTATATTTTATAGTATATATACTATAAAAATATATTTTTCCTTAAAAAAATAAACAATTCTGATTTTCTGATGTTTTTCTGTAGAAAACAATAATTTAAATGTGTTTCATTTTTTTTAACAGGCTCAGAGGAAATAAAAATATACAAAGTATTAGGGTATTTTTTTAGGCTATAATATAGTTATATTTTGACTTCCTATTTCCATCAAATTGTTAGGGTATTTACATATCAGAAAGCACAAGTTCCACCAAATTATTCATTTTTGTAATTAAATATAATACATCAAAAGTAGCAGTAGCAGCAAAAGCTTATTGCTGGATTTTTTGATTGTGCAATTTAATAACTTATTTTTAAGAAGACAAAATATGTTTGAGCAAATGTGGTTTGAATTACTCATTTTACTTAGACATAGTGAAATAATGAGTGAAACATTATTGAATATTTACAAAGGATACTGAATTGGAAGAGTTGGAGACAAAACAGTGGAGAGAGATCAGCAAAAAGGTCTGAAAACAAAAGGGAAGAATATGCTGACAGGCTCCCCTCTCCTTCCAGTGCCCTGGGCCGCCACATTCCTGTTGCTTGCAGAAGAACAATGCCAGTGGGATCTGGGGTTGCTCCTCATTTTATTCCTTTGCTCCACAACACAGGCACACATTCAATCCATTACTAATTTTAGGCACTTCCTTTTGTGAGTTCCCACAACCAAATCCTAGGCCAAACTCTGACCTTGTCCTGACTTAACAAATGTGGCATTTCTGCAACTCCTGGGCTGGAGGAGGAGGGTGGCTTGGAGAAAAAAATGTCAAAAACAGCTCTTCAAAACAGACCATCCCTGCTTCCACCCTGCAAGTGTCCCCTATTAGGGCCCAGGGGTGTCTTGGCTGTCATGAAGGCCCAATGATGTGTAGGCATTCTGCCTGGCCTGCCTGAAAACATGACCTTGGAAAGGTTTTATTTGGCTTACACAAATTAAGAAAGATTCTTAACATCTTTACAAGCTCATATACCACTCCTACTTTTGCTTCCATGCATCTTCCTCTGTGACTTGCTAACTTTGGAGAATAGGAAACTTTGTTTAGAAATACTAGAAATACTGTGGGCTCTTCCTTACCTGTTGTGACTTCAAGTCTCAACATTGTTCATGTACTATGGAAAGCCCTTACTGCATTCCATTTTTCCTCTAAGAGTTTAAGTGTTTATAATTACTTAATTAAATTTGTGTGTATGGAGTCTCCTCAAATGACTGACACATTCTCATTGGTAGCCATGTGGACATACTTAAATAGACTCTCATCTGCTTTCACCTTGATATTCTTTTCCTTTTAGTGTTTCAGAAATGGGACAAATATAGGATTTGAAGCAAGGATAAAGTCAAAAAATTGAAATTTTAACATATTAGTGATTTTAATGCCTGATGAAAAACTAATGTGACTTTAGACATCTGAAGAGCATGAGAGGTATTACCTTACATATAATAATTAATTTTTTTAAGTATAAAAAGACAGTTTTTTTTAAAAAAAAAGAGGTGACATAGACTAGTTGTCACCAGCAGTTAAATATTAAATTAAAATATAATAATAATAAGAAGAAAGATAAGTAACATAGCAATTGATGCTGGTTAAAATAGGATTTCAACATTTTATAGAAAATGGAATATTTTGTTTTATTAGTGTAAAAAAATTGTGTAGTTCAGCTCTGTCCAACATAAATATAATGTGAGACAAATATGTGATTTTAAATTCTTTAGTAATCACATTAAATAATAAAAAGAGATAAGTAAAATTATTTTTACAACATATATTTACTTCATTAAATATGTTTTATCCAAGATTTTTAATATATTACCATGGTTCATGATAAAATAATCTGGTGAGATCTGGTGTTTAAAGACATTAAATGGAGATTGACTGAACTGTAAGACTGCTGGATCCTTTAACATACTAGTTTGTATTCTGGATCTGTAAGCATAGGTTAGAGCAGAGTTTCCCAAACTCAGCTCTGTTGGAATTCCAAAATGTCAGCCCATTAATACTTTGTTGTGGGGGCTTTCCTGTGTAATAGTATTTTAGCAGCATTTCCACCCTCTACATCATAGATGTCAGTAGCACACCTTCTCTATCCCCCTACCAGTCTGTATAAAAAATGCCTCTAAATATTGTCCTGTGTCCCATGTGGTACCAAATTCTGCCCACACTCCACCCCACTGAGATAAAGTATACAGCCTGATTCCACACATGGGCTCACTTCTAAGTGGGTTCCCATCTTCTATCCAATGATTGATTGAACACTTCTATCTATGCCTATGAGCTGAATTGAATTAATTCAGATGTCCTAGACCTCTAGACATTAGGATATATTTCACTGGAGCAAACCAAGAACATATATGGGTTACTAAATTAATGCTATATTTGAAAGGAATATTCTCCTTGATGTCTGGGTAGACTTGTGTCCTTGAAGACTCAGAGACTGAGGCATATATTTGAAACCTTTCCCTAGTATTTCCCATAAGTCTGGAAATTACCCTATTCTTACCTTTATACCAATCATATCTTTTGTTCACATGTGGTAAAATGTCTTTTCTGAAAATTTTCCTTTTTTGTTGCCTCTCTGAGCAGCAAGGAAATTTCCAAATTGCCATAAACTTTAACATTTCATTTGTGTAATTAAGTTTCCATGTGCATGCTGATTGCTTGTTTGATTCAGTTTACCCCTAAAACATTGAACCTCCCTGAACTTAAGGACTTCATTGATTTTTTAAATTTTATTTATTTATTTTAATTAGGTATATATGACAGCAGAATGCATTTTGAATCATTGTACACAATTGCAGCACAACTTTACATTTCTATGCTTGTATACAATTTAGTGTTACACCATATGTGCAGTCATACATGTACCTAGGGTGATGATGTCCATTTCATTCCACCATCTTTCCTGCCCCCATGTGATTTTTAATACCTACCATGAGTCAAAGAAATTTATTAGTAATATAATATTTGCTTAATTGACAATAAAAATTGAATCCCTTTATAAAAATAAACCTGTTCCCACAATTTTTCTCTCAATTTTGCCTTATATTTGTCCCATCTCTTTATTAGATATAATTTATATGCAAGACACCAATCTGGATACTGGGGAAGAAGTGATGAATACACAAGTCCCAGCCTTGCAAAACTCACAGTGTAATACAGTATTTCTCAACTGGGAAGATTTTGTCTCCAGGGAACATGTAATAATGTTTAGAGACATTTTTTATTATAATTTTTGGGGTAGATTTCTACTGGTATCTAGTGGGTAACAGTAAAGGAAGCTACTAAACATCCTATATAACACAGGACAGAGCCACACTAAAAATAATTATGTAGCCTAGAATCTCAATAGTGTAGAGAAGCCTGGAAAGAGAAGGGCAAGTCCACCAACTTACTGGGAAGTTAGGTCTGTCATGATAGAGTCACATGAAGAATGCCATAATGGCTTGCAAATGGAAAAACAATTCAGAGTACAAAACTGAGAGGCAGAGACAGATCCTCAAGGGAGCTAACGTGGGCTGGGTATGCATCTTAGGTGCCAGCAGCGCGGAGTGTTAGGCATTGGTTCCTCCCAGGGGACATATGAAAATGGAGCCAAGAGCCTTTAGAAGTCAATGGTCAAATGTAAGCCCAGAAAGAAAAGCCTGCAGAGGAGATAAGAAGGACTTAGAAGGGCAGAAAGCAGGGAATTGGCATGAAGATGGCTTCAAGGAAAGAACCAGTAACCATGTCAAATTCCTCAGAGAAGCTGAGTAAGTAAATTCAACTTCTCTTTAATATTGGAAAGAGGTCATGAGTAACTGAAATGAGAGAAATCTCAAGTGATGGAGGTCTTAGAAGTGATAGAAGGTAGATTGTCCGAGGCAGAGAAGTGGATGGGAGGTGAGGAAAAATATGGATTTGTTTTCAGAAAGTGTGTTTATGATTATTTATAGAAGATAGGAATGGAAGATAGTCTAACTGTTTAATAAAGAAGGCATTTAAATTGTTACAGAGGGAAATCATTAACAACTCAGAGATGTTTTTGAAGGAAACTGAAGGCTATAGAAAAAAAAGGTGGCAGTATGGGAAAAGATGAGGATACAAACTGTTGTGCAGGATGATACCAGTATTTACTATAGGCAGGAAAAAGAAAACAGAAAAAATCCTAAATATTAAATATTCATAGTTGGCATCCCTATATGATAGATACCATTTGCAATTATCCTTTTCTTTTTTGAAAATTAATATCCAAATAATGTCCAAAAATAAGCATGTGTTACTCTTGAAACCAGAAGAAAAAAAGAAAAAAGAAAAAAAAAAAGCTTGTCTGATAAAGAACAGGGGAAGTTTTGGCAGTAACTTGAAGGGAACACAGGGAGGGAAAAGGAATGACTGTGTGTGTGTGTGTGTGTGTGTGTGTGTGTACGCACAAGCCTGCATGCACTTGTATGTCTGTATTTGAGTTGGAAGCAATAAGAACATTTTTGTGTGTTGAGGGAGGGATCCCTCGCACCTCAAGAGGCTGAAGATACAGGAGCTTGGGTGATTGATGGAGCACCTCCCTGAGGGAGCCGGAGGGATGGAATCCAGATCACAGGTGGTGGGATTAGCCTTGGCCAAGAAGAGAGACATCGCTTCAACTGAAAAATGAGGAAAAGACGTCAGGATGGATGTGGGTGCTGATAAGAGTGTAGAGGAGGGGGCAGGAAGTTGAGGGAGTTGCTGTTCGGTTGGCCTCTATTTCCTTTGTGCAGTAGAAGGTGAGGTCATTTGCTGAGTGGGGTCAAGGGTTTACTGAGAATGATTGGGATTCAGGAGGGCTGCTAAGGAGGAGGGAGGAAAGGGACTTGGGACACACAGATTTCCCAGCTGCCTTAAGGAGGCCAGCTGAGGCTAAAGATGGAATTTTTAATGAAAGGTATCTATTTGTGTAGTCCCATGGCTTTCTTCAGTGCAGGCTGCAACTGTAGTTTTAAAATAGACAAAGCAAATAGTAAGACTGGCTTAAAAAAAAAAAAAAAAAAAAAAAAAAAAAAAAAAAAAAAAGGATGCAGATTGTGCAGAAACAACAAGACTAATCATATGGGCCCTCTATGTAAGACCCTGAAAAACATTATTGTTTTGAGTGCCTGAAGTGAGAAGCAATGGAGTTTATGCTAGAAGGAAACAGAAATAAAGCCCAAGGAGGATTGAAAGGAATGGAAATCACATGAGGTCTACAATTTCAAGTAATGAGAGGCACGGAGTGAGAAAACTTTAATGATGAGAGGTTTGGGTGTGAATGGATATTAGAAGGTAATATTCTAGGATGAGTAGTTTGGAGGTGTAGAGCAGTTGGTGTCTCCTCAGACTTTCTCAGTTAATGAAGCCCCTGGACAGTGAAAGCACAGCTTCCAGTCTTATGTGGTTTGAAGAAACTTCTGCAAAAGCAAACCAAAACAACTGCGGAGGTTAAATTTCCTCTCTTTCCTTTCTTTTCACACTCCCTCACTCACACGCATGTATGCAAATGTACACCTTCTGAATATACACTTGGCCCTCTACATCCATGACTTTCACATCGGTGGATGTGTCATGGCCCAATCAAAAAATATTCAGGAAAAAGTTATATTGGTACTAAGTATGTATACACTTATTTTCTTATGGTTGAGTAAAACAATACAGTGTAGCAACTGTGTATAAAACATTTGCATTGTATTAGGAATTCTAAGTAATGTAGAGATGATTTTAAATATACAGGAGAATGTATGAGGGTATAAGCAAATACTGCTCCTTTTCATATGAGAGACTTTTTCCATCATTGGATGTTGGATCTACAGGGGTTTCTGGAACCAATCTCCCTTGGATACCAAGGGAAAACTGGATGTGATTTGAAATATTATTCTGAGAATAACATGACTATTAAAACAGACTCCCCACAAGTATAAAGAATAGTGGACTTTGTTTTGCTTCAGATGTTTAATTGCTCTATATCTTAACAAGTCACATTCACCTCAGTAAACTTGATTTTCTCATTGGTAAATGGGAAATTTGGGCCCTCTATGTAAGACCCTGAAAAACATTGAATGAGATTAAAAATTTAAGAATATATCTCAGAGTTTTTGAAAGATCAAATATTAAAATTTAGTTAATCTATTCAATAAATGTTGATTGAACAATACAATATGTCTGTGTCTGTTATTGGGGAATATTATTGTGAAAAAAGCAGACATATTTTTCTCCCTCATAGGTTTTAGAATTGAATGATGGAACTTAAGGGATCATAGTCCAAGTAGCTGGGTACATTTTTTATCTGTAATTCTATTTCTCACTCTACCCCCAGACTTCAGAATTTCCCAGGTGTGTCCCAACTAGACAGAATACTATCTCTTCAGATATGTTGGGGAAGAAAGACTTTGAATATTTGTGATCACAATTTGTTAATGATTCTTCTTCTATTGCTATTATATCTGTTTAATTATTTGATATCTTGAATTCAAGTTTGTAATTTTACTTAAAAATAATTATTTGTATTCCTTATACACACATGCACACATACACATATATGCATATAAATACACAAGCCTATATACATAATATATACACATGCACATAACCTGGCAGTTAATTATGCATAATCAAAGTCCAAAGGAGATTAAATATTCCAAATATTAGCTCATCAAAATTCAGCATATTGGACATAATGTCTATGTTAATACATCTGTTCATCTAACAGATGGCTGGCATTCATATCTCAGAGTTGAAAGTACATCAAATGCTCTTTGATAAGCTAAGCAAAGTGAAATTTTCTGTGCTATGCCCTTAGTAAAGAAAGTACTTGAATTTATATAACAGTGAAGAGCGTGTAAAATAGAGAAAAAAAATCAATGTGGGACATTTAATTGCTTAATCTTTGGATTATAAAGCTTAGCCAATTGTACATATGTGCATATTTATACAGGTAAATAAATATAAATTTTAAACTAGCAATCATAAATGAGATAATATATTTCAAATTTGCAGATGGTACAAATAACTTTCTAAAATTAAAATTTGCTTCTTATACTTTAAATATTCTCTGCAGGTGGGGTAGTAATTGTTAGCATGTCTGAGTGCCTAGAACTTGCCTCACACTGTTTCTTTTGTCATTTCATTTAATTTTGACAAAAATTTCTATATAATAGATACTGTTATTCAAAATTCACAAATTCAAACATATGGGACAACTGAGGCTTCAAGAATTTAAGTAACTTTTCTATCATTGCTGTTCATTGCCCTCAGTTAGAGAGAACATCTTTCTAAAAATTCAACAAGTCATGTTCATTCTGTCTTCTAACCATTCCATGGACCCATCTTTCTCTTTTCAATCCACAACAACAACTCTGAACTGACTTTAGTCAACTGGATTATGTAGTGTCTCCTGCCTGTTTCTAGGAATCTGACTTCTGGGTTTATTTGTAAGTCTAGTGGTTCGTTGGTGATTTCAAAGAAGTACATATCACTATGAATTTCCAACCTCTTGGTATCAGAACAGTCCCTTACAGCATAACTCTGAAGGAGCCTGGTCAGTGCCCCTCAGGTACTTCTGAGTGTTCCTTACAGTCTTGCAAGTGTTCTAGAGTGAATCTGCACTTCCTTGAGAGCCACCAACACATGATGTGATCTGCTACACCCGCTGCTGCTGCCCACACTAGAGCTGCTGCCTCCACTATGTTCAGAATTTACCATCTTCAGAGTGCCAACTTGATTTGTCTTCCCTTGAGTCCCTGAATGATATTTTCTATTAGAAATGAAAAGACATTCACACTCTGTTGCATTTTGCCACCCAAGGCTGTAAGAATAGTGCTTGAGCTCTAAATCTCATATAAAAACAGATCTTTCACCTTTTACCTGCAGGAATAATATTTATTCCCTATCTTTTCCTATCTCTTCTCTTACACTTATTTCTCATCAGAATTCCTCTCTTTTCCTTCAGGAAAAACAATCAAATAAGCAAACACAAGTGCAACTCATATCAACTAGTGCAAGGGTACAAATGTTCATAGAGGGCACACAAACAGGATGAAGGACATGTGACTCATGCACTCACTCAATAGTCATGGTTCATCAATTTCAAATCTCAATTCAACTAAATGGAGGCACCCTAAATACCCCTTAATTGCTAATATAATAGTGTTCTTTCATTCCTTCAAACATGTCAGTGACTTCTCATTGTCTTTAGGTTGAAGACAATTCAGGTTCTAAATATGGTTGGCAAGGTTTTTTATTCACCAGACATTTTGAATTTTTTTCCTCCTATGTCTATTGCAACAATCTCTTCCACAAACCTTATTTCAAACCTCATGTTCTAGAGAAAAAATATGCTCTAGCATGCAGAGAATTATTGTAAAACAAATAGTTTCCCACTGAGCTGTTGTGGAATGCCATATTAACTGTCCTGCACATTTATAATTATGTTTATTTTTGTTAATTTAGAAATAGTCACTATTTATTAAATGCATGGTTTAAAGTCTCCCAAAGATAACCAATAAAAAAATTTCTTACCATCCAAGAATGCTCATGACAACTGTTTTAATTTAAGTGGTGTAAAAATAACTGAAGAACCAACTAGAGGGGAAAAATAATATGGTACATACTATAGGTATTGTAGATTCATGGATAGGTTATAAACCAAATAAAATTGAGTTTGGTGATAATTAAATATAACTGCTTTTAGTAGCTTTTTCGTATTTAGTATACATTTCAGGTCTTATATTTTAAATATAACTTTAACAGCATTTTGTTGTACTTTATAAATCATAATATATGCATAACAATATTTTGTGTTCTTTAGGGAAATGAACTGACTTTTATTTCATGATATTTATTCTTCCCTATTTCATATTTCTCTTGATAGAACATTTGTACTATCTTCAAAATAAACAGTGCAAACTTTGCACATTCTGGATGTATGATTTTTATCCACATAGCTTTGATATCACTCTACTAAAATTATAAATATAATTTTTTATTTTTTATTTGCTCTTTTTAGTTATACTTGACAATAGAATCTATTTTGATATATTTATACAAACATGGAATTTATCTTATTCTAATTAATATCCCAGTCTTGTGGATATATATGATGTTGAGATTCACTGTGGTGTATTCATACATGTACATAAGAAAGTTATATCAGATTTATATTTATATTTCCTATTCCTATTCCCACTCCCTTCCCTTTATTCAAATCAATTGACTTTTAAATTGAAAAGTTTATTCATGTAAGTGAGAAAAGTATTTTAGAGATATACTTTGTTTTCTATTGATTCTATTTAGAACTGTGTCTGACATACTAAAATAATACCAGACAAGATAAGTTGTTAAGCATTATCTAACATTTTATAATTTCCATTTATTCTCCATTCCATTTAATGAGCATAACTAAAATTAAGTAGGTGAATTTAACCTAACTTGACTCTGAAGTGATACAAGGTGTATGGCAAGACTAGAGAGTACCAAGTGCCCATTCAGTGGGAAGTAACTGCTATAAACAATTGTAAGATGTAAGTGGAATAAAAGGATAAATGTGAGCAATTGATAGATGTGAACAATTCATGTAAACTAGTGAGACCATTTAGCTCAATCTGGTTGCTGTGGGACATGATTTATTTAAACTGTGCTGTTAGGATAATAGTTTGATGGTAAGTATTATAGGTTAGTTGATAGAAAAATTATTGACCCATGAGACTAAATATAGGGACCATTTCTGAAATCAATCATTAGAATATACATGAAGAATAGAAACACAGACCAAGAAGTACGTGAAGATATATCTATTAATTAGTTTGATTTAATCATACCATAATGTATGTATTTATCAACACATCATATCATATATCATCAATGTCCAACTTACTTGTCAAAACTAATTTTTAAAAAATATAAAGACAATATAATAGACTTAGGGAGTTTTGTTTTGTCATCCTGATAACTATGCAGGACATTAATACAAGAAATTTTATCAATATAATAATCTTAGTATAGCATAATAAAATGTATATAAAAAACTAAGTATGTATCTAGGTTCTGGAGATGTTCCTAAATAACTTTGGCAACTCAGAGACACTGTGTTAGCTGCTAACTGACCTGGGCAACACTATGAAACAACACCTAGAACTGACACATCAATCTTGGAGACCAAGGAGAAGGTACAAAATTGGACAAACCATGGCCTATTATAATTCATTGTGCTATTATAGTCAATCTGAGTTTGGATTTTAAAAAAAGCTTTGATATATAAAATGAATGAGCTAATAAATTAATTCCACTAAAGTCAAATAATTACATAATTGTTTTCAAATCCAAACACTTTATTTTTGATCATTATTTTTAAGTTTGAGGAAATAACTTAAAAGCTTACTTTCAAATATTAAATGAATATTTAAGTTGTATGTTACATTCATCTTAGCAAATTCACTGATAATGATATTTTATTAACAATGAATTTTCTTGTCTTATACAGAGGAATACATACTACTACTCAGTAAGTTTAAATAGTAATCCTTGTTAGGTTAATCCTTTTAGGATTATTAAGGTTAATCCTTATTAGGTTTTTCAGAGAACCCACTTATTCCTAAAGATACTGTCTGATACAAATTGTCACTTCATTTTACATTCTTTGAGTGCCTAAGTATATTTTCTCTAGTTTATACATTAGTAAGATGGTAGGGCTGGGTATAAACTCAGGAGGTTTTTGTTGTTGGTGTTTTGTTTTGTTTTCTGAATCCCATGCTTTTAAAAAATAACTTCAAATTATTTAAGAAAGCACATTAGGATTAAGTTACCTACTCTCTATAAAATATGGGTTATTTTTCTGCTGGTCTGATCATTTCAAAATATAAATCTGTTCTTATCAACTCTGTTTACTACCTAATTGCTGGGCCCAAACTCCTGAACTAAAACTGTTCATTGATTTGCCATAGCTCCTAGGATTAAGATTCGGTTTGTTTGTTTGTTTGTTTGTTTTAATAATTTTTTAGTTGTAGTTGGACACAGTGCCTTTATTTTATTTATTTTTATATGGTGTTGAGGATTGAAAACCCAGCGCCCCACACATGCTAGGTGAGTGCTCTACTGCTGAGGCACAGCCCCAGGCCCAAGAGTCAGCCTTTTAAAGACGATACAAATACTGCATCTTCTCATTCTGTGACTTCTTCAGGCTTAGCTGGAGTCACAGCCACCTCTCAGTATGATGGCCTTGCTGAGCTGCATGTGTCCACAGTAAGTGTCCTACCTCCAGAGTGGCTTTGCACATGCTGTTCGCTCTACACGGACATTCTTCCCTTCTCTTGGCCAACCCAAATCCTTCTTATCATCCTTTACTTTTTGGCTCAAATACACTTCCTCAGAGTTTTTCTTGAGTGCTCTTAAATTAGAACAGTTTGTCTCCCATTCCTAGTTCTTCCCTTAGTTACTCCTTCATATTTGTTCATGTGGAAATTTGATGAATATTTGCCTTCCTCAGGAGATTTTAAACTCCCTGAAGAGGAATGACTATATCTGTTTTGTTCATTTTTGTATCTTCTAGTTTCTAACACAAAGCGTTGATATATAAAATGAATGAACTAATAAATTAATTTCACTAAAGTCAAATAATTACATAACTGTTTTCAAATCCAAATACTTTATTTGTGATTATTATTTTTAAGTTTGAGGAAATAACTTAAGAAAAGCTGCCTTTCAAATAAATGTTAAATGAACATTTGTATGTTACATTCATCTTAGCAAATGTACCATAGCATTATTTTTAAATATCCAATTTTCAACTTAATAACAATAAGCATTTATTCTAGGATATTCTAGATTATATTTATTTATTTTGCATGCTATGAGTTGAGCTGTGTCATTCTGAGATGAAAATAAATGTTCATCTATTTTGGTATTTGACCAAAAATTTAAGAGATTGTTTGTGGTCAAATACCAAAATACTTGCAGATTAAAGATTAAACAATATCCACCCCACTTTTCATTAGCCTAATATTTTAGCAAGGTACTATCAGAAATTAGCTTTCAGTTCAGTAACAAAAGAAATTTGGAATATCTATATCTTACATTTGATTATCTCAAAGTTCAAGAGAAAGAATAAAATAAGAATAAATTCATATTTTTAATTTTGACATGTTTGGTAATTTGAACACAAGCAATTGGATTTAGAGGCTGGTGGTGAAATACAGGAGGTTCTCTTATGTTAAGGTTAGTAAAATGCTCTCTCAGGCTGAAAGGGTATAAAAGCTTCATGCCTGAAACTGCAAGAGTTCTTATTTTACTTACATGACCCAACTAATGATATGTCTGAACCCATGGGTTTATGAAGAAAAATCTGTCATGGTTAAAACTGTTATGTTTAGAAAGCAACACAAAAGTTGTAATTAGTGGGCATTTATTATGTCTAATAATTTGTTCTTAGAGCTGTGCTTCATAATATTATTTTTAAAAACTAAAGACCCCTTTGATGAAAGCTATGGACTTAAGAAAAATTTATAATTCAGATTCTTATACAATTTTGGGTATAATTTCAGGAGTTTTATATTCACCAAAATTCTTCTGCAGATCTTAGACTTGGGTCATCTATTCAAGACAAATCTATCCAATTCATGTGTCTTAAATAGCAATGATATATTGCTTGTCAACTCTCTAATTCTGAATTATTTTATATCTGGATTCTAATTATCTAACAGGAGGAATAAAGAAAATGCTCAAGAGATTCATCATATTCAAACGAACCATCTTTTTCCTCCTTTATCTTCAGGCTATTATTTCTAGACCAGAGCCCTATTGTTCATCCTGTTCTGTCCATTGGCTACGGACCAGACAGAAGATATTAGTCTAGGCCATTGTAAAATTTCATCTTCCTCTGGGCTGTTACCTAATTAAAATAATTTCAAACTGCTCTCTTGAACATTTTTTTTCTACAGGCAATTGTAAAATTGTAGGAGCTGAAAAGCAATTGAAGGGACAAAAATATAACTTTTTTAAAAAACTTTTCTATTGTGAAAGAAATTGCTCATTGTAGACTAGTTATTTAATTTCAAATATTGAATGTGGTTTCTTTTGTATTCAGTAACAGAGTACAGTTTCCATTGATTTATAGGGGTCATTTTCTAAAAGTGCTCCAAAGTGGGTGGATCTTAAACATTTCTAAAGCAACTATCCTTGCACAGATGTAAGAACATAGTGCAACAAAATTGTTAATGTATTTTCCCATTTAATTGGAAATAAAGATATAAGGAACCCTTATATCTGGGAATATTTACAAGTGTACTGGAAGCTATCTATAAACTTTGTGCAAAAAAGTAGTAACTTTTATTAACATTCTGCTCATTTTAAGAACAATGTTGTTAAGTAGGTTCATCTTCACAGCTGCAGAGTTAGCAAAAAAACCCTAAGCCTCCAGTCAGAATCATGGTTTAACTGAATACTGCAACATTGATTACTTGTTAACACTGGCTGCTCTTGAATACTTTTCCCTTGGATTTTGCTTTTGAGGCTATGGCTAAAAAGCTCCACAGTGTTCAGTGTATCACAGTTCTGCTTTGTGAATTTTGACATTGTTGATGGATTCCTCATAATTTGAATATGAGGCTAAAACCTGATATGCAAAATTTTACTTCCCTTAAGCACTTTACTTTGTGTGCATGTTTGTGTATTTTCTTTGCTGGCATGAAAAATGTGCTGGATAAAGACTCACGTGTGGAATAAGAACCTGAGAAGAAGGAAGGGACTTGCTCTCACTAGACGTGATCAGTGAGTGTATAGGGGGCAGTATTTCATCTACCTTCTTCCTGACTTCTGCTGCAAGCAATCAGTACTTGGCCCTGGAAGGAAGGTTGGAAGAAAGCAGTGAGTGCATTCTGTTGCTGGTCAGCCCAAACCTGCTGATTCAGCTCCTCTTGTACTGTGTACCACTCATGCATACCTAAATCCAGAAATGCTACATTGCTATGGGGAGGAGGAATAATAAATACCTTCACAGTTGTCAAACATGTCCTCTACCTTCCAAAATTTTTACTTAACAAAAAGGTCCACTTCACCTTCCAACTTATATGCATTGGTCTATAATTTTTTTTATCACAAACAAAAACAGTTCAGCATATATACATATATACACACATTTATAATTTCACAGGTACATAAATGTAAAAATATGTTATAAATTACATAATAGTACTACATCAGTAATAAATTTTACTTTGAATTAACAGGACTTGTTATTTCTCTTGGAAGGTCTTTATTTCCCCTTCTTTATGAAGGAAGGGCTTGATAAAAGTACAGTATTCTTGGTTAGCCATTCCTTTCTTTCAGAACTTCAAGCACATCATTTCATGACCATCTTTCCTACAGGGAGGAATCACAGCATCACCTCTGTGGTCTTCACATCCAATTTTGTCAGCAGTGTGAGGTCAGACAAGATATTGAATGATCAGTGTTAGGGGCACTTGTATATTTGTTGTCAGCAAGAATTGTGGTGCTCCTCTCTGTTGTTACTGTGGACATGCATGTCCAGTTACTGCACCTGGGACAGGGCAGTAACTGGGCTTTTTTCCTCCCTGATTCAGCTGTAGGGTTGAATCCAGTGATGGATCAGGAGTGGATTTCAATCAGAATCAGGCAAAATTCTACCCACCTAAAGTGTTTGAAGTAGAGAGGCAAGAACAGAACACAGCAGGCACTGAGTAAAGTCTCTCTCTGGACCTTGTTAGTCTGGACATTGCTCAAGACAGTGTACCTGTGGGCAGGAAGCAGTGGAACCACAGACCTCTCCCCTGCTTTGTTAGTAAAAGATGCCACCAGTGGAGTTGGGAGGAAGAGTGGTACAAACAGAATGGGTGGCTGCCTTCAGTCCTGGCACCAACATGAAATCACACATGCCTGGCCACCCTCCAGGTCTCAGAGGGCAGCGCCCGTTTCTTGGGTTTGTTAAGGTGGCACCATTCCTTCCCCTCTGTGTGGAAACACGCATCCCCCATGAAGCAGGGTTCTCAGCAGATTTGGTCAGAGTCACTCTACTGACCTACACTGTGTTTGTGAGTAAACTACCCATTGAGTCAGTGCAGAGGAATGTCTCTGGGGTCCCAGAGATGAGAACATGAAGCTGTTTACAATTCCTAGTGCAGCAAAAAAATAAAAATAAAAAAATCAGACAGTAAATCCCTTCTCAAGATGACTCCTGGCTGTAGCACTCTGGGCATACACTAAGAGGTGATGTGAACTTCTTTGCCAAAGCCAGGCTATTAGGCAGAATTCAGATTACTTATCTAGTTTACTATAATCCTGTGAGTCTTGCGAAAGTTTCCAGTAGCTAGGATTGCCCATAACTGCATTGATAGAGTTTTCTGGGACTCTCCTTCAAGTCTAACCTTGGAGATAGAAGGCTCCGCCTCCTTGACTATGCATTCAGGGTGGCAGGTGCCAGGTTATTTTGTTTCTCTTGCTATTATCCCAGATCTCTGGATCTTACAAGGTTTCCATTTTTCTCCTGTTGATTTCTAGTGTTCTCCCATGATCACTCACCTCAATATGCAGCTATACACCTGTTGCTTTGGTTCTTTGTGGAGGAGCAGGTGAGTGCTGTATGCATCTATTCAGCCATCTTGCCATTGCCCCTTAAACACATATTAAACATTTAAAGTTTGTTAAAAATATATTCATATATGAAGAAAAAATACTGCGGTAATGAAGACTCTTAAATGAAGACTCCGAAATAAAACATTATAAATATAATTGAGATTTCCTGTGTATCTCTCTCCTGTTGCAAGTCCCTTCTATTCCTTCTCTTCTTAATTTGCTGGGTGAGGTTCCCTTGCATTTTAAGATATTTTCATTATTTTTATTCATGTTTATTTATTACATTTACACATGCATTTCCTTAATATAAAGTATTAATTTTTTGTTTGTCTTTTTGTGGTGTCGGCAATTGAGCCCAGGGCTTTGTGCATGTGAGGCAAGCACTCTACCAACTGAGCTATATCCCCAGCCCCAATATATGGTTTTAATTTGTATGATTTAAAACTTCAATAATTGTCCTATGTATTAATGTGGTTTTTTTTTTTTTTGCTTTTTTTCACTCACCATTTTTTCCTGTAGTTTGCTGTCTATCCTTATTTTTGTTAAATATTAGTGAATTATTCTTTATATTGGTTCAAGTAGGTTGCTCTTTCTTATAAGCACTCTATAAATTTCTCTTGATCTATTTTCTTTCAATAATGCTTGGTATTGCCAGACTTGATCTACTGATTAGTATGATAAGTATAAAATGGTATTTCATGACAGTATTAATTTGCATTTTCTGATTATCAGTAAATTGTTTCTATTAACATATTTGTTGGCTTATTGAAATATTTCATTATTTAAAATATTCACAATATTTGTCCATCTTTCTGCTCCTGTTTCTCTTTCCTAAAAATATATATCTCATACACATACATACACACACACACACACACACACATATAAAATCTCCTAAATGTTTTCAAGAAAATTCTGGAACTTTCTTCCCTTGTAAAGTTGAAAAAAAAGTCCATTGAAGATATTAATTCTCTTAAGTTTGTTAACCATTGCATTGTTGCAGTGGTGAATTTTGTAATAACTCATGTGCTTGAAATAATGTGCTTAAGGCTGAAAATTCAATATATTTCAATCTAGTGAACTGTGTTATTCAAATCTTTTATAAATAGTTTCATGATAAATTTTTCACAAAACTCCTCTGTAATGTGGATTTCTCAGCTTTTCCCAGTAGTTCTGCCCATTAGTATTTTACATTTTGAGTTCAAGTTATTAGGCACAGATAAATTTAGAAGTTTTCTGTTGTTAATTGAATATATGTATTATTTACAAAGAAACCCTTCAATTATCCCTAAAATTTTTCCTTAATGTCTATCTTGTCTCTTTTTAATGTGACTATATGGGAATTTTACTTCTTTATCATATTAGTGTTTGCCTGGTATTTCTTCATAGAACTTTTCAATTTAATATTTCTCAGTCAAATCAATTTGGCTGACACCATCATTTAGCTGGTAAATTGCATTCAAATCAACTGTGTTTACTGATATATGGGGATTTGTTTCTAGCATCTCACTTTTGTGATTTATTTTTGTACAGCTTTTTCAATGCTTCAGGGTTTTTTTTTTTTCTCCATTTATTTTTAGGTTTGTTTCTTGGTTTTGCTTCTTTAAATTTTTTGTCTACTTTAGAATTAGACACATTATTTCTATTTATTTAATAGCTACTCTTAAATTATTAACAGGGATGTTTAGCTTTAGGAGGTTTGAAATTAGCCAAGATTTCTACACTCCTCCTGAATAATACAAAGACTTTAAATATGCAAATGCCCCTGGCATCTGACAAGATAACCTCTAGGGATAATCAAGATTCTAAATTTTTTGTAAAAGCAATAATTCTGAAATTAAAAACACTGTGAACCAAAACAAAAATTCAATTTACTCAACACCAAAAAACAAACAGTGTCACATTATTTAAAGACCACTTTATTTAAGGAAAAGTTGACCTTTATATCCCAGTAAAGTAAAATGACACTCTGGCAAAATAACCAGTCAAAATCAGGCCCTATTTTTGGCTGGGGCTATGGCTCAGCGGTAGAGGGCTAGCCTAGCACGTTCAAGGTCCTGGGTTCAATCCTTAGTACCACACAAAAATAAACAAATAAAATAAAGATATTGTGTCCAACTACAACTAAAAAATCAATATTAAAAAAAATCAGACCCTAAGTTATATCACCTGAAAAAAAAAAGACTAACACTTACAAAAGAAATAGATTCAACGTGTGTATTTAAATGTTTTTAATCAAAAGTTCTGTGTGGTGGACGTGCTTCCTCTTCACATGAAGGACATGACACATTTCTAATTGTGCGCCGTAAGTGAAATGTGAATTTGAGTATACATTCGATTTTTAATAACAGTAGGTTCTCATGTATTTGACATTTAATTTTCTGACAATGCAAGAAAAAACTTGTACTTTCATACTTAAAAGTACCCAAAATTACCTAGATAAAATTCTCTTCTATTAGGTAGAGGGAAAAAAAAAAAAAGTTTAGTGAAACTTCCAGTTCAGCTAGAACAGAAAAATGTAATCTCAAGTTTTCATCCTCAAGAAGGATACCTTTTTATTGATGAGGAAGGAGACAATTGAATTTAAAGTGGCCAAGCATTTTCTGATAAAGTAGTGACTCATGTGCACTGTATTAATGTGTGGCTTCCTGGATTGTTCTAACTCTCCCTGCACATTAAAAGTCATACATCATTTGTAAAAATACATGACTCTAGTCAACTAATTTTGAAAACTAACAACCTTTTCTTTCTTAAATATTCCTATTTTGGAAGCAGGTTTGAACATTTTGACCCTGTCTGCTTGTATGTATAATGATTATGAATCTGTCCTAATGAAGTGTTTGAAAGGTTGGACCATTTAGTTTAAATAACATTTACCATTTTTCTTAATTAATGTTTTAACATATATGATAGGCAGAAAACTTGGAAACCACATGAAAGTACAAAGAAAAATAATCGTCAAATCACCGGAACTTTTCCTTCATTATCTCTTGGCACCAGTGCTAATTTCAGGGTATTGTCCTTTGACAATTGTTTTGTCTGGACTCTATTTCTCATATTTTTTCTCAGCCATTCCTTAACTCTTCATTGTTATGACTGCTTTTAATATGCTTGTTTGATTAATCTTATAATAAAATTTTAAGGATGACTATCTTTGTTTTATTAATTTATTCATTCAACATTCAAATATTTATTAACATCTACTATGTGTAAAGTATTGCATGGGAATATATAACAAACAAAGCTCATTTCCTCATGGAACTTACTAATTAGGGAAAAGCCTAAGCAATTTAATGAGGCATTAAGTAATTCAGTGAGAGCCCCACTAAATTGCTTAGGCTGGCTTTGAAGTTGTAATCCTCTTGCATCAGCCTTCTGAGCTGCTGGGATTACAGGGATGTGCCATTGCACCTGGTTTAAAATTTGGTTATGCTGCCCGAGTGGTGGTGCATTTCTGTAATCCCAACGACTTGGGAGGCTGAGGCAAGACAATTGCAAGTGCATAGCCAGCCCGAGCAATTTAGCAAGGCACTTAGCAACTCAGCAAGACCCTGTCTCTAAAGAAAATATAGAAAAGGGCTGAGGATGTGGCTCAATGGTAAGCAACCCTGGGTTCAATCCCTGGTACCAAAAATAAAGTAATAAATAAATAAATAAATATATAAATAAATAAATTTTGGTGATATTATTTTTAAAACATGGCTTTTAACTTACAAGTATCTGTTCCATAGTCTTAATGCACAAATAATTATTTAGAAAGCATGAGAAAAGATAAAATATAGCAGAGCAAGTCAACAGATGAGTTATGTCTAGTTCCTGCTTCTAAAAGCTTTCAATATTACATAAAGAAAGATGACTTCACACACGTGAGCACCTACCCACACATGAGTAAAATGTCTATAGAGCTTCTTCCCACTCTGTCTCTGGCTCATTCTAATTAATCCTTCACATTTCAAATTGAATATATTTTCTTAGATGAAAGTTACTTAACCCTCTTTATCAGCTTTTTTAAAAACAGTTATTAAAGCATCCTGAATTTTTCCTATATAGCATTCATTATATTTATAACTATAAATATTTAGTATCTCTCTCCTCACTAGACAATAAGCATAAAAAGCTCAACATACTAGCAAAGTGTCTGGCACAAACTATGAGCTTAAGAAATAATGATTACATGAAACATCTCAAATCTATAAAAGACTATGGCAGGGAAAAGCAAAGAGAAAAAAGGAAGTGTGATGGGAATGTAATGGAAAGAGAAAGAAGGCTTAGATGGGTGCTCAAAAAAGGCTCTATTTGAAGTATGAAGTGAACCTTAGTGAATATGTATCAGAGATGAATATGGAGCTTTCTTGGCACCTGCATAGGGGTGTTACTGAAAGGACGGGCTGGTAGAGGCAGGAATGATTAAGATCGATAGACCCTTAGACATAACAAACCAGGACTGTGGTACCTTTAGGGGCCCAGGAAACATTGTCATTTATTAAGCTGAAGGAAAGAATGAATGTAATACTAATCAATATATAATAACGAACCAATGTGGGTATAAAAATTATAGTATTGTTTTTTGGGGCAGAAAAGGACTCAGTAAGGTAAAAGGATGCAGGGCCATTGAACATGATAAGGCAGTATTTTTGCTAGAAACCTAGAAATATGAAAGATGACCTGAGGCTGAAAATGTAGGTTGGCCTCAGGTTAAGTAGAGCTGAAAAGACAGGTGGAGAAGGTTCTTTAAACTTCAACTGGCCTTCAGAGTGTCTTTGTGCCAACTTTTGGTTTTCAACAGGGCTTTAGGAAGAGAATGCTTACAGGAAGAAATAAGGCTGGTTAAGTAAAGTGCTCAATTCGAAGTCTTTTGTGTTGGTTTAGATGAGAGTTAAAGAGATTACAGGAAGGTGAATGAGAATATTTGAATATTCCATATTTGAATATTTACCTGTGCAGTTTAGATCATATGCAGAAAAGCTTCCTTTTCCTGATTAGAAAGCCCTGAAGTGATATGTATATATTTATTCTTTGTAATGAAAACTTCTATATTCTCAGGGCTTTGAACATAGAGATATACAAGAAAACAAAAAAAGTTCAGCTCTTGGGAATGCATTAAATTTTCTTCTAAACCTCGTTGACTGAGCTATTCTGATCAACAAAGCAAATGACCAAAGCATGAGCATATGACAGTGAGTGCCTTCCAATTGATTGATGGTTTGAATATCCTGCTCAGCAAAACTGAAGCAACCACATACATGTTGATTATAATCCATTTTAAAGTTAACTTTCAATGATTCATATTTTTTTCTGAATTGAGAAATCTCTGTCTATATTCTGTAACTATTTTAAAAGTTATATTTTTTCATCATCAAACATGCATTGATGTATAGCATTAATTCATGTCATGTACAGAAAAAGCTATAATGACATAAAACCACATACTATGCATGAAACACAGTTGTGTTATATGTAGATTTGTGAGCTTCCTCCCTTAGTGAGTGATTTTATGTACCTAAGATTTGTCAATCCTTGTGTGGGAAATACAGGAAGAGTATGACATGTTGGGTGCAGTGGAGTATCTAACCTAAAGGGAAAGAAAAGTGAAGTTTGCATCAAGTCCTGAAATGCTAGTCTGGCAGGTCAAAGCAAAGCAACATACACATTTTTCAAATTATAGGGATTAGACTTGCATTTTTTTAAATTTTGTTAAACTTTTGGAACTTTACCATCCTTATTGATGGCAAGCGATAATCAGGTTTTGTTTGTAGCACTGCTCAGCCATTTTCCATATTCTTTAGGAAAAATATTTTAAAAACAGCATGAAACTTATGAATTCCTGTTGGTAAGAGATTAAATAATTACTGCATAGTTTTGATGGTTAAATTAGCTGCCAACTGTGTTTCACACAGTGTTTCTTTGAAGACAAAGAAATAGACTAAGTGAATTTTCTGGAAGCTCCTAAACTCTGGTCCTTTGATCAACTTTAGAAGTATGAAAAACAATACACCTAATATATCTAATACTCTCTCAAAGAAACAAATTACAGTGTTGAGATTATACCCTGTAAACCATGAAAAACTCATTGTTCTACACCATTATATGAAAATTGAAAGATGTCAAAACAAAACCATCTAATTGGTCATTTTTAGAGGCGCCCATCAATTTCATTAACAATATTACTGAAATAAATTCAGGATAGAATTTTCATAATTGAGACTTATGTGGAAAGCAGTTGAATGATTCTCCCACTTTTGTATTGCAACCCTTCTGGGGCTGTATTCAAAACGTTGGTATCAAGGTAGGAAACGGAGTAAGTCAACGTTTCTCTTGGGGTTAAAGGTCTGTTCCTTTCAATCAGTTGAAGCTGACAGGCGTCCTGCCATCACCTTCTCCAGAGCCAGGCAGACAGGCCCTGGCCTCCAGTGTGAAAACATCTGTTGAATGGATTTATTGACTGGATCTTGTTTTTTCTCTCCCTTTCTCTCTATTTTTTTCCCTTTTCCCTTCACACCGTTTATTATGTCTCTGACCTGATGAACTTAATTTGTTGACATGTCGCTCTCAGTGTCTCCCTGGATGCTGGTCTCACGTTTCTGTCTACTGTGTTCTTTGCTCCGCAGCAGCCCTTCCCGGAGCCCCCGCACACACGTGCGCTCTCGGCGCGCCAGGCTCAGCTGGCTGTGGTTGGCATGGATGGATTAGAGAAACATCGCCTCCTCTCCAGGACTCATTCTTCCCCTGCTGCCTCCATTTTACCACACCCTGCAACGGACCGCCCCCTCCAGCCTGGCTCTGCAACTGGTAGGAATCCCCAAAGACTCTCCCTAATAGGCAAGCCAAATGCACCCTTCTTGTAGGATTAGCCGATTTAAATGCTCAGAATAACTCCAACAGCAGAACGCTCCATTTTAACCCAATGCAACCCAAATTTTATGAGGTTACAGTGGCCACAAGACAAACAACACATCTGATAAATCTTGGGCTTAGTATTAATAGCCTCATAAATTGCTATCATTCAAGGGCCTGGAAAATACATCAACAGGTGCATGGGTCCCTTTTGGAAACAAAAATCCCTACAACATTCTTTAGGAGTTTCTTCAGTATCTTTCCTTCTAGGATTTGGCCACTGGGAAATTTATGATAGTTGGCTTCCTCATTGGACTCTAAAGAGTGTCCTTTCCTCAGTTTGTCTTCTGGTTGTTTTGTTTTGATATTTTTGTCTGACTTCCCACTCAAGTGACTCATGGGAGTCTATAGTACCAAGACAATCGGTGCCTGATATGTTAGTATCACTTCCATTTATTATGGTACCTCTGGGTGGGCTTTTTGACCACAATCTCTTCCTTTGTTCCCAGTCCATTTCCTGAGAGGATTCCCAAACATAGCATGACATATAGCCAATACCTGATGGCCCACAGAGAACTGTCATTGTCTGGAGAGAGACTGTTTTTAAGAAACCCCAAAAGAACATGGGGTCCTGTAGCTGCAGTAGTGAAAATGAAGAATACGTGTATTATAGCTAGGTTACCGTGATCCTATATGGATTTTATATTCTATTTTATTATGGATAATAATAGTCAATTTTAGAGGTACTTTTAAAAATTCTAATTAAAGATTATGCATGGTGTTTATTAGAGGTTCTGAAAACTAAGGAAAGGGCACTGTGTTCATTTTCTCTGCTAAATTAATCTCTTCTACTCAATTATTCCTTATAAAGATGAGGTTTGGCCATGGTTTACAAGAGAGGTTCTGAAAGATGATTGCTCCTTTATACCAAATGGTATCCATCAGAACAATAAATTAATGTTAATAACGTGATGAGGTTTATCTTACACATCAGCAGATAATCTAAAGTCTTCTTTCTTTCAAATACCAGGATACTCTACATAATCCATATAAATAAATTCTTTCCTTATAGCATTGTCTTTTTAGCCAGAGTCTAATATGAAATAGAATCACAATGCTGAAATGGTTTTAAATCAACACATGTGAAGGTCATTGCAATAATCTAATCAAATTATTATCATTATAAATAATCTAATTAAACAATTAATTTAAAAATATATTTAAAAATTGATATTTAGTCAGTGGCACACATGATGGATAGTTAAATATACTTGAATATTTTTCAGGGTGAGTCAAGGCTAATTCCATCTGATTCTTCAGGTTTTTCATGTTTCACTTTATATGTTACTTCCTTCAGGAAGCTTTATAACAGACTGTATTTTTCCATCAAAAGTTATAATTATTTATCTATTTGGGAGATTAAGTTACAATGGATAGTCTATGAGAAAGAACTATTTTTCACTTCTCTCTAACATTAGAACTTGGTTACATTAGAACTTAGATACATACTAACACATGAAAGGTGCTAATATATATATACATATATATATATTTGTGTGTGTATGTGTATATATATATATGTGTGTGTGTGTGGATATATATACATTTATTGTATAATAAACAAAAGAATCAGCAAAGAAATAAATAATTGAATGAAATGAGAGTAAGTAGATGTGAATTGTATGATATTATACATAAAAATTGTTAAAATATTAAGTGATATTTTGTGTAATATTTACATTTTTGTTAATTATAAAAATTGATACATGTTCATAGAAGGCAAATTGGTAAATCTAGAATAATGTACAAGAGAATCATTCATTATTTTATTACTTTTAAGTAAAAAAATTTAAATGTTTGTTCATATTATCAGTGGTTTTACCTCTTCCTTATGCTTCTCTTTAAAAAAAGATATTTGCATATTTTTATACATATCTGTATGCATGTGTGTATGTGTAAATTTGTATTGTCTTATATATATATTCATTTGTATGCATGTGTTTGTTGTGTTTGTAAGTATGCATATGTTTAAGATTTTTCAAAGTAATTTCTATTACTACCTATATTAGAATAGAGAGGTTAATTTCTTTTTGTAGGTAATTTATTTTCTTAAATTGCTGTCCTCTAATATCTGTTTGAAATTTCTCAGATTAATTCCAAAATTTGCTCATCTCATTCTCTCTAAAGATGATAAAAATAGCTATCTTGTTTATTTAGGACATTAACTCAACTCGATGACATGTATCATATCAAAACATATTCACATACATAGTGTATTTATAAATATATCATTATGCATTCATCTTCCTTCTGTGCTATATATACATATTTGGGGACATGTCTTTATACCTGAAAATGTCATCCTTTTGTCTTCACACATGTCTGAATATAGACTTACTGGACACATATTTTTGCTTGAAAAGTTTGGAAATGTCCTATGCTCAAGGGTGCTGGCACTGAAGGGAGGAGTCTGAGGCCAATCTGATAGGTGTTTCTTTGTGGGCAGCCTGATTTTTCTTTTCTGGAATTGGTGTATTTTCTTTATCCTGTTAACTTAAAAATTACCTTTCTGATGAGTGTTCACTTACAGATGCACATGACTCTCTTACTTATGGGAAGCTTCTTTAGTTATTCCCATTGTTCAGTAAGTCTGATTTTCTCCTAGAGGGCAATCACAGCTTTCTCTTCAGCTATTTTCTCCTCTGATTTCCCATTTTCATCTCACTGGGTCCATCTCTTAGAAATTTTTCTTCATGTTCCAAGGGCTTTTTAAGTTTGTGTTCAAGAGCATCAGTCTGATTCTCTGAAATGTATAAATTACTGTCTTTGAATCCTGTATAGATTTTAATTTTTTCTTCAAAATTTCTATTTATCATATTTCTCTTTCTTTTTACTCTTTCCATTGTCTTTTTAATTGAGTTAGATCTCTCCCTTTAGCTTTTGGTTCCTAGTTGATTGAGCCAATGTCTTTTGACATTTGAAGATGCCAAAACATTTCCTTTAAAATCTTATATTGGTTCCTCCCATAGCTCATGTTTACTGAGCTATGAATGACATTTTCCTTTACAGTTTCTGT
Source organism: Ictidomys tridecemlineatus (assembly GCF_052094955.1). NCBI lineage: Eukaryota > Metazoa > Chordata > Mammalia > Rodentia > Sciuridae > Ictidomys > Ictidomys tridecemlineatus. Next base: position 155,322,464 of record NC_135478.1, on the reverse strand, counting down.
AACATATTATCATAGGTCCTTTTTTTTCCTGATCACTTATTCTTGAATGTAGAAAAATCTTTCCAGATATTTTGCCTCCAGCAAATGTGTAGTGAATTGTGTTTGGCTTCACTTTTTGCCAACTTACATGCTGGCTGAGGCTCCTTCCTGGCTCTCTAGCTGAGTGGCAACCCTCAATCCAGTTCATAGACTCTTAAGGACCTTTCCTACAGTGTTGATTGGAAGGCCTATAGCAGAACTTTCTTCTAGCCATTCCCTTTTCTCCTGATACTCTAATAATGTGAGTTACATGAGAAAACATAAAACAAACAAAATTGTCTTAGGAAATTTCTTACCTAGTAAAAGACACAAGTTACCAATATTTTAAATAACCATTTTTTGATATTACATTATTTGCTTGCTTGACACACCAAGTTAATGAAATTATTTATTAAATATAATTAAAAATTGTACAGTTTGATGCTTTTATTTATGTATTCCAAATCAAAGGTCTTATAGCAAATATTAAATGTAGTAGAATGTAGAGAGTGCGGTAGAAATAGAAAAAATAAGGCAAGCTTTATGGATAGATGGGAACTATATATAAGAAAAGTAAAGTGGCTACTGTGAGTATTTGAAGATTGTTAGAAATAATCTTTGTTTCAAAATGCATTCATTCCTTGATATTTGTGGAGGATTGTTTTCAGGAACCTCCAAGAATACCAAAATTCCTAGATGCTCAAGACACTTATATGAAATGGCCTAGTTTTTGCATATAACCTTTACACATTCTCCTGTATACTTTCAATCATCTCTGGATTATTTTTGACACTTGGTACAATGTGGTACAATGTAATTGCTATGTAAATTGTTATTTTACTGGGTTTTTTTTTAGAAAAAATACTATAAGAAAAAAAGTTTGTACATGTCTAGTACAGATGTAATTTTTTCCAATAATATTTTTTAATCGCTGGGTGGATGTGAAATTCATAGATAGAGAACACTGACTGTAGTTCCTTTTGTCTATTCTATTAATGGCCTCACCTTCCATCATTTGCAAGTCATTTTGTCATTTAAATATTTTTGTTTTTAAGAATGCTCCTCTTACTCATCCCACATTTTTTCCTTCCTTAGCATACGGAAGTTTTACAAATACATGTCATATGTTTGTCCGTGTCTCACTTTCACTACTAGATTGTAAGTTTAATGGTAATAAATTGAAATTGCCGATACCTTGAACATAGTGAACCATTGTAACCATATGTGTTACAATGCCATGTCATATAACTTTGTTTTGTGCTAGTCCTCCCTCTTCTCCCTTAGCTCCAGTAGTGTGTAGTAAATGTCTTTAGAAGGTGTGAAACTTTAGGCAGTTTCCAGAAATGCAAATTAGCTGAATGTTAGTAGCTAGGAACCAGAAGAAGGCATCTAAAGATGCTAGACCCCTCCTTATAAACCAGCTCTACTCAACCAGATGTCACTAGACTGAACATAAACCCTATTATAGACATGAATAGATTCCACGAGCTAAAAAATGACTTACCTACATGTAATGATTTATGAAGGGAAAGACACTGTATTCAATGTTTCAAATACGTTATCTCATTTAATAAAATAACCTAGAGAAAGCCCAAAGTCCAAGCTTATCTAAAAATATTCAAAATTTTGAGGAGGGTTTGTTTTGTTTTGTTTGTTTGTTTGTTTGGTATGAAACTTACTATTAGGTTTAAAATACAGGTAAAGATTTTTAAGACTTGTTATGGTTTGGATGTGAGGTGTCCCACCAAGCTCACATGTAAGACAATGTGAGAGGGTTCAGAGGGGAAATGATTAGGTTGTGAGAGCCTTAACTTAATCAGTGAATCGATCCCTGATGGAGTTAACTGAGTGGTAACTGGAGGCAGGAGAAATGTGGCTGGAAGAGGGGGATCATTGGGGGTATGGCTTAGGGTATATATTTGTATTTGGAAAGTGGAGTTTCTCTCTCTCTCTCTGCTGCCTAATCATCAGGTGAGCTGCTTCTTTTCACCACACTCTTCCTTCATCATGTTTGGCCTCACTTTGAGGCCCAAGGAATAGAGTCAGCTGCCTAAAACCTCTGAAACTGTGAGCTCACAAATAAACTTTTCCTCCTCTTCAGTTGTTCTGGTCCGATCTTTTAGTTGCAGCAGGGGAAAACGCTGACTAAAAAAAAAAAGACTCCTTCATATACTTTTCCAATGATTAATTTTTAACTTTTGTCCTATTAATCAAGAGAAAGAGTGATCCATTGGCTTATGTTGCCAGTGACAACCAGTGGGGCAGAAAGAGTCAAAGAAAAATAGAATTCCATATGAATCCTGAAGAAAAGAGTAGGCTTATTTTTCACCCTATAAGTCCCTGGTTTTGAGAGGGAATAAAAAAAAAGAGGAAAGGAGTAGAGATGAAGGATGAGGTTAAAGTCTCACCTTCCAGTCTACCTGTTAACACCTCATTGATACATCATTAAGATGAGGTAGTGAAGGTTGGGGAATCCAGGTTTTATTTATTTCCCCTTAAATTCGAATGTCTTTCCAAAAGCTCCTGGACTTTCTATTATAATCTCCAGATCCCTGGCAATAATTTCTAACTACCACAACTTGTTTTGTAATTTTCTTTTTCTTGGCAGTGAGGTAAGAGGAAAATGATGTTAAAAGTGGAAAAATTATGATGGAAGTGATCTTGGATATGTTAAGAGATGAAGTAGAAATAGTTAAGCAACATAGTGATCAAAATTCCTACTCTTGAAGAATATATTTTCAAAACAAAACAATACTCTACTTTTGGTTTATGTATTATTAGGATATCATTTATTTTTTTGTAGTACAAAACTGTAGTTGAAAATACGTTAAACAGCTCCTGTTCTGAAATAACAACTCATAAATGCTTGAGAAATTTGAATTGTGAAGACATGTCTCATGAATTTTGTGTTCTGAATGTCATTCTTCTACCTGCTTTCTTTTCTGCCTATCTTAAAGTATTCCATTTGACCTTATTGAAAAATATTTTTTTTTATGTTGGGTTATATACAAAGGAAAAATGGACTTTGTGAAAAATACTTTGTAGACATACAGAGCTGAGTAAAAAAGATCCCTGTAGTAGAGGCACTTGCTGGTTGGAAGATAAGGCATGTAAAATAAAAAAGTAGAATATTAAAGAAATAAGCCTGCGTGAACTTCAGGATGCCAAGGAGACCCACTGATTAGATTTACCAAGGAAGGCTGAATCATGGAAATACTTGGCCTAGTTCTTGAATCCATCCACTTATTTGTCTTTCATGCATTCATTACAATGTACTTTTGAGGGCCTACTGTGACAGACACTGGAAGTTCAAAGATAAACAGTACTATAGCCTGTCCTTTCCTATATCTTAACATTTAGTGAAGAAAATGTACAGTTAACAAAATTACATGCAGCAATTACATAAATGTGAGCAATGCTCCGAAGGAGATGGAGCATGCTATGAGACCAGATAGAGGAGGAGGAGATCCCACTTAGAGTTCTCAGGGAATGCTTTTTTGAGGACATGGCGTTAAAATTTTACACCATGAAGGATGAAGAGGAAGTTAGCCAGTTGGGAGCTATAGTTATGAAGATCAGGAAGGAAGAATTTCTGGCCCCGATGGAATAGTATGTACAAAGGCTGATGGGACTTTGACCTTTTTAAAGAGAGGAAGGGAGCCCTTTGTAGGAGAAACTGAGATCAAAGGAGGGAGGGGTAATGTGATGAAGCTGGAGAGATGGAGAGGAGCCTATGGATGCTGACCTTGAGGAATTTCTGTCTCAGTGAAGTCATTGAAATATTTAAGCAAAAAATTGCTACTGTCTTGTGGTGAATGGCATAGAGTGAAAGTCAGGTAGCCAGTTATGAGGCTGTCTCAGGAGTTCAAATCAGTGATAATAGTTGCATGGATTGTGTATGGTTTTGGCAGTGGAGATAAGAAGTCAGTGATTCAAGATCTGTCTGGAAGGGAAAACAGACACTCCTTTGGTTCATAGAAGAGGGAATGTCAAGAGGACACAAAGGTTTCTGGCATACTCACTGATGGATCTTAGTGTCCTTTGTTAAAATAAGGAACACTGTGTGTGGTTTAAGATCAGGAATTCAAAATTGAAGACATTCTTACTTTATGAAATCCATGAGACATCCAAATGGAAGCTTTGGGTGGGCAATTGAATAGGTAAGTTTATAGTATATTACTCAGAAGAGAGGTCAGGGCTAAGGATGAAAACATACAAGTCAGGAGCAGGCATAAAGATGGGTTCTGAAGCCATTGACTCTTAAGAATGGAAATTATTTGAACCAGCAAAATGATATTTTTTCTTATACATAATTTTTACCACATGGTTTCAAAATGCATATGTTATATTTTTCTGTAGGATTTTGGTATACTCAGGGGCAAATACTTTTCCCCTCTGAGAAACATTCCTTTAACACAGTAATGTAAGTAAGTCAAATTTTGGTACTTATCTGTTCCTGAATAGATATATTTTTTTTTTGGCTCTTTAATTTCTTATCATGGATACTTCAGTCCCTGTACCCCATAATGTAGTTTGATGGTCAAATATTAGAACAGATTTGTTAAATAATCTTATGTTAGTCAATTTTATAAGTAACATGTTCTCCCCTCCCTCAAGGGAAGTGGTTATGGGTGGAAATCCTAAAATGAACCAGAGTTGTAATTATCATCTAATCTGTTCCTTTAAAAAGTCCTTTTTATATACTCTTGATAATTGATTTCACCACATTTTTCAAACATGAAATATACTACCTTCTCATAGATTTTATTCATTAAGTAACTGAACTCTGTACTAAAGGAATTACAACAATCATTTATTTTTTAAAAGAACTACTTCAAATGTCTCACAATATATGGGACTTATATATCTCATAGATTTACAATAGTCATATATTTTATAAAATGCTACAAATTTTGAGGAAAACATAAGTAAAGAAGAAACTGAGTACCCATCTTTGATGACATTTCTAAACAAAATGGAAAAGAGTTAGAAAATTGTTCAGTTTATTACAAAGATGTACCCTGATCCAAAGGAAAAGTGGAATTTACTCATTAAATAAATTCAGGATGTAGAAACCAGCTCATTTTGTGGCTTGAATGATAAAATGAAAACTTCTACAAAATTGAATTATCTGCCCCCAGTTAACAATGATTTTACATACTGGTAAAACTTTGGCATTCTTTTTTTTAATCTGAAGTTTCCTAAAATGTCACCATCTTTATCACTTTACAGATTTACTAAACTAAGGTCTGAGTACTAGTTAATCTACTGATGGAGATATTTGCAGACATATGCAGATACACAGATTAAATCCTCCTATGGGGTCTTAAGGATATAGATGTTCTTTCTTTGTAAATTTCATTTTAAAAAGAATAACTTTTTGGAGTGATCACGTATCGTCCCGTGTGTATCCACTACCTGTTCCATTACATGTTTGTTTTCTTTGTCTTGAAGGAATTGCCTATGACTCTCTGATGCTGAAACACCAATGCGTTTGTGGCAGTTCCACCACCCACCCTGAGCATGCTGGACGAATACAGAGCATCTGGTCACGGCTGCAAGAAACTGGGCTGCTAAATAAATGTGAGGTAATCCTGAATTGGCCACACTTTTTTACTTACTTAAATAAATCATGTAAAGAGGCCAGCATTCATTTGGGTAGTAGTAAAAAAATGTTAACCATGTAGAGCAAACATTGTGATTGATGATCAGTCATAAACAAATAGCATAGAACTCACCATCTGACTCTGGGCTGGGCACACAGTAGGTAATCAAGGTTGATGGATTAAGCAGCTGCCTGATATGTGTATTCTGTTGCAGCATACATACACATGATAGCATTCTTGTTTGTAAATGGACATCATTTATTGAGTTAGTCTTCTGAGAAACTGCTTGCAGAGTGTTAAATGTTAAGTAATTGGATTTTTTGTTAGAAACTGCCTTTGAACTCAAATATATGCCAATTTTGCCTCATGGAAATGAATAAAATTCAAAGAATAACAAACAGTTTTAGCACCAAGAAAAGATACTCCTTTTTAATGAAGTAGCTAATATGTTTGTAATTTTATGGTGGGGCTATTAATATTTTTATTTTACCAATTTTTTAGACTCATTTTTGTAAATTTCTGATGAGAGTTTCATTTTCATTTAGAAAAAAATTATTTCTTTAGGCTTTTAAAGATTAAACAAAAGTGAAAGCAATTCATAATGGCTCCCATTGTCAAATTTGCAAAATATGTAATAAGCATGAACTATTTGATTAATTGATAAAAATTTCCATTGTTCCCTAAAATTCAGTAACTTTTTGCATATGAACAATTCTTTAAAAAATACATTCCATGTATTTTCTCACTTTATTTTAGCATTGATTGATTTTTAAAAAATTTATTGAATATGTATTATATTATAGATGTGTTTCAGCCACTGAAATTGCAAATTTCACAAGACAGATAATATTCCTGATCTCACAGACTTCCATTTTATATTTCTATTTGGTTCTGTTGACCTATCAATGAAAGAAATTCAACATAGTTTTTACTTGCCTAGGGGAAAAAATAAATGGATAATATTTTGATTATAATTATGGCATGAGAAAACTGATATGAGACCAAATGAAATTCATTATACTTCAATAAAATTAAAATTGATTTTTGTGAGTACTTTTCAGATTATATGCAAACTACTTGTGACTGTTTGCATAGTCTATCAATTTTAAGGTCAGACATTTAAAAGTGCGATTATATAATTGTTCCTATAGTTGATATTAACCCATAGACCATCTTTGAAAATTTTCTGTAGTGTATTATTTTGGGCAACTGAAAATGCAGTCAACATAATTCCTTTGCAAATGTAACTTAAAAAGAACCTGGAAAATGTTTTGGTTGAAATATAAATGCCAAAGAAGAGAAAATGATCCTAAAGGTCAAGTTCATTTGCCTATACTTGCTAATGTGAATCACATCTGTCTGGTCCTCCCCTGCAAACTAGTGAAAATATTGACTTTTGAAGATGCAAAGCATTTATGCAATTTGCTCATTACTAAGGGAAATTTTCCTTATAGACTTTGTCTTTTAAAGATGATATAGGAGAATAATATAATTCATTTTACAAGGATATTAATTATCTTTGCATCAAATTATTGATAATGTCCTATAGGTCAGTCAGGAGTTAAGATTGTGAATAAATACAACAGAACACTGGTCTCACAAATTTTATTATATGTTTATAATGGAAATGTCAAACATTTTTTGTATTTAAAGCTCTGTGTCTGATTAAATGTATCCTTTACCTAAAAATCCCAAAGTGAAAGAAAATGAGCTACATTTATTTCTCTGGTTCTTTCCTGAGTAAAGTCCTATTCATCCTGTGCCAGTGGCATCCATATTATATGGCAGAAAGCTTTCATGCTCTTTGGATAATTTTAGAGTTAACTTTAAGAATTTCATATTTTTGAGAGTGCAGCTTGGAGGCCAAACCATTCTCTTTTCCACAAACCCCATATGGAATACACAAAATGGGCAGCCAAGGAGACTTGTTTGTCTGATCTTAATGGAGAAATTACAGACTGATCTTAACACACAAAACTCATTTATTCTTGTGACCTTTCTTGTCTCACCTTTGAGACTGCTATGGATGTTTTCCTGCTTGGCAAAATTTTTTTCTGCTTTTGCCAGCTGAGACATTGCCACTTGCATTTTTCCACATTCAATTCTTTGTTATATATGGCAGCATTTGGCCTTTTCCCAACCTCTCCAAATTGGCAGTGGCTCTAGTGGAATTTTGAAAAGCTATAACCTAAAGTACTGTTTATGAATGGAGCAGAGTGCAGAATTATGTGGAATGTAGTATAGTTCACACTGATCTGAAAATCTAAAAATGTTTGTTATCATCCCTTTCTAGTCAGCCATTTTCATGAATTCCTCCTACATCACTTTACTTTATTCCTATATTATTTCAAACCATGCAATTCTATTATATCTCACTGGCTTATGTGTTATCAACCACAAGGTGAAATGTCGGAAGGACTAGAGTTGTTAAGAATGGGTTAGGTAAGCCCCAACCCAGTCAGAAAACACTTCCTGGTAACAATCACAAAATTAAAAATAATTCACTTGGGAACCCAGATGAGCGGAGTAGCTCTTAAAGAAGACCATGAACAAATGTCTTATCAAAAACTTTACAAGCATGCAAACAGAAACCATTTTCAGACATAGTTTGATGGCAGCTTCCCAAGTGTTTAGTTTCTTAAGTGAAGAAATTGTTTCCCACATTTTATGTTACCAAATTCCTGTGCAATTGCAGGAATTGTTGCACATATGAATTTATTTGCTCTTTGACTTTATGATATGGTAACCAAAGTAAAAAATAAACAAATAAAAACATGTAATGGAATTTCTAAAAGCCCTAACAATTCACTTTAAGACACCTAGGTCTTTAATGTCCCTCTGTCTGTGAATGATTTTAGGAGGATTCAAAATGGAACATTAGAAATAATTAACTAAATAGATATTCTCCTTTTCTGGAGACTTTTAGTTCCATGTAAGATAAAACATAGAACCAAAAGGGAAAAAAGTTTTCCATGACTTGATTTCTTTTTCTTCCTGTTTTTACCAGAAGAGAAGAGAAGAAAATGAAAAGGAACACAGATTATTTCAAAGCAGTTTAGTCCACTCAGAAAGAGTAGAATCTACACCATCATTCAGGACTGCCCAGCCCAGGCCTTTACTAAACACATTTGGAATAATTGATACACATTTTTATGGTTTTCTCTTAAAATATGTTATTTAATAAATCAATTCTACGTACAAATTTATTAATATGTTATTAAATCCTCTTCTAAGAATGTTAAACTTTTTATCTCATGCTGAATTATTTGGAGAATTTTAATATTTTGAAAAAAAACTGAGAAAGTTACTAACAAGTATTTTAGCAATTTATCACACTTCATAAGAATCAGAATTGTTGAAGAATCAGGGGGAAAACCCACCGTCAAAGGCAAGTGATCTTATGGAGTGAGTCTTCTCTGTGTGGGACTTAAGCTAGTTGAAAGGGGGAAAAGGCTCCCCTGAAAGCCTTCCTGGTTAGTGTTTCTGAACCTCCCAAAGGAAACCAAGCCAATGACAGTATCTGCTCCCTGCAGTTAATGTATTTACTCCAAGAGAGGAAGTGGGGTTGCAGCTCTGGTGAGAGTCCTATGTAGCAAGCACCCCCAAAGACACAAATAAAGATGGAATGGAGACCATTCCTTCTAAACTGCCTGGGAGGAGCTATGAGGATGTTGAACGCTAGTTCACTTGCCCGGTTTTGTCTAACTAGTATGAACAAGAGAAGGTGCAATCTTGCTGGCTGGTTCTCCAGGGATTAGAGTACCAAGACTAGGGTATCGCTCTCCTAAGTGGTCTGGACAATGTTCTCTCTTGATGGTGGGAAATAAGAACTTAACTCAATAGTTTCATAATAGAGAGAACTTATTAGATTCCACAAAAAGGATATAATCAAATAGGAATGCATCCAAGCTGGATCAGCACATTGTTTCCCGATATCCAGATAGTTATCTGCCGTTTTTGGACATGATTTGCCCTTCACATCTATGTGACCACCCATGGTTAGAAATCAACTTGTACTTTCAGAGAAGAAAATCTCAAATAGTATCTATTAGAATCCTCTCTGGGGATGTTGAGACACAGATGGCTGAGCTCTAGCCCTAGAGCTTCTGATTCAGTAGGTCTGAATGGAGGTCTAAGTATTTGTTTCTCCAACATGGTTGGTGGATCCTGATATTGCTGATGTAGTTACTACACCTTGACAACAGCAGAATATTTGTTCAATGATATTAATATGAATTTGAGGTTTCCTGGCACCTCTGTAAGGAGCAAGAGATATAATATAGTGGAAGAAAGATATATTCACTGTCTTCAAGGAGGTTAACATTTTAATGAACTCACCTGACTTTGGTCAAATGATCACACAAAGAAATATATAATTACAAATTTGCAAAGGGTTTGAGTCAATAAGTTTATGTTGCTGTGATTCTGAAGATTCTTATTGATCGGGCTTAGAAAAGAAATAAAAACAGAAAGACCGTGGTCAGCTGCCTTCTTTGTCTTGAAAGCTTCAGAGGGGTTCTGTGAACAAGAGAGAGGAGGGGATGTTTTAGATCAGTGTGAAGGAGAAAGTGTCTCTTATGTCAAATAACTTGCCTTGCCGTGCTTCTGTCATTATGTGGTTTCCTTCATTTACTAGGGTTACTATTGCCTATTTCTCTGGGAAAAAGATAAGAAGTCCCAATTCTGCTGACACATAGAGAAAAGTCAACTTTCCTCATCCAATGGCGTGGTCAATTGTCCACTAATGAAATGACAATAAAATGATAGAAAAGAGGGCAAATTGAAAACATTAAAAAGGGCTCCTTCATTTCAAAAGGCTAGACTGACCCCCAAATCAAACTTTTGTATTCTATCAACTCATTTAGCAATGTGGTAAATTAATCAAAATGGATTCCTTCCAAGGTAATTATTCAACAATAGATTTAACTTTAGCCTGACCATTAATTATCTGTGTACTTTAGTCAAATCATTTAACCTTGTTGAGCTTCGATTTTCTCATGCTATAGATGGGCATGTTATGCAGAACATCCTCTAGGATTTCTTCCAGATATAATATTGTATGAAATTAGAATGGCTAAGGAGCTCACTTTAGACATAACACTCTCTCTTCTTAACAGCAGACTAAATTTTTAACATGTTTTGGTAAACACTTTGCTCTTAGTTTGTAAGCTATAGTGTAAATTGGCTTTGCTGACTAGTGCTGATTAGGAGCCAGAGAAAACTTTAGTCCTTATTATATTAGATTACAGTGGTTACATGGGTTAACTTCTTTTGGCATGACGTGGCACTGTTTTAAAAAAGTTGAGCGGTTAGTAGTCCTTCATGCCAATACCATTTAATTTTTTCCCCTATTGAATCATTCATACTTAGTTTAGAGATTCTGTTAGGAACACAAAGCAAAACCAGCAGCTTTCTGGTCACCATGAGAAATGGATCTGGGGCAGGGGGCAGGGGGTAATTTGGTATCCTGTTGAGAAAACAAGCTCTTCGATTAGGTAGCTGGGTTTCTAAAGTGCCTGTGCTCCTGGAGAAAGGAATGTGCTCCTATGAGCTAAAAAAAAAAAAAAAAAAAAAAAATAGAGATTGACCCATCATCTGTTAGAAATGCACTTGCAGTTGTTTTTCCAGAAGTGCTCATGTCTCCCAGCCCCACCAAGCCACCCACAGACATTTGCTTGCTCTCACATTTGTTTTGAGAATAATAACATTTTATAATGCTTTTGTTGGATTACACATTATGTGGAATTTGCATTGCCTCTTTGTGACTAATATTGAATAACTTTGTTTCGCTTAATTCATAAGTAAAAGCCATAAGCAACATACTGTGCTGAAATGTTTAACTCTTTTATTCAAGTGCCAACACAAAGTAATTACAAAACAATTCTGGGACATGAAACCAAGCTACTGTTGCCCCTTCTGGGATTTCTCAGCAGTTCCAATGAGCAAAGTGGAGAGAAACTTTAGTATAAAATCTTAAGAAGTCCAGCAGCTCGAGGATAAGGTCTTCAGCACACTTGCCAGCACACACAAGTGACTTAAAATACCCTTTTTAAATCCAAATAAGGAGATGTGTTACTTTTGGAATGTACAGGTTTTCTGACATCAAGATTGTGAAGCTCTGCATACTAGAAGTTAATGGAAATTCAATTAAACATTTGTTTTATAGAGTAGTCTAACTAGATGGCAGCACATAACAGCTTACTGTTCTGTTTAGTTTGTAAAAAAAAAAATTTAAATATGTTTGTGTCTTAGAATCTAACCACAAAGCAGTAAGAAAGTCAAACAGGGAGTCCTGTGAATTGTCTCTAAAGGTTAGGGCAGTTGTGGGGTGGGGAGGTGGAAATAGTGCAAAAGATCTAGATATGATGAGTAAACCAGGGAGCATTATGTCATTTTCTGAGAGATATTTATATATCACAGTAAGGTGGGCCCAGGCAGATACATACATCAAAAGCCAATGCACAGTTTATAATCAAAATTGAGACAACATGGAAGTTTTAAAAATTCTGCTTGTAGAATATAATCAATAAAAGGAACAATGAGAGATTTTCTTTCTGAATCCATTTGGAAAATAATACAGGGATTTTTAGATAGCAGCTTAAGGCTTATTAATAAAAATGAATGTTAGATATTTTTAAGTCATTTGAACATTGCAGTATTCAAGTATAAATATTTATTAAGAAATTTTGTTGCATACATGAGTGATATTTGAAAAAGCAATGCTTCAGACTAAATCATTAAAATATTTGTAATTAAAAATTACAAGGTATAAGATTTGGTTTTATTAAAAATTATGAAAATGGAGCAATGAAACTAAGGCATAATTTCTTTTTGTTGGATGAACATAATGATTTGAAATAGATGAAAATAAATTTAAAAAACATATATAACACATATGCTCATGACCATCCCAGAACTTTATTTTTGAATAAGATTTGCTGGCTTTCAAGTGCTTTAGAAATTGCTATGTGCTCTGAAATATTTGAAAATAAATAGTAATGACTGAATCAATAAAATTAAGACAAGTAAAGATACTTGCTAATTTTGGAGACAAGAATTTTTTTTTTTTTACTCCTTGATGTTAAAAACAAAAAATATTTCAAAGTCCCAAATATTGGTCCATAGTGACAGTATCTTGAATTAATTTATGAGTAGGAAACACAGTCTGCTCCTTCCAACATGTGGTTCTTGACCCAGGATTCTACCCATTAGAATCCACTCAGTGGCTTTAAGTATCCAGTGCCCAGGCTGTGTCCACACAAAGTGAATCTAAAGCTCCAATCGTACCTCTTAAACATCTGCAGCTGGTTTCAAGAACCTCTGCAACACAAACTCAACTTCTTGCATAAACTTAACAGTTAGAGACAAATAGGCAGATGGATCAAATATTTGGAGATGAGAGAGTTCAAGCATTTACTTGAAACACACAGGTAGCTTTAAGTCAGAAGTACAGGCTAGGAGTGTAGTTCACTGTGAGAGCACTTGCCTAGTGTGTGCAAGGCCCTGGGTTCAATGCCCAGCATCAGGAAACAAAACATACAAACAAAGCCAGACATTCTGTACCCTAAAGAATTTAGAAATTGGGGAAAGTGTTTATTATTTTGAGGTTGTCAAATAGTAGTATAAGCTTTGAAAAATCCTCTCATTTTTCAACAGTGATTAAACTTTTAAGAAATGGGCTTCAAGGAAGAGTTGGACTGCTTTTGAAAATCTTCATGGGCCTACTTTCTGGCCTCCACCACAGTAATAGATCACTGTAATTGTATTTGCTTGCCTCAGGCAAATTCATCAATCAAAGTGAAGCATATTTTCTTGAATTTTTATCGCGTATAAAGTTATTTTGCCACATAGAATCTTATCAGTTAGGGCTAAAATGAAGCTTTGAAAAAACTTAGGCAAGCTTCCTTATGCTTATAGATGAAGAAACCAAGGCCTGTAGAGATGTTTCACAGCTGGCTGTAGGCACAGGGAAAACATTCAAGAAGCAGGATAAGAATTCTGGCTCTCAGCTTGCAGTCTAGTTTTCTTCCATGTGCCCTACAGAAGGGAGAAGTCTGGTAGGCTGCCTGCCTGTTCTATTACTGCCTGCTCCCTTTTACTCCACTTTATGAGAAAAAATTCTAAAAACAGGTTACTATATGATGAGGGCTATGAGGAAAGATTGTACAGCTCTGTGTTGGGGGGTGGCTATTAGAAAAAAAAAACAACAACTTATAAAATATTCAAAGAAACAATTGATTGTTATCATTTGAAAATTCCAGGAGATATGCTTGGACATGAACAATGCGACCACATTTTTGTGTTTGTTTTAAGAGTAAAAAAATATATCAAGAATAATTAATGGGCCACGAATTGACTCCTTAAGTATTAAATATGGTATTCAAAAACTGAATCTAACTTTGACATAACTCATTTATGTTTTTTTAATTGAATATTGGCAGCACTGTAGATTTTTGGAGGAAAAAATAAAAATATTCCTTTACTTAGAGACATTGGACGAAATACTTTCGGAAAATGAGGTATTTCAGTAGACATTCTTGCCTAATATGTCACTACTTTGAAAATGATTAAAGAAAATGGAGTCTCCTCCAGTGGAGGCAGGTACTTTGACTTGTCAAATTTAAGTTGGACATTTTCTCTTAGTTTGGAACTGCCACAAAATGAGCCCTTTCATGTCCTCAATAATACCCAACCAATGCAATCCATCTGTTCTGCTAAATTATTTCTAGTTCCCTAACCAAAGGCACTGCTTTTTCATGCATTTTATCATGATTTTATGCCCTTTATTATATTTTACAAAAGGTTCTGATTCCTCCAGGGCCAATGAGAACTGATTAGGACACTGGCCTCACTCCAGGCTTTGAACACAAGCAGGGAAGGAATAGAACTGTTTCCTTTTTTCTCTGCTCCTTGGCAGAAAAAAATATGAATCTATACCGTGTGTGTGCTCTGTGTGTGGGTGGGTGTGGGTAGGCTGCATTTTATCCTGTCACAGTATGACTTTGTAGATCATGTTCAGAACATTCCTTCTATAATCAGTTTGCATTAACAGGCTTTATTTCAGAAAGACTATTTCTTCAGGAAAGAACCAGAGTGCATTGTGAGACTCAATGATATGCTAATTTTAAATGACTTCTTTAGTCAAACTTCCAACCTGAATAGAGGCTGTCTGGGGGTCTGCATTGAATATGATCATTTTCCTAAGCACAGAGTAGGCTGAGTCCTGGCTACTTTTCTACTCTCAGGAAAGACCCGGATTGAGTGTAAGTCGCAGAATAATAATGTCAGAATGAAAGCAGTCCTAAATCACAGCATTTCTTTAAGCTGAAAGAATTGCTGGAAGCTTCTGTTCCTAGGCCTATTAAAGTATTCAAGACCTATCTTTGGATTTCATGTGAGAACTCTCCAGATAACTCCATCCCTTATATGCATCGAGTGTTCCAATATGCTCAAAAGCCTTTTTAGTCAGAGCATCATAGATGACTTCACATAGACATCCTGCAGACTGATTTTTCTCTGAGAACGGAAACCAGCATCTCCCTAAATTAAGATTATCAGAGCACTTTATCCTATTTTGTTAGTCATATGCTATTGACCTTTGACTCTAGAGAGCATCTTAAGAGAGAAATGGAGGGATACAGGGTACACAGGAAGTAGAACATTCGGGAAGAGACAAAATGAGAATATCTATATTAAGCCTGAGCAAATGAAATTCTAAATTAAAAAATGGGACTGTTGGAGATCTTGATAGGAGAAGAGAGCTGAATGTGACAAATTTAAGGCATCTGATAAAAGGGAGGCAAAATGGAACTACTCCAGGAGATCCTGTGTGTTAAGAACTAAAGCAAGTGGTTGCTATTTCAGGATTCTTGGCTTAGTCATCCAAGTTCCCATAGTAGTGTTTCTGCAAGATACAAATCTAGAATGTGCTTTCTCCAAATCCTTTCTATAGGTAAAGATTGTTTTCAGACTGAATTGGTTTTCCTTGCTTTGGGGGGGAAACAGGCACTGTGTTTATGGGGCTTGTTCCCTAGCAGCTAGAGAAGCAGAAGGTGATTGTCAAGAATGATTCCATCCTTATTTTGATTGCAGTAATTTCTAAGAACTATTTATTATAATAACACAATCTGCCAGTGTAACGTACTTTCAGAGAGTTAAAGGAAATGGAAGGAGAAGGTGGAAAAAGAATCAAAGGGATAATGTATGAGCAGTTTTACATTTTAATAGTGAGGTAAGGACTAGAGTATAAATCAGAAGCAAAACTCTTGAATAAGTAAATGCTAGGTAACTTGTCCAGATGCTGTGTCCATACTGCCAGTTGATTGCTACTACACTGGGAGATGAAAGATTCGGCAGGCATCCTCATGATTTGCTAGCACTTGAGCTATCGTCATCTATGGTGAATCTTATTAACAGATTATTGTTCAAATGTGTGCTTGAACATTTAGTTGGAATGCTACTGGGATTGTAGGAGAATAAGAAATGAACTTGGGACAGGCATTGAGTGTACAGTGTATAATATATATGACTAGTATATGAAACATAATAATAGTGATATTTAATGTTAGAGCCAAAAAATTCAACTGGGAACTGAAAAAAAAATCTTAATAGAAAAGGAGAGAGGGAAAAAAATTGATGAAGTTTTATGATATTCCAGTAGTCAAACATGGCTCCAATTCTTAAGTTTTAGAATTGACATTATTTAGGACTTTTGATGTCTCACAGTATCAGCTTTTATGATATCTGTGGCTATGGATTTCATAGACCCATAGAAGTGAAATCTTGGAAGCTCTGTTATTTCATGGTATTCATTATTATGCCAGACTAGGACTGATTGTCACAGTCTGTTTTTCAGCACTCTGTTCATTCCAATTTTAGATGAC
Source organism: Ictidomys tridecemlineatus (assembly GCF_052094955.1). Lineage (NCBI taxonomy): Eukaryota > Metazoa > Chordata > Mammalia > Rodentia > Sciuridae > Ictidomys > Ictidomys tridecemlineatus. The sequence continues at coordinate 155,305,957 of NC_135478.1, read as the reverse complement.
TCAAACCGTGGAGTTACTACCATTTATCTTGGGGGATTTTCCGTCTGCTGAAATCTTGAAGTTAAAATGTTTCCCTTTAATATTGATTCTCGCTTTTCTCTTGCTCATTTTATCTCTTTACCTGTCATTCTACTTCTTTGGTTTTTGCTTGTCTTCCATAAACCTTTGCATATTTCATGTTTACCAGCAAATTACCCTGTTCAATACAATTGTTTATTGATCAGAACAAGGCGGACCTGAATGCCATCATTGAATTTGCCTTCGGTCTTCAGTATTGGGATTCTTTTCTTAACTACCTGGAAATGACTTCTCAAAAGCATATTTCATTTTTCTAGAAATGTAAATTGGGTAACACAATGCTGAATGATAGTGAATGGTAGTGTCGGGAACAGGGAACTTCAGTGTAATGGCAAAGAAAATTCCACAGGTATTTGTTGGTTTGGCACATAAAGGCAATCTTGAGATTCTGCTTTAAATCATGCTCCTCTGTTACCCCTGTTGTTCCCACCATTCCTCCCTCACTGTGACCTGATCATTTATTTTCAGTGACAAACAAACTCTGTCTCCTGTCCAATACACCCAGCCTGACCCCTAGTAACCCACACATAAACACTGAAGAGTCTGCCAGCAGCCCCATCACCTTATACAAGGGAGACTGATCACGGAGTTGTCCTGGTCTCAAGAGAGGTGTGGTTGTCACCGGATGTTTCCAAGTCAACTGGTGGTTCCACAGTCAGGAACATGGGAGGTCAGCACTTCCTGAACAGACTCTCTTTGAATTTCTCTTGAGTTCTGTACTGAAGTATTACCTGACCTGTCTTGTGACGGTGTGTGTTTTAAGAAAAACTTCATATTGTTTATGTAGTTTTAGGAAGCATAGGCATTTCCGAAAGTGAAGGTTAATTAATTTCATACACCAGCATGATGTTTATCAGGCTCACAGATGTGGTAAGAAATGAGACCACGAAGATCACTTTGTATGTTGGCTAATAAGGTTTAACTTAAGGTACAATTGTATTTGTGTCAAAGGACCTTTCTTTGTTAGATGGGGCAAAAAGTCTCTGCCTAGCCTGAGTGTAAAGAATTGATTCTAGAATGTCTCAAATTATCTCTGGTTAAACAGCAGTTTTTGTTTCTGTTTAATTTCCAATCTGTCATATACTAAAACTTTAATAAAACACACTAAAAGTGAAATGGTGCAAAAGTGAAATAAAAATTGAAGTCATATGAGATTTTATTAAATTCAAAAGAAATAAATTTGCCATACAAGTTTCTAAATATTTACTCTGAATTTCTGTACTGATCTCATCATGGGCCATTGACAGGCAGATCCTCAACTGTTGCGGGTCCCATGGGACAAGCTTTGAGTAACATTGTAACAGCATTACACAGAGTAATGCTGTGGTAAGGTGCACTCACATGAAGTAATGAGCATAAAATACATTACACTATCATGGTATTTACCCATGTCCTTTAAGAAAAATTCATCTCAACAACAACTTCAGGTAAGTATAAAATAAGATGGTAATAAATTTGTTTTTCAGATAAACATTAGCCCTTGGCTGTTTTTAAGCTCATATTTTTTACAAAAGAGACAACCATTAATTTCTTTGTTATAGATTTATTTTTTATGCCAAAGAAGAATAAGCTTTATATCAATTTCCTACATGGGCATAAGCAATCTATCGCATCTCAACCTTGCATATGCTCATTTTTCAAGTAGTATTAGAGTATTTTACCAAGAAGATCAGTCTCACATTCCTGCCTGATGAAACTCAGCCCATTATTAATCATCTTAAATGTGACTTGGGGGTCTCATTTTCTTCTAAATGTTGTCAGAGGGGTACTGTAGGTTTCTGCTATTTTCTTTCAGCGGATTCAAGGTCGAAAAGCCAGCTTGGAGGAAATACAGCTTGTTCATTCTGAACATCACTCACTGTTGTATGGCACCGGCCCCCTGGATGGACAGAAGCTGGACCCCAGGATACTCCTAGGTCTGTATGGGCTCCATTTGACTGAGAACAGCACATTCCAGAACTATCATTAGTCAGTACAAGTGTCAGTCCAAAATACTTGGCAAGCAGTGTGACAAAAAGTCAGTTTTTCCAACAGCACTGCTCTGTGGAACGAGTCGTGTACAAGAGAATTCAAAGTAGATTAAGAAAATCCTGCACTACAAAAGACAATGTGTGTTCTATAATGTTGACTTTAAAATTAACCTTTCTTTGGATAGCAGATGTGTAGTGTAGTTTTGCATATAGGGATATATACATTGCCAAATTTGTTTACTTGGGTTTTTGAGCTAAAAGACAAAAAGATCTTTTCACCCTTTTGTGCAAATTCATCTTTACCTTTCCCATTTGTTTTGTGTCTTTCAGGCTTTTTTCCCATGACTTTAACACACAAAATGATATCAGAGAAAGGTCCTATTACTGTGCCTAAGATACCACATTTTATAGTAAGATGGAATTTAAAATAGCAGCGTAAGCTTTTTAGTGCACACCTTCCCTGTGGGTATTAAATAACACAGTAAATGACAAATAGAAAACGAATAAACATAATTTTTGTCAATGTACGATTTTTCAAAATTTCATTATCAGATTTTAAAATAAAATTGAGGTTGCAGAGTTTTATGTAATCTTTATATGAATGCTATAAACAACAGATTTTTGGAAAAATACTGACAAAACATTATTTTAGTAAAAATAATTATATTTTATTAATTATCTTTATAATTGAATAACAACAATACATAATGTGGCTAATATTTTAAGTATTTTAATTAAAATCCACTTTAGAACCTTTTCTTGTCCCTTTCAAACAAACTTGTTGAGTCAGTTCCAAATTATTGAACTCTTTCAATAACTTTTTTCAATAATAATTTTAAATAATTTATGTTAATTGGCCCTAAATGATTGGGAACTAATATATGACAAGTAATAGGTAAGTATTTTGGAAAGCATTTATAAGGGGAAATTAACAATTACCCTTTAAACACATGCAAACTGCTTTTAAAGATGAACAGCAAGCATCCCTAAAGATGTGTGGTGAGATACATGGGGAGTGTCTGCACATGTGTGTGTGTGTGTGTGTGTGTGTGTGTGTGTGTGTGTGAGGATAGGCAACAGAAATACCTGGAAGAGAAATGGACACAAAGGGGTATACACAGACCACTCAGTGTTGTTTAGAGATAATGTTGCCAAACTTTGATGAAAAACAATTTATATGGTAATATTAAAGTTATGCTTTAATACAAATACAAATAAATTGATGTAAACATCTATGCTCCAAACATTTTTCCCTTGGTTCCTTCAAAGGAACCAGTTCTCTACATGTAGATATGTTACTTAAAGTATTTCTTTTTGTTCCGGCTGCTGTATGATAAATGTTCTTATTTTAACATGAATTAATAATCCTACCCAACTAAGCACAAAGATGCAGTGAGTTTCATGGTTTTATTTGGTCAAAATACTCAAGCATTTAAAATAGGAAAGTGTCTATGTGATTACTTTTTAATTTAGTTAAGAGAAAATAGAAAACGTTTTTCTTTCTTTCTTTTCATTTCTTTCTTTCTTTCTTTCCTTTTTTTTTTAACTATTGTCCCAAAGTATCCACCAACTCAGTCATAAGACTAGGTACTCCTGGACTTTACTGGACTTGAATATGATTGGTCAAATTGTTAATATCAAAATGCCAAAATTTAAGAAGGAAGACATATTTGTTAAAAGAAATGAAGTTTACACTTTGACAACATCAAACTTTTATTTATAAAATACGACAGTACCACTGCTTTTAGAAAAGGAATTTGTCAATTTTGAACAAATCTAACTTTTTCAAAATATTCAAACTTTCAATACTTTAAATTTGGTTGATTCAAAAATGAATTCCAACTTGGAACTTGGACAATGATTCTTTTCATTGTATGTATGTGATGCAAGTTTTGATGATTCAGTCTTTAAAATTTTAGGACAGATTAATTAGCCTTTTATCTCATTGGGTTTGAATATTTAATGGGAAATAGCATTCATACAATTGGAGATTGGGGCTAATATTCTGTATACCTGTGGAGTTTGAGAGACACCAATCAGTGATCAGGGCAGCACTTTCAACGTAGACTACCTGAATCCACATACACAGGGATGGTGCCTTCTGTGAGGCCTGAGGTCAAGTGTGAAGTTCAACTTGGACATATCCAAACTATTTCATTTATTATGGTGAATTCAAAAATTTATCTGATATTCTTCTGTTATTATTCAAAGTGAATTATTTATTTCTCTTAAAAGATTACTTTTTTGTTCTTTGTGACATTTGGATTTTTATAGTTTTTACATTTATAACTAAAAGACCAGTTGAAGCTGTCATATACCAATGTATAAAAATTAATAATCAAGTAATTTGCTCTCTTTATCTATTTCTTGCACTACTATACAACTATCTTGCCCAGTCCCTCCAACAAGATGGGAGGTGGCATTTCTGTGTTAAATTGATAATACTGCTCTTGAAAGTTATGTTCTAGGTTAGGAGGAAGGATTTAACTGAAAGTTCACTAGGATCAGAACTATTAGTCTTTGTATCTTGAAAGACATCTATAGATTATAAAATAATTAGATTTGAAAATAGGCACAATTTATCTCTTTAAATACTTAAGATTCTGTAAGGTGACACTTTGAAAACATTCTCTCTAATCATTTCTGGTCCAAGGTTTTCCTTAACATTAATATTCCTGTCATTGTTATTACCAGTTTCTGCCTTGTAGCTAGCCAGACTTTAGTCCATTAACGAGGTACTATAATGTCATTAAAAAAATAAATTCAGTCAATGCAGTGAATTAAAGTTTTTACACACTGCTAAATTTACATTATCAAGTATTTGCCTTTTATGTTATATAAATATTACTACATAATATTCTCCATAAGAGGCATAGCATTTATTTTCTCTATTCTCTTAGGGTTTAGTAATTTTTTAAAATTTATTTTATTATGTTTTAATATTATCTTTATCCCTTTTAACTGTAAATGAAGAGTTCAGATATCTATCTATATGTGTATATATATATGTGTGTATATATATGTGTGTGTGTGTGTGTGTGTGTGTGTGTGTGTGTGTGTATTTAATTTACTGGTGATATATGGATTCAGTCTTGCAAAATATTCAAAGATATAGAAATACCTTTGTTAAGAGCAATGACATAAAAAACTTCACCTTTCATGTCATCCAGAATTTTTTTGAAGTGTCTTTTACTTGTGCCAGCATTCTAATTTTAACATTTTGCCTTAGGGTGTGTGTGTGTGTGTGTGTGTGTGTGTGTGTGTATGTGTGTGTGTGTGTGTGTGTGTGTGTGTGTGTGTTTGCCGTTTTTTGTTTGTTTTGTTTTCTTTTGTTTTTGCAGTACTGAGGATTGAGCCCAGCACACAGGAAAGCACTCCACCACTGAACTGTATCCTCATCTTTTTTTTTTTTTTTTTAGAAAAAGATGTCTTTACATAACTACATGTCCTCATCTGTGCATACATTTTTCTTTATTGTTTTCCATCTGTTAGTAATTGCATTTGAAAAATAAACTTATGCAACTCATTGTTTTTAAAATAAACTTTCTTTTATGACAGTACAATCTACTATTAGAATTTTACTAACATGGCATGTAAATTATACCTCAAACCTGTTTTCCATTTTAATTATTTATGTAATTGATCATTATCAGAACAAATAAAGGGGTAAGTGAATTAAAGAGTTTGTCACCTGCTTCTACCACTGGTCTTCTGAGTGACCCATCTAAGTCACTTTAGAACAATTTGACTAAGATCTTAGATAGAAATGTTTTATCTTTCTTTTTAGTTAATGAATAGACAGATTTTAGTGCCAGAAATTTGGGAACACTTACTGTTTGCCTGTCTATTCATGAAGTAGATAAGTACAGAAAATTAAAGTGTAGATAAATGAAATACTTGCTTAAAGTCCCATGAAATGCCAGTTCCAAAAAAAGAATCATAATTAAAGATTTTGGCATATATTTTTAAAAGAAGACTTTTTATAATGATACTGATATTATAATTTCCCAAATGGAATTATTCTTTATAGTGTTTTGTTTAAAAATCTGTTCATGTTAGAAAGGCTTATGGGTATACTTGACTTTAGCTACATCTTAAGTAGATCCTGTATACTTAACTGTTTCTGAAATAGAAATGATGAATAAGTGTGTACTTGAGAAGATATCTTAGTGTCTCAAATATTTTTAAAATGACAGTAATAGTTTCATAAAACTTGTGGGTCAAGTATCATCTTGGAGGAATGCACTTAGTCAATAGCTGTGTGAGTTTTCATAAATTATAATTTTAAAATTATAATATACAATATGGATAAGTAAACCAATTAAAAAATCTTTTATCCCAAATTTCATGGGCTTGTGTTTGTTCCTGTGGGGTAATAGATCTTTATATATAATAGTATTAATATTCATTTGCTTTGAGTTTTTACCTATGTATTTATATAAACAGAACAATGCATTCTTAAAATGAACTTCTTTGAATAATTGGTCCAAAATTTCATTGATTTTTCTTATGAGTACAATAATAAATACCATGTGATACAATTTATATGTTAATCCACATAAACAATAATACTCACAATGTATATTTCTTTATGTTTTCTTACCATATAGGTGATGACTCTCAAAAGTTTTTTTCCTCCTTACCTTGTGGTGGACTTGGGGTAAGTATGAGTTTAACCACTGCTTTTAAATAACAGAAACTTAAAAAATATCTACTTTGGTTTATCTATCCAATTACCTTTAAGACTCTTTTTTAAAGTGAAGCTTATATTGTACTTCAGAATTAGTGGTATAATTTTCACAGATAATTGCCAAATGCAAAGCCACTTGTTAAAAACTTATTAAGCACTTCAAGATGGTGGCAACAGAACTAAACGGAATTTGAGGGCCTTCAAACTTCAAGTTTCTGTGTGACGGCCACACACTCGTGTGAAGCCAGTGTTTCTGGACTTTCACATAGCTGGAGAAAAGTTAATGCAAGAAGTTTTAACACAGTTTTGCAGTGGAATTCAGTTTTCAATAGAGTCACACTAACTATGCACATACATTATATTCCTGGTGAAAATGGCATAAACTTCACAAAGTGCTTTGCATTATGGGGCATTTGTTTGTGAACCCCTTGAGGCCATTTTTTTTGTCTTCAATAATTAACAAAGCCTTTTGACCCAGGATATTTATACCACATTTCAAGGACAAATTTGTTTGAATCCAGCAACATAGGAAGAAAAATGTCTACATTTTTGTAGATGATTAGAACAAACTCTGTAACCTGCAATCTATTTAAAGTTAACCCTTACCAGTTACATAGAACTAAGTGTTCAGTTATGTTAGAACCACACAATTCTAGGTCAGACATCTATGGACTAAAGTATTTAAATCAATGAGATTACTTGGATACTGAAAAGAGAGAACAAACCTATTTGTTTATGGATCATATTTTGGACAGTCAGTAGTTATAACTAAATTTTATATAGGAAAATCCCACATAGTTTTTATTCATTCTATTCTTTTTTAAAACATTTTTTAGTTGTTGATGGACCATTATTTTTAGGTGGTGCTGAGGATTGAACCCAGTGCCTCACACAGGCTAGGCAAGCACTCTACCACTATACTATAATCCCAACCCTCATTCTATCATTTTAATGATGCCAGACTTAATAAGGAATATCTCTCTGTTCCTTTGCCTGTGATTCTTCCCCCCTCAAAAAATAAGGATTTTATACTTTATCAATGCACAACTAAATTTCAGAAATCCAGTAAAACAAATGATCGTTATTATTAATACCATTTTGCAGATGAGAGAATAAATGCTCAGAGAAGTTATTCTCCTGAAATCCCACAGAAAAGGGTGAAAAGCTGAAAGTATGGAAATGCTGTGTATGTTCATGTGAAAGCATTCTGAAAGATCTTATTTTAAGTCTTTAACAGTGGGCCTCAGCCCCAACCCCACCTTCAACCTAGCAGCATTTTGGTGTGGCTAAGGTAGCATGGCTCCTTGTGGCAGCTCACCAGTGACTTTTGCTTTTTGACCCTTGACACAGAACTATCACCACTCCACATTAATACTTGCTCATTTTAGCAAATCTCCTGTGGGACCTTGCAAACTCATTCTTAAATTCAAAGGAAAAACTGATTTTTCAAAGGAGTTCATTGATTTTTGAGCTTATTTTCTCATACCCCAAGTGGCTATTTTAAGAGAAGAGCTTTTTAACCTGCAAATAGGGCAAAGAATTAAACAAAGTAAATGATGACTTCATGGGAACAGTGATGGGGAGGACATCAAAGTCGTTAAAAGAATGGTGAGTGTCAAACCCCAATCCTTTACAAGTTCATTGAATTCATGACCCAGAGTGGAACTGAGGACAACTCCCTAGGACTTCTCCCCCAAATCCGACCTGGGATGTGCCACTGACTCACCATCCCTTGAACACAAAGTACCTCTACTCACCTGCTCTAAACATATACCATGGTAACTTCTGGGGCAGGAGGGAGGCCTGGATGAGGTTGGCTGTCTCAGGGCTGGAGAAGGCTGAAGAAGGGCATTTTGTTTATTGAATTAGTCTCTATGTCTTCTGGGGAATTGATGCATGACTGGAAGGGTGGGGGAAGCCCAAGTGTGCATATAAACTGCCACTTGCTGATGCTCTAGCAAACCAATTGGATTCGTTCTTTTTGTGTTTTTGTTTTCAGAAACTAAGTCATAATCTTATCTATTCAGATCTTGTTTTCTCAGATCTTTGATTTTTGACACAAGTGCTAGGAGAAACTCTGGGTCCTTTGCATTTGAACCAGTCTAAATTTTCACCTCAAGAACAATCCTAGACACATTAACCATGCAAAATACCAAGTATGAACTTGGAGTGATCTGATTTAGCATCATGGGGGTAACCTGGAAAGCTTGGAAACTACTGAAATTGCCTTTTGTTTAAGACACTTTCCTGATTTAAACAATCTAAAATAGATCCATTGGTTTAACTCCAAAATGCTCAGTGATTTCCAACAATTAAAGTGAAGTCACATTATTTAGGATATATAACTTCATTATAGAGTGGTTTAACATATAGCTACTGAATGCTGATGGGTTCATTGGTTTTGGAGATGACTTAGAACATTATAAAATCAAAATCCTCTACTTATTAAATTCCCTCCCCCCAATTGCTTGTGGTATTGGAGTGTTGGTCAAAGAACTCAGTGGGAAAATGATATTTAAGGTGCCTTAAATTATGCTGTCCAGAATCGCATTTTATGAATAATCTCAAGATCTTTGAATTCCTTTTTGCATCTCATTTTATTTAGTTACTATGGTATGACTCATTTCTAATGATGTGATTGATCCATAAGAATATATGCCAGTTGAAAAGAGCATTTTACCAAAACCCAGGACTTGGTCATTGTATAAGGAAATAGATAACTAAGGAACTTTGGAAACAAAACCAGTTCAGGACCAAGCTAGTGCGTACTCCTCAGGGTATATCACTAAAAATAGTGATCATTTTCCTGGCCATGTGACCTGCTGCTGTGTGAAGAAATCTTGAAGTCATTTCTCAGCCTTATTCTCCCTTTTTCACTTGATAGGCCACAAAAAAACCCACAAAAGCAAGGACGAGCAGGCTTTTATGATAATGTCGTCATCAGCTCCCAGCTTCAAACGCTTCTGCGGCTTTTGAGTTGTCATTTATAACTTGGAACTGAATCGACCCATAATTCCCCTGATACACTTAGAGAAATTGATAACAGACTCTGCGCTTCTTTTATGGCTCGGAGGAGGCAACTCCAATCACATCACTATTGGCAGGCAATATTATTTTTTGACATGGTTGTAAAAGTATAAAGGGGCTTATGGCATTTGTTTAGATGAGGAATGGGCTCTCAAGCTGTGCTGGGGTTTACAGGACCAGATTAGTGCGAAGCAAAGGGAATATGATGTTTGCAAACAGGATATGATTTTATATAAGTTTGGGTTTCATGCTCTGTTCCCTGGGGAAAGCCCTGCAGACAGCAGAGAATTCCACTTTTATCCTGCAACAGACAAACTCCCAGTGCCAAAAGGCAGAAAAATAAATGTGGACAATGGGCAGTGTCAGACCCTTGATTGGAAGAGGAGGAGCTGTGAAGAGGTGAAACAATTCTTTAGGAGGGTTGAGGAGTTGCAGAGCCTGGGCAGAATCTGGGCCTGCCTGACGGGTCAAAGTTGGGCCAAAAACCAAAGCACCGTTTATAGCAGCAGCTTAATGAGTCTATGAACACAAAATCAGCTTCATGTTACAAATTTGTACTTTGCCCATATTCTATTTGATTACACCTACATCTCACACTCTTGCATGGATTAAGGGTGTCTTTTTTGTGTTTGGGGGAGGGGGACATGGGGCAAAGTATCAAGTGATTATTGGGGGGTATAGGATTCAAGGCTCTTTGCAGTTGCTCAGAGGTTTTCTGAAGATCTCTCGGGTACATGCTCACCATTACCTACTGTCGAGGAGGCACATTCAGATGAAATATCTTACATTTTCTTTCACCCTGTCAGAATTAGTATGTAAGCTTTTCCTTCTGATATATAAATTTACCTATGTGTATATATATGCTCAAAAATATTTTAAATACATATGTATCCAGAAGAAAATTCTGTTATTTTATACCATGTTTATCCATTTATATTGTTTGTTTTTTACTATATATTATACAACATTTATTCTCCCCAAGAGTTACTTAGAACTATTACTCAAAATAGTTATTTAGAGCCAGGAGTGATGGCACACACTGTAATCCCAGTGGCTTGGGAGGGTGAGGCAGGAGGATTGTAAGTTCAAACCTGGCACTAATCAATTCAGTGAGAACCTGTCTCCCAATAAAATATTTTTAAAAAGGGCTGGAGATGTGGCTCATGGTTAAGCAGCCCTGGGTTCAGCCCATGGTATCAAACAAAAAAAAAGTTATTTAGAAATAGGAAACAGTTCCATGGAAAACCATTTAAAGAACTGCTCTGATTTTTTTTTAATTCTAATACTATAGAGTGACTTAAGACAAAATCTATGGACATATAGTTAAATTCAATGTAATAGAAAGATTTTGTTGAAATATATTTTACTACTGTAATTTAGGATAGTATTACAGTTTGGATCTGGAAGGTCCCCTAAAGGTTTCATGTATTGAAGGCCTGGTCCCCAATGCAGCAATGTTCAGAGGCAGGGATTTGGGAAGTGAGTGCATCATGAGGGCTCTGACCTCATCAGTGGTCAATCCATTGTTGAATTAATAATTTAATGACATTGCTGAGAAGTGGCAGAAATTTTAGGAGGTGGTGCCTTTTTGGAGGAAGTGAGTCACAGGAAACATGTTCTGGAAGGGCATTTCTTGTCTCTGGTCCCTTTCTCTCTGCCCACCCCCTCTCTGTATCCTGGCTGCCATGCCCTTCAACATGCCCTTCTGCCATGATGATCTGCCTCATGTCAGGCCCAAAGTAATAGAGCTGGCCAACCATGGCCTGAAACCTCTAAGACTGTGTGTGGCCCAAAATAAATATTTTCTCATTTATATTAGTTTTGTCCATATTTTGGTCATAGCAATGGAAAGTTGACAAACATGGAAGATCTTCTTTAAAATAATACCAATGTTTTAGAAAGTATGATTTATGCCATCCGATGAGGAGTGAAGGGCTGGGAAAAGTAAGGCCAGACTTATTGCCAATAATTAGGCAAGGTGCAGGGATGCAAAGACGAATGAGTCAAGGCTGCTGTTCTTAGATGCTCAGGGCCTACCCATTGGGCTGATTTGGATAAATGTCATGTTATTGGAGCACAAAGGAAAGGCCTTCCAAATAGAAAAGGATGAAGAGGGGTTTGGGGGCACTCAAGCAGTCATAAACTAAATCTTCAAGAATACTTCGAATCAAGAACACTTAATAATGACTGAGTCTATGTGTGTAACACATGGAAGGCTGGTTATGAATGTGCATTAAAGTAAGGCAGCCAAGCATTAACTGCTGAGGCCAGAATGATACACTATATTATTTATAGTTGTACCACACTATAAATTGTTGCCAATTGGTAGAGAAATTGCCTATTCCCCCACTCCCTGTAAAGTACACCACTTAAGGTTTTTGCCCAGACTTTGGATGTTCCTAAGGTCTTCGTATTGACTCAGGACCCTTTTTCTTTTATCATAACTAGATTTCATCGTGTGTTATTCCCACCCAATTACCCTGAGTAGACACAATGCCTTTTGTTACATCAGCAGAAAGGGGAGGGGGGTGGCATCTGTTTCTCCCATGAAGTAATCAGGATGATGTTGATTTCCTTCATATTAATGTTCCGCTCAAACCTGGCTTGCAATCAGTGCTTCATTTCCTCTGCTGCCACTATCAAAGAGGCATCACAGTCCTCTTCCTTCCAGCACAAGGAGAGGATCCACCCTGATTTGGAATCTCTCTTTTCCCCATCTCCCCTCCTAATTGTATTTGGATTTTCATTAGCTTTAAACTTGATGTAAATGATACTAACAGGAACACCCCACGGCACCTGGAAAAAGTAAAACTGATAAGCTGCCTTAATGAAATTGTTTTGAGAGTTTTGTTTCATTCTGTGGATTCCACAAAAAGATTATGTTGCTCTAGACTTGGAAAATATAGCACCAAGAATTATTGGAGCTAAGGAATTCCTTCTAGGAAACAAAAGAAGTTTCCAGTATTGCACAGATTATGCTAATTATATATACTGAATAATAGTGGTAGGGATGTAGACAACACTCTGAGCAGAGATAAACATGTATACATTACTCTGTGTTTACTACAAAATGTGATATTTTGTAGAACCATTAAGCATCTGATGTCCATTGCAGGAAGAGGAAAATTAGAAATGAAAACCTTAACTTCCTCCTTAATTCACTTAGCTGTAGCATCCCATCTGTGATTAAATTCTTTCAGTTGCTTTGACATTGAAGCTAAGTGCAAGAGGATGCATTCTGAAATAAGAATACTTCATTTTCTTTTTAAAAATAAACATGAATATCAAAAAGCTATGAAAGTTCTTCGGTTGTCAACAAAATAGGATGGCTGGAAAATACCATCATCAAAGCTTTACATATGTGGTTTTTGTGTTTTTGGTACCACGTCACCTGTAGACACACACACACACACACACACACACACACACACACACACACACACAGACTATGTAAACCAAAGTAATGTCAGTAACAGGATATCAGGGAGGAAGAAAACAGATCCATTTCTAGAGTTTCTTTTTCTATAATTTTTGTCCCATGAGAATTATCCCCAGTTTCATATATGCCTTGATTGTAAACATTGAGACCAAGAGAAATTGAGCCTTAGACTCTGTGGTAGCTGAAGGTAAGTAGATTTGATGAATTGTAAGATTCTGTCTAACTTAGAAGTTTGATGGTTCTTTGCAATAAAAATTCAGAGAAATTAAAAGATACTTAGCTAAATTTAAATGTGCAGTCATCTACTGATTGCTACTTCTGACTGTCAAGAAAATGTAAGACATTAGGTCAAATAAAAATTTGGAGAAGACAAAGAATATGGCACTACCTAGAAAAAAGGAATCTGTGACAGCCTGAAATGCAGGTAAACTGAGGCCCAGCTCAGCTTTTCATTTTGACATGAAAAAACTGTACTTGTATTTTCCCCTTGTCATTTTTCTACCCTGAAAATTTGCAGATTCAGATACCCCTGTGACAAGCTAATACCCAACACATAGTACTGACATATCACTGTTGGATTTGTGTTTGTGAAGTATTTGGACCCAAACATTGTTAATATAAAACAATATTTTGTGTTTCTTTTAAAATACAAAACTAAAATAGTAAATATCCTGGTGAAGTTTATACTCTATTGAGGGAGAAAGATTAAAAAAATATGCGTGAGTTTAACCTGTATGTGTGTTTGTGTGTTGGTGAATGTTATGGAGAAAAGAAAGCAAAGAGTGCATGTGGAGTCTTGCAGGGCTGGGGATGGAACTGAGGTCAGTGGGAAGTACTGCATTTTTGAGATTAAAATCAATGGGTGTGAGTGACTTGGGAGTCCTAGATTTTTGTGGTGACTGACTAAAGAGGAGTACAGAGAATAATGAGATTTGTACTGAGAGTGGTGAGGAACCAGGAAAATTCAGGGGGTGGGGGCAGGGCTGCCAAGTCAGCTCAGAGTTCTGGTGCCCCGTTCCCATTCTCTACCATGAAGGCATGGACAACTGGAGGTAGAGCTGTTCTTTCCAGAAGAGAGAACCTGGACTTTCTTTTGACCTCTGGATTGAGGTGTGGCAGGAGTGGTAAAGGGGCAAATTGTATGTACAGGCTCATTCTGAGATCCTGAGATCTCTCTTAAAATCTGGCCTTGGATGTCTGTCTGGAGGAGGGGGGATGGTAAGGGCACACTTATCTTTATACTCAAAGATCTGGGATTCAGTGGCAGTTTCTGGGCTCGGAGATACTTGTCTGAGTGGATCTCCATCTTAGCAGCACTGTACACTTTTGGGTTCCCAGTCCTTCAGGATGGTATTTGGACCTACTTTCCTGTTTAAATGGTGCAGCATCTAAAATTAGACTACTCTAATAACTGCCCATTTTCAAGTTGATGAAAATGTCCTGACATGTATATGACATTTCCCAGTGACTTTGTACCTGCATTTTAGTGTCTCTTTGAATGACATGCCTATGTTTTGGCCTCAGTTGTCTCAGATATAGATATAGATAAAGAATTCTTTATATCTGAGCTGCAAGATCCAGGATAACTGACTGTTTGATGCCATTAGGTTTAGTGCATTAACCAAAGGATAATGAGTTCTCAATCTTCATACATCCCATTTTGTGTTTCTTGTATATAGTGAAAGGAATGCAAATTTGGTGTCTAAATTTGAGAAATATATTTTATTATCAACTATTGATATCTAATCCTTAGTATCCTAAATAATAAGTGAGACCATATCAACAAACATTTTGACTCAGTTGTTTAGGTTTGTATTCTAACTAAATAAAATAATAACCCTTAATTTTGACCCTAGAGGTATCCAGAATATTGGTTTTAATGATGACATTGTCCTAATGGGAAAGGTAAGATTCTCTGGAGTAAGCAGGACCTAGAGAATCCTTTGAAATATATTCTATTAGTTTCAGAAAAAAAAGAACTGTACTGATTCAAAGTCTTACAGAACATAGTAGCCATTCTCGATTTCCAGTGAAAACCTACCTCAGACTCTTTTAATCTTCATAATAATCCCAAGGTTCTTATTACTAAAGAAATAACTAAGGCTAACTTTTCTACAGAAAGGGCAACTGAAGCTCAGAAAGACAACTTGTTCAAGTCACACAATTTGTAGGTGCTGGGGGGTAGAGATGGTTGATTTCCAAGCTCTTAACCACAAGACTGTGCACTCAAAGCTCAAATAATTCCAACCTCACATGAGTGTCAACGACTCCCTTCCTAAATGAGAACAGCCCTAGCCAGAAGAAAGTACACTTAATTCTTTTGCCAAGAGTATTCTCCTTTTTTATTGAAATTCCTATGAAGTGTTAAATCTAAGCACTCAAACATCATCAATTTGGGGTAAAAAAAAAAAATTACACATCTGTGCCTAGCATCTCTGCTTTGGACCAAACCACTGTGAGATGAGTTAAAATCTCATTTCATACACCTACTGAGTCAGACTAAATTTTATTAAGCTTCTCCCTATAAAAACAGGGCTCTAGTATGCCCTGCCTAGTGAATAATAATATGAAGTACCCTTTATGCGGAATGTACATCAGGTTAAATGAAGAAGCAACAGGAAAATACTAAAATGGAATTACTTGGCTCTATTTCTAACTGAGTCTTGGTAGGACTGAATTCACTGAAACTGAATAAGAATAGGGACTCAAATTCATTGACTGGCCATGTAGCCCACAGGAATCTGTATATGACTTGTCATTTCTGTGAGTGCACTAGTATCTTATGTCAATGCCCTAAGAGTCTCATGATGTAGCATTTTTTTTTGCCAAAATAAACATATTTCACTACTTCTTCTTGTTACTGGCAAGTAAATAGCAAAGTGACATTTTTCTGAAGATGAAGAGTGAGTAGAAATTGCACATACAAGGTCAATGGAGCTTCCAGAAAGCAGTCGATCATACTGGGAATGGCTTGTGGCAGAGTATTAACACACCCCATGTGCCCCTTGTCTCCTCCAGCTGCCGTGTGAATAGTTCACGCCTTCTTTCCATATGGAATATCAGTCACAGTCTTCATTCATCATATCCATGGTTTTATTTGGAATCTGAAGGTCTTCCCTGTAGCTACTCTGTTTCTTTTTCATCTTACCATGACTAAAGAAGCTAAGGTGTGGGCATTATAACCTATAAGTGATCCCAAGGGAATGAGCTGTCATTCATGTCTTCCTCCCAGTGTTGAACAAAAGAGAGAAAGCATGTGGGTTTACCCACCTATTGTCATCATAAATCCATCCCAGCTTTATTTCAAGGGTCTCAGGTTTTCAGCAGAACAACTAACATGAAATGAATATACACATTTAAGGAGATGGCATGTTGTGTCTCATGAGAAGAGAGGGTACCCATTATTATAGGCTGAAGAGATGATTGAAGAAGATTGCAATAAAGAACATGAGAGGTCCTCAGCCCAGAAGTTTGACTCTCAGCATTATTCTACAAAAGAGAAAATGATAATCACCCAAAACTTTAGAGAGCTCTCAGGAGGTTTTAAAGTGTTGACACCTAAGTGTCTGGAGAAATGCTCTGAGTGATTTTATGATTTTAGGGTATGTGTCCCTCTTCCCAGCTGGAATCTAAGAAACCAATAATACAAAGGCTCTGATGATTTTTATTTCACTTATTTGAGCTCCAGTTTCTTCATCTAAGAAGTAGAACTAAACAAAACTAAACTCCCTTATTAAATGATGGTGAGGATCAAATGGGATGATATAGGTTATCAACGGCAGCTGCATGTGGAAAAGGGCACTGATTTACTCCAGGCAGTGGGACAGGGGAGCCCTGATTAGGTCCAGTTCTGCAGAAAGTAAATGGGCTGCTCTGCAACCCTGAGGTCTCACCTGGCCTACCTACCCAACAGCTTGTTTATCATTCAAATCTTGGCACCATGGGGAGTGCTATACACTGGGGATTACAGTGCTTTCAGAAAACCCAGTAATGGTGCACAGGGCAAAGAAACTTGATTTAGTTGTGAAAAAAATCTGGATTCAAATCTTCACACTGTTACTGCTTCAAAAGTGGTTTTCCAGCTCTAATGTGCAGAGACCAGTTCAAAAGGCCTGAATGGGGCCTGAGAGTGTGCATTCCTCATAAGCACTCAGGTGATGTCAGTGCAGCTCACTGTGGACCACACTGAGGGGCCAGATCCTGTAAGACAATGAGGTCTATGAGCCTCAGTTTCTTTGTCTGTGAAATAAGGTGACAAATGAAAGGTGATTTAGTGTCCTCTCTGAGAATCAGATTTTACATAATCTAATTTTAAAACAGATTTTTTAAAATTAATTTTTCTTGGAAGATCAGTTAGCAGGCTCCCATTAGTTTGTCATAGAGAATTTAACTGATATAAGTCTTAAGTCATCTGTTTTCTTTGAGTAAATAGTTATTGGGTAGGGGAGTTTCTATAAGAGGTGGAGATGCTCTATGGTGATAGGGGTCCAGGTTATTGGGGCACACTGCAGGTGTTGGTGGATGATTTAGTTAAGAGCCATGTTGCAAGATGACGCATCAAAGGAGGCATCAAATATGGGCAATGAGAGCAGGGAGTCTAGGGATGGGGCTGCCTGAAGAGGAGAGAAGACTCTTCATAGTCCTATATGTATTGCAGGACCTGAGTAGGAGAGGGATTTTATATTGCATTTTAAATTTTAGCAACATTTATAAACACTGTCTGGAAAAGTATACTATAGGATTAATGTGTTCTTTGTCTCTAATTCATTCTCTTAACAGAATTTATTAAACTTCCATTGCTATTATGTTTCAAACCCTGAAGGTACAGTGTAAAAATAGATACCATATCCCTATACCTATGGCACTTACACTAGCTCTCATGGCTTATCATCAAGAAGACTACTATAGGGTCTGGGGTTGTGGCTCAGTGGTGGAATGCTTGCCTAGCACATGTGAGGCTCTGGTTTCGATCCTCAGCACCACATAAAGATAAATAAATAAAATAGAAGTATTGTATCTATCTACAACTACAAAGAACAAAAATAAAATAAAAATTAAGAGTACTATAGAACAAACAATATAAAACAATTTTTGAAGGATTTTAAAACCTTCTTAAAGATCACCATATTTGTGGTGTATCTTGGACTGCCATAACAAAATAACATGGTCAGCAGGGTGGCTTAAAAGGAAACTTATTTTTTTCACAGTTCTGGAGACTAAATGTCCAAGATCTTGGTGTTGGCAGATTTGGTTTCTCCTAAGGCTCCTGCCCTTGGTTTGCAGATGGCTGTCTTGTTGTGTCCTCAGAGAGCCTCTTCATAATAAATCTGCATTCCTAGTTTCTTTTTTTCTTCTTATAAGGACATCAGTCATTTAGTATTAAAGCTCTACCCTTAAGGTTTCCTTTAAACTTAATGACTTCTTTAAAGGCACTATCTCCAAATAGAACTACATTGGTGTTTAGGGCTTCACAACTATAACAACATCAATGTACAGGGGTAAATTTGGTTGAAATTTCAGCTTTCTGGTTTATCAACTATTTAACTTTGGTCAAGTTCCTTAACCTCTTGAAAACTCAGTTTCTTCTTTTGTGAAAGCAACTAATAATACATTTATTCAACTATGATAAGAGGAAGCTTTAGGTAATGTCTTTTAAAATGCTTAAAGGTGCCCAGTTGCTAGGCAGGGCCTCAATCTCAGTGCCTACATCTTTCTTTAAATGCTGACTGAAGTTATTTGCTTTTTGCTATCTTTGGACAATGCATGACTCTTTATTACCTTTTCCATGGAATCTACTAATAAGTTTGATATTTTTTTTCCCTCTGAACTTCATTCTTCCCATGTTCTCTATCTCTATGTTCAGAAACAACATATCTATTAGAAACTTCACTTCTAGCCTTAAAAATAGAGAATTAAGGATAGAAAAATACTGAGATGCTCAAGAACCTCTGAAGTGGGATAAGGTAATAATACCAGTTCCCAAAACCAACAAATAAGAAATTTGGTTTGCAGTTGCCCCTTTACACAATGTATGGGGCTTAATACAGAGTAAGCTAGTCAGAAAAAAAGAACAAAAATAAAATTATAGTCATTGAGGCAAGTAAGAATGATTTCAGTGATTTTTTTAAAGATATGAACTACTTTCTATGTTACCAAATTAAGATGCTGTATACAGAAGTATTTGACCCACAATAAATAATTCTTTAAAAAGTGCACTTTACCTAATGCAATGCAAAACTTAAAAATAGAATTTCTTTTACAGTGAATTTTTATACAACATGCCTACAATGGCACTGAATCAATACTGTGATGAAAAACCTCTGTTTCTTTGTTGAGTCTGGTGTCTGTCAGTAGGTTTCTAGGGGCATCTGATCATTATTTAAGCTTAAACTCAATTATTCAAAAATGCCCTGTGGCCCTAGCAGCAGAGCATAGCAGCAAGAACTTACTAAACTGCTTAGTATTGGGTGAGGAGTTTTATTTTCCAACTTTCAGGGTGAAATGTTCAAGGCATCTGAGCAAAAATCATGTACCGCGTTAACCATGTACAGTGCATATGAAATCTGTTTTGTTAATGGGCACAATGGTATTATATTTAACTCTGGGAATATTTCCGAAAGAAATCAACAAGCAGCATTTAGATTATACAAAGGAGACTGTGCCTAAATTCCTTTGCTTCTCAGTCATTCCCTTTCCATTTTAAATACCTTCACATCCACTTTGAGGACAGGTAGCTTAATCTCTATCATGTGCGGCTTTTCAGAGCATTAGCTTTGTTTCAAGTGCCAGTGATTGAGCTTTGCTGCATGTGCTTGGCAGAGTCTGCAAAGGCCCACGTTCATTCAGGAAACTCCAGTTGAACTAGATCCATATGTTGCTTAAAAAAAATGTAGCTGTCTGATTGGAGGTAGTTTCTGGCTTCCAGCATTATCACAGATGATTTTTGTTCTTTGATGTGCTGCTAAATAGAAAGTAATGTTAGAACCAGAACTCTGGGATTTTTTTTTTCTCCTTGTTTAACGTTTATTGCGAGCTTACTATTTCAGCATTGAGTTGTACTATGTGAAGCACTCCACATGCATTGACTAATTGAATGCTAACAATAATCCTATGAGGAAGATCTTCATGGAGGGGGCAGAATTTGAATCCATTAATAAACTTAATCAAGTCTGAATCGTTTGCAAGTGGATGTCCTGGTTTTCAAGGTCTCAAACTCTCAAATCAACACAATTGATAAGTGCTGTTGTACCTAATGGGGATGATCCCCTTGCCAGTGCCACCACCTAGAAGCAGAGGAAGCTTTGCCCAAAGATTGGTTCCTTGTCACATCTGGTAAGAATAAAAGTGAAACTGACAAATTCTCCAAATCCAGGGAGAGTGGGAATCTCCAGATAGAAATTACTACTAGGTAAATTATTGGAAGCCATTCTTTCTTAGAACAACTTCTCCTGGTAAGGCTAACTTAGAAATCAAAATGCCTAAAACACCTTTCCAGTCTTACTGTGGCTTCACCTTTCTTGGTAACCCTTTTTCCCCAGATTGAGTTCTTTCTTTGTACCATTTGCAAGTAAAATCCTTTCTCAGTGAAATTAATGCTTCTCAAATTATGTGCGAAGGAAAAGGTTTTGTTTACTCATGTTTTATTTCCCATCTGTCACATTATAAAGCAATACTTTTGTAAGATGCAATAAATACAAATGACTAAAAAAATGAGATACAAAAGAGACATAGTAAAAAATAACCCTAGTCATTTTTCATTAGATTCAGTAGAGCATTCTCTATTCTTATCCTCAGGCAGAAGCTGGAATCCTTCATGAATGCTCGTTCTTAAGAGTTAGACTGGTTAGACTCCCCAAGTGCCCAACTGGAAGAAGTCTCCTTGGGTTAAGTTTTGATGGTGACCACACAAAGCGTCAGCTCAGATAGTTCCTCTGAGACATGGTTTTGCCTTCCCTGCTCTAGAATTTTTAAACTGTGTGTAAGAATAAATCATTCCAGGGTCTGGGGCTGTAGTTTAATGACAGAGCACTTGCCTAGTTTGCACAAGACCCTTGGTTTGATCCTCAGCACCACAGAAACATTTTATTATTATTATTATTTTAAAACCCCTCGGATAGCAGAAGTTACACACTGGCAGGCCAGGAACAGCCTTCAGCACAGATAGGTTTATTTTAGCCTAGTCTAAGATTTTTTTAAAATGTGAATTCTTTATCAATATTAAATATTGAAATGTTGCACCTTAGAACACTATATTTAGGACTACTAATGAAATATCATTCCATCATTTCCTTATGACAAAAAGTGATTGAAACTGTGTAGACCCTGCCCTTTTAGACAGGGCAAAGACATTCTATTCAACCACAGTTCCAACCAGAGGACCCCCATCCCCACCCTATGCCTCTGCCATTTACCTTACATTATGTCACAGTATGTTACCAGGCTGGCCTTGGGAGTCATCCAAACACCTTTAGCACTAATCTACACCCCTCTCTATGCAAGTCTCTCCAATTTTTTTTAATACCTTGTCCCTGTCCAGGAACTCTGCTTGGTCCAAATATGTCTAATTTGTCAACCCATCTCTTCAACAGCAAGAAAATTTGTCATACAATGTTGACACTTAAATTATTTCAGCTCCAGATCTGAGGAAATATCTTAGGGGAGAAAGTTGCAGTTGTTATTATTATTTTTTGAATTATAAATTAACATAATGAATATTGTCCAGTGACACATTTATGGGCAATTAACTTACTGGAAACTCTGATCATTTTGTAAACTTCTAGTCACACTTTTATTTTCTTGTCCATTTTTTTATGTGGTCAAATTCAGAGTAAACAATTAAAAAGACAAAAAACAAAGAACCACTGAAGGCCACCAAGGGCTTGCCCTAAAGGTTTCCAAAAGCACAGAGGCCTCTGGATAATAGAGCATGCAGGAAATATCTGTGTTCTTGCAAAATCCTGAGTTGGTCCTGGATTTTTTACCATTTTAAAAATTCTAATTCACAGTGGAATGAGCAAACTGTGAAAATGATGCTTTTGAAATGTTATACCCATCTCTCAGCTGCTCAGAATCTGTTTCAAAGGAAGTGAGCAATTGGGAGGGTGAGTATATGCAAAAATGGTGCTCACATATTTATCCAGCACAATGAGTCAGCTCTCCCTGCTGCCCCTGTCTGCCAATGGGCAGTGCCAAACCAAGGTTTTCAGGAACTGTTACTCAAGGACCCTGCTTTTAGTACATGGAAGTTGTCTATGTTCTTGTTCTTGTTTGTTTTGTAGAGATGCCCATATTTATATGATGTCCTTTGATCTTTTATTTTGCCACTGATGATATATAATTATTTCTTTTTTTAAATCATTAACATGAGTTGCAGACTTTCTTTTGATGTGTTAAGGATATATATATATATATATATATATATATATATATATATATATATATAGTGAGGTGAAGCAAAAAATGGGAAAAACCACAAAAAGTTTTTCCTGGCTCTGTCACTAACATTTGTGAAACTGAGGGAAGAACCATGCTTAAGAATAGGTTGATAGCAAAGTCAGGCATGGTGGTGCATGCCCTTAATCCCAACATCTCAGAAAGCTGAGGCAGGAGGATTGCAAGTTCAAAGCCAGCCTAAGCAACTAAGCGAAGCCCTAAGCAACTTAGGAAGATCCTGTCTCAAAATGAAAAATAAAAAGGGCTTGGGATGTGACTTAGTCCTTAAGTGCCCCTGGGTTAAGTCCCTCACATCTAAATAAATAAATAATAGATTAGGTTAATAGCAGCATTGACTATTCAGCTGTCAGAGTTATTTAGATAAATTCGGGAGAAAGGCAGTGTTGCTAAAAATGATGTTTGGTCATATTCCAAATAAAAAGCAAGACAAGTAGCACAATTTCTATAAGACTTAAAATCACCACACTACAGTGATGCAGCCACATCAATGTTTATGGCAGCTAATTAATTTTCAATAGCTAAAGTATGGAACCAACCTAAATACCCTTCAACAGATGAATGGATAAAGAAAATGTGGTATATATGCACAATGGAATATTACTTGGCCATAAAGAAAAGTGACTTTATGACATTTGCCAGTAAATGGAAGAATCTGGAGACTATTATGCTAAATAAAATAAACCAGTTCCCCAAACCACAAGTTGAAAATTCTCTCTGATATGTGGATGCTAACACATAACAAGGGGTGGGGGGATAGAAGTTCACTGGATTAAACAAAGGGGAATGAAGGGGAGTAAGGGGCGACAGGAATAGGAAAGACAGTGGAATATCTAACACAACTTCCTATGTACATATATGAATCCACCACAATGAATCTCCACATCATGCACACTATAAGACTGAGATCCCAAATAGATAAGAATTACTCCATGTTTGTATAAATATGTCAGAATATACTCTACTGTCATGTTTATCTGAAAAGAACAATTTTTTAAGTAATAATAAAAATAGAAAGTACTTTTCTCCCACTTCTACTCTCTGTGCTCCGTCACTAACGGTTGACACAGGTTTACACATTATCCCTTACCCTCTTTCATTATCCGTAAGGGAGATTGCAACATGTTCTGCTTTCAGATGTGAATGGTGTTATGTGGAGGGAAAGTTTCTTAAAATAGATATTTAACAACTATGTATTGGCCTTTACTTTTCTATTAGAGTTTCTCCTTTGCTCTGCAGAGAGAGTATCTCCCTAAGTATTTTAGAAGCCTTGGGTAATGACGTTCCCACTCTCTCCTCTCCTCCACACCTTCTGGGCATCCTCTTGGATTTCCATTTTTGCTTTTTCTTCCATCTTGCTCTATACAGTCATGCATGGCTTAACAATGAGGGTATGTTATGAACAATGCATCTGCCTTGTTATGTGATTTTCTCTCTGTGCAAACATCATAGTAGTGTGTATTTACACAAATCTACATAGCATAGGTAGATCACTCAGGATGGCCTTGGGGTACAGTGAAGAGATGTGATAAACAAGGTAAATGAGGTCCCTGCCTGCATAACACAGCAGACTTTTTTTTTTACAGTAAAATTATTTTAATATAAATGTGAGGACTCTAAAATAACAAAAAGTGTAGTTTAGTAAGTTCATAAATCAGCAACATAATCATTTATTTTCATTATCAAGTGTTAGGTACTGTAGCGCATTTGATGTGCTATGCTTTTGCATGATTGACAGCACAGTAGGTTTGTGTAACTGCATTGTCATGAACACATTCGTCACATATTTGCTATGACATGATGATGATTACAGTGTTACTAAGTGATAGGAATTTTTCTGCTCCATTATAATCCTATTGGACCACTGACATAGATGCTGTCATTGACCAAAACACCATTGTGTTTTTCCTTTAATTCCTATGGTAAAAGAATTTAAATAAAAAATAAGGGACTCCAAAACAAATAAGCATAGCTATTTACAATTTAAATAAAGAGTAGTAATTATCTGAAGATAAAAATACAGTGATCCAGAAATGAAGATCGTACATAGAGTACATGTAGTTACCATTTTACCATTTTTGGCTTTGGTATTTCCAGCAGCCAATATAGGGAAGGCAGCACTCTTATTTATATGTTTCTCAGTGTTTCTAGGACAGGATTCCTCAACTTGGGCATTACTGACATTTTGAATCAGACAATTCTTTGTCCTGGGGGTTGTCTTGTTGCAGGTCATATTTTAGCACTATTCCTGGCTTTCACCCAGAAACCAGTAGCACACCTCCCGGCTCAGTCATAACAACAAAAAATGTATCCAGAAATTGCCAAATGACCCCTGAGAGGTGAAACCACCTTCACTGAGAACCACTGCTGTAGAATGATGGCAAACAAATTACAACACTCAGGAAAAGCATAATTATATCAGGTACAACTTGAAACATTTGACTTTTTAATTACTTTAACAATTGTAAGAGGATGAAATTTAATAATTCTGAAGATAAGGCATTTATGTAGGCCTTAGGAAATAATTAGGAAACTCTGTAGAGGCTGCAAATATGATTATAATGTGATTTTAGTAAGTCATTTTAGGGGCTGGGGTTGTGGCTTAGAAGAAGAGCTCTCCCCTAGCATGCATGAGGCACTGGATGCACAATCCTCAGCACACATAAAAGTAAAATAAAGGTATTGTGTCCATCTACAACTAAAAAAATAATATTTTTAAAGGAGTCATTTTTATTCATTTTAATTTTTAAATTTTGATTTTACTAGCATGAAAATCAATATGGGTTAAGAGCTCATACTCTTCTAGATTCTCATTCCAGTTTCTTTAATTACAAGCTGAATCTTCTCTGTGAATTGTGTATGTGAAACTGCTCATTGAGAAAACTTCTGTCAATGGCAGTGGTAAAAATGGTATGAGTTAATATAGGTAAAGAGGATTGCACAGTGCTGGTAGTATAATAAGTTCTCCATGACTGTTAGATAACTATCATTACTGTTATTGGCTTTGTTATTCCTAAACAGTAGAAAATTGAACAGAACTTTATAGTAGGGGATGTACAATGAAACATACTATCCATCTTAGTTTTCTAACTTTCTCTGCTGAATTTGAGTGGGTGAAGTCCCATTTCTACTCTCTGTGCTTCACCACTAATGGTTGACACAGGTTACACGTTATCCCTTACTCTCTTTCACTATCCATGAGGGAGATTGCAACATGTTCTGCTTTCAGATGTGAATGGTGTTATGTAGAGGGAACGTTTCTTAAAATAGTTATTTAACAACTATGTATTGGCCTTTACTTTTCTCCTATTAGAGTTCCTCCTTTGCTCCATAGAGTGAGTATCTCCCTAAGTATTTTAGAAGCCTTGGGTAATGAATAATAGGAATAATACCATATGTTTCTCTCTTCCTCCCTTCCTTCTTTTGTTCCTTCTTTCCCTTCCTTCCCTTTTCATATCAATGAGTCCTGCTGTCCACTGTTGATGTATGGTATCAATATTCATGCATCTTGGCAATGCCAGTTGCTCTGGATTCTCTAAAGTTAAGACAAGTGGAGAATCTGCCTCTCTCCCTCCTTTAAGCTTATAGTATTTTAAAAATAGGTTCCAAAGCTTTCTACTTTATTCTCATTTGTAGAGAAAAATAATTTGCCTGTTTCAGTTTACTTGCTATCAAACATTTTTTTCAATCCCTGTTTTTTTGTTTGTTTGTTTGTTCTAATTAGTTATATAGGACAGCAGAATGCATTCCAACTTATTGTATACAAATGGAGCACAACTGCTCATTTCTCTGACTGCACATGATGCAGAGTCACACCGTTCATGCAGTCACACATGTATAATGTTCATCTCATTCCACCATCCTTCCCACCCCTACATTCCCTCCCCGCCCCTCACTCCCCCCCTGCCCAATCCAAAGTTCCTCCATTCTTCCCTACTCTCTCTGATTATGGATCATTATCTGCATATCAGAGAAAACATTTGGCCTTTGATTTGGGGGGAATGGCTTATTTAACTTAACATGACTATCAAACATTTCTGACAATGTAACTAATGTACAAAACACAAAGCCAGTTTTATTGGTCTGCTGAGTATTGGTTTTACTTATAACCATATTTCTCTCCACTCATCCTTTTCTACCCTACTAAGTAGACTTGTGTTACTGAGGGCATGGGCTGGGGGGACCTCAGTGACAGACTGCTGCCTTTGGAATTGTGCCTTTCCCACTGATGTCTAAATCTTCCTGGAAGGTTAAGCTCATACAACTCTTACAAAAATGTAGTTCCACCCTATCTCACTAAGTTTGTTGGATTCCTCTCTCAAAAAGCCTTTTTGTGGGCTGTCTCCCTTATCACATCTGAACTGTAAATTTGGAACCATGTTAGATTCAGGCCCTCCTACATATTGATAAAGTGAGTTGAACTTAGGGGGACTATTTTGAGATTAATAGTTTTTCATTCCAGCAATAAAATAAGGTTTCTGTAGACAGATTACTGGGCAGACTACTTTATGTTTTGAACATTTAATTACATTGTCAGAAATATTTCATAATTGAAAATACTTTCTTTTCCCTTATTTTTGAATGACATATAAACACAAAGTTGGTAAAGATGCCTGAGGAATTTCAAAGGGGCAGTAATTGGGATATTGCCATATTAATTCTAACATACACTTATACCCTGCTCGCCCACGTAAGCGTGGGAACTTCTTAGGAACTTCTGTTTAGAATCCTGGCTAGATTTCTCCTCTGCTATCCAACAGACTACACTCCTGACCTTGAAAATGAGACAACCTTATCCACACTTCCTCAGGGGTAAGATGAATACATCTTGTCTTTCTCCTCCCAACTACACTGCTCTTCTCTCCAGTTAAAATATGTCAGTCCCTTCCAGTTTAAACAACCTCCTTTCGGTTTAAAAATTCTGTCTGTTATAGATCAACTTTTATTGCCAGGATGACTCTCTTTAAGTAGTTGCTCAGTCGCTCAGATTTTCCTCTCATGGTGGCATTTCGATACCTAAAGAAGGGATGGAGACCTGATGGGGTCCTTGGATCCTCTAGCTATTCTTTGCATATTCAGGTTTCATGTCAGTCTCCCAATGTTGCCTTGCTCTCTCTCTCTCTTTGAAGCTGAGTTTGCCAGGGGATTAACTCCTGATTTTAGCTTTTTCCACAAACTGAAGCTTGTCAGGGCCCCTGGGCTCCAGCATCCTCTCCTTGACTCATGTTGGTGCTGACGGCCCCCTCTGCCTCCCCCATGGGCTGTGCTTGGCCCCAACCATAGTTAGTCCATTCCATAGGCTCTCCCAGGGCATGCCCCTTGAGGATTGTGGGAAATTGAGGCTTCCATTTGTGCGACACAAGAACCAAAAACACCTTAGTAATGCTTCAGTCTGAACTTCTATTCTTTTTTCCACACTGCTCTACAGTCTATTAGATGATTCCCAATTTAGTGCAGACAATACTCCAAAGGTCCCTAATGTGAATCAGAGCAAAGACTCACCATTTTGTCAGCTTCCTGAAACATTTGCCTCTTTTGCTCACATACCACTCTCTGCTTCTGTTGCTTTTGGATCTGCATTTCTCAAGTTTCTCAGGACTGGAAGGATGGCTTTTATATTTTCTTTTTTGTCATCGTATCTTAGATGCAGCATAATCAGCAAGCCCAGTACTTGGTGGTCATAGGTAGAAAGAATCTACTCCCTGAACTATCATTATGGAGGCAGTTTCTCATTGCTGTCATTAACATAGGACTGTGATCCTGGGACAACCAGTACTTTTCATTTCTTCTATGTCAATCCTAATCTTCTTTTCAGCTCATGTTGTCCCTTAATTCACACAACACACACACACACACACACACACACACACACACACACACACTCACCCACCAAGAAGATGTTGGAGAACAGATGAAGTGGTGCATGGAAAGAAAAATGATAAAACACTTTTTTTTTCCAAAAAGGAAATCATTCTATTGTTAAAGAGTTTGCTTTGCATATCTTAGTATTATTTCAGAAAGATCTTAGTAACGAGCTAGCTTGGTCAGCATGCCAATCCCCTGCTCCACCTCCATTTTTTCCTCTTTTATTATTCTCACCGACTACATCTTACGTTATTTTTCATATTCACAGCCAAATCTGTACCACTACCCTTCAACTTCCAAAAACTAGAATGCCTGCCAATTTTCTTATTTTAATCTTTCTAGTCTTCGCTTCCACCATCATGGGATTGCTAATTCAGCCCTTTGATTCTGCTTATTTGTAGCCATCTCTTTTAAATAATCCTTGGTCTTGCCCTTCCTTTCCAATCCCCAAATATTATTCCATGGAAAGAACTACTACCAGTGGATAAACTCAACCATTATCCCTTCACAGAGTTTTCCTACTGTTAAGAAATCCTACAGTAATTGCAATCAGAACTCTCAGATGTAGGTGACTCTTTTGATGCTATCACTGATGTAGGAAAAGTGTTTTTGGCAAACTCTTTCACTAATAAGAGGAACATAGAAGAGATATTTATTTTCTACCATTGTGAAGGGAAGAGCAGGAGTAGACAAGGGTGTTTCTTTTAGTCACAAGGATTATAACTTCTGTTTTATCATTGGAGCTCTTCTAACACATGGCAGTGCATGAAGGATAGTTTTTGGTAGTTAATTTGATCCTGCAGCACCATTTGGAATATGATGACTTGAAAAGTATGCTTGCGAACAAGTTTTGGGGGTATGACCTTGCTATAGAGTTAATCATATCCCCTTTAAATTCATATGTTGAAGCTCATAACCTTAATATTATTGTATTTGATAGGATTTTAGGAAGTAGGTTAAATAAGGGCATAAAGATCCCAGTGCAAGAGGAACCCAAACACAAGGCCATGTGAGGACATAATAGAAAGACAGCCATCTTCAAGCCAAGAAGAGACTCTCCCCAGAAACCAGCTCAGGCAGCATTGCTCTTGAACGTCGAGCCTCCAAAATTGTGAAGAGTAGATCGCTGTTGTAGAAGCTGCCTAGTCAATGATATTTTATTATAGCAACCTGAACTAAGACAAACCTGTTCATAAATCCAAAATTCAATATAATGACCCATTTTGATCAGATTATGTCCACCAAACTTGACAGTTATTGACATTTATTTATAAACTAAATGTATATAAAATATAGGTTGATGTAGAATTTAGATAAATATTCTTTATGTGTAAGTAAATGAATGAATGATAAATTCTGTAGGTTCCTAAAGAGAATCCAGTTAGAGATTAACCTACTAAACTTTGGCTAAAGACCAAAACCTCAAGTATGCATTGATTTCCTATGTGCCCAACACTTCTTGAGAACAATAACTATATCTTTATTTAAAAAAAAAAACTTCACTCATAGTAGTAGTATGGAGGCTAGCTGAATTGAAACAAAAACTTTCTTGACTGGTGATTTATACACCAAAATTAATGACAATCATATGGAGTGTTAGCTCTACAAGAATACTTTCAGGAAGACAAGTATGGACAGGCAGGATATCACATAAATTTTTTGTAGCTACTATTGTTCTTAGCTGCTGGAACATTTTTCTAATAAAATATAGTATTAATATTTTTTTGGAAGGAAATTGTGTTAGTTAGGTTTCTGTTACCGTGTCCAAAATACCTGGAGAGAACAACTTAGAGGAGAAAACGTGTATTTTGGCTCATGGTTGCAGAGGGTTAGTTCATGATGGGCTGACTCTGTTGTTCTGGCCCCATGGTGAGATAGAAATCATGGTGGAAGGGTGTGGTGGTAGAGTTCTGCTCAACTCAAGGGGCAGGGAAGCACAGAGAAAAAGGGGAAGAGATTATAGGGAAAATGAATTCTTCCAGGACACAGTCCCAGTGACCCTTCTCTTCCAGCCACACCCACCTGACTACCCAAACAGTCCCTTCAAATTAGGATGGACTTATTAGGTTACAGCTCTCACAATCTATTCATTTTTACCTTTAGAGGACATCCCATATTTAAAGCCTAACAGAAATTCTTCTCTACTGTTTTTAGAAATAGAGGAAGAAAGAAAATTTATATTATAAATGTAATATAAATATATTATATTCAAAAGTGGAAAGGGGTTTAGAATTATATTTGGCTTGGGGGTTACCCAATAAGTCTTTTGGAATTTAGTGATTTGTTTTGTCTTCCCAGTAATTTAACATCTGGTGAGTCCAGGCATTTGTGTGGCAGTGTAGGTCTGTAATGATATGCAAAACCATCCATATAATGTACATTTGGGTTTTGACTTTTTCAATTGACACAGCCATCTTCCTCCAAGATTTATCCACATGAATCCCAAATAAGTATGTACTTACATTGGTTCAGTAAAACTTTTGATTTGAAGGAAAATGGTTAGCATCTAGTGTCCACTTGAGTGATTCCTTCACTCCTGAGTGAGCAGTGAAGACTATGACACAAGCCGAATGTTTTTAGAAAGCCCAGGTTTCTTCAGGGGTGTGGTAAAGGGCTTGTGCTGACAGGGCCTCAGGTTGTGTGAGGGTTTAGAACCAGCAGAGTATGGTGCAGACTGTTATGCTCAGTAGATGGTTTCTAGAACTCCACTGAGTGCCAAGCATTTCAAAATGGGGACAAAAGTAGACAAAATAGAAGTAGCTAACCTTTGCTTATCGCTTACTCATTTTAATCCTGACCGACGTCATATGCACATGGTACTTTTTTAAAAGTTGTCATTTTCACAGGTAAGGGAACCAGGGCACAGAGATATTAATTAACTTCTCTGTGTCATTTAGGTGTAATGATCAAGCCACTATTTTGTCTCTTACAGATCGATTCCAGAGACTTCTCTTTTGACTACTTTTTAGAAATCTTAATTATCTACTTACTTATATAGTCAAGGCTCTTTGTTATTATTTATTTACTTATGGTTCTCATTTACTATTTATTTATTCATTGTTCTTAACAACATTTAAGATGAGAAGAACTGCATGAGAAAAAGAGACAGAGTGAACATACTCAGAAAACTGCTTAGTAATTTGTAAATATATGTTACTTTTATTTATTGTATTTGTTCCATGTGATTAGGCCTCTTGAATCTAATTCTCATTTTTTGATATAAAACTTTTGTTTTTTGCCTCATTTGGGGAGGCTTAACATTCACAAACATTGTATTTCATTTTCTAGTGCTTCACGTGATACATGCATCCTAAAATTGGTGCTGTCTTCCATCTGATACTGCTATTTATTACATTAGAAATACCTTATACAGGGATGGGGATGTGGCTTAAGCGGTAGCGCGCTCGCCTGGCATGCGTGTGACCCGGGTTCGATCCTCAGCATCACATACCAACAAAGATGTTGTGTCCGCCGAGAACTAAAAAATAAATATTAAAAAAAAAATACCTTATACATAAAATATGCAATATATAATAATTATAAACCCCCACCTTTGCACTTTTCATTATATATATATATATAAAATTTCATATATATATAAAATTTCATATATAAAAAAAATTTCATATCACATGCATGAGAAAGATTCCCAATTTATAAAGGGGAATCCAGAATATTGGGGTAGTCTTTTTTTTTAACCTGTATTTCACTTATTTGTTTTATGTGGTACTGAGGATCGAACCCAGAGTTTTGCATATGCGAGGTGAGCACTCTACAGCTGAGCCACAACCCCAGCCCCTGGGGTAGTCTTTTTTGACAATGGTACTCTCTACTATAGGAGGAACTATGCTTTTTACTGACCTATCTACTTTTAATGAAACCAGTGTACAGTGAATCCAGCCAACTGTACTAAATGTTAGAAATCTTAGGCTTCTCCTTTGAAAATCACATTGTGCCTTGCACTACTGTGAGGGTTTTAAGGGTGAAGACCACAGGTTCCTTCCATTGATTCAGAACCTGAGCTGCGGTTGCTACTTCCTACTCACCGACTGCTACTGCTACCTGCCTAAAAATTGTCTTTGGCTCCCTGTAAACCTGCAGTCAGAAAGGTATTTGAATTTTCCCCCTCCAGCACTTGCAAATCCGATTTTTATGTATAACTAAGTGCTCTTAGTTTTTACTCTATCTACTACTGGGGCCTGGTTTCTACCAGGCCTGTAACTAAGCCAGATCCGGCCTATGTAATGCTGTTTGTAATGAGAAATCTAAACAGGGAATGGCAGTGAGGCATGGCAGGAATGTGTTTCCATTGGAGAAGTCAGTGTAGAGAAAAAGTATAAGCAAAGCCATGTCCAGAAGGCCCTCTCAGCTGGGCAAGACGGAAGACTAATGTTATTGTACATAGGCAGTTACCCTGCCAGCCAGCCCTTCCTCACAGATTTGCTTTCTCTCTGTTGCCCTCCTGCCCCCTCCCTCCTTCATCTCTCCCTTCTCTTTCATTTTCTTCTCTCTTTCTACGGACTCCTTGCTGGCTGTTTGCTCAGGTGGACAGTGACACCATTTGGAACGAGCTGCACTCGTCCGGTGCTGCACGCATGGCTGTTGGCTGTGTCATCGAGCTGGCTTCCAGAGTGGCCTCAGGAGAGCTGAAGGTGAGGTCTGGGTTGCATTAAGTGTGGGAAATCCAGAAAAGAAGCTGAAACTGAGATGTTGTTGTTTGGGAATTGTGGGGACTGTGGTGTGGTAATAAAAGGAAGGAGGTGGAGGGAGGAGGGTGGGGAGATGGCCACTAAGGTGTGATAATAAACTCCTCTGTAGGTAGACAGCAGCTGATCCTGCTCTTAGGGCCTTCCTCTCCTGGAGTATATTCTGTGGTCAGGGCACACTGGTATGTTTTTAAGAGCATAGAAATGGTGAGTAAAGTCATGGTCTAGGTTAAAAATACCCTTAGTGTATACATATCTGTCATGCCATCCTGGGATTCTTTTTTGAAACAATTTTAAAAATATGATTACTGAGTAGTATGTATAAGCTCAGAATACCACCCAGAGAGAGGAGGGGGGAGAAAGGTAAATACCAGACGGGAAGGATTGGGAGGAAGAAGGAAATTGTTGATTAGGAGGGTAATGATCCAGAGTATGTTTTTCCATGAAAGAACTTCAAAAATGAGCTATGCTTTATTGTTCTTTTCTTTTTATGGTCTCTTCTTTTCTACATCATATGAAACGAACAATGTCTAAACCCCAACGTTTCCCAGTCTAAACAATTTATAAAAGCCAGAGACCTGACAGACGTTGACATTTTATTTGGTATTTTAACAGTGCTATTTAAAGGTATGCCATGTGTGCCTTGAATGCAGTTACCCCAATAAACTTTGTTGGTGCTAACACAGCTTTATAATGCACTAGTTCACACACTTCATAACCCAATCTGGATGGTGATTGATCCGGTATTTTTAGCAATTGTGGGGCTTAAGGGAAATATATTATGACCAAGAACACATGCGTTGTGAGTTTTGTTAATCTAAGGTAAAAATCTAATTAGGATATTTTTCTTTATGTGTAATGAATTTTTATTCAATTACACCTGATTCTTCCTTCTACTTAGGTTTTAAAATGTAGGACTGGAATGCACACTTTACAATGCATCATCTGTCCCAGCAGTCACAATTTGCAGAAATAAAATTTTGATGAGATGGGCTGTATTAACAACAACAATAACAAAAAAAAAGAGCTGCCTCTGTAAATTCAACATGATCAGTGTGAGGACGCTAACTGCTCATCTTGGGGGTTTTTGGAGCCATTAACCTGGTAGTTAGTATTCAGGCTTTACCTTTAGTAATGAGAAGTTAAAAAGTGGAAGGGAATCAGCTCCATGCGCAGGTTTTGACTATCTCCCAGTAGCACTTTAAGAATAATTCTTCCTGTGAGTAATGTTATATACTATAATAAGTTGGCATTTTAAAAGAAGAACATTTGAGGGCCTTATTTTCAGGAGAATTCAAATGACAGACAATAACCAGAACACAAAATTATAATGTTTTATATTAAGTTGGCATAATCTCACATGATTATATTAGCATTCAAAATTCTAATTGTTTTAAGTTTATGGAAGTTTAAGCAATAATTCAGAAACCTTTTCAAGTAGAATACCCACATAATATTTACATTAATCAAAATCATCATTAGCCTCATTGTGTGGAATGGACAGATTTATATACCAAAAACAAAACTGAATTCCACCTTTTTAGCAGGTAAGTATTTAAAATGGCCATTTACAAACTAAGTATCAACAAAATATAATATGGACATGCTGATCACCAGCTGTACCAATGCTGGCTCTTTATGTTAAGAAGAAGGATTTGTAGAAATGGTTTATCACTCTCTAGTTAAGGAATCAGCAAATGTGGTTAAAAGAGAAAGGAAAGAACTAGTTTCAGAGTCAAGAAATTTTGGTCCACAATACCTCTTAAATACTGTGCCATATTTGACAAATCATGTAACTTCTTTGGCTTCAGTTTCCTGTTCTGCAAATTCATCAAGTGAAATTGATAATGTTGAAAGTTGTCTGTGTCATGAACTCTAGCTATTTGTGAATGAAAAGTGATCAGAGAGTCTCAATTATGCACACTGAGACATATCAAATAGTTGGTATTCCAAAATGAAGTCCAGCATGTTTTGATGAAATCCAAGATTTTTGAGTTGAATTACCTTTCTGGTTGTCGAGATCAGAGTAAAAATCTAATACAGCAGGACCATACCAGAGGCACTGGTACCTATCCTGATGGGCCAAGACAAAACACCTACTTTGTGGAGAGTTTGTGTAGGTCACTGTGGGAAGGGTAGAAATCACAGATGATTTGGAGCCAGTGAAGAACCCAAATAACTTAAGTAGAGGGCCATGTTTGGGGACCCCTATTCAACCCTGTCTACCTGTCAATGTCTACCTGTCTCAGATGCCAGTGCACAGGTGGAGTACCTGTTGGCCAGGTACACTATTACTCATCACTTCATTCAGATTTCAGAAGGACATAGGGATGCTTATTTGAGGATGCTGATAAGTAACCCTCTGCTAAGTATATAAAAAAAAAGCATTTTGTTTTTCATATTTTGCATCTACATCCAATTCTCAAATGCTCTACCCCGTTCTTCCTGTAAATCAATACTGTAATGAAATGGCATTGTCATATTATAATAGTGCTTCTTTGGAGATTGTTCTAATTTTTTTTAATTAAAAATAATTAAGATCCATATTTCAAATAAGGTGAGCTTGGGTGGGGTGCTGTCTTGAGAGATGAAGGATAGCTAGGGAGAGGTCACTGAACTCATGAAGGATGCAAACCTAGAAGATTAGAAACAGAAATATGGAGCAGAAATAATATGTAAAAGGCGAATAGTCTTTCAACTTATAAATAAAAGTTGGTTCAATATTTATTTATTTATTTATTTTTATTTACAAAGAAAGGAAAATGACAAATACAATTACTTAGAACTTTTGCTTGATGCTGTACTGACCATGACCATCCTCCACATGTCTGACAGACTCTTTTCTTTCTTCACCTGGAAATACTAAAGAATTAGAAGAATGAGATAAGCAATGAGGCGGGTTTCATGTTGACATTTAAATATAACATAATGCAGCAAACTAGAGCAGTAAATCAGCATACTTTAGGCACAGAATGGAAATTCTCAGTGAAGTTCAGTAGAAAAAATGGGAACTTTCAAGGTTTCTAGGTTTTTACAATTTATTAATACACACACACACACACACACACACACACACACAAGCACATGAATGCAGATGGAATAATTCCTTAAATCTACAGATGCCTCATTTAGCTGTTTATCAAATTTTGGTATCCAGAAGCACAAATATTCTGAAAATGCTGAATTTTTCCATATATGGGAAAATAGATATCTTAAAATACTTGCTTTGTGTGTTTTATGACATTTTAGAAAGTACATATGGAACAGAAATAATCTCTAAAAGGTGAACACTCTTTCAACTTATAAATAAAAATTGGTTCAATATTTATGAAGATTTATTGTAAAACTTCAATTTGGTGCTATTTTTAAGATGTTACAGTCTGTAAAAAGAAGTTAAAATTGCTTTAGCTCTCTGTACATTTTGCCAAACAAAACAAAACAACTTTCCCCTAAAACATACAAAAACCACAAGATACCTAGCTATCTGAATGATGGATAGATTTCTTTAATGTTCAAATGGAAATTGTGATGTCATGTTGCTAATAACACCTGCTCCTCATTGGATACCTGCTGTGGGTTGGGCAGTGAATATGTAACTTGTAACATTCTTACAATGTTCTCTTCAAGTAAAGGCCACGAACAGAATACTGGCTGAAGACATGAAATGACCTTTTCAGATCCTGCATATAGGATGATAAATCAGAAGTCTATAAATCTCATAATTCTCTGTTTACTTACAGCCACTACATCAGGATTTTTGTGTTCAGGTAGCTCAAATATAATAAGAATAAATAGGATTAAAATCATCTGTTTTAAATGGTCTATAACCTTTCTTTTTAGTGTTATAAAATGTTCAATCAGTACAAAAAGACAAGTTACTTCTTAAATCACAAAACATTATAATAAATAAATATCTATGAAATCTTCATCCAACTTAAGAAATAGAATTTTGCTCACACTCTTAATGTTATCTCAGTATTTATGCCTATCTTTCTGAACCACAGATAGCTATTAATCTATTGAATTTTAAAAATTATTCCTTTTCTTTTTTTACCACTTTTGAACTTGTTTTCTGTTTTTATAAAAATGGAATATTTGTATTATTTTTCAGCTTTCTTTTCCCCTTTAAAATTGTTATGAGGATTTGTCCTCATGGATATACGTTTATGATTCATTTGTTTTCATTGCTATAAAATATTCCCCTTGTCAATCAGAATTTGTTTATTCAGTCTTTTGTTGGACATTTTAATTGCTTCTAGCATTTTTGTCTTTGAACAGTGCTCCATGAACACTCTAACATGCCTGCTCTTTTACTCTGCTATAACTAAAATAATTGGCTACTAGGCTAGCCATATAACATATTTCAGTAAGTAATGCCACGTGGAATTCCAAAATAATTTTCCCACAATGACATCTTTATAAATGGTAGCCTAACCCTCTGATAATTCTCTCCTCCATAAAAGCAATGACAAAACTGGCAAAAGTTGTCAGGATGATTTTTTTCTTCAAAAATCTGGAAATTAATGAAAGGCCCACAACAACTCAGTAAGTGCATTGCAGAAAACAAACTGACGAATGTTAACATGAACAATGAGCTTTGTGGTGGTTTAAATCACCCTGTTCCCATCTTTCCCTTTACAGTACCACAGTAAACTTAATAAATAACAGTCTGCATTCTCAGTGAAAACCAGTAATTTGGTAGTCTCTGAGGGGATATAATGAGATTGGAGAATCTTCAAAGTCTCATTTCTAAAGAATTGTCATTATTTGTCCTGTCTGGTGCTCCTTGCAAGACCCACTTGCAAACTGTCTTTATTTGATGGTGGGGTTCATGCAGAAGCACTTGTTGAAAAAAATAAATGTAATTGATAAACTTTGCCTGAGGTGGTGGATAACAGTGGGGTAAATAGTGGACAACCAAAAGCTTCAGTGGAAAAACTTAAGAATGAGAAGTACAAAAGAACTATGAAAAGTTCCATCCAATACCTAAGAATCTAGACTGGACTGTCATTTGCATGATAAAGCTATGTGCACACTCAGGATAAGTAAAAGACTTGAGAAAGCCCTGACCTCTTACCTCAAGCTGAAAGGGAGGTTCTGCTTGAACAGAGAGTGAAGGCCAAGGTGGAGGCCAAGGACTGATTAAATATTGAAGGATATATAAGCTAATACACACACACACACACACACACACACACACACACACACTTTGCAAAGACTGGAGGACTATTTGTTACTAGTTCAGGGCATTTAAAGAAATCTCTGTCCAGTCATTAAATGACAGACTCCATTCTCCATTGCCACATAAAACATAAAACACAAACTTGGTACAATTAGTTCAGAAAAGTCACCCAGCAAAATAATAACAAATAATAATAAAAAATCCCTGGGGAGAGATGAGATTCCATACTATTTGTTTACAATATCCATTTTTCAACAAGAAAGCATGATTTACACAAAGAAACAAGAAAGTAGGACCATACACAAGAATAAACAGAGCTAATAACTGTCCCTGAGGTAGCTCGGGTATCAGACTTGTTAGACAAAGGTGGTCAGGGATTTTTAATATTTTCAAAGAAATAATTCAAAACATTTTTAAAAGATGGTATGAGAATATATGTCTCTAAAATATAATATTAACAAAAAGAAACTGGAAAAAAGAACTAAATAGGAATTATGATATTGATAAGTACAGTGGACACACATGAAACATTTACTTGAGGAACTCATGAGACATGAGCTGGCAGCAAGAAATTCAGCAAACTTGAAGATGGCAAAATGAGAGAGTTCAGTCTCAAAAACAGAAAGAGGATGAAGAAATACTAACAGAGTTAAAGACCCATGAAACATGTTCAAGTATACCAATATATGCAAAATAGGAGTACTAAGAAGAGAAAGAAAAGGGACAAAAGAATATTAAGACACAATGGTTTTCATTGTTTTTCTTCCTAAATCTCATTTATAAAAAGTTAGTCTATATATCCAAGAAACTCGATGAACTCAAAGCAGGATAAACTCAGAGATCCACATCTAGACACATTGTTCTTAAACTGTTGAAAGCCAAAGGTAATTCGGAAATCTTGAAAACCAAAAGAGGGGAGCAGCTCATTCTCCAGTCCTCTGTAAGATTAACACTGACATTTCATCAGAAACCATGAAAGCCAGAGGGCAGTGTGGTGACATACTCAAAGGGCTAAAAAAGAAAAAGACCATCAACCAAAGAATTCTACATCCAGTAAAACTATCCTTCAAAAATGAAGTTGAAGTTGGGCTTGGATGTGTTTCAGTGGTAGAGCATTTTCCTCATATGTAGAAGTTCCTGGGTTTAATCACTAGCACTGAAAAACAAACAAACAAACAAACAATGTTCCCAAGAATGCAAAATAAAGAATTCATTGCTAGTTAACTAGTGTTATGGAAATGATGAAGGAAGTCATTGGGACTGAAATGAAAGGACTTTACACTACACGGTAATTTGAATCCCCAAGAAGAGATAAAGAGTACCAATAAAAGTATAAACACAGGTAAATACAAATTATGGTGTAAATGTGTTTTTTGTTTGTAATTCTTTTTCTCTTCTCAGAAATAATTATAAGCCTGTGTTTATGTGCATGTTGTATATAAAGATATAATTTGTATGACAATAAGAGCACAAAAGAAGGCATGGGAGATGGAGCTACATAACAACAAAGCAGAATTTTTGGCTACATAACCACAAAGCAAATTTAGGATGGTGCCTAAGCTTGATTGTTAAAAGTTAAATGTTAATTGTAATCCACATGGTAACCACTAAGAAAATAATAAGCAAGCAAGCAAGAAATAAAGAAGAAAGGATGAACAAGAAAGCTAAAAGAGAACATTGAAGAATGTCTATTTAACTCAAAAAAATGCAGACATGGAAAAATAGCCGAATAACAATAATGAGAAGACAGTGTGGAGAATAAATTCCAAAGTCTTTTCTGCCAATTTTCACCCCTACCACCAACACAAAGGACTTCCCAATACTCTTCATTCTTGTCTATATTTGGAATTTTAAAATTTTTAAGTGTTTGCCAATCTTGTGGGTGTAAAAACTATCTTAAAATGTTTTAAATTTGTATCTCCTAAGCATTATTTTCCATTTAGGTTGCATATAATATTAAATGCTTTATGTGTCTTTTACTTAGTTTTACATTTCTAATTAATCTTTAAAAAAAATTTAAAGGTGTTCTGAATACTGGTACCCTATCACATTTCAGTTTGGTGGCTATATTTAATTTTTTTAAATTATGTATTCCTAGAAGACATTTTCTATTTTTTTCATTGTTATTCTGGTTTAAGTCTGGCTTTAGATTTTCTTTCCAATCTTGAGGTCATAAAAATATTCTATATTTTCTGTTTGATTTATTTATTTTAGTTAATTAATTAATTTATTTTTTCTAATTTGTTATACACGACAGTAGAATGCACTTTGATTCATTGTACACAATTGCAAGCACAACTTTTCATTTCTCTGGCTGTACACAAAGTAGAGTCACACCATTTATGTCTTTATACATGTGCCTAGGGTAATGATGTCCATCCCATTCCACCGCCTTTCCTACCCTATACCCCTTCCTTTCCCTCCCCTTTGCCCTATCCAAAGTTTCTCCGTTCCCCCCATTCTCCCCACCCCCATTATGGATTAGCATTCATTTATCAGAGAAAACAGTCAGCTTTTGGCTTTTGGGGATTAGCTTACTTCACTTAGCATGATATTCTTCACCTCCATCCATTTACCTGCAAAGGCCATGATTTCATTACTTTTAATGCTGAGTAATATTCCAGTGCGTGCGTGTGTGTGTGTGTGTGTGTGTGTGTGTGTGTGTGTGTGTATCACAGTCTCTTTATCCATTCATCTATTGAAGAGCATCTAGGTTGGTTCCACAATTTAGCTATTGTGAATTGAGCTGCTTTAAACATTGATGTGGCTGCGTCACTGTAGTATGCTCTTTTTAATTTCTTTGGGTATAAACCAAGGAGTGCGATAGCTGGTCAAATGGTGATTCCATTACAAGTTTTCTAAGGAATCTCCATACTACTTTCTCGATTGATTGCACCAATTTGCAGTCCCATTAGCAATGTAAGAGTGTGCCTCTTCCCTACATCCTCACCAACACTTTTTGTTGCTTGTATTCTTAATAACTGCCTTTCTGACTGGAGTGAGATGAAATTTTAGAGTAGTTTTGATTTGCATTTCTGTAATTGCTAGAGATTGAACATATTTTCATATATTTTTTGATCAATTGTATATCTTCTTCTTACAAGTGTCTATAGCCCATTTATTGATTGAGTTTCTTGTTTTTTGGTGTTTAGTTTTTTGAGTTCTTTATATATCCTGGAGATTAGTGATCTATCTGATGTGCATGTGGTGCTATTGAACTCATGGCCTTGTGTATTCGAGGCAAGTACTCTACCAACTGAGCTACACCCAGCCCCTGTATTTTCTGTTTTGAAGTCACAGTTTTTACAATTAAGTCTTGAATTTATTAATTTGTCATTCCATTTTTGCATTTGCTGATATATGGATGCAATTTTCTTCTTTATCTTTTTTCTAAGAGTATAATTTTTTTTATATACACTTATTTTATTTATTTTTATGTGGTGCTGAGGATTGAACCCAGTGCCTTACACGTAAAAGGCGAGTGCTCTACCACTGAGCTAAAACTCCAGCCCTGATTAACTTTTTAACATTAAAAATTATATATTCTTGAGATAAACCTGCCTTGGTTATAATTTAATATTCTTTTCATACATGACTTGAAGGATTTTGGTTAAGATTTTTACATATATGTTCAGTACTGAAATTGGTCTGTAATTCTTCCTGACATCATAAAACAATTTTGAGATTATCTCTATTTTACTCTACTTCAGAATAATAATTAGGGTAAAATTGGGCAGCTCATTCCTTCAATATTTGATAGAACTTGACTCTAAAACTATAAACCCTTGTTTGGAAAGATTTTTAACCACTGATTCAATTAGTTTCATAATTAAAAAACTGTTTAGAATTTTTCTTTCATATCAATTTAGTTAGGTTTTTCTAGATATTTGCACATTGGAGCTAAATTTTCTAAATTGCTGACATGAAGCTGGGTATGGTGACACATGCCTGTAATCCCAGTAGCTCAGAAGACTGAGGCAGGAGGATCCTAAGTTCAAAGCTAGCCTCCCCAAATGTGAAGAACTAAGCAACTCAGTGAAAACCTGTCTCTAAATGAAAATACAAAATAGGGCTTGGGATATTGCTTAGTGGTCGAGTGCCCCCAGTTCTATCCCCAGTACCTTCCCCCAAAATAAACTTAACATGAATTTGCTTGCAATATCCTCTTTCAATAATTCAGTGTTTGAAGGAGCTTTAGTGATAAATCTTTTATTATTCTGGTGTTCACTTCTCTTTACCTTTATCACTTCTTTCAGA
This sequence comes from Ictidomys tridecemlineatus, assembly GCF_052094955.1. Classification (NCBI taxonomy): domain Eukaryota; kingdom Metazoa; phylum Chordata; class Mammalia; order Rodentia; family Sciuridae; genus Ictidomys; species Ictidomys tridecemlineatus. The sequence goes on along the minus strand of NC_135478.1, from coordinate 155,263,293 downwards.
GGTTTATAATTTGCATAGAATAAACTTTTGTCCTTTTTAGATATAGTTTATATTTTATGAATTTCTTTTTTTTACTATTTACTTTTTATTTAAAAGAGGGACATCTTGAATATTTATTTTAATAATGTTCTAAGTAATTGCTTCAACTCATTATATTTAAAATTTTAGTCTTTTTCAATATATAAGTTATAGCTACATTGTTCAATAGAGTTTTACTTAAAAATAATGTCACTTTTCTTTTTCTGTACCATTAGTGCATTAAAAGTCTGTTTAAGTTATGGTTATTGTTATTGACTTAAGACATTTATAGAATTTGGTGTGTGTCATTCTAGTTCATACGAGATTATGAGATCAATTTTCTTGCCTGAAATTCTTGCTATTTGTAAAATATATTTTGTGTACTTAAGCAAATTTCTATCAATATGTTCTTGTGTATAAAGACCTTTATATGAAAATTAATAAGAGCTTATTAATTATTTTGTTCAATATTCTGTATTTTGTCACATGATCTTTGCAGGTCTCTAAAATGGATGCTTTATTTTATTTTTTATTTTTTAAGAGAGAGAGAGAGAGAGAGAGAGAATTTTTAATATTTATTTTTTAGTTATTGGCAGACACAACATCTTTGTTTGTATGTGGTGCTGAGGATCGAACCCCAGCCACATGCATGCATGCATGCATGCATGCCAGGCGAGCGCGCTACAGCTTGAGCCACATCCCCAGCCCTACAATGGATGCTTTCAACTATTATTTTAGAGTTTCTAAATATCATGACAGACTTAATTATCTTTATATAATGTTTAATTTTGTATTATATATTTTGATACTGTTATTAGATCTGGAAAAATTATTATTTTCTTTTAAAACCTTTTATTAATATTTAAAAATTATCCTGAATAAATTTTGTTCTCATAAGTCACATAATATTAATATAGCAGAACCAAATTATTTTTCATTTTCTAGTATTTGCCTGGCTTAACATTTACTATTCCTTTATTTTCAAATGTTCTTTTTCCCATATATATATATTAGTTGTTGACCTTTATTTTATTTTTTTACATGCAGTTCTGAGAATTGAATTCAGTGCTTCACACTTGCTAGGCAAACACTCTGCCACTGAGCCACAACCCCATCCCAAATTTTCTCTTTCTTTGTATAGTACATCTAGCTCTTAAAAATAGCACAAAGCTGTATTTGTTTTCTAATATGGTTTTGCATATTAGAAACTCATTAATATTTCTTATGGTTTGTAATATGCTCATATGTACTTTGATCATCGTGGTTTTTGCTTCCTCTTTGTCCCACTATTTGTCCCTTCTCCTTCACCCATTCCTTGCTTTATTTTCAGCTGAATTTATTTTTAGTTTGTTTTCCTTATTCTAATTTGGGGGAATATATACACACTGTTTTTATTATTTTAATAATTACTTCTTAAAATTTATCCTTTACTAAAGGCTGAATCTTTACCACTGTCTTTTGCTCCCCATTAACAAAGAATTTTAGAATGTTTCAAAGACAATAGTTATATCTTAAATTACATGTTATTATATGTTTATTCTTTAGTTTTATTTTTTTAAAAAATAGCATCGTAATGAGACATTCTTTTCCGTCATCAATGTCTCTTTACATTTGCCTGTGTATTTCCATTTTCCTTACTCATCACATATCTTTGTATCTGAAACCTCCATTCTGGGATTCTATTTCTCTTCTAGCACATTTTTTAAAAGTTTCTTTAGTAATGGTTTCTCATATTTTTATTTATCTATGCTGTCTTTTTGCCCTTGTTCTTGAAAGATAATTTAGTAAGTACACAGTTAAAGAATGATACTTTCTCTCATAAATTTTAAGGCTCCCTGCCCCTGCTCCTTTGGCTTCTGATTTTAATAAGGAAAAATCAACCTATAGTTAATGATCTTTTATTTTTAGATTTTTTATCTTTTCTAATAGATTTCCATGTCATATTTTGACTTTGATATTCTGTATTTTACTTACTATGTATGCAATTAATTATGTTGTTTATAATACATATTAGCAAACCAAATTTAAAGTATATTTAATGCAACATACATTGTGACATTTCACCTGCTTCAGACTGAAAGTAACCTTTTCGTCAATTTTTTATTTATTTTTTGGTACCAAGGTTTGAACACAGGGGCACTCAATCACTGAGCCACATCCCCAGCCCTTTTATTGTATTTTATGTAGAGACAGGGTTTCACTGAGTTGCTTAGCACCTTGCTTTTGCTGAGACTGGCATTGAACTCATGATCCTCCTGCCTTAGCCTCCCAAGCTGCTGGGATTACAGACATGTGCCACTGCACCCAGCTGAATGTAACCTTCTTGATTTCAATCACTTTTTCATTTATAAAACAAATGTATATTGAGCATCTATTTTGTTCGAGGATCTACTATAAATACTAAAAATAGTATGGTGACCAAGGGAGGGAAATTAGATGCCCTTAAGGAGAGCAATGATAAAGAGATAAAATAGACATTGGAAACGAATTCATGTGAAAATATGTGGTATGGACGAAACATGAAGCATGAAAGGCAGCTAGAGGAGTACTGAGGGAGTGGTATCTCAGGAAGGCCTTACTGACAGGGAGACATTTGACCTGAAGAAAGGAAAGAATAATGCAGAGATTATGGGGGAAGAGTATTCCATATACAGGAGAAAAGAAAATATAGAATCTCTCTTGTAGAGTGGGGAAAAGTTTTGCATGTTCAATGAGGGGAATGATTCTTTAAGGGGACAGCAGCACAGCATTACTGAAGGGCCAGGTAAGGATGCATGCACATTACAGACACTGAAATACAGCGTACCCTTCATTATACACATGTAAAGACCATTACAACCTAAGAGTCTGTTTCTGATAGCTTGGATAATAAGGATAATACTACACTGAGTACTGATTACACATGAGAAAGCAATATTATCACTTCACCACCTGTTTGTCTTTTTTTTTTTTTTTTTAAAAAATGCCATATTGTCATCAGGCCTAAATGGTTTCACAAAGTGTGGAATATTTGTGTTTACTTCAGTTTTGACTAAATTCCTAAGCGGAAGGCAATGGATGTTAACTGTGTATGCTAGACAGCTCTTCGACTAATTCATTCAAACAAAGTCAAATAGACCTGCAGTTATCTTACCTAGTCCAGTTCATGTAACAAAAGACAAAAGAACAAAAGCTGTGATTGATGGAAGATTCTTTAAGGGGAATTTAAGTATTTTGGCTATTCCGCTCAGTTCCCTTCCTGTGTTTTCCTCCTCCCTAAGCCAAATGTGCAGGGGATGGGGAGAGGGGGCTATGGAAATCACTCCTGTTTGTAAATGCAAGGAGTGGCCTTTCAGTCATTAGTTTGATTATGCTGAGCTACAGAAATGCACTATCAAGGCAGGGCATGAAGGAGTTCACTAGGGGGCCTCCATGTGTTAGGAGTTCTGGAGCTGGTGTAAAGAGCAAGAATGGCTGCCTTTGTCACCTGAGAAGTGCATTTGGAGAGCTGGCTAGCAGATCCAGGAGAAAGGGGAGAATAGCTGCATTGACACTGACACTGTGGGTAGGCAAGGATATTCTCCCCCCCCCACCCCCTTGTGGGCCAGTGGACTCTGGAAGGTAGCAACATTTGACTCCTTTTGAAAAGATCTCACCATAGAAGTCTGTCTTCCAGTGTAAAAGTCCCTGGTAAATGAGAATGGAGGAATATAAAAGAGTTGATGAGAGCTCACAAGTTTAACCCACTACTGCATGGTCCACATGAGTATTCATTGCAGACTGGAAGCCATTGGCAGTGAATCCATAAAGGGACAGTGTTTGGATCTCTGCTGCAGCAGAAGGCACTTGAAGAACACAAAGAGATCTCCAAATTGCACTGCGAATCCAAAGTCTTTTTCTTCTTGGCACCTTCTAGAGCCATGGGATTCAGAAGTTAGGCATGAAGGAAGTGAAACAAGAAAGAAAAAAAGTAGAAATGACTAATTAGATAGTCTCCAATACAGATAGATACATCACATTTGTTCAGTGCTGGTTCCTGATTTTGTGGGCTCCACAATGGGGACAAGCTTTAGATGTGATACCCAAATTTTCAATTTGACTGAAGTGAATTTTTAATACCTAAGATGAGACTATTCTGATAACTGGTAGTTTTCTGAAAAGCTGTAGAATATGCCAGGTAAAAATCCAGAGAAATGTTAGTGCTTGGATAAATATAATGCTGTTTGATTTCTATACCCTTCCAATTCAGCCCATTTGACATAATTGTACACTATTTATCTATTGCTACTATCACACATTACCACAAACTTAGTGGTAATCTGAAAACAGTGTAAACTTCTTACAGGTTGAGCATCTCTGATCCCAAAATACTAAATGTAAAGTGTTCCAAAATCTGAATTTTATGGGGTACTAACATGATGCAATCACATGTTCCAGATTTGGGGGCAATTTGCATTTGGGGATTTTTAATCATTGATGCTCATGAAGTAAAATCTGTGCAAATATTAAAAAAAAACTTTAATTTTGGAAAGACCTCTAAACCCAAGCTTTTTGGATAAGGGATATTCAGCCTTTATTTTCAATTTCTTAGAGTTCAGAAGAACTGTATATGCCCCACTGCACAAACCCAGAGTCAGCAGGGCTGTGTTTCTTTCTGGAGGCTATGAATTTGTTTCAGATGTCTATTTTTTTTATTTTTCCATGTGTTTAAAGGACTGAAGTATTCCCCCCACCCTTTTTTTTCTAGATATCAACTGGGACTACCTTTAGCAGCTAGAGGCTTCTCATTATTTGGGGAATAATCCCTTGAATCTAAGAGCCAACAAGAGGGCATCAAACTGTCATCATATTTCAGATATTTTCATCATTGCATCTATTTCTGACCATAGTTAGGAGAGGTTCTGTAATTTTTCTTTTTTTGGGGGGTGGGGCACAGTGCTGGGGATTGAACCAAGGGCCTTGTGCATGCTAGGCAACCACTCTACCAACTGAGCTATATCCCCACCCCCGAGAGGTTCTCTGACTTTAAAAATGGATGTCAGTATGATGTTAGCTGTGGGATTGTCTTTTACTTCTATAACTAAGTAGAACTTAGTTATAGAACATTTCTTTTATAACTAAACAATTGAAAAGATGTTCAATTGTTTCAAATAACTTTTAGAATATATTGAGATGCTCATATGAATTTTTCTTTATTCCATTAATATGGTATATCATGTATATTGATTTGCATATATCAAACCATCCTTGCATCCCAGGGATAAATCCCATTTGATTATGGTATCTAATCATATTAATGTGTTGTTCAAATTGATTTGGTAATATTTTACATCTACATATATCAGGGATAGTGGCATATAATTTTCTTTACTTGAAATGTCCTTGTCTGGGTTTTGGAATCAGGGTAACCTTGACCTTGCAAAATGAATTTGGAAGTGAATTTGAATTAACTTCTCTTCAATTTTGGGAGGAATTTGAGAAGAATTGGCATTCATTATTTAAATGTTTGGTGCAATCTAACAATGAAACTGTTTAGCCCTGGACTTTTACTTGTTGGGAGTTTAACTACTGACTCTATCTTCTTACTTGCTGTTGTTCTGTTTTCTATATCTTCATGATTCAGTCTTGGTAGCTTGTATATTTTTAACAATTTACTCATTTCCTCTATGTTATATAATTTGTGGAATATGCTTATTTATAGCAGTATCTTGTGACATTTGTTTGTCTGTGGTATCACTTGTAAATCTCATCTTTTATTTATTTGAGCCTTGTCTCACTCATTCTTTATAAATTTGTCTAGCTAAAAGTTTGTCATTTTGTTTATCATTTCAAAAGTCAACTCTTAGTTTTGTTAACCCTTCCACTTCTAGTTTGTATTTTATTTCTTTCTATTTCAATCTTTACTATCTTCTTCCTTTTGCTAACTATTGACTTAGTGTGTTTTTTTCTGGTTTCTTGAGGTACAAAATTATGTGGTTTTATATCTTTCTTTATTCATAATATAGGTTTTTATAACTATAAAATTACCTTAGAATAACTTTCGCTACATCCCATAAATTTTTTTTTTCATTTTTGGTAACAGGGATAAAACCTAGGAGTGCTTACACTGAGCCACATATCTAATCATATTCTTATATGTTATTTAGAGACAGGACCTTACTGAATTACTTAGGGCTTGCTAAATTGCTAAGGCTGACCTTGAACTCATGATCCTCCTGCATTAGACTCCTGAGCTGAGCTGCTGGGATTACAGGCATGCATCACCACACTCAGCTTATCCCACAAGTTTTTTAGTTGTGTTTTTGTTTTAACTTATTTTAAGATTTTTCCCTTTTGATTTCTTCTTTTACCCACTGTTATTATTCAGAATGTGTTGCTTAAGTTCCACCTATTGGTGAATTTTATAATTTTTGTCCTGTTGCTGATTTCTACTTTGTTATTAGAAATGATATTTTATAAAATTTCAATATTTTTAAATTTGTTAGGATCAGTTTTGTGGTCTAACATAATACATCCTAGATAATTTACTCTGGGTCCCTTTGAAGAATATATATTCTATTTTTGTTGGATGGTATATTCTATCTATGCCTGCAAGTCTCATTTTATCTATAGTATTTTTAGTCAATTCCACTGTTTTCTTACTGATTTTTTCTGTTTGGATAATGTGTAGTTTATAACCAGGAGCAAAACAATGATATCCACTCTTGTCACTTATTTACACCATAGCACTGGAAGTCCTAGACAGAGCAATTAGGATAAAAAAAAATACAAAATGTATAGAAGTCCAAAGAATTTTTTTAAATGTCATAACTAATTAAAATAATTTAGTAAATCTTCAGCAGAGAAAATCAACATACAAAAATTAGTTACTTTTATGGATACAATAATGAACTATCTGCAAAAGAAATTAAGAAAATAAATTCAAATTGTAATAGAAGCAAAGAGAATAAACCACTTAGGAATAAATATAACTAAAAGTTGAAATATCTATAGATTTAAAACTATAAAACACTGATGAAAAAAACTGAAGGATCCACAAATAAGTGGAAAGATAGTCTATGTTCATGGATTGGAAAAAATAATACTATGGAACCATTAATGCAATCCCAAACAATATATAGATTTAATGTAATCTCTATTAAAGTTCCAATGGCATTTACAGAAACAGGGAAAAAATTCCTAAAATTTATATAGAGCCATAAGTGATCCTAAATAGTCAAAACAATCTTGGAGCAACAGGAAGAAGGGTAGAGACACGACAGTTCCTGACTTCAAATTATATGATAAAACTACAGTAATCAAAAGTGTATGGTTCTGGCATAAAAACAGACACATAGAAAAATGGAAAAGAATGTAGAGCCCAGCAATAAACCATTGCCTATATGGTTAACTAATTTTCAATAAGGATGCCAAGAACATAAAATTGGGGAAGGTGAGTTTCTTAAAAAATGGTGCTGACAAAACTAGCTATCCACATATAAGAAAATGAAAATGAACCCTTTTCTTATATCATAAAAGAAAATGAACTCAATGGATTAAAGCCCTACATGTAAGACCTGAAGTCATAAAATTATTTGAAGAAAACAAGGAAAAAGCTTCTCGACATGGGTATTGGCATTGGCAGTGATTTTTTTTTTTTGGATATGACACCAAAAGCAAGGCAACAAAAGCAAAAATTGGCATGTGGGATATATCAAAACAAAAAGTTTCTGCACAACAAAAGATAAAATTATCAAAATAAAGGAGAAATCTGTGAGATGTGAAAATATTTACAAGCCATAATTTTGGAAAGGAGTTAATTTTCAAAAATATATGAACTCACACAACTAAATAGTAAAACAATTATGGTAATAATAATAACATGATGAAAAATGGAAAAAGGACCCAAATAAATATCTTAAACCCTTCTCAAAAGAAGACATACTGATCATCAACAGGTATATGCAGAGGCACTCAATGTCACTAATTGTTAGAGATCTGCAAGTCTAAACTAAAATGAGATCTGTTAGGATGGCTATTATTTACAAGAAAAATATAAATTTGGGTGAGGAAGAAGAGAAAAGGAGAAGGGAACTTCGATACGTTATTGGTAGAAATGTAAATTGTTATAGCCATTATGGAAAACAAAAAGAATGTTCATCAAAAACTTAAAAATAGGACAGCCATATGATCCAGCAATCTTACCTCTAGGTATTTATTCAAAGGAGTTGATGTCAGGATCTCAAACAGTTACATGTACTCTCATACTCACAATAGCCAAGATACAGAAACAACCTAAATGCCCATAGACAGGTGAATGGATAAAGAATTTGTGGTAATACAAAAACATACATTGGAGAAAAGATATCCTTTTTAACAAACGGTGCTGGGAAAGCTGGTGGTCCATATTTGGAAGGACGAGACGAGATCCTTTCTCTCACCCTACACAAAAGTCAACTGAAAATGGATCAAAGACCTAGCTAGAAATTAGACCAGAAATTATTCAACTTGTAGAAGAAAACATAGGGTCAACATTCTAACCCATAGGCAAAAGCAATGACTTTCTCAGTAGGAGCCCTAAAACTCATGAAATAATACCAAAAGTTAATAAATGGAATAGAATTAAATTAAAAGCCTCTGCACAGCAAAGGAAACCATTAAGAATGTGAAGAGAGAACGTGCAAAGTGGGAGAAAATCTTTACTATCCACTCTTCTGATGGAGAATTAGTATCTAGAATATTAATAAACAATTAAAAAACTTAACACGAAAAACACAACCTAGTTAATAAATGGGCAAATAAACTTAACAGACCCTTCCCAAAGAAGAAATACAAAAGGCCAACAAATATATGAAAAATATTCAACATTATTAGCAATTAAGGAAGTCCAAATCAAAACTATACTGAGATTTAATCTTACTCTAGTTATAACAGCATTCATTTAGAATACAAATAATAATAAATACTGGAGAGGATGTGAAGAAAAAGGAACATTTTTACACTTTCACACTGTTGTTCCATAGTACAACCATTAGGGAAATCAGTGATGGAGGTTCCTCAAAAGACTAGGAATGGAACTACCATCTGATCCAGCTATACTACTCCTTGATATTTATCCTAAAACATTAATGTCAGCATAAACTATACTGATACATGCATTTACACAATTCACAGTAGTCAAACTAGGAAACCAGCCATGTATTTCATCAATGTGTTCATCAATGAATGAATAGATAAAGAAAATGTGGCATATATGTACATTGGAGTTTTATTCAATATAAAGAAGAAGGAAACTATGTCATTTGCAGGAGAATGGATGGAATGTGAGATCATTGTGTTAAATAAAATAAGCTTAACTCATACAGTCAAAGATTATGTGTTTTCTTTCATAGGTGAAAGCTATCGAGGAAAAAAGAAAAGGTGGAGCAGGGTAGGGGTTGCAATCTCATAAAAATTGAAGGGGGATTAGGAGAGTAGAAGAAATAAACTATAGAGAAGGAGGATGGGAGGGCAAGGGGAAATACTGGAGACTGATAATAGCCAAACTATATTGTTATATTCTATGCAGGTATGAACATGTAACAATGAATCTCACAGTATGTACAATTATAGTGCACCAATAAAAATATGGGAAAAAAGAATTAGTGGTAACACACATGAATGTAGACAGACAGACAGACAGACAGACACACACACACACACACACACAGACACACACAGGAATATCATTTTGCTTTACAAAAATAGAAGGCAATCCTACCATGTGTGACAACATAGATGGACCTAGAGGAAATTATCTCAAGTGAAGTAATACAGATGCAGAAAGAAAAACTACTATATAATATATGGGGTATAAAATAGCCAAACTTGTACAAATAGTAAGTAGAATGATGATTGCCAGGGGCCAGAAGAGGGAAAAATGGAGAGGTGATGGCACAAAAAGGAATGGCAAACAAGCATGTGATTTTATTAAACCTACTTGGATAATGCAAGATAATCCTCCCATCTCCTCTTTAATCTTAATCACATCTGCAAAGATTCTTCTGTTCTTTAAAGTAACATTTTTATAGATTCCAGGGATTAGGATATGGGCATCTCTGGGAGACCACACTTTTACCACAACCAGTTTGCTCAAAATTCAATTCTTCAACATTATTATTGTCCAGGTGGAAAGCGGTTTAGTAATCCAGTAAGATTTTTGAGAATTAGGTAATTAAATTTATTTTTAATCAAGGTATAGGTTATATTGATTGGAATGTCCTTTTCAATGATATGATGTCATTTGACAAATGTCTATGCTTGGGTACTATAAATGTTGGTATATTGTGTTTTAGTTTTCATTACGTTCAAAATACTTTCTAACTTCCCCTTTGACTTCTTTGACATCTGGGTAAGTTAGAAGTGTGTTGTTTAGTGTCTGACTATTTGGGTATTTGTTTTTCATCTAGCTTTCTGTAATTCATGTATAATTTAAATCTTCTAGGGTCATAAAACACTTTGCATGATTTAACTGTTTTTAACATTTACAGAAGTTTATAATAGTATATAATTCTGTATATCTCCTTCTGCTCTTTTTGTTATTTTCTCATATATTACACTTTTTATATAATAAATCTGAATATTAAATTACCAGTAATTTCTCTTAAATTAGCTGAAAAATTTTAAACAAGTTTAAAAGTATGTGCATATGTATGTGTGTTTGCGTGTGTGTGTGTGTGAGAGAGAGAGAGAGAGAGAGAGAGAGAGAGAGAGAGAGAGAGAGAGGGAGAGAGAGATAAAGCAGGGAAGAAAGAGATATATACATACAAAATAAAAATTCTAAATGTTATTCATATTAGACCACATATTTAATCTTCTTGGTGCTTGGTATCCATTTAGGCAGATCCAGGCTTCCATCTGGTATCATTTCCTTTCAGTCTGAAGAATTTCCTTCCACATTCCTTGCATTACAGTTCTGTTGACAACAAATTCTCTCATCTTTTGTTTATAAGAAAATGTTTTTCTCAGAATGATATTATCATTTGGCTTAGAATTCTATAATTGACAGTTACTTAACACTTGGTCTTTCCAATGTTATCTACATCTTTCTTTTTTAAAACTTTTTTGATGATGAGCAATCAGCTGTCATTCATATCATTGATGTCATTAATTTTTTTTCTTGCTATCTTTAAAATATTTTACCTATTCTTTTTAGAAGTTTTTGAATTAGATACAATTTCTCGGTATTTATTCTGTAGAAGTTTATTGAGCTTTCTGTGCCAGTGGCTTACTATTTTTTACAAAAATTGGAGAACTTTTAACTAATATTCAAACACTTTTTTTTTCCTGCCTCATTCTCTATATGCTGTGTTCCTGAGGGTCCTGTTGTGTGTGTATTTGATGACTTCATGCTGTCCCACTGGACATTGATTCTCTGTTCATTATCTTCAGTCTTGCTTTCTTTTCTCTACCCCTGTTTGGATAATTTCTCTTGACTTATCTTTATGTTCATTGTTTCTGTCTTCTTTCCAATCTGCTATAAATTCTATCCGAATAATTTTCACTTCACACATTATACTATCAATATCTAAGATTCCTAATTAGGTCTTTTTTACAGCTTCCATCTCTCTTTTAAAATTTTTGTTCTCTTCATTACACTTATTCTTTCCCATAATAATGGTAAAGTATCTGATAATTCTGAGTCACTTGTGATCTGTTTGTATTACCTTATTTTCCACTTACACATTATTATTATGATTTTTGCTTTTTCCTATGTCTTGTAACATTTGATTATATGCTTGGCATTGTGTTTAAAAAATAATAAAGGCTAGAAAGGGGCTGTTTCTTTGGAATTTGAGTTTTTAAAAAAATTGTGTTCAAAATTCTTTAATGATTTTAAAAAGTCATTCTTGACTATTTTTTGTTTGTCAGGATTAAAGATTTTGCACACCCTTCTTCTGATCAGGAGTGTATTTTCAAAACAAATTCATAGTTGAAAGGATGCTGAAGTTCTTTCCTGTTGCAAATTTTATGTCTCTCACCAATAAAGGACAAATATAACTGATTAGAATGGCATATTAAATTGTTTCTCTATTTGATTCTTCAACTTAAATGAAGGAAAGAACAAATATGTTGCCAATATACTGGCTGCGTAGGTACTGTTGAATGGCTACTTTAACATCACAGGAAGGGAGAAACCTTGGAAGTTACATGTCAGTCTTGTGGGGAACTGCTTGCTGTCTCTCAGCCTCCTACTTCCTCTTGTATTAGGTACCTGAATGCTTTCTAAAAACCTGAAAGTCAACTTCTGTGCTGATTTACACCACTGAAAAGTAACAAACAAGGAAACATTTAACAGATCTTAGGTGAAGTAAAAAGCGAGTCTGCCTATTACTTTGATTTTTTTTTTCATTTTTCTTTTTTTTTTTAATTTCTTTTTTTTTTTTTTTTTTTTTTTTTATTGGTTGTTCAAAACATACCTGTTACCTATTTGGCCTGCCTGGTATGTTCCCACTGCAACATCCATTTCCCGCTAGGTTTTTATCCTACCCATCTGCTTTTCTGATGGCTAATATTTCAATTTCTAGTTTGTAGTTTTAACTGCCTGCTCCATGGTAATTGGATATGCCTATATCCAGCCTCTTCATCTGATTCTTGGTTTTGAACTGTCCAGATTTCATTACTCGTCTGTGGTTTAGCTCATACTGACTAAAGTTTGCTGTATCTTACTTAAGACTCTGTGTCTGCCTCCACTCTAAATCTTGCTGACCTCTTCTGACACACACTTTACACTTTTAGTCAAAGTCTTAATGATATTTTTTTTAAAAAAAATAAATAACTGACATCAGCAAAAATGCTTCCTGAAATAAATTCTAGTCTCAAATTTGGCACATGCTTACAAGGTTTTCTAGTGCTTTGTTTTTGTCCTCACTATTTAAAATATACAACAAACAGATAATATCAAATGGAAAATGTGTTCCAATAATTTATGTTTGTTTTGGGTCTTTTGATAGTGTTAAATTTGATACCTGCTGTTTTATGTGTATGGCAGATGGTTTTGCTTTTTTGTTTCAACTTCTGCAAAAGACATTGTTTTGCTTTTTTTGATACCAGTGTCCAAATTGCACATATCATACATACTCAGAAAACATAAGTATTTTACACTTTTGTAATTTTATATAGCAGTAAATTCAGTGTGTGTGCACACACACACACACATTTGCTGTAAAATGAAGTCTGGTCAATTCACTTTGTGGTTTATTTTTTTATAATGCTATTATTACGTATATTAATTATTCATAGTTTCTTTGGTTGAAAATTTTATTGAACTGCCTAGTTGTAACTGAATTGATCAACCTGCTTGTTAGCTATTCTCCTTCTAGATCATGGTCATGGACAATTAGAATTTAAACGAAAAAAAGAAATTCTATAATCAGAATAATGACAATATGGCCAAAGTTAAAATTATTTACCCAAATAACCTAATAGTTACTTTAAAAATTTTTGAAATATTACGAATACAATTGAAAATGTTTGTATGCATAATATGGTATCAAAAATATTACTACCACTATATTGGTTGAAAACAAATATACTATAGTAAGATATGAGTATAATGACAAAAGAGATCTTACTATTCATTGGTATAAATCCTTCTCCCCCAGCATGATCTATGCTCAGGTCTTGATCATTACTATTATTTTGTAATACTGCCTTTAAAAAACGTCTATGATTATTTTTCTTTAAAAAAATGATTTCTGGATCTTAAAAAAAAAAAGTGAAAGCAAGAACACTTTTGCCTTCATTCCTGTTTTTCTGAAGTTTTTCATACTGAGGCTCTGTTTACATGATAAAAAAAAAATACCTGATTTTTTTTCTTTTTTGGTCATTGTGGTCCAAAAAACAGTCATATTTCAAAAAACTCAGCCAATTGAATTGTTGGGCCTTGTGTCAAATGAAACCACTGATTGATAAACTAAACAAATTGCTTTCAGGGGGTTATTATTTGCCTTACCAAGATCCACATCCTGATGACTTCCTCCCTCACAACAAAACCTTCTTCATAGTGGATCCGTTGTTATTATTTTCATAAAAGGCTCAACTTAAATTACATGTAATATAAGCAGCATCGGATGCCTCATCTCCTTCCTACCAGGAGCCTGGTTTTTCACGGATCCATTTAGACCCATCTATAGCCGCAGCTTTGCCAGGCTCAAGGCTCTGGGCATTGTGGACCACAGATGCCAGGCTTCCTAAAAACTTTTCCAGGACTGTCATCAACCGCCTTCTTTCTGGAGTCTTCAGGGAGCGGGGCTGGCAGCTGTGCATAAGCTTTGGAGTCCACCATTCAGTTAAACTGCTAATGTTAGGCTCCTGTTTTCCTGGCTCCCTTGAGCTTCCTCAAAGAAACAAAATGGTATTCCCATATGTCCCTTATTGTTTTCTTGGCAACTCTCCCTACCTCCCTTAACCTCCCAGATTCTAGTTTGATTGAGACAATCTTTCTTTGTGAAACTTTTTTCCCTTAGCGGCTGTAGATTAATAGCATTGATTCTAAGGCAACCTTGTCTTTTTAGAAGTTCTTTTTTTAAGGCTAAAATTAATGAGTTTTAGAAGCAAAACTTGTATATTCCAAAATATTACGCATAGTAGTGAACTACAGTTAAAGAGAACCCAAAAGACTCACCTTAATTTATTAATTTAAATATAAAATTTTAGAAATAGTTCAGATATTGTTAGGAAACGTCTACTGACCAGTGATCCTTTCTTTCTCATAAAGATTCACAACTATCTACAACCCTTAATAGACAATATACATTTCTTTTTACTTCTAAGAAAGGTTTGATTTCAAAGACATTAAATCTTGGAAAAGATATATTCAACTTTCACCATATTATTTCCACAATATAAATCATGTGAAACCATTTTTATCATAGAAATTAGTGTAGCTGAAGGGAAAGCATTTGGAATAAGCCAAGAATTTACAGTTATTATCAATAAGGACCTTGAAGGAAGCCGATATAAGACATGATGAATAAAATGATAATCTGTCACATTCATAATGGTCAAATTGATATTGTTGCTTATTTAGTAGCTTATCAACAGCATAGCTCTTCCTGAGCTATTCCTGAAGTGTGGAATCTGAACCAATTGTCACCCAAACTCTTACAAGGTAAACAGAATTGGGGGAGGGTAAGACAGAAGAAGAGAATATATTTGTCCTTCGCTGCTCCTGAGTTGTGTTCTGATAATCCAAATTCTCCAATCTGTTATCAGAGGCTACTAGGAGGGGAAGGTAGTGTCCATCCAACTTTCTTGTACAATTTTACCCCAAAACTTAAACATCTAGTGATATCAACAAGGACACTGTATTTAGTTTCCCTTGAAAATGTTCAGGTTAAGAATTGAATTTCATACCATTATGATCAGTGTAACTTGCACTGTTTCAGTTGGGGAAGCATAGTCAAATCAAGTTCAAGTGAACTGTCATAGGTGTTCCACCAGGCCCTACAGAATTTTGATGGACTTTTTCAATGTTACTTGAATAGAGGTGGGGAATTCTTATAACTGAAAGGCTACTATAGGAAATGAGCAATATTATGTATATTTAAATTCTGTGAACAGATGGGATTGCCCACTCCCTTCTACACCAAAAACAGCTAAAGAATTCTAATAAGACCAACAGATGACACAATCCCTTCAAGTACTGATTTTTAAAAACAAATTTTTAGTATAATGGGAGAACTTTAGGATTTTTATTCAATTAAATCTTTTAAAACCATTATGTCTTTACCATGTTTCTCACTTCTTGACCTCTGTGCTACCTAACATAGAGAATAAGAAGTTTACTCCAATGAATAATTTTTAAAAACCTGTTAATTGAGAAAAATGCATCCTTTATTTCATTATTGTCTTACAGGTAAAGGACTTGTATACATGGAAAATAAATCTATTGAGATGTTGGAAAAGACAACCAAATTGGGGGAACAAAAGTTGTGCCATGCTAGCATAATCATATAAATTTTAGGTTCTGGCTGCTTCCAGCACTTTTTTTTTTAACCAAAATAAAAGGGTACATGCACATATTTGATAACTACATTTAACATTTAATATCAAAGTAGATTAAAATATTCCCAACTATTTTCCTTAAAAAAATCCTTCAACCTATATATAGGTAAGGACTGTTTCTTAAAGTCATCTTCGCTATTGATGATGCATCAATATGAATCTTTTTGGCATAGCTAGGATTTTGGCTTCCAGTGAAATATTTCAACCACATAAAACATTGCATATGAATTTCCAGTTCAGCAAATGCATTGGAAGTAATAATTCAACCATCACATCTTTACTTGGAAATGCATGCTGTAGAATTTTTCCATGCTGTGCTTGGTTTTGTTACATTTGTTTCACTACCCATTTATACTTTGGTACATTTAGAAATACTTTACTAGTGATACTAACAATTGGGAGGAAATTAATGAGCTCTAAATTAGCAGTGCACTAAAAGAGAAAATTTTAAAACAAACTCCCAATCAGTTTCTCTGATATGCTCAATTAATCTTTGGATAGTAGGCAGTTGTGTTATGAAGAAAACATTTTACTCCAGAGTATGGGTTTATCTAATGTTCTTATAGCTTTCCAAAAGAGAGAGACATGTTTTAAAAAATTTAAGTAAGAATATAATATTTGATCATCGTAATTTATATATATATATTACATATAAATATTTCTAAAAAAGAGAGATATTTTTAAAAAATTTAAGTAAGAATATAATATTTAATCATCATAATTTATATATATATATATATATTACATATAAATAAATATTTCTAAAAAAGAAAAACAATCATTTCATCTCTTGTTGTCAGTTCATAAAGGTCAAATAGGCTTTCTCTTCTCTGTACTGTTATCCTTTTATCCAGAGTAATTAAATAAAAATTAGTAAGTAACTAATGGGATGGCTGGATATTTTAGGTAGTGTCAGTTTAAGCTCTAGTTCCCTTGTTTTTCTTAAAGTTTGTACAAGTCATCTTTGCTTTTCTGTTTTAGATTCTGTGTTTACAGTTTATTCTGGTACATAATGTGCTCTTACTATATCACTCTCAGTGTGATTAGACCCTTGTTTTCTTTGATTTTGAAACCTAGCTTGTACTGTTCAGGTTGGAATTAGTAATGGAACCATGGAAATTCATCCATGGTTCATAATGGCCATGGAAGTGGGATGTGCATCTCTTCTGCCCAACCTTATGAACACAAGTGAAATGGTTAGATAATTTTCACATTCTGAATTTTCTGTACCCATAATGACCATGGATAAACTCAGCTTATGTGGAGTCAAAAACTGAATGTTTAAAGTGGTTTCAGTACTTTGTTTACTGTCTTCCTTTTATTTGCCTAGGGAAATTTTCACTGTGTATATAAGGAATGAAAGAACAAATTTGACATTTTGATAAATTTTCCCAGAAAAAATGTAAATTTTATCAGTTATAAAAATAGGCTAATCTAAAATGATTAGATTCCTTTTCCTCAAATCCTTATATGTGGGCAGTATTATAGATTTTTTTTTTCTGGATGTCACATAGATTATATAGGGTAATCTGATATTCTACTGTATTTCCCCACATGGTGACACCAAAGAGCACACCATTTCTTCCCTTTAAACCAGAGAAACGTCCATATGCTAATCTAAACAATAAAGTGGGGATGCGAGTACATTCAGTACTTGAAACATTGTTAATGTTACTTACTAATTGTTATCATCTCCTGTAAGGAGATGATAAAGGTTACTTAAATTTAGTTTTATCATTCTTTACTGGACAACTGCTGTATGCTGGGTACTGTTTAAATGTAGAAAATAAATGATTTTAAAATACTTTTGAAACTCTATGATTGGTCATGCTTATGACTAGAACAAATATAAAACTGAACAGGAATAAATCAGATTATTGAAACAAAAAATATATTGCCATAAATTTCATATAAGTCCAGAAAAAGTAATTTAATATGCATTTACTTATATTAATTACTTGGTCATCATAAACTTGAATAAAATATAAATCAAAGAGATATACAATGGGTAAAGTAGAAAAGAAATCAAAATTGTATTGAATAGTATGGTATTTCTAGGTTTTATACTATAATCTGCAATGTTCACAAATTAAAAAAGTATAAGTATACTGTATGCTCTCCAAAGTTTGTGAGAACAGACTTTGTACACAAAATGAAAATCATCATCTATTATCATTAGTATTTATAACAAAAAATAAACCAAGTCACTAAATCTTTTATTGTACATTATGCACATTTTTCTTATAATTATATTTTTTAAAGGGTAGTACATTATTGTTACTTTAAAATGAGCAAAATTAAGTATTACAAAGATTCATTGAAAGATATCAATTGATGCAACTTGGGAGGATGAGGCAGGAGGATGGTAAGTTCAAAGCCAGCCTGGCAACTTACTGAGACCCAGCTCAAAATAAAAATAGAAAGGCTAGGGATGTAGCTCAGTGGTAGGCTGGCCCTAGGTTCCAACCCCAGCACCAAAAAAGAAAGAAAAATAGTAATTGAAGAAATATATGTGCTTCAGCCAAGGAAAAACCTGGTTGATGTGGTATGAATACAACAAATCTTTGTACCAGACATTAAGGGGTACAGAAAAATACTAAACACATTCCCTGTCAAAAGCTCAGAATCCAATCTGAGAGATATTTCTACAAGAATAATATCTTTATTTCAAAGGATGTCAGGCCTCTTTCTGCTACCCTAATGCTCTATTTGTAAAGTGCAAAGTATTTTATGTATTTCTGAGAAAGAAGGTACTCTCAAGTCTAATAAGTGATTTCCTACAAATAACTGGGGAGCAAAAATTTGAACCTTTGCAAGACTAAAGAACCAGTCTGGCCAAGGCCAGACTGGACAAATGGACAGCAAGAAAAGAAAAACAATTCAGCATAGAATATATTCACAAATTTAGTTTTATCATTCTTTACTGAACAACTGCTATCTGCTGGGTACTATGTAAATGTAGAAAATAAAATAGTAAGGAAAAAAGAAATACTTTGGTGAATGAGGTTGTGATCATACTCACCACAATAATGAAAGCAGATGAATCAAACAATTAATCTGATAGGTACATCATCACAAATGTAGATGAGTTCTCAGAAGAAGTATTTGGCAGGTCTCTGAGTACCTTCATTCATTCATGCTCCTAAAACAAAATACGACAGACTGTGTAATTTGTGTTTTTTTTTTTAAATGTGTTCTCTCATAATTCTGGAGACTTGGAAGCCCACAATCAAGATGATGGCAATTTGGATTGTCTAGTGAGGTCTGTCCTTTGCTTCCAATATGGTACTAGAGGAGTGTGTTGGAGGGAGAAAGGGACAAACTGAAAGTATGTTGAGGAATTAATGTGCCTCACTCAAATCCAGACATTGAACACTTAGTTCCCAGTATGGCTGTTTGGAATAGGACCTGTAAGGAGATGATAAAGGTTACTTAAGATCAGAAGGACCTTAATAAGGACCAGTGCCCTTATATGAGGTGGAGGAGACAGCAGAGTGTTCTTTCTCTGAGTGCTCTGAGGAAAGGCCATGTGAAGACTGCAGTGAGAAGGTGGTTATCTTCAACTAGGTAAGGAGCCTTCACCAGTCAAACCTTGCTAGGCAGGGACCCAGAACTTTCAGCCTCTAGAAAGGGAGAAATGAACTTGTGTGGTTTGAGCCACCCAGATTGTGGTATTTTGTTATGGCAGCCTGAGTGGGCTAATATACCAGGGGGATATTAGGGAGAAAAGGACAAAGTAACAGAGTACAGAAGGTAAGTGAATATAATCATGGAACTGAAGTCCAAACCAGATAAGGAAGAAGTTGCACACGGTGGTGGGATGAATGGTGTACAGCAAAAATTAAATAAGGTCAATGGGTTGGAAGTCCCAGTACCTCTGAGGTTTTCATTGGAAAGACATGATAGTGATCGATTAGGATGTTTGGCACTGAAATTATGAAGGTGAAGTTTTTATTGGTAATGACAGTGTCTAGGAGTATGACTACAAACAGAAAACCAATTTAGAAAAGATAAGGAGAAAATCTGCTTGAGTGGATTTTCTGTGTGGATATTGAAATCAATAGTAATAATTACTGTAGGAATGATGGAAAGAAAGGTAGAAATTTAAAAGTTAGAATATTCAAGGAATAGGCACATATATGAGTACGTCAACTTAAGTAATAAAATCTATAGGGATTGGTTATGAGAGAAAATGAGATGAAGAATGGTTATGGAGAAGGAACCACTAAAGACAATTAACTTCATTGGTCTCTAACTGATCCAATGACAAATCATGATATCTTTGCTAAATTAAATAAGGCTGGGAAGATCTAGGTTTGATTTTGAATATATTGAATTTGAAATGACCTTGAGATATCCAAATGTAGATATTAAGTATGTGGGCTAATATGATGGTCTGTGCTCAGAGGAAAATTCATTCTGGAAACATAAATCCATGGAATATCTTATAATGGGTAGCCACTGAATTCATCCATTTATCTATTCTAAAATTGTAGAAGCCTAAGATGCGGCCTTGAATAGCATCAATAACTGATAAACAGAAGACTTATTAGGAAGTAAAAAGAGAGGTAAGAAAACTAGGAGAGAGTGAAATCAAGAAGCCACAGGAATAATCTTTAATAAATGAAAAAGTAGCCAGTAGGGTTGAAATTTAATGAGGGGCTAGTAGGCTGAAAGAGTAAAATTATTGGATTCATCGACACCCTTGTAAGAGCTTCTTTAGTGATGTAGCTGGTTGATTGAGACAGAGATTAGGAGAAGGAGAGAGGAAACAGGATAAATTATCTGTACCAGAATTGTGGCTATTAAAAGAAGAAAAGAAGTGTGGAAACTGGTGGAATTGATGAGATTTAGGATGCATGTGTGTATCTATCTGTCTACTCCAAAATGGTAGGAGCCTGAGCCTATTTGAATCGCAGTGAAGGACATTTAATAGGGAGGGAAATTTTAATATAAATTTAACATGTGGATGAAAGAAGGTGGATAAATGAGAGTAGGAGAGGATGGGATCCAAACTGCAGGTGGTGAGACTAACATCTCCTCTAGAGCAACAGGGACCTGCAGTGCCTTAGCCAGCACTCTCTCGGTCGGTCGTCTTATTGTGTTCTATCTTCTCTTTCCCTGAGTACTTAATCTTTTGTTGTTGTTTTACAAGAATGTGTTCTGGGAGTGGATGAAGTGGGTTTTCTGATCTCAAAGCAACAGTGAGAAACAGAAGAACTCCATCTCTGCCTTTTACTGCAAGCTGGTCTGGGAGGTTTTGGAGAAAAGCGCTACAGTGAGCAGACTGCAGGAGAGGCAGCCCTAGCAGGTTTCCGCTAGGAAAAGTAGTGCATGCAGAGAATACCGGGAGGTGTAGGGGACTGGATGTTCCTAGGGGCACAATAGAAGATTTGAGTAGATGCTGATGACTAAGAAAAGGTTTATTGAGATTGGGAAGGAGATCATTTTTAACATAAAATTAAACAGTTTAGAAGTAGTTTAGCACAATGGTGGCAGTCACAGCAGAAGACTGTAAGTGGAAGGTGGACTTCTGTTCAAGGAATATAACTGAAAGGGAAAGTGGGGGGTGTGGTTCAAATTCCCTCTCGTTTTTTCTTCTTTAACTCAGCTAATGACCTATGTAATTTCATTTTTATTTATTTTTTCTCAACATGAGCTTTACTTGGATTGACTTCCTGTATATAATGCTTTCTTAAGCTTCTTTCTTCTTTGAATTCTGGCATTTACCCTGTCCAGAATGTCCTTTAAAAATCCATTTCTATCTATGGAATACAACTCTTGTGGTATGACCCATTAATATCTACCTCGCGGGTTTCTCTTTGTTTTTTAGTTTTCTCTTTGAAATAACTCATAATTTTTGTGAAACCATTTGGAAAATATGTAAAATCATCACGAAAAATGAAATCACATCTATTATCTTAGCTTCAGAGATAACATTGTATATATCACTGACACTAATACTTTTTGAATTAACGTTATAAAGTCCTTTCTGTTTCACTGAATATTTATAACAAACTTTTTTTTGAGGAGAGGTACCAGGGATTGAACCCAGGGGGAGTTACCATTGAGCTACATCCCTAGCCCTTTTATTATTTTTTTTAATTTTGAGACACGGTTTCACTAAGTTGCCTAAGGCCTCACTAAGTTGCTGAGGCTAGGTTTGAACTTTCAGTCCTCCTGCTTTAGCCTCCTGAGCTACTGGGATTAGAGGCGTGTGCCAGTATGTTTAGCTAACAAAGTTTTAATGACTATCTAATATTCCTTGGTATAAATGTGTCATAATTTACTAACCATTCTCTTAATATTAGCTAATTTAGATAATTCCCAATATTTAATTATACATTATACATGAAATTTTATGTAAACACTTGTATACATAGTTACCATTAAGGCAAAAATCCTATAAACATCAAATCAAGAGATAGGATTGTTTTTCTAAAGGCTCCAGATATATCAGGTAGATTATTTTCCAGCAATGTGAGTTATCCTTCTACAAGCAGCATATGAGTGGACAAGCTATAACTCTTGTCAGCAGAGAGAATTTTCTAATATTCAATTAGAATATTGAATATTCTGGGTAGAAAAAAATGGGCTTTTCATTCAGGTTTTCATCTGTATTTATTTGGTTATTTGTTAAGTTGAATACTTTTTCTTATAATCATTGACAACTGGGTGTTTTCTTCTTTGCCCTTTACCCATAAAAATGTAATATTTTAAATTTATTTATAAGAGATTTTTCATATTGTTAATTTAAGATTTTTACATGCACATTATATTTCTCATGCCTTATATTTGTTGTTGTTTTCATCCTATTGTTTTTCCAGTGATTTAAATCACATCTATCATAATCTTTATAGAATTCTCCATTCTCTATAATAGCACTGCATAGTCTCACCCTAGAATCTTAAAATTTTAATTTAACCACTATATGACCCAGCTATGCAAATCCTCTGTATTTACCTTAAGAAAGTTATCATAGTATGGTGATACATGCCTACCCATGTTTACAGCCGCACAATTCATGATAGCCAAACTATGGAACCAGCCTAGGTATCCATTAATGGATAAGTGGATAAAGAAGTATGGTATAGGTCAGATGCAGTGGCATATGCCTGTAATCCCAGTGGCTAGGGAGGCTGAGGCAGAAGTACCACAAGTTCAAAGCCAGTCTCAGCAACTTAGAGAGGCCCTAAACAACTTAGTGAGACCTTGTCTCAAAATAAAACATAAAAAGAGCTAGAGTAAAAAAAAAAAGTGTGGTATATATACACAATGGATATTTATTATTCATATTTATTCAGCCACAAAGATAAATGAAACTATATCATTTGCAGGAAAATGGATAAAACTTGAGGTCATTATGTTAAGTGAAATTAGCCAAAATTAAAAGGTCAAGGGTTGTATGTTTTCTCTCATATGTGGTGCTAGAGAAGAAGAACAAAAAGAAAAGTAGGGGGTGATCACATGAAAAGCAAAGGAAGATCAGAGAAAAGCTAGGAAGTGGGGAGGAGGGTGGAAACACTGCAGAGAGATATGGGCCAAATGATATTGTTATATCATGCACATGTACTTAAGAGAAGCCACACATGTCAGATACAGGAAATATGTCACAACAAATCCCACCATTATACAAAACTGTGATGCACCAGTAAAGATAAAAAAATTAAAAGATCAAGAAGAAAATAGGGAATTGTTTTTTAAAAAATTCAGTCTTGATTGTCTTGTATAGTTCTTTAACTATCATATTTCTTCCATATTAATGTATTATTGCCAGAGAAAGAGTTCTTAAGAAAAAGAAAGGACTGTTTTGTTACCATTCCGGGAATCATGTATTCATACATCCTTCCCTTCTTCCCTCCCTTCCTTTCTTCTCTCTCTCTCTCTCTCTCTCTCTCTCTCTCTCTCTCTCTCTCTCTCTCTCTCTCTCTCCTCTCTCTCTCATATTCTGTACCTCTTAACTACATACATCCTAGTCCTTTTTATTTTGAAACAGGTCTTGCTAGTTGCTGAGGCTGGCCTCAACCTTGTAATCTTACCTCACAAGATTTCCAATCAGCTTGTTATCTTATGTCTTAGTCCATTATCTGCTACTATAACAAAATAACACAGATAGGGTAATTGATAAACAATAGAAGTTTATTTGACTTACTCTTCTGGAGGATAGGAAGCCTCAGAGCCTAGCATCAGCATCTGGCGATGTCTTTTCATACTTAGTCATAACATGGCAAAAGAGAAGCAACACACATAAGATACAGGAAATTCTAGCCAAATTCATTCTTTTCATCAAGAACCCAATACTTCACTAACTAACCCACTCCCACATGAGGACAGAGCCCTCAAGGCCAATTTACCTCTTAATACAGTTACACTAGGGATCAGTTTCCAGTGCATAACTTTTAGGACACAGATTCAAGCATAGCAATTCCTAATTTGCTTCTGAGATTGTCATTATATACACACACCAAAATAGATAGCAAATCAACTTATTGTTAATCACTGTAACAAAAAATTGTATGTATATTTAAAGACCTAGGGCATAGAGGGTTTTCTCAATACTTTCATGCTTACAGTTAAAAATTGGGGGAAAAAATCCCTTGGGTATATTAAAATTATTTCAAAAGTTTAAAGATTATGTATTAAAGAAATATTCTCTTTTGAGCATTTTACTTAAGTCATAGTTAAGTGAAAGGTGGTGTGAACCATGTGATGAATGATTATTTTTCACAACAGACAACCAAGTTTTCTGAGCACACTGGCTTTGCAAGGATTTATAGTTCCCTGCCTTCATGCTGGAGTTACTTCAGCTTCCCGTGATGCATTCCAACTAATCTGTAGGTTAAGGCATTCCTTGATCATGGATAGATCCGATTGCTACTCAGCCCTGGAATTCTTTATAAAATTCCAGAACTTGGGCTAGAAATTGACTTAGGGAATCCAATAAAGTTGCAAGTCTTGGCAGTCATCCAAGCTAAATTTATAGACTGGAAGAAATATGGGCTTTCCATTGTTCTCTTTTTCACCTTTGTGAGGTTTCTTTTATGTCTATGTGAGTGTGTGAGTGTAAATTTATCATTTTGCTGACATCGAAGTGGAAATAATCATTGAAGGAATCCAATCCAGCTAAAAATTTTTCACTTTGGATCTTCTCAGGTCTTTCCAAACGTTGACCTAAAGTTGCACCAAGAGTGAATTTCTTCTCCCTTTGTAGGATGTTGATGTCATGAAAGAAGTTGTTCTTGAAAATGAATCATGCAAATATAATAGCTGACATGCACGTCTGCCAGCTAGGTATAACTCCCAAATTTCTGTAGTTCCCGTGGCTCTGTGGGAGCCTTCTTTTTGAGACATGATCTGAGAAAGTGTGATCATATGTATTGTTTCTATCAATTCTGCAATATGGTAATAGGGGCAAGAAAACAAGATCAGGAGCATCTAAGAGACAGTATTTTAAGTGTGTATATAATGTTCTGTAGGGTGTAGAGATCCAAGCAAGCCCCTCATATCTGGCCACTGAAAACCTGTCTTATTCTTACAGAATGGGTTTGCTGTTGTGAGGCCCCCAGGCCATCACGCTGAAGAATCCGCAGCCATGTAAGTACCAGGAACTGTTGCCCATCTCCAAGCGCCACGGTTCCTGGCGGTCACCTGCCCCATGCATGTTTCTGAAGCCTCTAATTGTTAGCAGATGGACTGAAAAATCTTGCGAGGTACTCCCAGAAGCAGATTTATGGCTTCAGAGATCATATAGCATTTTAAAAAATGCTCTGAACATTATTTATAATGGTTTTCCTGGATGATTTGCTTTCTTATTTCTCTGTTCTTCTCTATTCCACAGGGGGTTCTGCTTTTTTAATTCAGTTGCAATTACCGCCAAATACTTGAGAGACCAACTAAATATAAGCAAGATATTGATTGTAGATCTGGTATGTATTCCTGGCCAGTGCTGCGTTTCCAGTGACTCTAGATAAAAGGAAGTGGATTTGTATTTCTCTGTTAGGTTGTCTTGCTTTTAGCACTTGCAAACAACTGAAGGGTGTGTTTCCTTTGAATGTGGAAACTCATTAAATTCAGGATTGCAGTTCTGAAACCATAAACATTCACGTTTCACTTTCATGGTGTTAACTGCAATTTAATGAGAAGAAGGCGCAGATCAGGGCAACTTTTATGATCCTTAAATGAATTGATACTTCCACAGTTAAAATAACCCAACAGAACCTGAATTTACTTTTCCCTACAGAATATAGACTTTAAATAGTCAGATGTGCTGGAAAGAATGCTGTTGCTTTGGTAACCAATTGGCCACTTCCCCTGGTTAGTAATCATTGTCGCTTGTTGTGCAACAGTGGTATTATTAAAACAAGTCAGCATGTCATTTTTTTCTGAAAAGATCTCAGATCTCAGATGCCAGTTTGGGATGACTCCCTGCAGGAACTCTGAATGATTAAAAGTCAGAGGCAGTAACTTAGTCTTGCATTTTAACCTGATGCATTCTTACACAATAGTTATAATTTGTTTAACAAATGGTTTGTTTAAATGCAGATGACACTTGGCATGTTGTCTAAAGTATATTCATGAATAATGAGCTGGAGATCTGCCCCATACAAAAAAGGACCAATCCAGGAAAGGGCGAAAGAGGGCTGAATGGTGATTTATGAGCCCCGTTTTCGGTTTGCCTCCAGTTCACGAGGAGGTGTAATAGGTTGTCTGACAAGGCATAGACAGGAAATGAACCCTGGCATCCAAACCGAACCTGCTACATCTGCACTTAATTAATTTTTGCAGGTGATAAAAGATTTAAAGGCAAAATATGTTAAAGGTTTTTTTGAAGTGCAAGGCTTAATAGTCTAAATCTTGTTCATATCTGCACTCATAATTAAATCTTATTGGAAGTCGTGGCCTCACCCTCCAGCCCTCTGATTTAGTTAAACAGGCACACCAAAGGGTTGAGAGAGCACAAACAAAGCCATGTGAAGAAATACTTAGTTAAGTTAAAATGAAGATAAAAGGAATGGAAGATAGATAACCATTTCTAGTGGTTGGTTGGAATGGATGTTTTTCACACTCGATATTGTATCCCTCCTGTGTACAGTTTTGTGCAAAGGATATAGAAGCCTAGCTTTCCATGCATTTTCCAAACATGCATACGTTTTAGTGTAGGTCACAGTTCCCCGTTAAAAAATGTGTTGAAGACCTAGATATACTGCAGCAGCAAGGTCTTAAAATTTTTGCAAAAATAAGGACATACCATATTCATACAAAAAGGACATTTTAAGTAATTTATGACTAATTTTGTATGAATTATAGGATATTACATTTGAAGAAATTAGTATGCTCTTGGTACTGTAAATTCTATGCTAGACAGATAGACCAGAAATGGAAAAAGAGGATAGTAGATGAAGACCAAAGATTGTGAAAAAAGAAAAATAAATAAAATTGCTAAGCTTTCTAAATTTGTCCACATTATGTGGCAAGATGATTGATCAGCTATTCATCCTATTCTTAAGAGTCTTTCAGTGATTACTTTCTGAAAAATTTCTGTTATCATTTTATGGTTCTATGAAGATAATAAATGTTTAGGGTCCCTTTTGAAAGCACATTTGTGATATCCAACTCAAAAACAATGAATTGTAACCTAAATGCCTATCTTATGATACACGGATACTTTGTACTTCAGAGGATTTACACGTAAAGTTTTGTTTTTGTGCATTAACACAGGAATAAAAGACTGCTGGAGATAATCTGATACAATTCATAAAATAATTTATTTGGTAGCTCCAAGTAGTTTCCTGTGAGCTTGCTGGCCTTTGATTATAAATTTGCTCCATTATCCAATCATAAAGGATGCTGATTTCCCAATAGGCTGTATCAGACGAGAAGTTTTTGTTTCAAATTCTCTAAATGTAAGAAGTTCTGTCCAAAGGGTTGCCTCTGAGCTCACCACCAGCCCCCATATTCTTACTTTCAAGTCTTCCAAATTCTGCAGCTGCAGGGCTACTTTGAGGAAATTCCTGTTTCTTCCAGCTGTGGAGAAGGAAGTTTTAAAGTGCCACGTGGCTCTGAGACATCCGTTCTCTCTGGCTGACAGGTCTATTCTGTGAGTTTGCAAAGGAGACAGGGTGAAGGTTCTCCAGTGGTGGAAAAGCCTCACTCCTGCACATCCAGAGTCATTAACGTTGGCTGGTGGGTGTAAACTAGCTCCACACATTCTAGGGCCAACAAAAAGTAGGGCTACTCCATTATACAACAGCTAGTCTGGGGCTTTTCATGTGCCTAGTAAATACAGAACCAGAGTTCTTAATTCACTTCCTATCTTGGGTCACAGCAAAATTCAAATGCATTGAGCATTGTGGGCAGATATGATTCTAGTTGGTGTGTGAAGGGCATTCATTCCATTTCTCCTTGTGGGAAAGAATCTAAAAACATTCACTCTATGGAGAGGGAGCAGGTGTAACAGTTTTTTTTTAACACACTCGAGACTGGCCATTGTGTTCAGGCTATATCCTAGAAGTAGATTTGTCTACAAGACTCATGTAGCTTTTGGGTAATGTTACTATTAATTAGAAAATAATACTTATTAGATTTTCTTTTTTTTTTTTTTTGAAAGAGTAGCTACTACAAGTGTCCTTAGATTTGGGGAAATTCCATTTTTGTTCAAGTACATTTAGACCTTTGTTACAAATC
Source organism: Ictidomys tridecemlineatus (assembly GCF_052094955.1). NCBI lineage: Eukaryota > Metazoa > Chordata > Mammalia > Rodentia > Sciuridae > Ictidomys > Ictidomys tridecemlineatus. The sequence continues at coordinate 155,234,586 of NC_135478.1, read as the reverse complement.
CTTGCACTAAATAATTTTGAGTGATAACATTAGCTGGTAGAATATGTGATGTATTCAAAGCTATTTTGACATAAAATTGAAAACATATTGGTTCTAACTTCTTGTGCAGAATCCATTTTTACAGTATACTTTTTTAACCAGAGATAAGTTTTCGCATTTCCCAGCAGATCTGAGAGGCATGGTTTATTTTAAGGTTTTTAATGATTCAATTTATTTCATTTATATAATAATTTTTCATAAGCACCAATAATTTTCCTACCTTAGTCTATATATAGTATATACTTATTGTTATGAAGAAACAGGTCTCAGATTATTTTGAGTATATGTATGCATGTGGTTTGTATGAATACTTTATAGCAATAAAAACTGAAAAAATAAAGACATCTTAAAAGTTATACTGTAAGTTGTTACACAAAACAAAAAACATACTTGGATTTAACTTTATTCTCTAAATACTTAATGACTATGATACAGGATCATGGATTTCTCAAACAGTAGAATGGGTCTGTGTATTTTAATGAAGAATGTTAGTTCAAACCTTTATTACACTGTGAACAAGATTGTATTTCTTTAGAAGAGTATGGACTAATAAGTACCCAAATATTTTTCAAGAAAAAATAATTTTATATCTGAAATTATCATTTTATTTGACCTTTTAAAAATAAATTTGTTCAATGTTCCTAGAGAAACAAGAGCAATCAAAGCAATATTTTACTGATTTGCCAATTGCATATACATTTACAACCCTAAATATTATTGTTGTATTAAGGAAATGAAAACATCTTTTCACTTATTTTTTAAGGTTTTTTTGGTCCATTCTCTAGATATTTAGTAGCAAACACAAAAGTCGTTGTGGGTTAAATTGTTTCATTTTTGTTCCCATGAAGGAAATAATTTTGCTATCTCTTCCTTTTCTTTGAATATTTAGAAATCCAGGAATTAATATATTTTCAGTAAGTTAATTTTTCCCCCTGATGTATATGTCTTTAGCTGGAATAAGTTTCTGAGATGATCCATATCTTCCCTAATGTTATGATTTTTAGTTAATTTGGGGTAGGCATGCTATACAAAAGGTGGAAAGAATCATTGTATGTCTACTGCATGAATGACAGGCTCAGTGTAGGTTTTCAGAAAATACCAAAAGGAGGCTTTGGTAGTGTCTAGTGAAGCAGTTCCAGGCTAGAGGATGGAGTGGAGACAAGTTAAATAAATCTCAATAATGAGAAATAATGTCCAGTGACTTCACCTTTCAAATTTGCTAAGAGGGCCAAAGAGATAATGGGTCTGAATTTAACTGTGATAATTAAGAATTTTTCATTTAGAGTATGAAATGAATTCAAGACCTAGTCTTGCAGCTTACTCTCTATATCCTCTTAGTAAATTACTGAAACTCTCTGTCATTTTTCTTATTCTTTAAATTAGGGCTAATATCACATACACCATAATAATCAATAAATAGTTCATGCAACGTATTTAGTATAGTGCCTCACTTCAAAATTATTTGAATTATTTTTAAAAAATAGTGTGATTCTTACTAATGTAAAACATGTAGTTGCAAATTATCAAAACTTTTTATAACAGAACCAGAAATTATATACTTTATAGGTTAATGACATAGCAATAATATTTGCCTGAACCCTAATGCATAGATTATCATCATTTCAGAGTGTTCCATTTTATTTTTGTTCCAAAGATAGTAAGCATTTAACTGTAGTTCTTAATACCTGTAAAGACATTTTTTTAAAAATGCTGTAAGTTTTATTTTGCATTCTTGTATTAATTCTCACCTGTTTATATTAAAACAACAACAACAAAAAAGAACTATCAAGTTTGTAGCCATTATCATCTGCAAATATCTGAAAAATGTTTCATTCATTTTAATGAAACAGGCTTTTATTTTTATTTTTTTAGTTGGAAGGGGGAGTATGGAAACAGAAAAGGAAAAAAAAAAAGATCAGGAGGAAAGCTGGGAAGAGAGCCATGATATAATATTAAAATTAAGCAGATTAGACAAGATTGCACAAAGCCCCATCCCATCTTTCTGCTTGGGCCCAAATGATTTAAGAGCTAATGAGCTCATACTCCCTGTGTCTTCGACTCTTGCCGTCACAATTTTACCAAAATGAAGTATGAAGTCCTTTTTGCATCTGGCACCTCTTTTGAAGTGACTCTAACTGCTGAGGGATTGCTAACCGAACTGAATGCTTCAAGAAAGCCAATTTATTCAGCTGGTTGCAAAGCCTTTGACCTTAATGGTGGGACTTGGCAAATCAATGCATACACGTATGTTTAGTGTTCTGTCAAGAATTGCGAAAATGCTCTGTAAGCCATAGATCCTTCTGCAAAATACTAGTTTGTAGTTTAAACATTAGTCTTTTTTTCAGGGGCCAATGAGGCCAGTTAATTAAGCCTGAGGGGTTATGAACTGTTGGCAGTTAATAAGTCATAAAATTCCTCCATAAAACAGGATGCGAGATTCCATCACTGAAGCAAAGAGTACAAAGGGCCGGTGTATAAATATCTAATTGTACCAAAGGACTGGGCTTTTTCAATGACTGCTCATCTGGAGTCTCCAGGGCATGCTCGCTGTGGTTTCCTGATTTTTAGAAGCCAGTTTAAAAAATGAGTGCATTAAAGGGTAATTTGCCTGAAAGTTCAGGAAGTAAAGGGGGTGGTGTGGAAGCAGGCTGAATGGAAGAAAGAAAGAGAGGGACACAGTGAGAAGACAGAAAATGAGAAGGAGGGTGGGCTAGGAAGACAGGGAACTAGAAATCAGAAAGGTTGTCTCCATGCAGAGTTAGACATGACTGTATGTGTCATCTGTTTTCTTTTCCCTGTAGGATGTTCACCATGGAAACGGTACACAGCAGGCCTTTTATGCTGACCCCAGCATCCTGTACATTTCACTCCATCGCTATGATGAAGGGAACTTTTTCCCTGGCAGTGGAGCCCCAAATGAGGTTCGGTTTATTTCTTTAGAGCCCCACTTTTATTTGTATCTTTCAGGTAATTACATTGCATGATTACCCCTAATTTTCTTGTCCTTTGCTGGTGTTTTAAATTACATGAGATTACTGAATTGTCCCACAGGACTGAGATCCAGTGCAGAACAAGTGCAGAACCCAGAGCACTGGTTGTCAAGCCAGGCTGGGCTGATTTGACACGTTGTTTGATGTTTATTTCAAGAGGTCCCATGTGCTTGTTTTTCCTCTCGGTTTGCTTTCTTCCCTTTGCCCTCTTCTCTACCTACTCTGGTGTTTTTCTCTTCCCAGGTTGGGACAGGCCTTGGAGAAGGCTACAATATAAATATTGCCTGGACAGGTGGCCTTGATCCCCCCATGGGAGATGTGGAGTACCTTGAGGCATTCAGGTTGGTGCTTCTTTCTTTCTGAAAATGCCCAATTAGAAAACAAATGTCCATTGGAACAACACCAAATATGAAAGAGAAACATAAATTTCTAAGCAAGGTGAAGTATCACTAAAAGCTATGTAGGACTATGTGTAAGAAAAGAAAAAAAATAATATATCAAGACCTAATTGTATTTATGCAGGTATATTGGCCAATGGCCCAGACATATACTCTCCATTTCCCTCAAAGAAAGGGCGCAAAGACTTTATTTTTAAATAGTTCTGTCTGGAAAATTCGGCCTGTTATAACACATGACGTGATTTACAATAGACATTAGCATATTAAATATTCTGAAAAGTCCTTCACTACCTATTTAACTGTGCTGAACAGGTATTTCCCAAACTCCACTGGACTCAGATCCCTGTTTTACACAGCTAGGTTGGCATTCCTCGTTCTGAGGACCCAGCTTACCTCAGGAACAGAGGCCCTGGCTATCTCATTTTATGGCAGAGTTAATGACTTCTGTATGTTTTCCCTCTCACATTAAGACATTAACCAATTAATTGGCTGTTTTCAGTTTCTATGGAGTAAATGAAATGTATCCATAATGCATTCTGCTACTTTTTTCCCCTCTCTTTGAAAGCAAAGAATTTAAAAAATTAATTTAAACATGCTTATTTTATTTTATTTTATTAAGAAATATAACTTAAGAAAGGGCAGTTAAAAATTTTAAAAAGTTCAGTCTTTGGAAAGGTGTCTGTTTTAAGAAGAAATGTCAGAATGTGTCAATATGAGCCTCGCTTGCAAGATTTTAGAAGGAGATTTTAGCATGTCGGTAATACCTAATTGCTTAGATGTTTAGTTAAAAGTAAAAGCAAACAACTGCATGAAAAGAAATATGAGAACTTCAGAGTTTTGAAATTTACCATTTATAAATTCCCAAGAATTAAAATCCTATTAATATTGTATTTGAGACTTTGGGAAATAATGGGAAAATTTTCCAATATATATAATTTTAATGGATTTCTGCCATCTTATGTGTCATACATACTTCATTTTATCACTTAAAGATGACTTCTCATTAGAAAAGTCATCCAGGAAAAGTGACAGTAACTATTTAGTTACTCTAAAGATGCATTTAAATTAAATATATTTGGCTTGGTATTGAAGATAGAAAGGAAAATTCTACCTACATTATAGATATTTGGTAAACAAATATACACAGCAATGTCTACAATATTTATTTTAAAAGAGCTGAAATAATGTAAACTTGGGTTGTGTAGGAAGATATTTTGCTTTAATTAGCAGTAAAATATCTGAATATTATATTAAGAAATAATAGGGGTCTAAGTGTTATAAATTTTCTTTTCCTATATTTGGAACTTCACAAACAATATTATTTTGTGTAAGGTAGCTTTTCTTCACAGTGACCAAAATACCCAACAAGAACAACCTAGAGGAGGAAAAGTTTATTTTGGCTCACAGTTTTAGAGATTTAATCCATAGTGTACTGACTCCATTGCTCTGGGCTCAAGGAGAGGCAGAACATCATGACAGAGGGCATGACAGAGGACCATGACTCATCCATGTAGGTCAGGAGACAAAGAGGACAGGGGAAGTGTCAGTAGCAAAGATGAACCGTTCTGGGCAATTCTCCCAGTGACCCACCTCCTCTAGTCATGCCCACCTGCCCAGAGGTACCACCCAGTCAGTCTATTCCAATGAGGATGGACTGATTAGGTTACTGTTCTCATAACCTAATCAGAAACCTTTGGCTATTGCATTATTAACACAGGAGCTTTCTGGGGACACCTCATATCCAAACCATCACGATGTCTCAAAGGAATCAGAGAATAGACTTGAATACATATGATATATGAATTTCTCTGCTTCCCAAGTTAGCCTGGTAACTTGAATGATATGAATTAATTCTCAGTCTCACTGTAGCATAACATCATATCCATTGATCTATAATACAGATCAGATTTCCTGGTATTGTAATATTACTTGTGACATAGCTTTTATACAAAAATGTATTGTGTATGCACAACAGTGAAGGACAGTTTATATTTTGTGCCTGTTACTTCTCATATTAGAAAGTGAATGGTGAATGAACACAATAATTTTTACTAAATAATATGAAAACAGATATAAGTGTACAATACTGTTTTTTAATTGAAATGGTAAGTAAATTACATTTTCCTGAAAAGTGGCTATCCTCAAGAACAGCACATCTCTGGGCCTGAAATGTAGACCGTTTATATTTGCAAAATTTTCTGAACTCCCCAGTAAGTAGTACTTGAATTTAAGTGGAAAAGTGTCATTATTTACTCTAAACTGTAAAAGCTTAGAATTGCTGTGTTTTGTGTATGTGTTTCATAGTTATTCCAGATTTAAACTATAATAATCCTATTAATTTTAAAGTATATCATATCTGCTATTCAATGTTCATGCTCAGAAATACCTGTGAATTTTTTTATGGAAGAATCAAGAAAATAAGGCATTCATTCAAAAAATATTCATTGAACATATCTGCCAAGCATGGTGGTGAGCACTTGGAATTCAGAACTGTCTTTGCTCCCAGGGATCATTATAGAAATGGTATTTATTGTTCTAAGGAATAGCAGTGCTTAGACAGAATAGCAGTGCATAGACAGAATAAAATACATAACTATTTCTGAAAAATTTCAGGTAAGGCTTCATCAAATATTGTTCAACCTATGTTTTAAGTATGAGTGGGAGTTTATGGGGGGGAATTAGAGTAGGGAGAAATTCACACTAGGCAGAGAGGATACACTGAAAAATATGGAGTCACAAGAGTTATGAAGTATTCTTTCTTTGTTGCCTCAAGGGCATGAGGGTGAGATTGATGGAAGGAAAATGGATCATATGTCGTAAAGTCTTTTACCCATCTTTGTCTATGATCATCGTCTGTCTGTCTGTAAGATAGATTTCCCATAATTTTTGATGTAGTATTATTGTATAAGCCTACTGCTGTCTTTTGAAAATGTCCCCCAAGGGTTCATGTGTTAATGGCGTGGTCCTCAGCTGATGGTAATATTGGGAGATGGTGAAACCTGTAGAAGGTGGAGTCTAGTGGAAGGAAGTTAAGTCAGTTGAGGGTATGTGCCTTGCTGGGGATATTAGGACCCCAGCCCCTTTCTATCTTTTTCCTTCTGGAATCCATAACATTGGGAGTTTCTTCTACCAAGTGAATTCTGCCATGATGCTCTGCCTCATCATAGGCCAAAAGCAACAGGGCTGAGGAATCATGGACTGAAAACTCTGAAATCATGAGCCAAAATAAACCTTTATGCTTTTTAAGTTGATTATCCCAGGTACTTTGTCACAGTGATGAAGAACTAACACATTCATCCTTCTTAATACAATCATTATTTCTCAGTATGAAAATGGAAGATCATTCTGGCATGTGTGTGTGTGTGTATGTGTGTGGGTGCAGGAAATGGAGGTAGGAAGTAAACAATGAATTTTCTACTTTCTTATTTTTTAATAATTTTTAGAATATGATAAGTATCTTCGGAAGGGAAGCTTCATTGTCTGTAAAGCTACATTTATAGTGGGATATAAGATGGTTACTTCTTTTACTAGCCAAAAATTGACATATATATCATATATATGGTTTCTGTTACATGCGTTTTCTACGATAAAAGTAAAATTGTTGGCAAGCCAACATTTTCATGTTTGCTATGAACTTTAAAGATGATTTTTATGTTATTTCAGATAACTTCTTATTTTTTTCCAAGCAGTTGTCATTCATCCCTGAAATAATTGAAGGGTATACTTAAATTTTTCATGAGAGTTTTAAAAATATTCTACAATATCAAATATGTTTCCAAGGTTACCATATTTTAAAGTAATAATGGTTATATTTATTGAGGTCTCACATGCCAGGTCCTAGATTGGAAACTTCTTAGGCATTGTGGGTAACTCCAAAATGCTTTCTATCTATACATCACAGAACCATGAATTGGAACAGCCATGATGTGAACTCAGTTTATGGATCTAAAAACTGTGCTCCTTTTGCCATGCCACATTGCTGCTTTCCTACTGTCGGACTTAAAATACTCAGGAGTGCCAAAGCACAGTGAATTTTATCAAAATGTAAGACCTTTGTGCCCCACTGCCTCCTGCCCTAACCCATGGATACCTCATGCACAGCATGGCCAAAAAACAAGAAAAAAGAGGTATTCAATAATATTGGTTCAATTAGTCAGAGATGAGAGATGATGCTAACTACAAGAGGAGTATTGAAAGCTCTAGTATTAAGTAAACCTAGAAAAGCCTGAAGAAGCTACATAATATCTTAGGACCTATCATGACATCTTTTGACCTCTCAAGGAGTCAGCTTTACAGACAACTTTGAATGTCCCTTCATTTGACTGTAAAAGTGTCAGATGTCAGATGCCCTCTCTTTACTCAACAGGTGTTTTACTGGATGCCTGCTCAGCAGTCTCTGTCCCCATCATTTCAAAAGATTGTTCCAATGGTTTTAAATTCTTTATGATCCATTGATGAGCATCACAATGTTATTTTTTCCCCTACAGACTAAGTCTGTAAGGGTCTTTCAAATGTTAAAGTGATCATTTATATATGACAATTCACATGGTTCATTTATAGTGGGTAAGAGACAGCAGTATATGTCATACTTCTAATTAAATTTAATAAGGAAAACATCTTGAAGGGTTGCTTTTCTTTTTTAAAGTATGGTTGGGTATTTCTTTATTTTGTTTATTTATTTTTATGTGGTGCTGAGGATCTAACCCAGTGCCTCACATGTGTGAGACAAGTGCTTTGCCACAACCCCAACCCTTGTGGTTTTTTAAAAAAACTTTTTAATTTTGTTTTGTTTTGGTAAACAGTGATTTTTAGTTCAGAAGTCAGGTGATAGTACTCCTTGAAATTATGCCTATTTTATTGAATGAATAAATGATTGAGTAAATGAATGAATGACAGTCCCCATGTAGCCTTTCAATTTCCAAAAAGAAGTTCATTTACATGCCCCTTATATCCACAGGTGGGTTCCATATCTATGGATTCACACAACTATAGATAGAAAATACTTGAAAAAATTACATCTATTCGGTATATGTACATATTTTTCTTGTAATTATTCCCTAAATGGTATAATATAAGAATTATTGGCATAGCATTTGCCTTGTTTTAGGTGTTACAGGTAATCTAGAATAATTTAAAGTGAATAGGAGGATATGCATAGTTTATATTCAAACACCACACAGTTTTTTTATAAGGATCTTGAACATTCCCACATTTTATTATCTAAGATGGTCAGTCTTGTATCCTGAGGAAGGACTGTACAAGGTACTTAAATTCAGGTTTTGATGAGATAATAAATGATAATTGGCAAACATTGAAGACTAGCTAAGAAAACCTCACAAAGTATTGATCTTCATTGCTTAGATACAAGCAAGTTTTGATTTTAAAAGATCTCCCCAAGTCAGTATGTTATAATCTGTAGCTACTTTAGTTAGTATTTTTTTCATTGATAAAGCTTTTCAAAAGGCAACGGATCTATATTAGCTCTTCAGAGAAATTTATCTCAGGGCAAAACTGAACCAGAATGATTCAATTTCACTGAGGTTTCCAGGGTGCCAATTGAAAAATTGAACTTAAGAAAGTTGTCTAATCTAGGAAATAAAAATTTAATTAAAAAGTTGATGCTTTCATTGTAAACCACCTGTTTTTCCTTTAATCAGCTTATGAAGTATCTCTATTTTGTCAATTGTGATGAGTTCAAGCTTTGCTAAATTACTTTGGCCATATAACCAACTAGAATTTTTATAAGGGTAGTGTTATTGCTACAGAACTAAACCATTGAACACTTTGAGCACATGTAAATAACTCAACCAGCCTGTAACTCTTTATCTTGTCTTTGGCTTATACTTTTTTGCTATAGTACACACACTAAAAAATTCTACTCTATTAAAGCAATGGTTGGAAAACAGACCAGATATCATGTCTGTTTTTAGTTCACCAATTTTGTTCCTGAGACAGTCTTTAAAATAGAAATCATGGCTTTCCATAATTCCTCCCCTGCTTCTGGTAAAAATAAAAAAAAAATGTGCATTTTTAACTCAAACAGAGGAGAATAGAGTTTTTTGTCATATTCACAGAGCAAATGCTCCTCAGACAGCTAGTTCGTAATGGTCAACCTACAGTGTACCAAGGGTGGTTGGTTTCTTCCATACAATGATGGTAGATAATTTGGGGGCTAGGCAAATAAAGTAGTACAATATTTTATTGTTTTATCATTATTATTATATCAAACATCATCATTATTATAATTAATTTTAAAAGACTAACTTCCAAATGTTGTTGCTATATACATAGACTGAAAAAGAAGAGTCTCTCATCTACCAAAGAAATAAAATGGGATCATAAGTAAATATTTAAATTTTCTCTTTTGGTAAGGGCCACTTAATAAATATTTTTATGATTATTTTTTCTTATTTTACTTTAGTTTAATTTCATGTTAAATGAATAGAAAACAATACCATTGTTAAAAATTATAATGTAAATAATGACCTCATAATATAGGACATTCATTGAGAATTTAATTTTTGCTAGCTGCTTATTTTTAAAAATCTTGAGAGGTTCTTAAGTGTTCTTATTTTACAGATAAAAATTCTAAACCTTTTGAGTGCCAGTAGATCTGTGTCACATAGCTGGTAAATGGTGACTGGTTTGTGGTAGCAAGTGTCAGTCCTCTTTGGCCCCAAATTGTGGTTCCTCTATAAAGGGTATCGGGTGACAAAATAATATGGTGAGAAATCCTTTGCAAATGCCTGTTAGCCTGTCCATCATTTGGCTTAGACATCTAAATCATATCTAAATTGGTGATGTTATTTTAAAATTGAAAAATCCTTCCTAGATTTTTTATCATTCTTATCTCATATAATATCTTCAAGCCACTCTTGTGCCTTTTCCTCATCTGACAGAAGAAGAGAGCCTATCCCATTAAATCCCTAAAACATTTTTTTTCTTCTGATCACCACTCTATTTACAATTTGAAATATATTTTTTTCCTTCTTTATTAAAATAAATATTTCCTGCTTAAGTATGCATTTAGATTTTTTGTAAGGGTATGTGATTAAACTTCAGAAACACCAAATTAAAATTTTAAATACAATACAAAGTGATAAATGAACTTTTAGATCCAATTTTGAAATGAAGAATGATTTGTTGTCATCTAAGAATCATACTCAATACTGTCAAATGATTTGGGGTCTTGTTTTGTCTACGAGAACTGCGGTTGATGCTTCCCAGTCTTGGAAAGGACTCTCAATTGTTAGTGACAAGCAAATATATTATACTCATGATAGTGTACGCTTTCCCAAAGATGGCCAAGACATTTGGAGAAAGAGGGTAGAATTTCTTGAAACAATTTGCCAATATGAAATACTGTACATATCAAATTGGCCTGACTACCATCTTTCCCAGACCATTTATCATAGCTCACAAATCAAGCCCACATTTTCTCTTTCTGAAAGACTTGGCTAATAAATAAGATGTGGGTCTCAAATCTGAACCCGTCAATCAATCTTGGGAACAAAGTAATAATGACTTTCATCTATTAATATTCTATTTCGATAAGAAGGAATACATATGAATTTATGGCTGTGTGAGCTACAATTCTATTCATTATCCATATTCTATTCTCTATATGCATCATGTTGCAATATTTCAATATATTTGATCAAAACATCACAAGGAAAAAAATCCAAAGGAATAAATATTAGAAGACTGTCAGCTCTATCTGTTCTTTAGCTTCAGGAATAAACATAATTTAAGAACATTTTTTTTCTTCTCTCATCTGTGTAACATATTGTACCAATTTTCATCAAAAAAATTACAATTTCTATAGGTGTATGTCTCTAGATACCCTTAGAATTTCTGCTCTTTGACCCTTAGAGTAAATTGATCTCATGCACACCTGTCTTCCTTGGGAAACTTGCAAACTTGATTTTTGAGCTGAGCATCAAAGAGATATGATATTAGACAGTATAGAGGTCAGGTAAAAAGTCCAGGAAGTATCTTGAAGTGCCCGAAGTTTTGAAAAGCAAATGATATGTGCAGTGAATAAGTAGTTCAAATGCTACTATTTATTTTTATTAGTATTTTTAAAAGTTTAGATCAACCATAAAACAATTTTTTTCTGCCTTAGAGTAGTTCTAAAGCCAATATTTTTCAGAAATTTTGATATCAAATATTAAGGACTAAATAAAAGAGTTGTTATGCTTAATTAACTATTTTCCCTAATGTTTCTTTATAAGCAGGTCCTTTATGTGCCCAGGAATGATTTGTTTTTATTTTTAAGATGAAACACTGAATTATAAAGCCCTTGCCTTGCACAAAATCCTCCCAACATATGTGCAGTATTCTGAGATAGCAGGAAATGAAATCTTTTCATGACATACTGTGAAGATTTCTAGGCTAGAAATAGCAGATCTTTTGGACTGTCAAACAGCTCAGATCAATTCATCAACTTAAATTATCTCATCTAGTAATAATGGAATTGTGTAGTTATTTATGATATGATATACTCAGAATGGAAGATAAATATAATGAAGGAATTATGAAGTCACACTTTTTTTTTCAGTGTTCCAATAAGTATTTGCAGATTTTGCTTCATTTATTGGTCAGATAAAGCTCTGGTCCAAATAAGAGTCACTTATCCTCATTGAACATTTAACCAAATTTCAGTGACTTGGGGTTTTAAGTTGTGTTCTCAAAATTGAATGATTTTTTTCTTTTTTCATGATTTTATATCTAAAGTTTACTATAATTAGATTTTTTGAGGTGATGAATAATGTGAAAAAGAGATTGTTTTGATATACGACACATACAGAATTTTAGTCCCTTTTGGGAAAACTAGATATATATTGTGGTTTAATAGTGGGAGTTTACTTGGCTTTCCCAGGTGCAGGAATCATCCTCATGAAAATTCTATTGAAAACCTCTTCAGATGTTACTTTTGAGGTTCAGGGTTGAAGTTCGCACCATTTTCTGGTGGGCAAGACCATCAGGGAGAGGTTCGAGTCCTTGCATGACATCAAGCATCTGGATGATAGACTCAGTTTTCCATATTTCATCCCAATGATTTGATGTTATGGAGATGAAACTACAAATGAACATCTGTTCTCATTTATGCAGGCATTCAGACTGCTCTGGCACTCTTCTACAAGGGCAATGGCTTATTCTTGTATCTGTTATGAATCTGCCCATCTTTCTTGTGGGCACCACAGTACTGGGTATTGGTTGTCTAAACATCTTCTATTTTGAAGCACAGCATTGATGCTGTAAAGCCATACAGAGGGCCATGAGCTTATGAACTGTGTAACTTTTAATGGAAAAGACAGCAAAATAACATTCTTGCCATTAGAGTTCACATTTCACAATTTTTAAAGTGGATGGGAGGAGAAAGGAGATGGATGATTTAATCGACTTTTAAGCTCAGCAGAATTTTAGGTCTATCCACATCTCAATGTGAGGATATCTTGCATTTTAAAACAAACACCTATAGGGAAAAAAAATCAAGGAATAACATTTAGAGCAGGGAGTGGTGGTGCATACTTATAATCCCAGCAGCTCAGAAGGCTGAGGCAGGAGAATTGTGAGTTCAAAGCCAAGCTCAGAAATTTAGCAAGACCTGATCTTTAAACAAAAGGCTGGGGATGTGACTTAGTAGGTAAGACCTCCTGGGTTCAATCCCTGATATCAAAAAAAAAAAAAAAAAGAAAGAAAGAAAGAAAGAAAGACCATTTAAATATTATTATGTAAAGAAATGTATCATTTCATTTGAAAACAAAGTGTTGGTTTACTTGCTGTATATTTTTAGTTGGTACATAACTTCTTGAATTTAAGGCAATAATGGAGTTACTGAAATGGACTGAATTTCAAAAACAAACAGTTTTACTGGAATAGTAGCCAAGGGCAAAGAAACAAAGGGGAGTTTATTTAAAACCAAGAGCAAGAAAAAAACAGGAATAGGTTTCTCATTTAAAAGTTTTGTAACCCAAAGAGTTTGATGCCTCATTTTGTACTTCCAGTTTCTGAAAAAGTCTCCTAGATATTAGAGTTGCCCTACTGGGTCTCTGATTTAGTTCATACACTCAAGTCCTTCCCTTTCTCCAAGTTTCTGTACTAGTTCTCTTTTATGTCCAGGGTCTTTATGATGAAAATATCATTGCAGAAATTATTTAGTGATGTCTTAATTCCAATAACTATAATGACATTAGAGGCAAAAATGATAATGTCTGGTGGGTGTTGTGTTTTATGACTCAGTTTAAATTAAGAGATTAAGTTCTAAATTATTCAGAGAACCAAAGTCTGCCACAAGTTTGCAAACATGTTCCATTTAGCTTAACTTTTGGAGGATGTGACAATAAATGATAATCAAATGATTACATCTAGAATCCAAAAGAAAAATATTTAATTAATATGAAAGAAGCATCACTTGCCTGTATTTGTCAGTGTCAACTTTTTTTTAAAGAAACTTTTAACAAATTATTATTTTGTCTTCCTTTTAAAATCACAGTGATATGTAAGATTTGGTACAGTTAATATGCTTTAGGAGAAATTAGAAGCTAATGAAATCATCCCATTGCCAGGGCTGACCATAAAATCCTATACCAAGTTAGAAGGGCTTATGTGGCCCAATTTAAAATTTTGTTGTTTTATAATATCTTTGGAGAAGTGTATTGTTCCTTGTAAAATACCCACATGCTCTCCTTTGGAATGGCTCCAGACTGTAACTGAACCACGAGGTTGCCCCCTGGTGCTTTATGTATTGTTTAATTGTTTGCCTTTGGTGGATGTTTTTATTAAAAGCCTATTATTTAGGATAAGACCAAAGTGTCATTTTAAAAACAACAGAAGCAGAGCTGTTCCATCTCATAGGTCTTTTTCATAGGTGTATTAGTGCATACTGGATGTTGCTAATGAGCCCGAAGAAAATTCTTCTTGTAATACTTCAAAAAGAGCAACAACAACAACAAACAAAACTCTGGGTTTTTTATTTTCCTCTAATAAAATGTGAGTGGATTGGCTAGAGAAGCTGCGATTCTGTGCAGTCTGTGCGACTGTGCCCAGGGCATGAGGGAGGAGAGGCTGTGCTCAGCCGCTCAGTCTTGTTTTGTTCCAGAGGTTTGGAGTCACATGCTCGTTGGGACACGTGGCCATTTGGAGCACAGGAATCTGGGAGGCAGGGAAGTCCTTGTAGCTTCCTGGGGTGTTTACCAAGCCCACGCATGCTTCACTGTTTGTGACTGGATTCTGCAGTCCCTAATGCCTTCCCTTTCCCCACAGTCCAACTATAAGAGACCATCTTAGTGCAGAACATTCCCCATATAAACTAGGTCTGGGGAATATTTTTAACCAACAATTCTGATTCTAAAAATTCTTTTTCTCCCCGAATGTTTTCTTTTCTGAAATGGCATCACCATATCAGTCACTGAGTTGAGTTCTTAGACTCTGATGCTGGAAAAAAAAAAAAAAATTCAGTGGTTCTCTAGCAGGTCCCTGTCACAGAGAACACACAAGAGTTTGACAGTCATCTTCCAAGGCAGAGTGGGACTATGACCCAGCCTCAGGCAAAAAAAACAAAAAGGCAATATACCTTGACCAAATTTCCAGGACTTAAAAGATCTCATTAAATTCCTGACTCTAGATATCATGTAGACATTTGAGGAAATATGATTATTGACAAAATGTAAGCCTGTTACACACTATATCACTTCAAAAGGAGAAAGGCCATTAGGACGTAATTACATCAGAAACAGTATACACATTTGGCTGGTTTATAAACTGTCACTTTCAGAAGTAGGAAGACATATAAAAGTTTCCAAAGGTTCCATTATGACCCTATTTCCAACAGTATTCTCTGACAAACTAAATAAATTACTGCATGTATTGGACCTTTGAGGCTTGGGGCAAAGAATGGAAAAATTATTTACAAAAGCTTGAAAATATTTAATCACTGGAGGCAGGGGGCAACGGTGTTTTAATTAGCAGGTCCTCGGGCCATGGCTGACTGGAGGCTTTCTCCAACAACCACACAAATGCACTGAATAGCTGTTTGCCAGCCTCAGGGTCAGGCCTGAGATGAAACAGATAAGATAATTGGCTCTAATGAAATCCAGAAGGCCTTGGCTTTCTTGTTTGAGCTTGGATTTGAAAAGTGCGTGTGGAAGTGAGGCTTAATTCAAACCAGAACTGAGCTAGGCCCGTTTTCTCAGTGACTTTGATATTGTTTGAAGTTCTAAAAGTGTTCGCCACACCACTAGCCTGCTGGGCTGGGCCTCCCTGGTACCCTTAATTACTAAGCTTTATGGCTGACTTTACTACACAGGAAAGGGGCCATTATATGTTCCATCAACATCAGCTCTTCTCAGATTGGAGGAAAGGGCAGGGTTAAAGGCCACTGTAGGAAGGCAAAAACTTCACTTTGAGGTAGTCAGATCATTTACCAGTGTTGAATTTCACCATTACGCACATACATTCCTCACAACACAGAAGCCCAATTTCCATTTTTTAAACAAGTGATTACTTTTCAAAACATTTTTGTTTGTGCCTCCTTTTTTTTTTTAGAAGAGAGAACATTTATATTTAGGGATTGAAATGATTACACATGATATATGGAAACAAAAAAGAAAAGAAAAAAAAACAAAGAAAAACACCTCCCAATTAATCATCACACCAGAAGGTCTGGTTGGATTCTGTAATAAAGAGGATTATTATTAATGCCCCTTTGAAGTGGAAATAAGTGAGGACCCCTCCTGTGGTGTGAGAGTTGTCCTGACACCCTGAGGAATAAAGACCCTTCAGGAGACTCTACAAAATTAAATCCCAGCTTCCAGCGTCTCTGACAAAGAAGTTGCTCAAAAGTGCTCCCAATACACCTCCACACCCATAAGCAAAGTCGAGGAAGTTCCCTTCTCAGAGGCTGGCTGTGGTGTCACTGAGCATTCCATCTTTCCCATTCTTGCTGCTGCTCTTTGTGGCCCAATTGGCAAAGATGGATTATGAATCTGAATTAATTACCAATTATCCAACCCCTAGCCCTCTCAGATGAGGAGATCAGGTCATGCCATGAAAGCCAAGGGACATGCAGTCTGGGCCTATTTCCTGCCCTATTCATCACCTCTGGGTAAGAGAGTCACAAGTGATGTCATCAGATTCAGTTCTTTGTAAAACAAAAAGTTAAGCATTTGCTTTTGCATTATTTAAGTGAACTTGACATTAATGTGTTCCAATTTCATGTATGATCCTACTGACCATTCATCTGATACTTCTCTCTCAGTATTCTTGAGCACAGGCTGGACTGGACACTAGCTCTCCACTAGGATAATGTATATGTGAGCCTAAGAACCATACTGAGAACCTAGGGAGATCAGTAATGGGAAGACAAAGCTAAGACACTACTCGCCAGCCTCTCCTAAAAGAAATTAAGGAGGTCCTTGACAGAGTTGTTGTTCATGACAGAGTTGTTGTCCATGACAGATGAACTGATTATTATGTCACACCAGAAGAAGGAAGAATCTTACTCAGCTCATTTGAAATATTAGTTCATTTTTCATTGGATACTCTTATAGACTAAATGACTATGTACTTTTGCCCCTACATTCATATATTGATGCCCTAACCCCCAATATGATAGTATTTGGAGATGGAGCCTTTTGGGTGCTCATCAAGGTTAGGTGTGGTTCTGAGGATGGGGCCCTACACTGATGGGATTGGTGCCCTTATCTTAGGCTGCAGTAGAGAGCTTGTTTTCTCCCTCTGTTTTCTTGCACACACACCAAAGGAAATGCCTTGGGAGGACACTGTAAGATGAAGACTGCTTGCTAGTCAGGAAGCAGGCCCTCACCAGACCCAACCATGCTGACATGCTGATTCTAGACTTGGAGCCTCCAGAACTGTGAGAAAATAAATTTCTGTTGTTTAAACTATCTGCTTCATTATATTTTGCTATAGCAGCCTCAACAGAGTGAGATCAGCAGAACAAAGATATTTGCAAGACCAAAGGATGCAGTAATGACTCCAAATTTGAGATACCAAAGAACATGTCCTCTAAACTATATTCTGCTAAACACTAGTTATAAGGGATATTAATAAATGCTTCTCAGTAATAAAGTATTCTGTATCCTCTTAAAATTACATATTATATACAAGCATAGTTAAAACTAAGAACTACAGCAGCAATTTTATGTTATTTCATATAGTATCTCCTCCAGTTATTTGAACAAAGGACTCTCAGCTCCCCCAGCTTCCATATATATATATATATATATACACACACACACACACACACACATACATATATACATATTATGTATATATATATACTCATATATATGTATACATACAATTATACAAGTAATTATGTATTATACATATATATGTATGTGAGTGTGTGTGTATATATACACACACACATTATATATATATATATATATATATATATATATATATATATAAAATCTCATTGAAACTAGTATTCCATGGAATACAGTTTTAAAATCCTGATATTTAGGGGAGAAAAAATTAGTAGACATTTTGATTAGTTCATAGCCAATTCAATAAACACAATAATATAAAAGTAAGTAAAATAAACCAGCCCCTAAGAATCTCAAAATCTAATAAAAATAGTTGCAAGACGTTACACATTATTATATTATATTATCACATACACTGAGCCCTGAGTAACCCATATTCTACAGGTGGTCTCTCCATTCCCCACTGGTTGCATCGTAGTGGTTCTTAGATAACATACCATCATGAAGACAAAGAAAGAAAGGAGGAAAAACAAAATCAACAAAGTAAGTAAAAGGGAAAAGAAGGTCAGTTTCCTTTGATATCACTATTAAATCACCCAGTGAATTTTCTTTGGGTAAAGTTACTGCCATTCACAATTATAGCAAATTGGTGATATTTTACAGTCACTCTGTATATTTTGTTTCAGTTTAAATATAGACACATTATCTCCCAAATGTATTTTATTATCAGATATGACACATTAAAAATGTGGATTTGAGTTTTTTTTAACTCTTGCAATTAGAAACTAATTGCAATGTGAATATGTAATTGGTTTTGTGAATAAATCCATTTGTGGAATTACAAAGGTTGAAGACTTCATTCATTATTTGTGACCATGTTTTGTTGAGGAAAAGAAACGGACAATAGTTTGTCTCTGTAATTGAAGGGAGAGGATCCATTACATGAGCATAGTCCACGATGAAAACACACCCTGAAATAAGACAGTTAAGTCAAAATGTATAACTTTCCCTGGTTAAAGAGCAATACAGCTTTGAGTATAGACCCTGTGGCTATCATGGAGTGGTAATTCCATTTTGTTTCCAAATATAACATTTATAGATATGCGGATATTCTGAACTTTATTAAACCATATATATATATATATATATATATATCATATATTTGTTCAAAGATATTACAGCTATCAAAGCAGTTAGTCCTTAAAGTCCTTCATCCTTAAAACCCTCTTTTGCTTTACTGCATGAGGAAGCACTCTACCAATGCCGTTAGGAATTCCATCTGGGTTGAATTGTATAGTGAATAAAGCAAGCAAAGAGCTCCATGTATATGAAAGCATTCAGTTGTCATGAAACATATTATGACAACCGGACCTTTGTCACATTTTCCTGGTTAAAATAGGAAAAGAAGAAAATGCTTTTCTTGAATGACATGGCAGGATGCAGCCTTCCTTGGCTACAGCGGCTCTCATTTGTACAGTGATACAAAGTGCCTGGGAAATCACCAGGCAGCTGGAAGGCACAATGTGTAGATGATAGACTCTTGTACTTTTTGCTCTTGGAGAGCCAGAGGTGTGACAATTCTCTTCCAAAAATGGTAGTTCAGGGAAGAATTCTTCCCTGGAATGAAACCTACAGATTGCTTCCTTCTGTGAACCACTAACAAGTTTTTCCTGGGCCTAAAATACTGAAAAAGGATCTGTCTTCTGAAAGCTCAAAAGCTCTGATCTATTCTAGTATTTCATTTATCCCCAAACATGCTTATGAATTGGAAAAGGTGTTTAGATCACACAGGAAATCAATGCCATGGACTATGTCCTCATATCCATTCAAAATGAAAATGGAGTGCATTCCTGACTTAGTCTATTAGGGCTGCTATAACAAAATATCATACGTTGTGGGGCAGGGGGGATTCTAAATAACCAAATTTCTTTCTCAGAGTTCCAAAGGCTGGGAAGTCTAACAACAAGGTGCTAGACGATTTAATGCTGTCTGGTGAAGGCCTACTTGCTGATTCATAGATGGTGTCTTCATATGGTGGAAGGGGCAGGGCAGATCTCTGGGGCCTATTTTGTTGACAAGAAAACTAATTCCATTCTTAAGAGCCCTGCCCTCTTGATCTAATCACCTTCCACAACCTGGACTTTTAATACCATCCCCCTTGGGAGTTAGGATGTCAACGTATAAATTTGCATGGATGTAAACTTTCAGATAATGGCAATTCCCACAACCATCATGAATGGACTTAGACTATATTGAGAACTAACTGGTTCTCATGATTGCACTAGTAGTGGTTCCCAGGGTTCAAAAGCAGTGGCTCCCTGTGCTTTCACCAGATTGCCACCAGGAGCGTCTAGGCTGCACCTCCTGCCCCTCTACATTTACTGTTGCTTGCTTTGATTTAGTATTATCTCTTAGTAATCGTCATCCTTTATTTGCCTTCTATTGAAGCTTCATTTTTAATTGTCACAGGATGTACATAAAAGGTTAAGGATTAGATTTATATGATGTAATTTTTCTGAAATGTTGGTTGGTTTTTGTGCTTTATGTTACGTCATCCAATCAGCTTTTAAAAATTGTATTAGCATCCAAATGCCTGGAATTAGTTTTCTCTTTTAAAATACGTTTATCAAAGTAAACCATTTTCCATTGATATTTTTCTTTTATGGAATCAGCAGCTTGAAGTTGGTCTCCTGGACACTTAGATTCATTAGACTTTTCTTTTCCAAAATATAAAACCAACCACTCTGGGGCTGTAGTTGTAGCTCAGTGGTAGAGCACTTGCCTAGTATGTGTGAGGCACTGGGTGCAATCCTCAGCACCACATAAAAAGAAATTAATAAAAATATCAGGATGTAAAAAAAAATCTTTAGAAAAAAAAAAAACACTCAGCAATGAAGTTGTCCCTTCTCACAGAAGGTACAGTCCTGTGGGGGAAATGCTATGGAAATTGAGTCTATTGGAAGAGAGGTCTTCTGACATGGCTGCTTAGGGACACAGAAACGGCATAGCACTGTCCTAGCTTCTTGATCAGCTAAGCCCTGGTGCTTTGAGGAGGTAACTTTCGTGAGTATGAAGGTGCATAAAGCTCTCCTAAAAGAAAGTGACCTACTATGTGGTAAACTACAAGGTAATTGTATGGAAGATACAGAAATATTCAAGAGTCCAGGTTCGAAGAGAAAATCACTGTGATACAATTATAGAGTGAACAGAACATGGGATACTGACATGTAGTGGAGATCACAACTGAAAGAATGGGCTGCTGATATAAATGCTATAAGCATCCCAGCCTTCGGTGGGCATGGATAGGAGCCTGGGGACAATTCTAGTCAAGCAAGAATGATTTCAAACCACACCGGCTTCAGTTTGTGGGTCTCAATCCTGTATAACTATAGAAATACAAAAACAATTAAAAATAGGTACAGGGACTTCGAAAGGGTTCGTGTGAGTGAACTTTTTTTGGCTTCATTAGCTTTATAATAAATATGCTTTGGTTCATAAACCCTAAGAGTTGTATTGTCATTAATTGGAATGAATCAACATACAACACTACATAATGAGCCTTAGATAAAATTAATGACTATGCTAGGTAGTAATGGGAAGAAGGAAAATGCTACAAGGCTGAGAGATTAGAGAAACTGAAATGACAGAAATTGTCTTAACTTAAAAATTCAACTGGGATACATTTTTCATCCGAAGGCACATGCTAAGGAGATCAAAGTAAAGAAATTTTTTTCTATTGTGTGTGTGTGTATATATACATGCAATCAACCCAAATAACATAAAACAAAGCAAAATAGGGGTTGGGAGAGTTACCAATGATTATGTGGAAGCACACAGGTTTCTGTTGATTTTGGTGTGAAAATTCTGCACCTGTTTGTGAACAGTTCAAAATCTGGACTGAGGCTACTCCCTGAGCTGGCCTGGCTAACTTTCCTCCTAAGGGGTAGGGTTGCTTTAATGCAGTTCACATGTACGGTGTTTCATCTTAACCAGAGTGATTTATGTTAATGAAATGAAACAGAGAAAATACCCTTGACATCCTAGTCTCCTTTAAAAAATATTAAATAAGTATGTCCAGGACTTTTGCATGATTATTTTTATTAAAACAAATGGAAGACTTCAATACATACCAGAATAAATTTGCAGGTGACCCTGGGTAGGGTTAAATCCATTAGGGAAAAATGAGTTTGGGGGTTTCTTATGAATTCTGAATGTTCTAAAAAGAGCCATTAAAATGAGCAATAGAAACTTCAGACACTGAGCATCAATTCTAAGGTAATTTATTCTATGATTTAGAATATTCTTTTGTCTGGATTTTGAAAATTTGATCTGCACATCATGATTCACAAAATGTCTTCAGAACATCTTTATAAATCTAATACTAGGCCTCCTTACTATATTAGGAATTAAATATGTGCCATATTTACCTTTAAAATATATCTTCAAAAGTGTTAAAACTCAATAGTTTAAGTTACAGTGGTTACATGTCATTACCATTTTATTAACTCGGAACTAACAATTTAAAGAGAAATTATAAATATCAGAAAACTTTTTTATTCTTAGATTTCATTAGTATGCATTGGTTAACCCAATGCACATGATTATATGATTCAGTTCCACAGAAATTAATAAAAATGAACAGATTTTTAAATAGTTGATTGGCATTTTTCTCAGAAGCTACCTATCTGATGAAAAGTATTGGGTAAAAGATTCATTTGTCTTTTTCTCTTAATTTTATTGAATTATAATTTATGAAGCAGACTAGGACATTCACTAAAACCAGAATTAAGCAAGGAACATATTGACATGGTCTTAATTCCTCTGGTGGAAGTAAACACTGACCTATTTTTTGAAGATTTTTTTAAAGTGAAGATTAAGAAATCGAAAAAAAAAAACAAACCCAAAACTTGTATTTTTAAAGTCTTTCTGTTCACCAGTGCACCAGAAATTTGCCTAATGTGATGTAGTCATAGGTATTTGACAAGCACCTCAGTGAGTAGCTATCTGCTAATATGCAGGATAAGAAAATAAAATGAAAAGAAACTTTTAAAACACATTCCTGAGAAAGGCTGAGTTCTTTCTGCTGGGTGATAAATCATCCATTGTCATACGTTAGGAGCTGAGAGATTGAGTGCTATTTCTGCTATCTCAGATGTAGTATTAATTAAACAATATTTTTATGGGGCTCATGGTAGAGATGGGATTGTGTTGATGTATAGATTGGTCATTGAATGAGTTCCAAGGCTGCCACTGTATCTTTTAACACAGAAAATAAGTGTGATACCAGAGCAAGAAAAAAATAGCAAATGCTGTTATTTTAAATTACTGCTACAATTTATGAAAATGATATTTCATCACTATCACTGAAATTGTACCTATTATGATTTAAGTATTTTGACAGTTCACTTAAACCCCAAAGGAAAGCAACAAGGTCAGTGCCTGCACAAATTGCTCAAGTCTATGGCATTGTTGTTAAGTATTTTTAATATCTCCAAGGTTTAAAATAATGCCTTTATAACATAATGGGAACACGAAGATAATTGATTGCTAAGTAATCAGCATTAGACTTGAGAATGGAAGGAATTAGCTAGAAGTATTCCCTTAATCTCCATCCTTTACTCTCCAAAAGCAGTCAGAAGCCAGAGAAATAACAGGACATGTCTCGTCATAGAGCCAGTGAATGGCAGAGCCTGGTTTTAAACAGATTTTGTGATGTATGGCCCAGGATTGTCTGTAAGTTAGATTTTATATGGCAAATTTTGGAAGTTGGTGGCAGGTACCAGGGATTGTTCTCAGGGGCACTCAGCCACTGAGCCACATCCTCAGCCCTAGTTTGTATTTTATATGGAGGCAGGATCTTACTGAGTTGCTTAGAGCCTCACCGTTCCTGAGGCTGGCTTTAAACTCATGATCCTCCTGCCCCAACCTCCTGAGCTGATAGTGTTATAGGCATGCTCCAACATGCCCTGCCTGTATGGCAAATTTTTTTATGGCAAATTTTTTGAAATATATTTTCCCAAAAGGTTCATCATCTTGCCCCAGCATTGTGTTATTATAGAGAAGGAAATTTGAAACTAATTTATTGTTGGCTTTTCTCTGTATACCTGATATAAATGTACATTTTCTCTTTAGAGAAAATAATTTCAGTTATTATTTTTTAAACCTGCTCATTCCTGTCTTCATGAGAAGTTTCAGCTCTTCAACATGAGCATGACTTTCCTGATCCCAGCTTGTGGCATCCACTGTGCTTAGAAACAGTGGCCATGGTGAACTTGCACACTCCTCTGCTGCTTGTGGTTTTACCACTTCTTAGTATGTTAAATTTAATCAGGCTGTGGTTGCTAGCCTCTTGGTTCTTTTCTTGCCATTCTGTCAGTTAATGTTTCCCTTGCCATAGGTCAGAGGCAGAGAAGGGAAGAGAAGAGACAGGAGGAGATCCTTAGCCAAATCCAGATCAAGCTGTCTAACCAAAAACTGTAGCTGATTCTACTGCCCACTTGGACTATGTTTCCCAGCCTCTAAGGTAGCTAGAGACCTTTGCAATCATGAAAACATTCCTTCTTTTACTTCTGTACACCTTTGTCTTCCCTGAATTCATGCAAAGAGACATAAGGGGCAAAATAACTGTGAGCATTAAAGCCTTTCACTCTAATGACCTTGACTCTGCACTGGGATAAATGTCTAAGTATGAAGAATTCAGCACAGACCACATTAGCAGGACTGATGTTTGCTTTGCACACAGACCCAACATCTGTTGTATCTTTGGAGCAGGCTTTAGTAATGGGAGCTGAATCCTGCTGTTCTCTTAAAATGAGTACTTTGAAAGAAGGTGCTCTTATAACATTTGGTCCTAAGAGATATTGCATCATAGGTTCCAGTAGATGCTCATAGCCCCAAAGAAACTATGAGTTACTGGCTAGATTTTTAATTGCAGATTCAATACCTGGATTGATCCTACAAATCAGAATCTATTTTGCTGTTTTGTTCATTATGAATAGCAGAGGGGCTTTAGCACGTGATCGTTTCCCACCTCTCAGGGCTACTTACATAGAAATGGTCCCCAGAGGGCAGGGATGTGATCGATTTTAGAAACTACACATACATAACCTCTATTTTTCTTTTATTGAACTTGGAGTGGGCTACAAGAAGACTATTTTCTACAAATGCATTAGCATCTTCCCTTAATTCAGTTTATTAGTTTGTGTATAAATGAAAAGATTTTGTATATATTTATCTTTGGATATAACACAGTGACTTAAATGAATTGTTTCTCTATGCTTTTCTGGACAATAGAACAATATAATCAAATGTAATGTCAATTCAAGTGTAAACTATTTTTATTTGGGAAATTGATTTTCTGATTTTTTTTTTTAGTATTTATTTTTTTTTTTTAGTTTTCAGTGGACACAACATCTTTGTTTGTATGTGGTGCTGTGGATCCAACCCGGGCCGCACACATGCCAGGCGAGCGTGCTACTGTTTGAGCCACATCCCCAGCCCAATTTTCTGATTCTTGGCAGTATTAAAAGACAGGTTGCCTAATTACCTAAGTTGTTAAGTATCTAAGTCAGGAAACAGAATGTCTGGTTTAAACCTGAGCTTCTCTTGCCTGTGGGACCTTGGAAAAGTCACTTAACCTAAGCGTCTCAATTTTTCATATCTGCAAGATGGGAAAAATTAACAGAAATGCTTTCTGAGGTTCTTTGCAAAATAGATTAGTTTATTTACATACAGCCTGATGCATGGTAATATATTATAATTATTAATATTTTGACATGGGCTCTCTAGAGTGATAAAGTTGTTTTAGTTATAATAAGTACCTAGAGAAAAAATTATGCTAAGTTTTCCTAGTATACACTCTGCTGTTGTAGTTTTTCTGAGTTTAACAGTTAATATCAATGTATGTTTAATGATCTAATCAAATAAATACTTTACTTCCATGTAAGTATTTTAATTCCTTCTTATCACAACACTAGCCAATGCAGATCATATGTTCTCTTCCAAGCTTTGGGAATGTTTTGCTTCTAGAGTAGGCTTAAAACAAACTTGTTTTTAAAGAAAGAATATGCTGACTAAGGACTTGGTCTCACACTTTTGATAGAAAGCACCCCAAACACTGTTAGGAAAATTATGTTTTCATATTACTTAGTATAATATATCATATATATTTATTAATATCATATGTATATGCATATATATAAATTAAAAAAAAAATTTTTGGTACTAGGGATTGAACCCTGGAGCACCTAACCACTGAATCACATCCCCAGCACCCTCTCCCCCACTTTTTCTGAGACAAGGTCAAGGTATCACTAAGTTGCTTGAGGCCTCCACTAAGTTGCTGAGGCTGGCTTTGAACTTTTGATCTTCCTGTGTCAGCCTCCCAAGTCACTGGGATTATAGCAGTGTGCCACCACACCCAACCCTTAGTATAATGTGTTCTAAGTGTTACATTTCACATTATAGCACCACAATTTTCTATTGCATAAAATGCATATCTTTTTAGGAAAAAGGTGGCATAGAACCATGTGAGTATCTGAGGTCCAAAGAGACTGCCTAAAACGAGGTACATCTATAGATTTCTCCAGGGCACCTCTGTCCTTCTTCCCATGTTCCTGTTTCTCACTGGCTAGAGAAGGGCTTCTGGGCTTCTTAAAATGTTGTGGGATGCAGACAGGTGGGTGCGATAATATTAATGTGTTGTTGGGAAGACATGAATGTTGTAGAGATGTTTTAGGTCAAGATGTGGTTTGTATTGAAAAGAGCTCACCATATCTGTTTATTCAGATATCATTATCATCCACATAAACTGCTTTCATTTCTTGATTGAAACTATTTTGGGGGCTATTCACAAAATCCAAAGTGACAATAGTTTTGTTGTTGTTGTTTTGCTGTTGTTAAGCCTGTTATCTTTCTCACTCTCTCTGATACTTGGTATTTATCCCTCCCCTTGAAATGTGTACGCTTCCTGCATTTTATAGCATCATGGTCTATTGAATCTCTTTCTGCAATTTTAAGTGCTCCTTCTCTTTCATTTTTTTCTTATTTGACTTTGCTCCCTGGAAGGTAGAGTGTTCATGGTACTGTCTCAACTCCGTTTATGTCTTGGAACTTGATCTAAGTAGTAGAAAGGTTTACATTCACAATTCAGGCTGGTAAAAAGAATATAATTATGCTAGAGAAAAGTGGGAAAATGGAAATGTGATAAAAACCAGCACCAGTAAGACTTCTCACGAAAGATAGCATAATGATTTTAGGATGAATACAATGATTAGAAAAAAAAAAGTTTGTATTTGGCTAATAGTGTAATTTTAATTTTTAGTAGATACTAAGCCTTAATTTATTTTCCACTTAGGAAGATTAAATTGAGATCCCTATAAGATTGTTCGTATTTTGACTCTGGATTCAGCTACAAATGCTAATTAGATAACTTTTTGTTCTCCAGAAGCCATTTTAACTTTATTAATTCACTGTCTTTGCTAGAAGATAACTTTCCTATGTTCATGTATGAATACAGGATCAATGTAACTGCAGATCACATACAACCACAAGAATGGGAATTTTTACTCCATGTATGTATAATATGTCAAGATACATTCTACTTTCATGTGTAACTAAAAATAACAAGTAACAATTTTTAAAATAAATAAATGTCAACAAAGTATTAGTAGGAAAAATGTGTATTTTAATAGACACTTACACTTTTAAAATACCATTTCCTCTCGTGTAATCTGATCTTTGTTCAATGAAAAAGAAAACAAAATTTTAAAAAACCTCTATACATATTAATTAATGTATAAGTGATTGTAATTATTATCTACAACTATACTGACAAGTTTTATATAATTACAAAATCAGTGTTTTCTGAAAACACTGTCATGTTTTATAGAAAACATGACATAAAAGAGTAAAGAATAAAATAAAATATACTACCTATAATCCACCAATCTTGAAATAATCTTCAATGGTTTTCATGTTGTATCTTTCACATCTATTTTGACTCATTTATTTTAAAATTGACACTAGAATTTTCTTGTATCATTAATTATTTTTTAAAATATAATTTAAGTCAAATTATTAATATGAACTGTTCTATTTTTTTAGGTCAAATTAAAACAATTTCTAAAAAATCTTTTGTCAATTGATAAGTAAAGATGGCATATTCTCTGCTTAATTTACCCTTTTCTGATTGCTAATATGGTGGATTCCTTTTTCAAGTATTTCATGACCATCCATAGAAAACCATTAATGTTTATTTGTAATGATAATTTTAAAAAACTATTTGATTTGCTAAAAATATTCAGTTGAATACATGAATCTCTATGACTAGTTTAAGTTTAGGAGACAGAAACATTTTATTTATACTGTTTTCATCTTCATCCTTTCTGTTCCTGCTCTGTGTGCTATAATGCCAGCTAGCTAACTTGAATCCCTTCTTAGGAATAACGTTTGAAACTGCCCACCACTATCCATGCCCAAGGCCACTCCCTTAGCTGAGGTCTTCATGACGTTTTCCTGTCGCGTGTATGGTGCATTCCTGTCTTTTCTCTACATCAAGACTTTTCCTAAGGCAAGGGTGAGGCTCCGTGTCCCACCTTCATGTTCTCTGCAGGACCATTGCTGTCACACTAAAATATTCCTTTGAAGGAAATAAGTGTCTAAGTTTTTGAAATCTGATCCTACATTTTTTTCTCCCATCTCTTAGCCTTATGGTTTCCTTTCTCCCCTTAATTCCTCTGATCTAGTTTCCAACTCTTCACTCATATGCATGTTATGATTCAGCTCCATTTAAATTTCTGCCATTTTCTCTGTTAAGGATTCACAGAACTCTCTTGACTGGAACATGTTATTCCCTTTGTAAAGAATTATTTTCTTTCAGTGAGAAATTGCTCCTTTTTAAAAAAAAAATGTAGTAATTTTTGTAGAACTTCCAAACAATCTAGCCATACTCCTTGGTATATACTAGAAAACATCAGTTACCATACTATAGAGACACCTGCATCACCACATTTATTGCAGAAAAGTTATAGAATCAGGCCATGTGCCCATCAGTGTATGATTGGGGTAAAGAAAATGTAGCATCTATACATAAGACTATGACTCAGTCATAAAGAAGAATAAACTCATATCATTTGAGGGAAACTGGATGGAACTGAAGAACAAAGGGAATTATAAAGCAAACTCAGAAAGACAACTATCATCACATATTTTCTTGTATATGTGAAGTCTAAGAAAAGAAATAGAAGATGGACTATTGGAGAAAAGAACAGGGACCCTGGGAAGGGCGGGAAGAGAGAAGTAGAGAAGATGGATATGATCCCAGTACATAAGTATACATGTATGAAATTGTCACAAAGATTCCCATTATTTTATACAATTAATATATACAAATGAATATTATAAAAAATAACATAGTATTTTAACTATGAGTTGCAACTCACTAAAAGGCTTTAAAAATGATTTACTGTGTCAATCAATATTGACATTTGTAATGTAATGGAATGGGATATAATAAAATTTACAGGAGTGCAAGTATTGTTTCACAAAACATGCTTTAGTCATGTGTGTGTGTGTGTGTGTGTGTGTATGGTGTGTATACATGTATCACAGTTCATTGTAGTTTGAGAATTTTTGCAGTTCATTGTAGTTTGATAATTTTGAAACCCACTAAGACATTATTTAAGCAGCCAATTCGAATAGCATTTCATAGTGCTTCTCTATTCCATAGGAATAATTCATAACTGTCTTTTCTTCATCTATATGCACAGCAATGCTTTTTTAGAGTAGTTATTATTCTGAACTGGAAGAAAAAAGTCTATATCTGTATTAGAGAACATATTACTTTTCACTGTGGAAAATTTATTTGCACATCTATTTACATGTGCCACGTGAGCTTCTTAAATGTAGGGACCTGTCCTCAGAGTATGAAATCAGCATTTGGCACTTTGGCATTGTGATTCAGTGCAGATGCTCAATGAATGTTTGGGACATACATTTTGAATGAACAAATGGAAAAAAATCCATGAGTAAGACAAAGTTGTCATATTCAGCTCCAGCTACTTTGTTCTCAAATGGGAATATGACATATAGAAACCAATTTGGATATACTTATGGAATATCTGCTATTTGGAAAGATTTATAATAGTAACAGTTGAGATCTGTTAATGTGAGGGTGTCACATTGCTGTACTGATGACTGTAAAGCATTATTTGGTTCTAAGACAAATATGCTTTCATGGAAGATTAACTGTCAAGCTTCTCACCCTTTGGAACCTTGGGGTCTGCCAATTGTTCAGCGGCTCATATAGCTTGTCACTATATCACTTCCGCAGTACCCATGTGCCACCATAACATCCAATTTTTAAAATGTGAAAATGGTCAGATAACTATAGCTATTTGTGTATTTGCAGCAAGGCATCTGGATATTTGGAAAAATGAATGATTAACTTATTTTTTCATTATTATCTGGAATGTTTGTACTTAGATATTGTTTTCATGTTAATTCAACTGACAAGCCATAGTCTAATTGTGGTGTATATTCTCATAGTTAATAAAATAGTGAATATGAATGACTTTATCATACCATTATGGGAAGTCCATGCTTTTGAGTGGAATGTATATGGGGGTTAGATTTGTGCCAATAATATGTTGCTGTTGCCTAAATATTGACAGCAGTTCTAATTCACAGAAACATTGAAGTGATTAAAAAAATTAGATGCACATGAAATTCCTTAACAGCCTCATAGAATCATATCATTTAGAAAAATTAATTTTTCATGCAATAATGTAGTTAAAAAGTAGTGAAACTATCAAGTTTCACAGCTCATGGTCTTTGGATTCAGAAAGGTCTGGATCCTCAGAGCAATTCCAATTCAGCCAGTCATTTGCTTAATCAACTTAGCAAAATCTTGTAATACATAAAGTGTCAGTTTCATTATCTATAAAAGTAGAGGTCAAAATATGTATTTTCAGTTCTGTTGTGGGCATTACAGCATTAAGAGCATATAGATTGCATAATTCCCTGCCTGGCACAGAGTATACTGCTAAAATGATAATTTTATTATTGTTGCTAGAAGGAAAGAGTTAACTTTCCCTCAACATAAATGAACTATTTCCTTAGCTTTTGGATGAATCCTGTTCACCTGTCATCTTAGATATAGATTAAAGGAGCTTGGCCTGCTCTTCTGGTTGAGAGGTAGCCTGTCTTTAAGCTTCAGAACTCCATTCAGGCCTCCATTTCTTCTTTTTTCTTGGTCTTTTTCTGGTTAGGCCTCAGGGAAGGAGAAGGATTTAAGTTACTAAATGAGCTTGCCTTTTGTTTTGTTCATCTCACATTGTTATTCAATTAAAAAAAAAATCTTGATGATGCTGTCTCCCTCAGAAAGGCCACATCAAAAGGTAGAGTTCACCAAAAATAATACACACTTTTTCCGAAGACACAAACAGTTCCTTGAAAAGGATGTCATGCTGTAATTTGTTTTGTGAATTCTATAAACCACAAAACATTGACTTACAGCAAAGTCTGACCTTTTTTTTTCTTTCTTTTTATGTCTCCAAAGTTCCCTCTTCTCTTTTTGGAGAATATAAAGACCAGCATTTGTGTGTGAGTGTGTATGTATGATTTTATTGGAATACTGAATTTAATTTTTAGCCAGGGTTCTCTGGCTTTGTGTAATAATGTTTTATGGAATGCAATCACTTGTGCAAAGACCAAAGAGAGGCCCATTTGAAACTCTACAAAAAGAATATTTTGTGCTGCTCCTAGGGTGATGGGAAATGCAATATGTGTACTAAGCTCCGTGTTGCACCCCACCGAAAGCAGAAAAATCCTTATGACTGATTCGATGGTAGTAAAATCTCTTCAGGGATTTTTTTGGATAAAGAAAGTAATAACAAGAAATGGGCACATAATTAAGTTTCCAGAGTTCACGTGTCGCAAACATCTTATTGTCCCTCTGGAAGGACAACTTACTATTGACTCAGGCTGACATTTTTCCTGCCACCAGCCCATTTTAAAAAAGAAAATCAGAATCTCATTCTCTGAACGATTCTCTGCAATTTCAGTCATAATAACTTTTCTGTCATTTGTGTTCTCTTTTCTATTCATTATGGCAATGTTTTACAACCACCAGGTTGCTATAGAAATGAAAATAAACAAAGAATTGGAAAGAAGCATGTTGCTGGAGCCTGTTCTGCCTCTCTTGCCCATAACATGTGGATTACGTTCTTTGAATGTACTTTCTTCCTTGGTTATCCAGTTGATCTTAAGGAAACAAAGTTGAAAAATTTGTGTTCTCATTCGTGTGAATTCCGCACCCCCCATCTTAGATTCTTTTCAAGTCCTTTAAGAATAAATTGGATTTAAACTGATTTAAGTGACGGAAAAAAATAAAAGAATGAAAAGAAGGAAGGAAGGAGGGGTAATAAAGATAGACAGGAGAGACATGCAGCTGCCTACAGAGATGTTCAGCTAACATCTCTAGGGGCACCCACTGTGGGCACCATGAGGAAAAATCACTTCTACTCTGGTAGTTGCTGGTGATTTTGATACTGAGGAGACCCTTTTCTCTCCCACCTCTCAGTGTGGCTCAGCATTGACCACTTACGACTCAGCCTTCTATAACTGGATAGCAGCAGAACAAGAGATAGACCTTATTCCCTTTTAGCCCTCACCTTTACAAATATGCAGATTTTTCTCAGTAATGCTTTTAAACATATACACATGAAACCATCTGTGAGTTACTGGACCTATGTTTGGAATTATAACAAAACATTTCTTAAGAACTGCTGTTACAAAATATTTGCCACATTTTTGGAATATGGCAAAATATACATGGCATTTATATACTTTTATACAATAATGACTGGGATGGAGAATACATAAATATATTTATAAATGCAGATGTTTGTAAATTTATTGCTTTCTATATTTCTCAGCAAAAGAATTTTTGTTTCAACAACATTTTAATATTAACTCTAAATCACTTCTAGAAACTCTAAGCATGCCTCACAACTATTTTTTTTTGCATATCTAATTCTGGTGTTTTGATTTTTCTAGACCAGACTTCAGTAGAATCTGAGCATTTTATTATATCATTTAGCTTTTAGATGCTAATACGACAAGAATCTCTATCTATTTTGATAGACAGCAACCTCAAAATTTCATGCTGCTTAGTATGCTTAAATGTAGAATTTTACCTTCAGAGACAGCATCATTTTGCATTAAGAGGAGCACCAAATATGTTACTATAAAGAAAATAATACTGTACTCCCTGGCAATATCACAAAACCTAGAAGAGAAACGGTTGAAAAAGTATCTCCCAGCTCTCAATTCAGGGCAGTATTAGGCAGTATTTCTGAATTAGTAAAAATGTTGATGCTATCTGATACTCCTAAGGTAAGGAAAGTCCCTTAATCACTTCAAATATATGTTCTTTATAAAAAGCATCATTATAAAATTAGCATTGGCATTTTAACATACCAAAACAATATACACTTACTAAATATCATATTGTAAACTCACAAAAAGAATGAACTTCTAGACTATATCATATTGATATATAAGAAAACTCACATATGCATATTCCTAGTTAGAATGTATGGTTTTATTACAATACATATGTGCTTTTTGTACATAGGTTCGTTATTTTTATCAAGGTTCAATTTCTTCAAAAACACAAAGTACTATAATCAACATTGGCATGTTAGCATAATGAAAAAAAAAAACCTCAGTAAATGTCATGATTAGGACTCCAAGCTCTGAAGGAGTAATAGTTCTTCTCCAGGACTATAGTGTATGTAAACTTTGTTCTTAGAGTAAAAGTGGTTTGCTCTGTACCTGAGCGTGTAGACTCGTGAGAGGGATGTAACAAAGATTTTGATCAGAAGGAATGCCGAGCTTCAAGCAATGGTTCTTCTTATCAAATGCAAGAGAAAGAAAATGAGAAAATATGCTCCTTTGACATACGAGCTCTGGGACGTAAATCAGTCACAGTATGTGACAGCTGCATCTGCCTCTGAACATCAGTTAGGTAACTCCCCAGCCTATGGTATAGTTGAGGAAACTAAGACACACAAAGAAAAAACTTATATACAATGAAGTAACAAGAGAAATGTGAGCAGCCTTTCACTAAAAGAAGCATTTTAGATATATCTGTGAAAAGTGCAGAGTTTGAGGAAGAGTGAGAAGCCCAGAAAACAACTATTTTTTTTTCTTTTTGCATATCTACCATGACATGAATAGGCCTCCTTCTGGGATCCTGGGATGCATCTGGAAACAAAGGGGCAAATATTCTCTTTCACTGGGGAGCTTGCATGTAGTGGGAAAATCAGAAAAACAGTGAACATAGTAAATTGTGTGTGTCCTTTTGGAAGGTGTTACAAGGGAAAGGCAAAAGAGAGTCTTGGAGGTAGTGATAGGTATAAGAGAAAAGTCTTGAGAAAAATAATAGATAAATAAGGATTTGAAAGAAGTGAGAGAGTCACCTAGGAAGAAGCTTTCTAGGGAGAAAGAAGAGTCAGGGTAAACTCCCTACCACTACTGTGAACAATGCTGCCATGCACAGAGGAGACCAAGTATTTATTAGAGATCCCAGTTACAAATCTTTTGAATAAATCTTCAAGAGTGGGATGGCTAAATCACATGACGTTCATGGTATATGTATATATATATTTTTTTTTTTTTAAATTTTTTTGAGGACATTTCACACTGCTTTCCACCTTTTTACATTCCCAGAAACCGTGTACAAGTTTCCAGTTCTCCAAATCCAACAGCCTGTCAATAGTTGGATGAAGAAAATGTAGTGTTTACATGCAGTGGAATATGATTTAGCCTTAAAAAAGAAAATTCGCCATATGTGACAACATAGATGAACCTTGAGGACACTATACTAGGTGCAATCAACTAGTCACAAAAGGCCAAATACTGCATTATTTCCACTTATATGAGATATCTAAAATAGTCCACTTCATAGAAGCAGAGAGTCCAATAGTAATTACCAGGGGCTGAGGAGAGTGGGTAATGGAAAGTCATTTGAAGGGTGTAAAATTTCAGTTATGCAACATGAATATGTTCTAGAGATCTGCCGGGCAGCATTGTAAATAACGATACCATATTGTACACCCAAAGTTCTGTTAAGAAGGTGGACCTCATGTTAAGTGTTCTTACAATAACAGAAAGAAAGAAACGGAAGAGGGAAGGGAAGAGGAGGAAAGAAGAAGTGAAGAGAAGGGAAGGAAGGGCGGGGAAAAAAAGAAAAACTTCAAGATGATTGAAATTAATCAATAATTTATCACCCTTAAAAAAATTTGCAGTCACAGAAAACAAGGTGGAATGGTGGTTTCCAGGGCCTTAAGGGAGGGGAGAAATGTGAGTTTTTGAATAATTGTTTAATGTACACAGAGTTTCAGTTTGAGAAGTTGAAAACCCTTCTGGAGTTGAAGGATGGGTTGCATAACAATGAATGTACCTTATGCCACTGAACTGTATTGCAAAAATAGTTAAATGGTACGTTTGATGTGAGGCACATGTTACTACAAAAACATATTTTGTTGTTGTTGTTAAAAAATCCCTTTTTGCAACTGGTTATGGTGAGGAATGCCTGTAATCCCATTGGCTCCGGAGGCTGAAGCAGGAGGATCACGAGTTCAGAGTCAGCCTCAGGAAAAGCTAGATGCTAAGCAACTCAGTGAGATCCTGTCTCTAAACAGAATACAAAATAGAGCTGGGGATGTGGCTCAGTGGTTGAGTGCCCCTGAGTTCAATCCCTGGTTCCCCTCCATACATGCCTGATGCACTTTTTCCAGAGTGCATCAGGCATGTATGTAAATAGAATCCTGGCAGAGAGTGGCAAGAGACAGAGACTTGTAGGCCATAATAAAAATAATAAAATAAAATAAAAGGCTTTGCTTTATGCTGAGAGACATCATGCAGGTCTGATTAAACCTGTGGACCTGATGGCTGTCATGCTGAGATGTTGTGAGCAGGGGGAGGGGGATAAAAGGCAGTAAGGGAGCCTCTGTCTTGGCTGTGGTCTTCATCAGGAAGTGAGGATGCTAACACAGGTGATGGGATGGGATGAGGACTTGGGAGATGTGTGACATTCCTGGACATGTTTTAAAAGTGTAGACAGTAGTATTTGATAGTTTGGCTATGGTGTGGGGGGAAGTGGAGGAAGCTGCCAAAGATGGGGAATTGAGGCAATAAGAAAAGGGAGGGTGGTAAAAGCGAGAAGTAGCAATGAAATTGTGTGTGTGTGTGTGTGTGTGTGTGTGTGTGTGTGTTGGGGTGTGAGGAGATGTAAAGTTGAGCTAAGGAAATAGAACAGGACCTACTCAGGTTAGGGCTGAGATGAGCACCAGCTGTGCCTGATGTCCTCACAGCTCCCAGACCTGACCCTCTTCCAGAGATGCCCATGATAATATCCTTTCATTTGGTGCTTTCCCCACCGCCGTCCAGTGGTCAGTGAGGTGCTGGCAGATGTCCTGAAGCCCCGGCAGCCCTAGCAGCTGCCTGGAATCTGTTCAGCTGATGTTCTTTGATGTGCTGCCTTGGCCACTTGTCCAGGTGCAGACGGTCAGGAAGAGTTTTCCTTG
Organism: Ictidomys tridecemlineatus; assembly: GCF_052094955.1. Taxonomy (NCBI): domain Eukaryota; kingdom Metazoa; phylum Chordata; class Mammalia; order Rodentia; family Sciuridae; genus Ictidomys; species Ictidomys tridecemlineatus. The sequence continues at coordinate 155,198,329 of NC_135478.1, read as the reverse complement.
CAAGCACCTTTCCTTTGTCCTTCATGCACCCACATGTATGAATGGACGGGGAAATGTGCATGATATAATGTACACATTTTAAAGAAAAATCTTTTTTAAAAAATCAACAGAAGTACTTACACCATTTTAAAATGTCTGATTTTATAATCTGATGCTTTTAAGCCATGACCTACAACTAGACTATAAAAAATGCAGACTTTGGATTTTCACCTATAATTCACATATGCACCATTATATATATGCCATGATAAATGACTCAGAGGGACAAGTCTGCTATCTCGGAGGTGGCATGAATCAGATCAGGGCACTCCCTACACAGAACTTCCAGGCTCTCCTTCTTATTCAGAATGAAACCCAGGGTCCTATGGTGGCCTCCAGAGCCCTACAGGAACTGGCTTTATTGCCACATTTCTGACCTCTCTTCAACCATTTTTCCTGTCATGCACTTGGTGTCACCTGCAGTGACATACTTGTGATGCTCTGAATACCTGGAAGACGCTACAGGGTCAGGGTGGTTCCTGGAGCTCTCCTCTCTGGCCACTGCTCTTTGCTCATAATTGCAGTGACCTGCCTCCTGTGTCATACAGTACCACTCTCTCCTCTGTTGTTACCACCTCCACTGACCTTCTCTGTGTACACATATCTAAACTTGTGCCAACCTGTGACTTTGTGTATAACTTACTTTTTTTCTTAGTATTTTCTTATTTGTTATAATTAGTTATATGTGACAGTAAAATGCATTTTGACCCATCATACTTAAATGGAGTCTAACTTCTCATTCTTCTGGTTGTATATGACGTAGAGTTACACGGGTCATATAATCATATATGTGCATAGAGTAATAATGTCTGATTCATTCTATTATCCTTCTCCCCCCTCTACCTCTTCCTGTCCCTTTACTCTCCACTGTCTAATCCAAAGTACCTCTAGTCTTCCCTAGCATCCCCCACATTGTGAATTAGCATCTGCATATCAGAGAAAACATTAAGCCTTGGATTCTTTTGGATTGGCTTATTTACTGAGCATGTCATTCTCCAGTTCCATCCATTTATTGGCAAATAATTTCATTCTTCTTTTAGGCTGAGTAATATTCCACTGTGTGTGTGTGTGTGTGTGTGTGTACTACATTTTCTTTATCCTTTCATCTGTTAGGCAACTAGGTTGATTCCATAGTTTAGCTACTGCGAACTGTGTTGCTATAAACACTGATGTGGCTGTGTCACTTGTAGTATGCTGATTTTAAATCCTTTGGGTATAGACTGAGGAGTGGGATAATTGGATCAAATGGTGGTTCCATTCCAAATTTTCTGAGCAATCTCCGTACTGCTTTCCAGAGTGGTTGCACCAATTTGCAGTCCCATCTTTCTCCTCAGATCCTCACCAACCTTTATTGTTGCTTGTATTCTTGATAATTGCCATTCTGACTAGAGTGAGATGAAATCTTGGTGTAGTTTTGATTTGCACTTCTCTAATTGCTAGAGATGTTGAGCAGTTTTCCATATATTCTCATGACTTACTTTTCTCCTTAGTCTTTACTACATGCTTGCTTGTTTATATACTTTCTCCCCTATTGAAAAGTAAACTATATCAAGGCAAGAGACCAATCAGGACGTTTTGTGCTGTGAACCCTGTCCTATGACAGTGCCTGGCACAACATAGGTAATTGGTAAAGATTTACTGAGCCAAAAAAAAAAAAATGTGAATGTGTTGAACTTTGTAACTGTGTGAAGCACTGTGCAGTTGTCTACTTTCCAGTTCTTGGAACACTCGCCACTGCCCACAGTCCTTCCTCCCCAGTTGGCTCAACAGCAGGCTCCCCTGGTTCCATTTCAGGCATGTGGCTTTAGATCACCTGGTCCTGTAGCCTCCTCTTCCATTGCATCCCCATGTACACCATATGCCCATGCACAGCAAACGATTCATCCACACCCTTTCAGTTTTCCATGCCTTCTCCCTTGCCCTCCATCAGCTGAATCATCTTCTCTACTTTTGTTCCTGGCAACCTCCTACACTAACATCTCTCACCTTTCATGTCCCCACTGGTGAGCTTTCCTTGTATGGTTTCATCCCTGCAGGTCGCCCACACTCCTGTTTCTTGGAACATTGTGTGCATTGAGCTTTTCCTACACCTAACTCAAAGATAAGTTTTCCTTCGAATTCACAGTCTCCTTGAGGGCACGGTTATAATTTATTTGTATCCTTGTATCCCGGCTCCATCTCAGCACTTTCCATAGAGGGGTTCAGTAAGCGGCCACTGAATGAATACAGGCATAGTTTGGGGGAAGTCTGTAGACTGAGGTGTTTTGAATGCCTTACAATTTGAGCTTCAGGCAGGAAGCCAGAGCCGCTCTTCTATGATGCTCCTGTCTTGTAGCTGAGCAGGAGATGAGTGGGTAGCATCTCACTCTTTCACTCCCCATTTGCCGGAGTGAGTCATTGGGAAATGACTAGTGCAGTTCAGCTTAAGGACAGGCCTGCACGGGACTCAATGTCAGTGTGGCCAATGGTTTGGCCAGTGACTAGAGATGAAGTCGTTCCAGGGATCCAATTCCAACTGAGGAAGTTCAGAATCTGAATCAATGATTCCAAATCGACTGGAAAGATATCGCAGATGGGATTCTTTTTCCCTGAGTATGTTCAGTCTCTAGTTATATGATCTATGTCTTCCTTCGTAGTAGCCTTTACCTTTATTTTTATAAGTTCAGTGTCCTCTCAGCTGGGATGGAGATATGCAAGGAAGAAGGAGGAAGGTTGTTCAAGAAGACTGTGCCAGAATCAACGGAGGTCAGTGAATACAAAAACACAAAACCAAACAAAAACCATGTATGCTACGAGTTTTGCTTCAATCACTTGTTTTCTAGCAAATAAATGAACATGAAAACCAAGAGTAGGCCTTCTTTATTCTTCTATGGCATAGCAACTATTTTGCTCAATGCCTGCTTCTTTGATTTACTTTCTTTCCTTGCAAAAGTACATTCTTGAGTTTTTTAGAAAAGGTGCTTTGGAAGTCCTTCCCTGTCAAAGTATTTTTTATGTAAGGACATACTGAAATACTAGCCTGTAATGGATGGGAGTAGAAATAAAGTTTAAAAATGATTTTCCTTCAGAATGAAAACACATTGACTATACTCCTCATGAGACATGTCTGTTGCTATCTTTTTCTTTGGAGGATATCCTTTTGCTTTCTTCAAGATCTTTGGGTTGTCTGAAGATCACGAGCCTATGTCAAAGGCTGCATTTTTAAAACAGCTTCAAATTCATTAGACTTATTAAGTCATAGACTTGGTATTTTTAGTCCCTAAAAATCATTAACAATTATTGTGAGTTGATAGTTTTCTCTCCTCTCTTTTCTTGACTTTCTCAGGGACTTCTATTATTCAAATACAAGGCTTCTGCAATGATCATTTGTCTCATATTTTCTCACCTACTGTATAGTTTACATATTTGCTTCCTCTTGAGGTATTACCATTTCTTTGATTTACTTCCTTTCTTTGTAAAAGTATATTCTTGGAACTTCTGAGAATTTTACTTTGCAGAACGTCTATTATTTTGTTAATAGATGTGATTGTCATTTGTCTTTATTTCCATAGTTCTTTGATTGATCAACATGTCTTTGTTTTGAAACTAAAAGATTTTCTTGTGTTTCTCTGAGAATAGTATTTCTATTTCTTTACTTATCTCTGTTTTACCTAGTCATTTAAATGTTCATTTTAATCCGCCCTCCCATACCACTGGATCTCCTTCTTTGTCAAGAAATCCCTGATTTTCCATTGGTGTTTAAGGAATTAGTAGCTGGTGTCTTCTTTCCCAGGGATCACATAAATGATCCAGTGGATTTACAGTGTATTAGAGCTGAAGTCCCTTTGCTTCTGCTAAACCCCAAGTTAGGATTAGCACTGTAAAAAGTATTTAATGGCCTCTGAATTCCCTTAAATGACCAAATAAGAAGGACTATATTTGGGGCACTGATAACTACAGGAGAAGCCTTAGCTTTGATTACCAAGTCCTTTTCCACAAGAAAGAGAATCTGAATGTCCTCCCTGGTTGCTGGCATAGAAAAAGGTAATCAAGATAGTCTTTTCTTTTCTTTCTTTCTTTCTTTTTTCTTTTTTCTTTTTTTTTTTTTTGAGGGGGGGGATACCAGGGATTGAACTCAGAGACACCTGACCACTGAGTCACATCCCCAGCCCTGTTTTGTATTTTATTTAGAGACAGGGTTTCACAGATTTGCTTAGTGCCTAGCTAAGTTGCTAAGGCTGGCTTTGAACTCGAAATCCTCCTGCCTCAGCCTCCAGAGTCACTGGGATTATAGGCTTGGGCCATGGCACCCGGCCTGGTATTGTTAACTGTCATTTCTTTAAATTGTTTTCAGCCCTGTCTCTCTTTCCCTTCACCAGGCCTATTCCCTCAGTGGGGCTCCACTAGGTAGAGTGTATCTCACCTGTTCTGTGGGCCCTGATAGCAGATCATGTGTAGGATGATCATTTTCATTTTTTTTTTTTAATATGCTCCCATCAACTTCCCTCTTCTGGATATTTATTAAAAATCTGTTTGTTGACATCTCCCTCATTCTCTCTTATTCTTAAATATTTTCAGAAATCTGATGTTTGTCAACATTTTATTTGTAAATAATATTGGAATTATAGGAAAGTTTTCAAAATGGTAGTGTTTTCTTTGTCTTAATAACCTATAGAAATCATAAGTTGATCAAAATTAAGAAACTGATATTTGTATAATGTTGTTAGTTAAAACTACAAATTATATGTAGGACTGTAAATTTTCCACTAATGTCTTTCTGGGGTTTGAATCAAATTCAATCCTCACATAAAGTTAGATGTCAGACTTCCTTGGTCTTACAACCTTTGGTAGTAGTCTAAATATTCCTTAGTTTTGTTTTTTTTTTGTTGTTGTTGTTGTTTTTTTTTGCTTTTTGTTTTTTTTGTTTTGTTTTGTGGCCATGATTCTTGAAGAATACTATTAGTGTTTTGTTAAATGACCTTGTTTTTTCTGATGTTTCACCATCATTAGAATTGAGGTTATATATTTGTAGCAGGAATACCACAGAATCAATCTGCCTTTCTTCACACATTTTATCATGGAATATGGACCCAAAGGGCCATATCTCTGGAAATGTTAACCTTGCTCACTTAATTAAGGTAATGCCTGCAAGTCTTCTTTATTGTAAAGTATCTAATTTTTTTCCAGTGTGATATCTTTGGATAGATATTTTGGTAGTATAGAAATATAATGTTTTCTATTTTATATATCCATCCATAAGTCTTGCCTCCATCAAATATTTCTGTCTTGTTCAAATAGTGATGTCTCTATTTTCCCCATTATTCCAGAGTTGTTTGTTGATATTTTTCTGTAAGGAAAAGTTATTTTCTTACTGTTTCTATCTCTTTTCACTCCGTGATTTATTTATCATACTATGGACACATGAATACTTACTTGATTTTATGAATATGATCCATAGTATAATTTTTAACTTTTTTCTTAACATTTTTCTAGCTTTGGCCATTGTGAGCTCTTTTGCATTGGTTCATAAATTCTGTTGACATCCTCTCTTTCCTTTTTGAGCATTTCCTTAACCATGTCATGACAAGATGCCTTAGAGTCTCCTTCTGTTTTCTATGAGTGCAGTCCTGGAATCAACCACTTCAAGGATCCCTGGATACTTTTATTGGAGATTAAAATTAGAAAACAAAATCTGAAAAGTATGTATGTTTCTTGTTACAGGTGTGTCATTGTTATTAGAAAATCTATACATATGCATACATTTAAAGTTATTTCTATGTCTATTTAATTGATATATAGTGAAAGCCATGAGTTCATAAGTGTATCATTATATTCCTTTTTAGTAGGATATTGGGAAAGATAAGTAGCAAACATATGTTTTGTTAGCCATCTTCAGCCAGAAGATGCAGTCCTTCAGAGTAAACGTTAAATAAATGAATTTGAGGGTTTGTTCTAAGAAAAGTTTTCTATTCTTCCCACTATATGCTCGAGTGCAAGTGTTTTAGTCCTTCCGACATCCTCTTCGTTCATTTTGTGTTGCTGTAACAGAGTATCTGAAACTAGGTCACTGATATTAAACAGAAAATTATTTGACTGATGCTCCTGGAGGTTAGGAAGTTCAAGACTTTGGTGCCAGTGTCTGGCCAGGGCCTCCATGCTGTCCTAACATGGTGAAAAGGCAAGTGGGAAAAGACGGAAAAAACAAAACAGAACAGGAGAACATCTTTTTGTCAGAGTCCAGGCCCATAATGCGGCATGAATTCATTAATTCCTAATAATTAATTTCTTAGAGCCCCTGCCAATACTCTTACGATAGTCACCAAATTTCAACATGAATTTTGGAAAAGATATTCAAACCATTAACAGATAAATACCCTAGATTATTTGAATAAACATCAATCCAGAGTGTCATAAATAGAAGAATGCAAACAGGTCCATGTACATTTGTAAAATCATTGCAAAAATGAAGAGATCTGAGGTGTCTTCATTTTATCAGTTTATCGGGGGAGGGGGCTGCCAAGAAAGAGTTTAATGTCAGCAATAGGAAAATATAATAAGATTCAGTTCAAAATTGAGCACATCGTTAAGCCAAAACAGTGTTTGGAACATAATAGGTACTTAATATGTGTTTGTTAAAATGAACGAATAAACTTTCACCAACATCACCATCTATGAACATCTGTTGCCATATAGGTTAGTACATAATTAACAGCATGGTTTAGAGTATAATATCACACTGCCCTGATCTAATCATGCACAACTAATTCATTCAACATACTACTACTCAACAAACTATAATAGTAGGCATGTATTATTTTAGGTGAAAGGAGTCTATAAGATAATGTGTTTTTTTTTTCCAAAAATTTCTGTCATTTTTTTTTCAAAAATTTCTGTCATTTTCTTGAGTTATTTCAGATGTATAGGATTAGTCCTGTGAGATGGAACATTTTGAAAACCTGTGTGAAATTGTAAAACCCTTATGTGTGTGAATGCAGGAATGATCCAACAAAGGTGTTATTTACTTAAGACAAAAATCAAATTATTTGTTCTCCAAGAAAGTACCTAGGGTTAATAAAACTAAGTAGAGTTTTGATAAAACATTCTTGCTTCATTGAAAAAACTTGCTCCAGTATCTCAACAACTCATGGCTATTTTGTTCATATGACAAATAGTGAATTAGTTATATGTGACACTTTTTACAATATAAGAGCTGATGTTATTGGCGAGGGAAAGGATCCAATATATCTCTTCAAACAATAGAGCTATAGTAGAAATTCTTAATTTTATTGAAAAAAATAATGAATTTAATTGTACATAGTAAATAACATTAAGGTTTTACAAGTTTCACTGATGGGCTATTCAGTTTTATGTGGTCTTCCAATTATTGGAAGGAATACCATGGAAATCATCTAACATGTACATTTATAAGCTTGAAGGATAAAATTTGCACGATCGCAGTAAAGTTATTGAAATATTTAATTAATTTACATCTCTGGATAAAGTTTATTGACATCATTTTTTATTTTCTAAGTTTAACAACTTCTCACTTATGACATGAAATTTATTTTTAAATGTAAAATTAATATATGATCATTGTAGAAAATCTGGGAAATTTACAAACACAAAAATTAAAAGAATTATTCCACTGCTCAAGAAAAACCACTTTAATATTTGTCTTAGATATTTTTCAGAAACACACCGTAGAGATCATATTCCTTTTAAAACCATGATAGTGTACATTTGCTCCCATTTTATTAAAGTCTTTGAATTTGTACGTTGGCACGATGGTCTCAGGCCTGGGTGACTTTTTTTTTTTTTTAAATTTATCAAGTCCTGTGGCATCCACTCATCATTCTCCCTCAAAACTGATGATGATGAGAGAGGGTTGGGGGCTCTGAGAAGGTTGGAGAGGTAAGTGCTGACGTGTCTGAGTGGGGCCAGCAGGGGCTGCTGTCATGGATGAGCTGCCACATTCCTGGTGTGTCTGACCTTGGACTCACTTAACATTATAGTCTGGATTCTATTAAGGAATTTTGTGTTTTTCCTTTGTAAGAGTCACCCCCTACCATGACAAATATTTTAAAATATTTCTTAAAAAAAAAAAGTCAGGAAAGCAAACTTTTTCCCAAAAGAAATTTATAGTTCAAATTTACACCAAGTTCCCACTAACTAGAGCAAGCTAGGTTTTTGCTAAAGCTTCGATTTTCCTCTGTAAAACATTAGTCACTCCCTTGGAAGAAGAAGGCTTTTTTTTTTTTTTAATAGGCAGTAGGATAAAACAGCTACAGATGTGCATGTAATATGATGGGTTTTAGAATGTACCTGCAGAATGCGGGTGTGTGTCTATGTGTGTATATTCAATTCTGAGAAAAAAAGATAAAAGAGAAAAGGCTGAATTGGAATGCAAAAATAATAGTGATGCAATATTAAGGAAATGATGTGTTTTTGATCCATTCAAATGGTGTTTTCTTTACCCATTTTCTTTATTCCTGGGAAGTTCTGAAAGTTGTGCCAAGTTGTTTTCACTGAAACAATTTTAAAAATATGTGCATTTCCCATGTGTGACTATTGCCTTTTTACTGTGCAGGACTGTCCTGATGCCTGTGGCCAAAGAGTTTGATCCAGACATGGTCCTGGTTTCTGCTGGATTTGATGCATTAGAAGGCCACACCCCTCCTCTGGGGGGGTACAAGGTGACAGCAAAGTGTAAGTCTCTCATTCAGGACTTTATGAAATGCTATGCTATCATAACATCTTTTAGGATTTTGGAAAGACAATATGTTTCACACAAGTCCAGTAAATTTTGGTGATTTACTGGACCAAAATGATTCAAATGGTGTTTATTTCTCTGTCAGATTCATGTCTCAGTGAAAATTGGCCTTTAAGGAAAACAAAGTTAAATGGTTTCTTTAGTGAACTTGGTGGGACATGTTAGGACCTTTATACCTTTCAGGAGTCCCATTTTTCATTTAAAGACAGAAGTGATAGGGCTTCTGTTTAAAATATGCTGGAAAAGCTACTGGTTTTTTTTCTGCAAGAATGGAAGTCTTTGTCTTTGTTTCCTTGTACATGGTGTGGAGATAGCTATTTTTCAATAGTGTTATGCCCTTCCAGGTTCAAAGGCAAAAGTGTAGTCTCCTTGCTCACAGGCTCTGTGAGGTCTATGAAAACTTCTCGGAGTCTCTATTAGTGTTCTCTTGTGTTGCAAAGCTGAACTTTTTGTCTGTGTTCTGTAGTAACCAGACACCAAACCAAGAAATGAATTTTGGTGTTATATTAAATTTAAATAACACAATTCAATGGAATTTGGCTAGAAATGAGGCTTTCTTTAAGAAAGAAATTTCCTTGCTCTGGGTGTGAAAGTAAGGCATATGTATAGTTCATGCATATAAATGTATGCTGGCAGGATGGGTATCTATAAAAGAAAAAATGTAAAATTGCACAAAGAATAGGAACCACTATTGTATATTTTAGGGAGAGCTGAAAATCAACAAAACAAAAACAACCCAAATAATTTTAAGTGAGAGAGATGAGTTTGGAACAAGTGTGCTGTATTAATTTGAAAAGAACCAAAGAAACAGCATCATGCCAACCTTTGTTTTTAGTTGGCTGCTCATGTGAGAGAGTTTTCTGTACTCTAATTATTCCAGTAACATTGTTAGGTAGTAGCTATTTTTAACATCTATTATTTACTCAGAGTTCTTGGTGCCTTGTTGTCTATTGAAAACATATTAAAACAGGCAACTCCACAAAGACAAAAAAACATAATAATGCATAATTTTGCTAAAATTGAATAAAGAGGTGTTTGCTTATGTCAAATCTATCTTTATGATCCTTTTTTGTTGTTGTTCATGGAATTCAACTCAAGTAGATGTCAGTTTTGAATTGAAGATAAAACTCACTTGGGTTAAAACTGGTGAATAATTTAGTTTAAATTTTAAAAAATAAAAATAAATAAAGTACCCCAAATTAAGAAAAACCCAAACAATACAAAACACATGGACAGCAAAGAAAGAAATCTATAAAAGGTGCCCTTTGCCATTGGATCCAAAAATATCTCTCAGGGGAGAGGAATGGTAATCTTTCAGTACTTTTTCCCTGCCAAGGGGGAAGTTGTAACATGTCCATTTCTGAAAACTAGCTGGAAGGGATTAATCTTTTTGTTTGCTCATTTTTTTTTTTTTTTTTGCCAAATCTAGTTCAAATCTCAAATGTCATCTTGAAAGGTAGAATAGAAAGTAGTAGTAGCATGTTTTTTTTTTTTGGTTATGAATGTAAGAAATATGAGTTCTACCACTCTACCACTTTTAGTTTCAGTATCAGTTAATCCATTACTGTAACAAAATACCTGAGATAATCAACTTACAGAAGAAAGGTTTATTTTGGCTGACAGTATGGGAGGTTACAGTTCATGGTTGGTTAACCTGTTGCTTTTGGGTCTTTGCTGAGGCAGTACATCATGATGAGGAGTGTGTGACAAAGCAAAACTGTTCACCTCATGGCCAGATAGCAAAAGAGAGAAGACAGAAACAGGGTGCTACAGTTCCTTTCAAGGGCATGCTTCCATTGAGCTAAGGATCTCCTACTAGTCCCCAGCTCGTAAGGTTTCCACCACTTCTCAATAGCACCAAGCTAAGGACTAAGTCTTTATTTACCACATGTGAATCTTGGAAGACACTTAAAGGCCAAATAATAACAAGAAGAATGCAATAAAACCTTTTTTTTCAATCCATTTGCATTGTTATACATTTGGGGAGAGCTCTTCATTGCTTTCTGTCCCAGAGTAAATCTGAATATAATCTTTACCCTCTCCCCCCACATCTAACCCCTTCATATCTATTTCTTCCCTTGAATATCTTTTCTACTCCAGAAACCATACACTTTTTTGTTGGGTGACTGTTTCTTAAGAAAAGCAAATAGACAGGCTAGGGTTGTGGCTCAGTGGCAGAGCACTTGCCTAGCATGTGTGAGGCACTGGGTTTGATCCTCAGCACCACATTAAAAGTTAAATAAATAAATAAACAAATAAAAAGTTAAAAAAAGAAAAGAAAAGCAAACAGATGCACGTTTTAGATGATGTAACAATTGCCCATTTGTTGAATATTTGCCTATTGATAAGGCATAGATACTCAACAAGGAGAGAGGATCTTAGACTCCAAAGAGATTATAGGAGAGGCAGTCCAAACCAATTCACATGTTTCATAGATAAGGAAACTAATTTTTTTTAATCATCTGAAATAGCCAGGGTTAAAACCAAAATGCTTTTCCTGAATTTGTAGTTAGATGAAATTGCTTGATGCATTTACTAGATTTTTCCATTAAAGACAAACTCATTTTATCAAATGCATGTTAGAGAATTTGCATGCACACTCTACAGTGGCCAAATTCATGCTCACGACCCTTATCTATACTATTAGGGCCTGTGATAGACACTAACAACAGAGCCTCACTACTGGGCCGCTGTCTATAACATCTCCTGTAGGCTTTAGTTTGCTGGCGCTATTTTCTAGTGAGGCTGCCACACTAACAGGGTAGAAGCCAGGGTTTATGGGCAGCTCTGCAGTTATCCCCCAGTGGTTCACCATTGGCTTTCTTTGTTTGTTTCCTAACCACCAGGCTCTTACTTTAGTCTGAAAGTTCAGGACAGGCAATTAAAACTGGGCTCCTGTTGTTCCAAGCCAGAAATCACCTCCATTTGCAGGGAGTCCCAAAATGAAGTTAGAAATGAGCTTAAAAAAAAAAAAAAAAAAAAAAAAAACTCACATAAAAAAGTAGGTATAAGATACAAAAGCAAATTCCTCTCCTAAACTTTTTGGATTCTGGCTACATTCATCTGTGTTCCTAGTAGAACACTGAATAATGTTAGAGAGTTATTTTGAGGTTATTATGTCAGACATATTTAAGTCTTATTTTTTTAGCACCTTGAATCAATCTTTTAAAATAATTTTTTAATATCTCCAAAAGAAAAAGAGAGGGCAAGTAAAACAACAGAACTTTTGGTTTACTTTATACATCTAGTTAGCAATCTAAAAAATAAATAAAAAGAAAACCAAAACAGAAAGGTAGGTCTATGTCAAAAGTCCCAGCCTGAATATAGACGTGGTTAAAATTCAACGGATTTGTGACTAGTGCATTTTTCATCCTTCCTCTCTTGTGTTTAAGAACCAGGCTTAAGTTCCAACCTTCAAGGAATAAGTAGCTTTATTTCTTGCCCTAAGCCCAGTGTCAGACTTATCTTGCAGGTATCAGTTTATCATTTTAAATATGCTGGTTCAGATAGAATTGTCTTCAGGTTACAGTTTGAGGAGATTCCAAGCTGGGGTTGTGGCTCAACCATAGAGCATTCACCTAGCATGTTTGAGGAACTGGCTTTGATCCTCAGCACCACATAAAAATAAATAAATAAATAAATAAAAAGTACTGTGTCCAACTACAACTAAAAAATAAATTAAAAAAAAAAAACAAGATTCCACGACAACTCAGTACCAGGTTCAAACAATAACATTGATTCACCATATTGCAGTCCCAACTGGCTTTCTAGTGTTGTCAATTTAAACAAACAAGAACAGACTAGGTTCATTAATTCAAAATCATTTTTAAAAAAATATTTATTCTCACATTTTTATTGGCATGTTATAGTTGTACATACTGATGGGATTTATTATTACATGCACACAGTACAAAATGTGACAACATAATTAGGTCAATATCACTTCCTAGCACTTCCTTTTTTTTTTTTTTTTTTTGAGACAGGGTCTTGATAATTGCTGGGGCTGAATTTGAATTTACCATCCTCCTCCCTTGGTCTCACTGGGATTAAAGGAGTACAACACCACACCCAGCAATTTTTATTTTTATTTTATCCCCCTCCCCAGTATTGCAGATTGAACCCAAGGACACTTTACCATTGTAGTTCAAATTCATTTTATAACAAGATATCCTTTTTTCTTCTGTTTAACACATGAATGCATTCTACTTTCTTTGGTATATGAAGTCAATTCCTGTGTACAAATTGCTTTTATCATGTGGATAGAACTTTTTCTGTCTTTGGGATAATGCAAAAGTCCTTATGTTATGATAGTGTCTCATAAAAAATAGGTTCCTTTTATATAAAATATGTTCCTTTAGTAAATAGCTTATAGTCTGAAATATAAATCATTTCCCTTGGAGAATACATAGGTTTTTTTTGAGAAATACTAGTTGGAGGAAAAAAATCAAATAGCATATCTTAGAGTCTTGAATTACTGTCTTCTACTTGACAGAGAGTTACTCCTTTTGGTAATCCTCCTATTCTTTTATTCCTAAGAAGGTCTGTAAAAACAGGTAGAGAACATTCTTTGAGGAATAATTGCTAAATGAATTCAGGCTTTGCTATGAGTTATCCTGGGGTAAACACAGAAATTCTCTGATTAACCTGTTCTAAACACAAGTTTATAAAAAGTTAGGTGCTAATTCATTCTACAAATGAATGCCAAGACACAAGTTTTATCAAAATATAAGGCTATGTTGGTCTATGCCAACTGTTAATAATGATGTATAGGCTTCATCCTGTGTGTATATACAGTATGCAACTCAACTGCCTTCTATCTACATGTATAATTTGTCCAAGCAGTTGAATATTGATTGAGCTATGTCCATTTACACAAAGTGCATTTTTGTGACGTTGACTTATTTTTTCTCTCTTTTTCTCACCAGTGAATCTATATCTACTTTAAATTGCCAGTGGCTGTCCTACATCTCTAATTTTCTCATTATTAAAATCTATAAAGAACCTGATTACATTTACTTTTGTATTTTATTTATTGTATGATTATACTTTTTTAAAGCAAATGTATTTCAGTTAATGTGATATGTCTCTTTGGCAGTTGTATTTTTTACTATTGATCTGTAACTAAGGAATTGATGTCTTATCTTCTCATAATAGAATGCCAGTATCAAACCACAGCAAATGAGTGTGGAGAAAAGAGTGTCTAGAAGACACCTAACAGATAACTCTTCATGAAGAGTCAGCCTGAAGCCTTGTCAGTTTCTGTGCTTTTAGGTTGGGTTGAAAACTGGGGAATGTCATGCAGCATTGATAATTCCAAGCATTCTACCATCATATTAAACCCTCTTTGTACATCTGCACTGTATTTTTGGAAATTAGCCCAAGGCCTGGTACACAGCATATTTTAAAGGAAGAATGCTAACATATAGATGCTCCTGTTATGTTTAATGTTATATGAATTAGGATTTCTTTATTTTTTTATCTTTGCTACTCCCCCATCTCTTCCTCCTCCTTTTCTTCCTCCTTTTCCTCCTCTTCTATTTTTTTTTGTTTATTTGTTTTGGATCACATATTCATCTCTCTTAATAGAAATTATATGGAAAAGACTATAAGGATTAAATGGGGATGTAATGATTTACCCTTTATAACAGTGGCCTTAGATAAGAGTGTCTAGTCCAGCTGTTAACACCTGCTACATTCTAATTGGTGAGATAAACTCATTTCATTCTTGCTCAGAGAAGCATGGTAGTGGGATATTATTGAATCCTTAAAATATTAAACTTGAAGTAGGCATGAAGAATTAGAGTATAGAAGAGCTTATTTGGTTGTCAGAGATCTATGTTCAAGTCTCAACTTTGTCCCTCACTAACTTTGTAATCAAATTAGTTTCTTAATCAGAAAGAAATGGGATAAAGAGTAGAGAGATGACAATTATTCCTATTACACAAGGAATAAATGATTAAATATTATGAATTAATAGCTTTAATTTTATTTTCAATATCATTTTGGCAGTTCTAGAATTCAATAAAAGTCTGGGCATTTATATAGTGTATTTGAATACAAAATATGTGTCACAAATATTGTTGGAAGATACTTTAGATTCTTAATTGAACAAAACTTGGAGGATGGCCAGAAATCCCAGGAAGCAACAAAGAATTCTAGGTAAATATAATTGTATTGTCCATTCAATTAAAAGTCAATTTAGTTATAGAAGTGCCTTCATTTCATATTTCTATACCTGTAAGTGTGCCTACTTTGTATAATTCCAGGGGCCATTGGAATAAATGTTAGTTTTTTTAAAAGAAAATAAAGGATTTATTATTTTACAATGAGGATACCTCATTCATTGCTTCCTAAACACTCTGTATCTTGTTTTGGCATAAGGAGGTGTGCTTTATGCTTAACATTTTTAATATTCTGATATAGAATAAATTATCCAGTCATATTTTTAACAAGTGAGCTACATAAAATAAACATGCTTAAGAATGATAGATAAACACAGTTAAATCAGAAAAAAAATCCTTAACAAAAACACTACCAAACCTAATTCAATATCACATTAAAAAGATCATTCACTATGTAATCAAGTGAAATTTATTCATGGAATGCAAGGATAATTCAATATAGGGAATTGACAAGTGTAATAAATATACCATTTTAACAGAATAAAGGGAAAAATCATATAATCACTTCAATAGATGCAGAAAAGTCATTCAACAAAATTCAGCATCTTTTCATGATTAAAACTTCTAAGGAACTAGGTATAGAAGGAATGTACCTCAATGCAATTAAGACCATCCATGAAAAACATATATCTAATATCATACTCAATGGTGAAAAGTGGGAAGTTTTTCCTCTAAGATCAGGAGCATGACAAGGATGCCAACTCTTCTGGGAGTTATAACCAGAGAAATAAGATAAGAAAAATAAATAAAAAGCATCTAAATCAGAAAGAAAGAAGTCAAATTATCTCTATTAGCAGATGACATGATGTCATATATAGAAAATGCCAAAGAATTCAATAAAAACTGTTAGAACCAATAAATGAATATAGTAAAGTTGGAGTATACAGTACTAAATACAAAAGTCAATAGTGTGCTATGTACTTGCTAATAATAAACTATCCAAAAAAACAAATCAAGAGGACAATTCCAATGTCATAATTTGGACCTAGGCCCTCAGAATGACTGCAACCTCTTGAAAACTATTTTCTTGGTTGATCAGAAAACATTAATTTCACCCCATTAGTGTTGTTATTGATGATAGAATAATAAAAACTAATAGAAATATTTGAGGTTTTACTTTATGTTAGGCACTTTGCACAGTATTTTCTCTATTATCTAATTTCAGTTTTATGATTAAACAAGGTAATACTAAGAATGTATTATTATTATTATTATTATTATTATTATTTTACTATATTACCCAGAAAATATTAAAGAGGTTTTAATAGTTATTAAATTTATAATTTTTTAAAAAATTAAGTACCTTGCTCAAGTTACAGAGCTTGAAGAAGAACAGAATCACAGTTTGACCTCCTGTTCTTGATCTTCACCTTCATATCTTTTCCACCAGGTTTAGAGTTACTAAAAATATCCCAAATAAGTGAGTAGAGTTTTTAATTACTATAGAAGTTTATTCTAAATTGTGAAAATATAGAAAATTTCATGGTAATGATTTTCTTATTTGAATTAAGTTCTCCAAATCAAAATACAAGCAGAGCTTTTCTAGCATATTACCAGTTTGGAGAGGCTGTATTTCTTATTTTTCGTGGAGTATTCTGTGTGACAGTCAGGATCTGATTCTGGCTCAAAATTCCCATGCATCAGTATGTCATTAGTTATATTCTCCAGCAAGTACATAGCTCATGCTAAAAAAGCAGGGAGTGGATCTGCAAAACATTTATGAATTTATGCAACATAGTTCACTTATATGTATTTAACTACTAACATAATGAGAAACAGCTAATTAAGAAAGAAAAATGTCAGCATATAAAACATAACCTATCTTAGGTTTTAAAATAATTTCATTTGTAAGTGACAACCCAAAGATCTATTCATGTGGCTGAGTGCTCCATATTTTACTGTTATCTTTCCTCCATTTTCTCTCTCCATTACCTGCTTTCTTACACCATATGACAACTCAGAAACCAAATTGTAGAAGAATATTTCCATCTGCAGTATTTAGTTACTGATAAAACAATACTTAGACTAGGCTTGTGCTGCTTATCTTTGAAGAGCAAAATTACCCTGTGTCATAACAGAGACCTGGTAAACATTGCTTATGGAAAGAAAATACACAAGCAAAATTAGCCCTGGAGGATGATGGCAACTGCAGCTGCACATTGAATTGTGGAATGTATTTTATTAATTCTAAGATGTAGTTTTTCATATTTTAACATGTCTAAAAATTTGGATGCCACTTATGCTTGATGGTACTTCATTGTTAGATTGGCCATGTTTTCCTAACTCACGAGCAGTATATAAAATAATGCTCACACAATTAATTAGTGCTCCAATTGATGGAATCTTAAGATTCAATGAAATACAGTATTTTATTCCTTGAGTTGTTTTTAAAAATCCTTGTCAAAGGCCATAATAAATCTATAGTTCTGATTTCCATTTTATATTTTTTATATTTACTTTTTAGTTATAGGTAGACACAATATCTTTATATTTTTTAATGTGATGCTGAGGATTGAACCCAGTGCCTCATGCATGCTAGGTGAGTGCTCTACCTGAGTCCCAACCCCAGCCCTCTATTTTATATTTTCTTTATAGAGTTCTTTTAGTTGAAAAAAAAAAACTTAAGAAAGCATAAATTAGTTAAAACACAAACAACAAAAATATTATTAGTTTGATTTTAGCACAAAGATTGTTTTCCCTTGGCCTTAAACTATGATGACCATATAGGCTCTGAATATTATGATTTTATAAAAGAAAATGGTTTCTGACTCATCTCATAAATCAAACCAATAACAAAAAAAGAAGAAAGAATCAAACAATTTGTGGAGTAATATTATAGTGCCAATAGTGTAAGCCAAAGGGCCACAGCTGTGTGACCATGAATTGTCTACCAACATGTGCATGACTGATAAAGTAATCAAGGAAATTTTGAGAAATAAATGTGTTCCTTGCTCCCAAAGGAAATTCTCCTTACACTACTCTTGTGGGTTGCAGAGTCACTGTGGACTAGAATAGTGGTTTCAAACTAGCAGGGACCAGCGTAGCCTGGAGGACTAATTAGGTGTGCTGGGCCCACTCCCAGAACTTCTAATTTCTTAGGTCTGGACTGGAGCCTGCAATTTGCATTTCCAAGTTCCCAGGTGTTGCTGAGACTCTTGATTAGGGCCACACTTTGAAAACCACTGGGCTAGTTTGAGGAAGGAGGGACACAGGATTTTGATTTGATTGTTTTGGGTCTAATTGGTACACAACTAACTCACCCTTCTGTGCCTTAATGTTCCCTATTAAATAGAAATAATACCAATTTACATCTAAACATAGGGCCTTTATGAGTATCAAATGAGGTAATGGACTTCCGAAAATGCTTTGCAAAATGTGACATTCTACAAAGGATAAGCTATCAATGGTAAGATGCACATGCCATTTAGGGATTCTGTTGTTTTCATACATATTAGCTAGGGTCAGAATTCATATGCCAAAATACTTTTATAATTATGAATGAAAATTAATAGTAAAATATCAACGTGATTAATATATTTGTATATTTTTAAACATTTTAAATATTTAATTGGTTTTCATAGGAAGACGGCTGAATTTACACGTAACTCTTCCTCTCCCTAACTCTTTTCCAACAGACCCTCCAGGTTTATCTCATGTGACACTGGGACTCAGTGCCACAGGCAAGTCACCAGGAAGTGCAGCCATTCTCATAGATCAGTTCTTATGATTCTCTAGAGTGCTAGGTATTCAGCCTCCTCTGCCCAATATTTCCCACAGGTAGTTTCAGACCAAGACTCACCTCCATAAGTTTTCCAGTTTCTCGTGGCCCTAGTCAATTCTTATTGGTTATGAGTATCATAAACTTCGCTTGATCCCTTGGTAGACAGAACTCTGTAGAAATGAACTTTCTGTTGATCTCAAAATTGGACGCATTTTCAATATACAACATGAAATGTGACATGATAGAAATGTATAATTTTCTTCCAAGTTATTCTAAAAATACAAGACTTTGTTCTTTCCCATCTTGCAAGATAGTGGAAAAGAAAAAGCAAATACTGAAAAGACTGATGAAGCCAACGAGACCATTGCCAGGGACAAAGTTAGAAAGAAGAATATCAAGGCAAGTGAGGCCAAGAAAGGGACACCTCCCTGCAGTGGAAAGCCTGTCTTCCTCGGAGGAATTGGCAGATACTCTTGATCAGCACCATATCTCAGAAAGGTCATGTACAGTAGAAGTACTCAGATACTAAATCCAAAATTGAAAAAAGAAAAGATTCTTGCTACTGTCACAAAATTGTTTGATAGTGACTAGAATGGCAGTCCCTGGGTCAAAAAAAAAAAATGCCTAGATATTGTCTTACTGAAAATGTATCTCAAAAGCAGTTGAGTCATAACAAAAAAATCTGTCTGTCTGCAGCATCTGGGGAGACTGGGAGCTAGCATGGCCCCTGGCACCTTCCTGGTCAGCCACTCTGCGTGCCACAGAGGCAAGAGAGTAGTTTTCCTGGCGTAGCTAAGCAGTAGCTTACTACTGTGCCTGGATCTCTTTTCCTCAACTGAGTACTTCCAGGTAGAACACACCAGAAATTTGTCATCACAATGACATCAAAATTGATATCATCAATATGAAAAAAAAAAAACAACACCTCACTGATGTTTATTCAATTCAAGAAGAAGCTGCTTCAGGAAACTAGACAACAGGAAGATGAGCTCTTCAACACAGAAGAAAGAGAACTACAAGGTTACAGAGCAGCACAAGGTTGATCAGAATGCTATGGACTCACAAATTTTACCGAAAAATCAAAGCTATGTGTTCATAGCTTTGTGATTGATCCTCACAAATTTTTGTTCTAAATTCTTACCCATAAACGAACTGAATAACGAATATGCTTAAAAATTAAATGAAATGCACAAAACCATTGGGAAGTGACTAGAATGGTGACACCCCAGTCACAAAATGACTAGATATTATCTTACTGAAGATGTGGCTCAAAAGCTGAGCCACAGCAAAACAACTCCTAGTCATCCTGAAAATATCTTAAACAATCATCCACAAAATTTTCAAGTAAAAGAAAAAAAAATACATTAACTTTATAGAACATAAATACATCTTAAATTAGGTCATTTGATTTTTTAAGGATAATAATTATTCAGTAAATGAATTCTGTAAATTTGGAGTCTGGACAATGGGTGAGATCATGGTTTGGCCCCTGGGGATACATGGTAGTCAAAGGCACACTGTAGCTGTAAGTAGCATAGTTTTAGCAAACAGATTAAGGAAGGGAATGGAGAATGACTAGGGAGTGGGCCCACTCATCAGGAAAGGTGACTTAAGAAGGCAAAATCTGAGCTGAGAAGATAGTCAAGTAACACTGAAGGAGAGAGGGGTGCTTTTAAAGAAGCATCCTCATCCAATCTCCCACATTCACCCCAATCCCAGATCTTAGTAGCATCTCATCCTGTGAGATGGATTTGAGTTGGATTACAAGCTTTTATTTCTCTTCTATTATCTCTCAAGATTTGTGTTTTATTTTTCTGATTTAGGGATATGGTCTTATAAGTTGCCCAGGCTGCCTTCAAATTTGTGATCCTTTTCCAAGTAGCTGGGATTACAGGTGTGCACCACCATGCCTGGCTTATTCAGATTTTTAAAGCATGGAATTTTTGTTTTAATCTAAGGGAGTCACCTGGTAAAATAGGTGTTTATTTAATAAAGGAAGAGAAACAGAAATACCTAGAGTTATGAACTTAGAAATCTCTGCTTTGATTAGTACATGTTTTGTGATATTTAACCTTTTTTCAGGAATGACTTGTGTTTTTTCATATATACTAATACAATCTATAAATAAGGCCTTTATTCTCTGTTGTTCTCCTCTTTTCTCTACCATGATAAAAATGTCTGTCTAGTGGAGAAAATATTTATTGCAGAAATTGTTTTACTGTACCATTGTTTTACTGGCCATCTGTGACGGATGACCCTCTTTGCCTTTCTTCTAGCTACAGTCCAGTATGCTTCTAGCTACAGTTAAGTATGCATACCTTAACACACATGTCTTTTCTTCAGTCTCCTCATCATGCTATTCTTCTCTGCCCTTCCTTTGTTCACTGTGCTTCAGCTTTGCAAGTCTTTCCATTTCTCCAAACAGACCAGGATCATTTCAGAGTCTTTGCACAGGAAGATCCTCTGTCTTCTCTCTGGAACCCTCCCTCCTTCAGTGTTACCTGACTATCTTCTCAGCTCAGAAGTCACTTTCCTGACCAGTGCACCCACCTTGTTATCCTCCACCCCCTTCCCTAATCTGTTTGCTAAAACTATGCTACTTAAAGCTATAGTATGCCTTTGACTACCATGTATTCCCAGGAGCCAAACCATCATCTCACCCATTGTCCAGACACCAAATTTATTGAATTCATTTTTTGAATGATTGCTATTCTAAAAAAATAAAAAAATCAAATAATCAAATAAGTCCTATAAAGTTAAGTTTTCATTCTTCTTTTACTTGAAAATTTTGTGCATGGGTATATATTCAAGTTATTTTCATAATAAGCATGCTTGTCGTACCATGTGTATTGTTATGAAAAGAGAAAAATAAATCATAACAAGCCTGCCATGTGGTTTAAGCAGTGATTCTAAAAAGCAAACTCTGTGACATTCTACAAAGGATAAGATACCTAGAATGACTTCTTCGTAGGACTTGGTTATGAAAGTTTTCTAATAGTGTAATCTTGGGAAACTTACTTTACCTTTTAAGGAAACTTAATATCCTCATATGAAAATAAAACTATCTAGTGCATAGATTTCTAGCAATTAAACAACATGGCCCATTTAAAAAGAGCAAACACTTAACAAATGTTAGGCAGCATTAGATAATCTTAACATGTTCATGAGCTTCAACATCTCTGGATTACAACAAGTCAGATGCATGCACAGCCTAAGTCTCTTACACATGGAAGCTAAACAGATCTAGGTCTGCATTGTGATATCAGCATGCAGCCCTCTGAGTTTTAAATGCTTCAAGTTGACTTACAGATGACAACTGAAGTAATAACGGACAGTTAACCAAAGCTGCAATATCTGAGTCAAGAGTTTGGGAGATCTTGTCTGCCAATGGAGTAAACCTCTCAGACCTCTTTATAACAGGGAGTCAGTCTAGCCAGCCAAGCATAGTGGCTGATATACACAGACTAATGATATCTACTACATATTAAAGTTCGTTTAGGAAGCACTTCTGTAGACATCTCAAAGGTTTCCATAGAGAAAAAGCAAGAGTCTTCACCTTGCTCAAGATAAAAACAATAAATCTGAGGAAACATTCCTATGTGTGACTGGGATTTTACCATATCTGTTGTGTTAGATTACCTTTTTTAAAAAGAAAATATGTAAAACATACAGTGAGATAATGTACTATGTTAAGTCATAAAAAGTTATTTTTGAACCATAGTATAGAAATTTATCTTATAGTACCATAATATAAACTAAATGAAGATAAAAAAAACAAAAAGAAGATCGAGTGGAGGAGGTCATGAAAAGACAAAGGTAATCCCAGAGAGGCTGACAATTAGGCCCAGGTAATGTTCTCACGATTTATTTGGCCACCCATATGTAACTCAAATCACGTAGGCTATTTTGGCGAATCTCTCTGATCAGGATTTCATAGCACATATTTGTGGACTATATAAAATCCAACAGTCTCATTTAGACTCTTATCTCAGATTCAAATGGTTGCCTGTTCTCTTCATTTATTTGCAGTTTTCTAGATCTACCATAAACAGTTTTCTCAAATGTTGCTATTTTTAGTCAAAAATTTCTCCCCATAGCACTGTCCTTAGGCAAAATATTTCCTTCCTGTTTTAGGGTAATTATCTAAATAAGGCACACATAAGAGTCCCTAAAACCATTTTATTGCTCAAGTAGCCAGTGGAGGGAATCATTTATTAAATGGAGCTAATTTCAGTAACTGACAGGCACACGAAGTGCCTAAAGAAAATAGGAGTGTTGGGCTTCTTGGGATGGTTCCAGGAAGGTCGTCTACTTTAAAAGCTGCATTTTATTAAGGATCTGTGATGGTTATTGGAACTTTTCCTGTTGTTTTACTCAGTAGTCTCTAGGGGACCATTTGGCACTAGGGTGCAAAATGAGATCAGCAATTAGGAAAGGACACTACTGCAGGCACTTGAAGAGTAAATCATTGAGTACCAAACTTAATAGCTAGCAAGTACCAGGCCAAAGTCACAGTCTAAGGATGTTGGTAGTCTGGCTGCTTATTCTTTCCAGTGTGCCTGGGGTCTTAGCTCCTAGTGTGACTGGCTCCAGAGGGTTCAGGTATTTAGCAAGAGGAAAGGCAATTGCAATCAACTCTCAATCCAGGTAGAGTGCATCACCAAATATTTAAAAGTTTTATTACCTGGAAGTTAAAACTCCTTCACTAGCCTCTCTATTTATCCAAGGTCAGCTACAGTCATCCTTCTCCTAGGACAGAGATACCCTTGCCCTGAGTCTGAAAGATCTGTGGGTGAATGGATCAGGCCCTCTGAGGGTGGGTAGAGAGTTTCCAGCTGATCTATTTGATGCCTCCCCATGCAGATGAAGAAAAAACTTGAAAAGCAGAATAAGTAAATTCTTATTTGCAACTAAAACTACTATTTCCACCTCTAATTCTCCTAGGTCTACTTACTCCTTTTACTCCCATGTGACCATCAAGAAAAGTGGAAAGGGGCTGGGGATGTGGCTCAAGCGGTAGCACGCTCGCCTGGCATGTGTGCGGCCCGGGTTCGATCCTCAGCACCACATACAAACAAAGATGTTGTGTCCACTGAAAACTAAAAAATAAATATTAAAAAATTCTCTCTCTCTCTCTCTCTCTCTCTCTCTCTCTCTCTTAAAAAAAAGTGGAAAGAAATAAGGGGAAATGATGAGCATGAGAGTGTTTTATTAGAAAAAAAAAAAAACACCAGCTAAAAAATGTAGACTAGTCCTCAATCAAACATTCTTTATTTTAAAAATTGGTATCTCCAGTCTTCATCTAGAAAATGTAATATTTAGACCCACTAATGCAAATGACTTAAAATTCTCTATCTACGGCAGAGAGAGCTACTTTTAATAAATGATTTTAATCTACAGTAAGCACGTTACATTTACCATCTAATCTCTATAATAGCACTGTAAAATAAGCAATATTAGTAGAACCTCCATTTTAAATATGAGAAAAGTAAAGCATAAAAATGATAAGAAACAGTCAAGTTATGGAAGAGCTAGACCTGGATTCACAAGACATCTGACTTTAGACCTGGTGAAATGCATTTTTCTATTTATGTTTACATTAGAAACCAACCTTGAAAACAAGGAGAAGCAATCTCTCTTCCTCTCTTCTATTTCCACAATTTTTCCTTCTGTCCTTGAAAAACATTTTGTATATGGACAGCATCAATCTACCCTGAAGAACTTGAACTCAGTCCTACAAAGATGGAAAGAGGTAAACCTGGGTCCCTGTTTGCCTGTTCTCTCATGATGTTTCATGAAAGGACGACAAGGGGCAGAACAAAGTGGGAAAGGGAGATTGATTACACACAAATAAATTCACAATTATCAGGAAGGTGTATCTGATTTTGTGTCTTTCAGATTGTTGTTAAATGTGCCCCATGTAAGATTGATGAAATTTATTTCTTGGTAGAGAGATGAGATTTCTTTTCTAAGGATCATTACTGTTGAGTTTAAAGAGCTTAAGTTTATCTTAGATAAATGTAATTTTTTTCTCCCTCCCAAGCTATTACTTGCTGCTTCTCATATCTGGCCTTTGTTTCTGAAGCTAAGTCTAGAGAGTCTATGCAGGGTTTCAAGTGGGGAAAGGATTAAAACAAACAAAAATCATGGACCCCTAAGTACCTTTATTGTTAAGGCAGTGACAGTAGAGAGATAGAAAAACATGTCCACGTCTGAGCCTCTCTCTCCATATCCTTGCCTGTCTTTTTATGTTACTGGTGACAGTGTGGTAGAGAGTAGAGAGAAACCTGTAGATTCTAACAACTAGGTGATTATCTGCAAAATAAAGTTACCTACTCAGGGTCAATGTAGTTTCTGCCTTGCACAATGGACTAAGGAGTGATAGGAGCTGAAATGTAACCTTTGTTTCTTTCACAAACCAAATACCATGGGCCAGGCAAAGTTCAACCAGGGAAATGAAACCAGAAAGAAAAGAAAGTGATTCATTTCATTCACAGATATACTTTGGACACCTGCTGTGTGCTTGATATTGCAGGTGCTGGAGTGACATCAGTCCAAAACCACTCTTGTCCCGCAGCTTGTATTTAAACTATGCTCTCTAACAGGATACCTCCCCACTGGCTGCATGTGGATATTTAGGTTTCAAGTTAAACTAATTAAACTATATATTTCAAATGCTCAATATCCACTCATAGCTGGTAACTACCACATTGGACAATATAGATATTGAACATTTTCATCATCACAGGAAGTTATTTTGGAGAGCATTGCTAGTGGTCAAAGCCTAAATTAATAAACAGGCCAGGCATGGTAGCGCATGCCTGTAATACTAGCAGCTTGGGAGGCTGAATCAGGAGGATCATGAGTTCAAAGTCAACCTTGGCAACTTAACGAGGCCTTAAGCCACTTAGTGAGACCCTGTCTCAAAATTTAAATTAAAAAAGGGTGAGAGATATGGCTCAGTGGTTAAGTGCCCCTGAGTTCAATACCCAATACCAATAAATAAATAAACAGTATACTTGGAATTGGTCTTTTATCAATAAAATTAAGGCAAGGATAGGATTAGGTTTACTGAAAGAAGTGAGATTTGCAGTTTTAACAAGGGTCATCAGTGATGGCTTCACTCATAAATGATGGTTGCATCAAGACTTGAGGTGATGAAGGGAGAGAGGTGGAAATGTTAGAGCCTTGTGGGCACAGGGAAAGGCCAGGGCCAAGACCCTGAGGCAGGACCAAACGTGGGTGCTCAAGGACGAAGCTGGGAAACAAGTATGAGGTGGAGTGATGAAGACAAAGGTGAGAGGAGTGGTGAGAAGTAGTTATATTCTGGTTTATTTTAAAGGTGGCTGAGCTGGACTGGTTAATGGATGGGATCTGTGTAGTAGGAGAGGCTGGAGACAGGAATGGAAGAAAAGACAACTGTAGGAAGAAATAGCTGCTAACTAAAATGGGGAAAGGTGTGGAAATAGGTTTAAACTGACAATTTGTGTTCAGCTTTGCACACATTAGGTTAGAATAGTTCCCCAGACATCCAAGTGGAGCTGTTGAGAAGGCAACTGGATATATGTGCTTTGTGTTCAGGATAAAAGTCAGAGTTAAAAATATAAATGTAGTTGTTCTCAACACTGTATTTAAAACCATAAGCCCAGATGAGATGACCTAGGGGACAAGCGTAGGTCAAGAAGAAATGTAAAGATTGAGGCTTTCGACATCCCAACATTAGGACATTGGAGCCATATGGAGGACGGAACAGATGTAGGGTGGCTGATTTCCACTAGCAGAGGGTGCTGTGCTGCAACCCAACTAAAGTGAGCAGTTCAAAGGGGAGCTCCATCAGATGTCCTTGATGGACAAATAAGGTAAGAATTGACCATTCCATGTAGTAACATGGAGGTCACTGCTGACCTGGACAATAATGGGTTTGGTAAGTGAAAAGCCTGACGAGAAGATGGAATTGTAGGAAAGGGACTGTAAACTGCACAAATGGATTGCTCATTGAGGAATTTTGCTCTAAAGGGAACAGTGGGTGGGGAATGACAAGGGGTTGAATGCATAGTTAAAAATAATATTGATAAAACAGCAGCATATTTACGTAATGCTGGTAGTGACCTAGTATAAAAGAAAAATTGATACTGGTACAGAAAGAAAAGAGGACTGCTGTAGAAATGCTCTTGAATTTGAGAAGGGAATGAAGCCTAGTGCACAGATAGAAGATCTGGCCTTAGGTATGTGATTATGCATCCACAGTGACCACGGGAAAGGCAGAGCAGGTGGTATAGATGCTGCGAACGGGTGGATACAGTGATGGGGGGTACCTGAAGTGTCCTTCTGATGGACTGTCTCGTCTGTGAAATAAGAATCAGATTTTGAGAACTAGAATGGGAAAGAGAGTTTGAGGTTTGAACATTGAAGATATAACGTAATTATCTAGGAGAGTGGGAAAGGAAACCCACTAGAAGAAAATGGCTTGGAAGAACTTTAAGGGTCAAGGCGAGTTTCATGAACACCACTTTAAAGTGAGACCAGGAGCATAACAATGTAATTTTCACCCACCACATACAGCAAAAGTCCGGGTGCCCACAAGGCAGAATGGATGTAGCCCAGGTTGAATTAGAGTGAAAGAGGCAAAGACATGGTTACCTGAGGCTGGATGAATTTTAAAAAGGGAGAAGAGAATAATGAAGGGGACACAAGAAAGGAAAAGTTGGTAAGGTCACTGGATTGCAGAGCCCAGAATCACTGAAGTTGTGACAGGAGGTAATGATGAGAAGGGAGGGTACTACAACTGGTATTATGGAAAGGTTCTAATTACTGCTGAGGAAAAAGACCAGGGTAATAGAGAAAGCACGAGTCTGTAATTCTCACCCTTCAGGACCAATTTTTTTTTTCACTTTTCTTCAGTGGTAGCCGCATTTCTCTGTATGTCAGCTACATAAAACTTAAAATCTCACGTTTCTCTATCACACTCTTGTTATAAAAAAAAAACACTAAGCCCATATCTGAAAAATTCAGTCAGACCAGATTTTGTTCAGTCAGCGTTTTTCTCCAATTTGACTTTAAAAAATATAAAATGTTAGTAAAAAAAAAAGAGTTTTGGGGAGTTCAAGAAAGTTATAGGCCATGATTTTAAAATAGAAAAAAATTAGCAGGAAGGGAGACATTTTAAGTTTTTATTTGGTCCTTGTAGATCTTGTCTCAGTAAGTTTTTTTTTTATATTTATTTTTTAGTTGTAGTTGGACACAATACCTTTTTTAAATTTATTTGTATGTGATGCTGAGAATTGAAACCAGGGCCTCAAACATGCTAGGCAAGCGCTCTACCACTGAGCCACAACCCCAGACCCCTCAGTAAAAGTTTATGTCTTTGTGAAAGAAGACATTTTTGATGAGGTACAACTGGTTGATGCTTAAATTTTGAAATAAAAAAGAAAACAATGCAGCACATTCCCCTTTGCATCAGATAGGTCTTTCTTTCTTTTTTGGGGGGTGGGGGTGGGGGTAACTGAGAATTGAACTCAGGGGCACTCAACCACTGAGCCACACCCCCAGCCTTATTTTGTATTTTAGAGGCAGAGTCTCACTGAGTTGCTTAGTGCCTGCTAAGTTGCTGAGGCTGGCTTTGAACTCTCGATTCTCCTGTCTCAGCTGGGATTAACAACAAATGTGCTCCACTGCGCCCAGCAGATAGACCTTTCTGACTTTTGTAAGACTTGATAGTTGTAGTTTACTTTTGATCTGGGGCTGAAGCTTCTTGTTCTACCCAATTTCCCAGAGGTTTCTGTTTAGGGACATCAAATACAATACAAGCCTTCAAATACAATAGTAAGACATTATTTAATTATGTTTAGCCACTCTTTACATGAATATATTTCCAAACAGGAGGAATGACAGTGTTTTTAGGTCTAGCTTCTGTACTCTTTGACTGTCCCACCATATAGAAACCAACCATTAATTTTTATAATCATGAGACCTCAAAAAGGAGCAGGTCAAGGTTTCACTAATACAAAAGGCAAAAAGCAAGATTCCCTAATGTGCAGGGAATTCTAAGTGTTATTTATAATAAAAGAAAAATTCAATGACATATAATTAGTTGATGCTTAAATTTAAATTTTATTTGCCATTAGAATCTTATTTCCAAAATAAATGGACAAACCAATGTTTACAATACCTTGTGAGACACAAATGTGGAAATGTTTCTGCCTGTTGATTTGATGATTTATTGGCATTCAATGATTAAAAAATAGAAAAGAGACAAATTACTTTAAGACTCAAGAAAAACATGCATTATTTTCCACAATTTTACGGTCACTTTGTTAAAGCACTCAATTTGGTCAGACAGGATTCATTCACGATTACCTATAAAAGCACAGGGTAGAAACTTATCTTCCTGAAGTAAGTGCCACTGAATGTCTGGCACCACATAACTAACCAGAGAATTCAGTAGCTTAGGTCCATGGGATGCCTCAAGTTCAAAGGGAATGGAGACATCCTGTTTGGTGTTGTATTTCACTCATGCTGTTAAAACTGCCCAGACCCACTTAAGTGTTTTCTTTTTCATTCTTGAGCATGATCTTCTTTGTCCCTCATGAATAACGCAAAGCATAATAAAACCCAATGTCAGATCTGATAATTTTCACAATGTGTCTTACGATTCTATTTTTAGGTATAAAAATCTTTCTTTCAGAACAAAAGTCATTTTGTTAATGAGGTAAGCACGGGTCACATGCCACTCCTGAGGACCTGTGTCTTATTAGAGAAGCAGGGATATTGCATCAGCCCCAGCTCACAGAGTGCAAGATCTGTTATTGAAACTTTTAGTACAAAGGATATCCATAGAGAAATGGTAAGAGTAGATAAAATAAGCTCTAATTTGTCCAATGAGGAAAAGTCATTCTAAATTCCTGAAACCAACCATGAACAAAGAAAAAGAAAATGTTTTGAACTTCCTCCGCATATGACATTCTAAGATTTAACGGGCCTGCGTCCATTCAATCCAGGAAATACTGATGCTAGGATTTTTTTCAACTAATTTAAAATCGTGACCTATTACTTTTTTGACCTCTCTCATTTTTTTTCTTCACTAATGTTTTCTATTTTTAAAAGTCAAATTGGAGAAAAATGCTGATTGAACAAAATCCGGTCTGACTGAATTTTTCAGAGATGGGTTTGGTGATATTTTTTATAACAGAGTGTGATAGAGAAACGTGAGAATTTAAGTTTTGTACATCTGATGTACAGAGAAGCGTGGCTGACGTTGAAGAAAAGTAAAAACACCTCCCCAAATGATCATTTCTTGAATAATTCCTAGAAATCTAAACAATCCTCAAAGACCTGGAGGAAACTGTGGTTTGCTGTAAGTCTAGGACTTCACACCTTTGTTTGCTTAGAATATAGCTGGCAGAGAACACATAAACACCACATGACTCAGAAAATCCGTGTTTCAGTTTAAATTGTTTAAAGGATGCTGTTTAGGGCCTTCTGAAACTGTGTGCTCTGCTAACTTTATTTGAAGAATATCAAATATTCAAACTTAACAGCAACCTTCATTTTGCCTGTGCTGGGCAAAAGAACATCTGGTTAAACTGCTTGATTTGGCCACTTGGAAGGTGTGAATGATGGACTATGGTTCTATTTTTAGAATTAGTCTCATTCAAAATTTTTATTTCATGTGTGCTAAATGGATTTAATTAAAATTTAGAACTGGTTATAAAACACATGTATATTTCCCACATCCAAGCATCCTTTTTTTTTTTTTTTTTTTTTTTTTTAACATTGCCTGCCCCCTTCCAACGATGGTTCTGTCCACCAGGGAACTATGCACAGATCTAACACTTTTAAAAGCCCATGTCCCTGTGTGGTCTTTCTAGACACTGTTTTTTATTGTCTTTCTCAAAATGTTATGGTCAAATCAATCTCTTCAGAAACAAAGAGGGATAATAACATACATTTTTGTATGTACAGAAGTTCATAAAGCATATTTCATACATTCCTTTCAAGGAATTGTTTCCTCTGGAGCATTTATTTATACATGGCTATTGTCCTTATAAAGCACCATTTTATTGTATTTGCTTTTTTTTTTTTTTTGGTACTGGGGGATTGATCCAGAGTTGCTCTACCACTGAGCTACATCCCAGCCCTATTTTGTATTTTATTTAGAGACAGGGTCTCACGGAGTTGCTTAGCACCTCATGTTTGCTGAGGCTGGCTTTGAACTTGCGATCCTCCTGCCTCAGCCTCCCAAGCCACTGGGATTACGGGCATGCACCACAGCGCCTGGTTTAAAGCACCATTTTAGAAGTTTCTCCATGAAATTATTAAGATCTAATGAGTTGTGGTTCATTTGTTTCATTTGAAAACATTTATTGTGTCTTTAACACATGATGAGCAAATAGTCTGCTAAGAAAGGTATGCATACAAGTATGACAACATAGACATAAAATACCTTCAATAGCCCTTGGAAACACTAATGAAGAAGAAGCTATTTACCTGGTTGAGGAAAGCATCACGGACAAGGTAACATGAGTATAGCAAAACAAGAGAGATATTTGGCTAAATGGAACAGACAGCTAAAGAAATTCTAAAAGAACATTGTATTTTCAGGGGTTTGGAGGGAAATCAAGTGGACTCGTTTTATAATGACTGGGTATGTGAAGGAGAGTGACTAAGAGAATGTATTCTTTCTGAGGGAGCTTCCTATGATTGGAAAGCAAAGTGAGTGTTAATCTTTTTAATCTAGAGCTTCCTATGATTGGAAAGCAAAGTGAGTGTTAATCTTTTTAATCTATCTGTCCACTTATCCATTATCAATGTACTTAAGTTAGGATCCACATTCAGATCATATGAATGGAAAAAGTAAATAAGGCATTTCCTAGCCCCCCCCCAAAAGAAGTCAGTCTGATTCAGTTTCTTGGTATGACAAATAGAAATAGTATTGTCAATTTGATTGTATGGTAAACATTTTCAATAAATTGAATAAGCAAAATTCAGAGCTCTAACATTAAAATATCTTAAAATCTGTTAAAAATGTTTAAAAAGTACATATTTTAAAATACTAACTCAAACCCACTTAAAATATGAAAGAAGGCTTGTAGTTTTTCAAATTCTCTTTAGATTGATAGGTAAGGTAAATGTGGTTTATAAAATGATGGAATACTATTCAGCAGTGAAAAGAAATGAAATCTTGTCATTTGCAACATCATAAGTGGAATTAGAGATTATTATGTTAGATGAAATAAGCCAGGCATAGAGAGATAAGTAATGCATGATCTCACTTATATGTGGATCTAAAAACTTTACCTTGTACAAGTTGAGAGAAGCATAGTGGTTACCAGTGACTGGAAGAGTATGTGTGTGTATGGCAGGTGGGTGATAAATGGATACTAAGTTACAGTTACACAGGAGAAAAGAAGTTCTGCTGTACTGTTGCATAATAGGGTGACTAAAGATGACCGTTATGTACTGTATATTTCAAAAAGCTAGATGAAAGAATTTTGAAAGTTTTCACCATAAAGAAATGATAAATGATTGAGGAGGTAGATATGTTTAACCTAATATAAACATTGTACAGTATGTGCATTATCAAAATGTTGCATTATACCCAATTAATATGTACAACTTTTATGTTTTTGCATATCAGTTAAAATAAGTTTAATTTAAAAGAAATAAGATTATGCTACCAAAAAAGTATGAAGATTGCTGAGTTAGGAAATTATTGCCTAGGGAAAGTTTCCAAAGTATGGCTTAGGTTTTGGAATCTCTACTAAGCACACTGTTATTAATGATAAAACATGTTTTAATCTTAGGATATATTTGCCATGGTTTCACTGATTGAAAACATAACTTTTGGATGAGATATAGACTTACCGCCCTCCAAATCAAAATGCTAATTGGATGTCACATCAATAGAGGGTATTTTCTGTTGCAGAGCTTAGATTAAACTGAGCCCTTCCTTGGTAAACAGCTATTCATATGTTCCTGTGTTAGCATAGTATCACTTTTTCTGAAGGTTACCTATTCTTCCTATACCTGGACATGAACTTGACTTCTTCTTTTTCATGATCTCTACTAAGAAGAATGAAGACTCTAAAAGCCTAGGCTGAAGTACATTAAAGATAATGACCTAATGAAAGATGGTCAACCACCAGTGGCAAATTTCAAATTATTTTTTATCTATCAAATATGTTTTACTTTAAAAACTTTATAGGCTCCAAAAGATACAAATTTTGATCATTTGATTTATTCCAGTTAAAATTAATGGTATTGTAATTATTCCTTTAGAAGTCATGGTAGCTACCTTATATTACAAAATAATTAATATAAGTACAATGGGGTAATGACACTTAAATCACTATATAAACCTTGAATTATTCTGTGTTATTTGTCATTGGAAAATAGTGTGAATAAGGGCACATATCCACATTCATTATATTTGACTTTTAATAAGTTGCATAGTCTCTGTGATCTAGCATATAAAAGCCAATTTTGTCTTTGGTATGAAAATATTAACAGAAAAGAGGAATGAAGCTGAGATGGGATAGAGAAGGACAGTGGAATGACTCTGATTTAACTTTCATGTATGAATATACACAGTGAATCTCACCAACATGTACAGTCGTCACAAGACACTAGTCACAAAAAAACCCAAAAAACTATAAGCAGAAAGATCAATAGTAGATCAGAGGGAAGGGAACAGGGGGAGGAAAGAGGGCAAGGGGGAGTACTGAGGACTGAATTAGAACAATTTACATTCCGTGCTTTTATGTCTAAATGAATCCTTTTGTCACTTATCACTAAAAAGAATGAATAAAAAAAGTTGACAGAAAAAATTCAAGTTTATATTGCATATTTCCAGGTTTCAAAAATTGAGAATGTTGTGTTTTTTTTAAATGAAGCTTTCATTGAAGGAATTGATAGCACACACATACCACTATTGGAAGATGACAGAAAGATTCCTCTGTATTTGAATCTCAAACAGAGAGCTTCTCTAATTTTTATTAGTAGTCAAACAATGCACTAAAAAAAAAAAAAAAGATTCTATCAACACAATATTCCAGAGATTTTTTTCCTCTGATATAACTGTTTGAATTTTGCTCTGTGTCATGTGACTTTAGAGTGTGCAGAAACAACTAGAAGCTCCCAACATGCACACTCATATGCGTGCAGGCACACACAGATAGACAAGCACCTACTCATACATCATTATTTAGAGATCAAAGGTAAGTGAGCTTAAAATATGTATCGTTCGGATTAGGAGAGCTGCAGAGGGGCTGACACCAGTGAGCATGAAATGTACTTGATCCTGGGATGGCGTGAAAACTATGAGTTAGTCGGCCGAAGAACAGATGGCCCCTAATCACCCCATGTGGCTAAATACACAAATGCCAACCTCAGAGACGCCTTACCTTTGCCCTGTCTGTCCCTGCTAGGCTGGCTCTGTTATACTAAGGGTTATTGCCTTTTTGGCCCTCCCTGCAATCAGCTTTTGAAGTCCATGGCCAAGAAGGCAGTGTGAGAATACCATTATGAGAGAGGTGTTTGCTTAAAGACATAGTCCGGACAAGATTCCATGGAGCCCTTGATAGTCTAGCAGGGAACCACAAACTCCGGCCAATATCTTCTAATCCCCTGAGGATTCAGAACTGCCCACCATAAAAACATAATGGGCTGTTTATCTGAGCAGCCAAGAGATAACATCTTAAAGTTACAATCTGGGTTGCAGACTGGTGACATGAAGCCATAAGAAATACGAGTACCACCCCTGTCCTGGGAAAACACATGTGAACAGGCCAGTGTGCAGATACCTCCACATGCTCTCTTCTCATGCTAATGAGATCACAACTTTCCCAGCATTTTTTCTGTTGAATAAATTAAATATAGTTGGGAAGAAATGGATGGACCCCGCCCCTTACTCCATTTGCATGCTGTATACTGTTTTTGAAGTTTGGGACTTTGTTAGGAAATATTCCCACTGGCACAATCAAATGAATTTTTGTGGCACATTTTGACTTCTTTTCAAAGATTGCTCAAGTTCTGTGACATTAATCATGATCGTTCTAATAAAAAACTACAGAGATTCTCAGCAAGATGTTTTATTCCCAGGGCTCCAATCCTGCAACAGATCTGATGCTTAATATAATATATATATGTAAAGCATGTGTGTGTGTGCCTGTGTGTGCGCA
This sequence comes from Ictidomys tridecemlineatus, assembly GCF_052094955.1. Lineage (NCBI taxonomy): Eukaryota > Metazoa > Chordata > Mammalia > Rodentia > Sciuridae > Ictidomys > Ictidomys tridecemlineatus. The sequence continues at coordinate 155,163,460 of NC_135478.1, read as the reverse complement.
CGCGCTCGTGTGTGAGAATAATGTATTTTCCCCTGTGATTCTTCAGCTCTCTGTGGGGACGGAATTAAAATATTCCAAAGTTAAAAAAAAAAAAGTCCTCCTTTTCAAAAGGCCTGTTATTTGTCTGCATTATTGACTTTAAGAAAAAGAAAAGCAAGGCTTGATATTCAAACTGTGTCTATTGAACACATAATATAGTGGAGATTTTACAACTATTTGCTCCTTGGGAGCCTGTTTGTTATTATCAGCCAACTGGGAGATTTTGATGACTGTAGGGGATACTCCCTCCTCCAAACAAATGAATCTCCATGATTATGGACAGTGAGCAAATTAACCACATAACTGCCAGATATCTCTTCATTGGATCTTATGGGTATTTTAGCATATATAAATATGGCTGTGAGCCAAATATGTTTCAACTTGGTCCATTTTAACCATTTCTAAAACATTCAATAGGACTATTTTCAATCCTATTTCATCATAAAGTGGGTTCTGTATATTGGCCGAAACTTTTCTTTAAAGTTCTCATCTGCATACACACATTTCTAACCCATGTATTTCACAAATAGTTTTGTCCCTCATTTCCCCTGGGGGGCGGGGATGTCATATTGTTTTATCCAGATTCAATTTCATCACAAGCTTTGCCGGGTCTTACCTACTTTGTTTTCTTCTACTCTTTCAATAACCCTGTAAAGTGACAGAGGAAAAGTTGCACATAAAATTGCCCTGAAATGTACGGAAACACTTCAGTCACAACTGCAGCCAATGCAATGCAATAAAGTCACTCTTGGGGTGATTGCCCCAGAGGCTGAAGCATCTGAACTAATCCCAGGGAGAGTGTGCTGCATTCCCAACGCCTAATCACCAAATGTGATTGAAAAGTGCAATGTCTGTCTTGTTGGGGGACGTGTGCTAATGCTGTTTTCTTGTACCACTTGGAAACACTTTATTGGTTTTAAGAATTTGTTTAATCAAATCTTAGTGAAGGTCCTTCTCACTCCTGGAGCTGTTTAGTAAAATATGGATTAGGGCAAAACCCTCTAATGTATCCTTGGGAGAGTCATCTCCGTGTGTGCTCCATTGAGGGAAGGGGGATATAAAGTCTGCAGAAGACGGCCTTTAGCCAAAAAGAGGGAGAAAAATGAGGCTTTGGCAGGAAAGCCTCCCTGTGTTTGAAACAAAACTATGAAAGAAAAGTATGTCAGTAAAAAGATTTCCCTAAAGATTCGTTGGGAACAGAATTTTCCATATAATGAAGATAAAGCACTTTTTGAGAACCCCTCTAACAGTATTTCATTTCTAATAGGATTGCCTGTGAGCAACTGAATTAATTGACAAGGGTCGGGGAAATGATTGAGTGAACCCCATCACTGAAATAAATAAAAATATGCTTACCTGGGCTCAACATCTTGTTGGATTTCCTGGAATATAATTATTTTGCTCAGTAACAGAATTAGTACATCAGTGAAAGAGAAACACTTTTGATTTTAGTATCTGAGGACTAGAAGTGTGGGGAAAAGGAAAGTTCATACTATTTCTAAGTAAAACATGTTTCTAACTGGAGTACATAACTCTCACCATGTCATTGCTTTGAGTTTTTAAACAAGTATAATCGTCAGCAGTAAACAGGCCTGATTTACCGAGTAGGGAGGTAAGAGTTGAGCAACAGCAATCGGGCAGAGAACTCCTGGCTTTATAGGAAAGGTCAATCTGATATAATAGAACATGATACAAAGTTATTCGGGGCAATGTTAACAGATGTATTCAGCAATCTTTTTATTTTTGTGTAAGCTATTTGCAAACAATTTACAGGTTGAGGCCAGGGAATATGTGTGTTGATCAAGAGCAGTATGGTTGGAATTTCAGCCTTATGGTTAATGACAGCAAGGGTGGTAGGATTAGATAAACTTGCATTTGGGTGCTGACTAAATGAGGCTTTGGCAACACACTTTAGGCAAATTGCTCATTTCCAAAACCCATTTCCTAACTTGTGAAAAAGAGAAAACTGCACTTTTCTCACAGTTCAGGTAAAATACTGGCATGGTGTCTTAGCAGTGGTATTAGGTCAGAATTAATCGGTGATAATCCTTTCATGTTCCAATCCTTTTTCATCTCCTTGGGTTTCCTTATTTCATATTCTTCTTGCCAATCTTTCAAAAAGACCTCCATTGGAATTTCCTCTCTTCCACTTTCTGAGAACAACCATGGAGTGCCTGTTTTTAGCTTCCTTGTTCTTTTTTTTTTTTCTTTTCCCAGTCAATATCTCACTGGCTGCAAGTACTTGGACCACAGAAGAGGTCAGTTTTCACGTCCTCAAAGGAAATATTAATAGTTTTCTCCACCCTTTTGCCCAGTTTTTATTCTGATGTCTTCTGTTATCTTTCTGCCACACATTCTCCTTACATCTTAAACTAAGCCCTGCTAAGTAGGCCTTCTCTACCATCCCTCAGCTCCCTTCCCTCTTTCAGTGTCTGTCACCATTAGTGGAGAGTGCACCATTTGGCTGGCTCTGGCTAGAGATCTTTGTAGTCAAGTGTGCTGTTCCCTCTGTCTATTTTATCAATCTGGAGTCACTTTAATGTTCCAACTGGAATTGGAGCCAGATACCTCATACTCTGTTCACCTCCACATGACCTTTACACAACTGGCAAAGGATCTGGGATCAGAATAACGCTGGCTCCGGTGGGGAACAGAGATTCTGCTGAATGTCTATAGTTTCAAACGTCATAATTACAATAGGCACAATTCTTATCTTTCCAAAAAATCCGACAATTGGAACAAGTACAAGCTTTAAAATACCTTAGATTAAAAAAAAAAAGTGTATATTCCCAATTTCTTGCAAAGTTGATAAATTTTACTTTCTACTTTAGTAAAAGGTAGTAGAAAATTACTCACATTCTGAGGTTTAATGTCTACTTTGAATATCTATACAATAAAAGTAGAAAATAATTATGAAACATACACACTTTTTCACATACCTATTTTTTAAAAAGAGGAGAAGGAGCCAGTGCAGCTTACAAGTGAAAGAGGTGACAGGGTAGCTGTGGTGGCCAGGGTGCTGTGTTGCCACCAGATGACAAACTGTAATTAACATAAGATGTGATCTTTGCTCTCATGGAGGTAAATATCTACCAGGAAGAAGATGAAATATGTACTGGAAAGTGTAAGCTCTGAAATCCTTGGGCTCTTCAGGTATTTCACTGATTTATCATCTTTCCTTCCCACTTTCTAGATAATCAACATAAGTTAACAGGAGCCCTCTAATCATCCCATCTCTTGTTAACCACTCACGACCCTGTTGGAATCTCTCCGGTTGCTAATCCCTCTGTCTTTGCACTGCTATATGCCGTGGCCATGATTCTGCCTTATGTCCTTTACCAACCTGCAGCCACTTGAAGATTTAGCATGGCAATTTTACACAGTGTAGGTGGATGAACATTAAGGCTACACTGTTCCTTCAAAATCAGATAAGCTTTATTCAAACCTCCTTTCCATAGACTTTGAAAAGTCCGTGCTTCTCCTAAAGATTCTGCAAGTATCTAGGGATGAATTGGTGAAGGCAGTGGGGGTACTTACGGTTTTTCTAAGTGCTGTGGCTCTGTGCCCAGCTTCCTGCCAATAAACTCATCTTAGAGACTATTGCCGTTCCCATCTTGTGCCATGTTGATTCTAACATGATCCTTTTAAAATTTTTCACAATGAAACAAACCTACAAGTTTCTGTGTGTGAAAGTCTTATTGTTTTAGGGAAATTGAAGAGATTTCCATCACAGATGAGAATGAAATGTATCGCCCCAGTTCCTAAAAGTATTTTAGCCATCTCTACATTTTAAGTTCCAACCCTGGACATATTACTTAGTCCTCATAGTTTCTCTTCTCCGTCCTCAAATTATGTGTATTTTTTAATGTGGAATAACTAAGTTCTGTGTTTGTTGATTTTTTTTCTCATTAACTAAAACATCTAAGTCTGATTTTTTTTTATCCCCAAATAGTCTGCAATCAGTAATACTGTTTTAATCTTAATTCAAATGCATGAACTGGTGAAGTAGAGTTTGTAGAGGATGTTCAGGAAGAATTGAGAGCAGATAAGAGAGCCCACAAGAGAGGTAAAGGAAGGCAAGTCCATCTGCTCCTTCATGGCTCCTAGAGAAAGAGTGGGCCTCCTTCTGAAATCATGTGGTTGGACTTGACCAACCCCAACAGACTTGTTTAACATGGAGATCCCTCATTGTGACAACCAGAGATGGGAATCTGATAGCTCTTTATTCAATATATACAATAAACGTTAGGGCCACGGACCTAGCAATGGTATATAACAGCGGATATGACCATGACTATGTTGTACTTTTCCTAAAGTTTCTAAGGCCAGGAAAGGCATAATTCAACTAGAAACTCTCCAGGAATCTGCATCAATGATAAGAGAGTTTGAGTGTAAACCCGGGGATAAAGAATAGGTAGACTGGAAGGAAAATCCTCTATTATCCTCACATTTGGAACACCTGCATGAGAAAGGAAGAAACCTTTTTGTGTTCAAAGGTGGGAACCACGAGGAGGTATTAGGGGTACAAGATCTCAAGGCGGGGATCTGGCTTATAGTACAGTGTTACGTTCACAACATGAAAAGATTTTTGTTTCTTTATAATATTTTAAATGAAAAAAAAATCGTTTCCAGGTACAGAAGGAGGTAGATTTTCACCTAACTCATGAGAATTCTGTGATGTGAAAAATGTTTGCCAAGAAAAACAGAATGTTGTCCAGAATAATTATTAAATGTTTGTTACTAAGTGAGCTATAATGGAGATTCAAAGTACTTAATCCATAAGTGAAGGTTTATTTTAAAAGACTTTTAAATGGGGCAAGTAATAAGCCACTATGCCATGATTACTTTACCCTTAGCTGTCCATTGATAGATGAATAAAGAAAATATGTTATAACTATAGAATGGAATATCATTCATCCATTAAAAGGAATGAAATTCTGTTATTTGCAGCAATATGTATGGTACTGGAATGCATAAAGCAGGCACAGAAAGACAAATACTAAATTTTCTCACTTTTATGTGAAAGCTAAACAGTTGATCTCAAAGAAATAAAAACTAGAATGGTGGTTACCAGAATCTGGCAAAAATGTGGGGAGAGGGGGTAGTTAATGAAAGTGGTGCGGTTCGATAGCAAGAGTAACTTCTAATGTTCTGTAGCACAGAGGGATAACTATTGATGATAATTAGATGAGTATAGCTAGAAGAGAGGATTCTGAATGTTTTTAATAACACAAAGAATGATTTATGTCTGATGGGATGTGTATGTCGTTTACTCGGATCTAGTCATTTTACATCTTACACAGGTATTGAAGTGTCACACTGTACCCCATAGATATGTATAATTACTATGTATCAATTAGAAATAAAAATATATTAAAATATTGTATGACCTAGCTTTATTCTCACTTGGTTCTAATTGCTAGTGTAAGAAGTCTCCACACATTTTGTGATGCCATGTTATTAGACAGGAAAAATTTGAGAAAAGATAGATTATACCACAACCTGAACAAGCAAAGTAGAATCAGTGATGATATCACAGTGGCCCTTACCTTTGACAAGAGCCACTGACCTTTGGAGTCATAGGTGATTCCTAGGACAAGAGTTGACCCATTGTCTTCCACAGCAGGCAACCCAGTGATGTGCAGTCATATTATTGCAGAGCAAAAGCAAAATCTACCAAAGGGGAACATGCAAAGTATATGACGCATTTTTATAGTTTACCTTATTTTTGGTAGGGTAGTGACATGTTGGTGGAATAGTGACATCTTGAGGGTAGGTATTAGAATGTCCAATCTTTTTAGTATCATCCACATGGAGAATAATCTTGAAAGTGAAGACTGAAGGAAACTTCCTAAGAATGGTTCTGATCAAATTTATACCTCTAAAAATACATCATGGTATATTTTACTGTGAATATATAGTAGGTATACATTTATGTCCTGTTCATTCTTACAATACTTTCCCCATGATATTATATCTTTTATTCTAAAGGAAAAGAATTCATTGAACTGCCTCTTAACATATGCTTTAAAAAAGAGAACTTTATATGGATATCATTTAAAAACATTGCACACTTGGTGCTTCATAAATGAGATATATTCTTAGACAAGATTATGGTCTAGAAGTAGAAACAATACGAAGGCTAAGAACCACACATTACAATGCAGTGCCTTTACATAGTCAGAGCTTAACAAACTTTCATTGAATTAAATAAGTTGGATATGAATGTCAGAACTAAATATATTTAAATCCTGCATAGTAGCCTGGGAACCTTCAAGAGGTTATTTTTCCTTTTTTACGTTCAGTTTTCTTATCTGTGAAAATGGACAAAAATCCTTATATTTCTAGGTTTTATGACAATTAGTTAAGATAATGTTTTAAAACTTTTTAGGAACTGAAATATTATTCACTAAGTGATAGAAAGTAGAATTACTATAGATTTTTGTTCTTTATCAGCAGATAAGAAACACAAAAATGCAATATTTGTCAAAGTAACCTTTTTTTTTTCCTAAAAATTGGTTTAATTCAGTGGTTCTCAGCTGGGAGTAGTTTTGCTCTCCAGGAGGTATTTGGCAATGTCTGGAGACACTGTGATTGTTGCAAGTTAAGGGTGCTTCCAGCATCTAGCCAGGAGCACCCAGAGAATGTTGCTAAACATTCTATGATGCACTGAACAGCTGCCCAGAGCAAAGCATTATCTGTTTCAAAATGTCAGTAGTGTGGAGTCTGAGACATATTGTTCCTATTTTAATTAAAGAGAGAGAAGCAATTGTATATTGCATGACTTATAAGGATTTTAATAAAAATTAATGTTATCCTCTATTGCCTAGAATTTACACTAAGACAGATTTGTGTTAAACCTGGGCATGCTTAAGATGTAGCAATTATAATTCATGAAGAGCAAGTTCCTGCTTCCATCCTGAAAATTATGTTAAACCAGAGTTTACATAATATGTTTAGTAATTTTCTTACCCATGCACTACGAATAATACCAATCTTAAATATTATAAAACTATCCAAATAGTGGAAAGATTACTATTCAGCTGTACCACGTATAAATGCTTATTTTTCCTGCTTAAATATTTTTCTCTTTCTCTTTTGGATGTAAAGAGAATCCAGCATTCTTGAGAACTAGACCAAAGGCTGTGCAAATGTATATAAATAATGCAATCTTTTCAACACAAGGCTAATTTTCATGGTCATACTTTCTCCAGTTCTTAGCCAAATCTTTTCCACATCCCTTCTGGAGAAAGAGATCTTAATTTCCTATATCTAAAATCTGTTTGTATTCAAGACCGTCACTCATATCAGAATAATAGAATGTAAACCACTTGACGTAGAAATGTTTTTCATTTGTAGATGGAGGCTGTTGTTGTCAGAGTAGAATGGGAGGAAGTTTGGCAAACCATCTGATGATTATTTAATACTTAAGGGATTAGGCTACTTGACATACTTGGTACCTCCCTTCCAGACTCTTACAGTCCAAAATTCTAAGGTAATGACATAGCAATCCACACTTTACTCCTCCCTCCTTTAAAAAAGATAATATGTATAATTTTCTTCCTGTTTCATTTGGACCACATGTACCTGAACCTGTGCCAGAAAATAAGAGGAACTTCTATCAACTTTCCTAATGACTATTGACATCACAGAGAATGTAAGTTTTCATTAAAGTTATGAGAGGTGATTCTGGAGTTGCAAAAATAAAGTTTATTCTAGGTTAAAAAAATGTTAAAATGCTAGAAGATGAGAATGTAAAAATGAAAATCAATACACTGACTAGCAGTGCAGGGATCAGACAGTTATATGCAGTCAAGGAATTATGAGCAGTTTCAGGCCATGGACAAACAGAAAGCATTCTGTATGTTCTAATTCTTCCATTCACTACCCCAAGTAGGAAGACAGGATCAAATTAATTCCACCTTCCAGGTCTTTCTTGAAATATCCAAGATAAAACGTAAAAAGGAAAAGACTGTAAATTATGAATTAGCTTTTCTGAATAGTTTGGGTACAGAGGACAGTAAATTCAGATACCTCTGTAGGTACACATTTAAAAAGTAGCTCCCCAAATAACAATAAATGCAAAACAGACAAACTATTCTCACTGCTGTGATCGGAATGTTTGTTATCTCCCTAAAATAACATCTTGAAATCTAATCCCCAGTGTTAGAGGATGGGGTCTTTGGAAGATGAATAAGGATAAGGGTGGTAGAGCCCTCATGAATGGGAGTAGTTCCATGGAAAGGAGGCTCCAAGGAGCTGCCTTTCCCTCTTTCACTATATGAGGACATGGTGACAAAGTGCTATGTATAAACTGGAAGGTAGACCCTCACCAGACACTAAATGCTAACATCTTCATCTAGGACTTCCCAACCTCCAAATTTATGAGAAATGAATTTCCAGTCTTTATAAGCTACCAAGTTTATAGCATTTTGTTATAGCAGCCCAGACTGACTGAGACACTCAGTTGATCAATTTCCAGTACTACCATGGAAGTTACTAAAATGACTTGATAAGAGAGATGCAATAACAAATCATCATTGAGTATCCCCTGCCCCTTTGTTACCAGGGGACTTAATCCAGGGGCACCTAACCACTGAGCCACATCCTCAGTTCCATTTTTTTTTTTTTTTAGGTTTTATTTTGAGACAGGGTCTCACCAAGTACTGAGGCTGGTTTTGAGCTCACAATCCTCCTGCCTCAGCTTTCCAAGCCCCTGGGATTACGGGCGTATGCCACCTCATTGAGTGTTCTTACCATATGAATACAATAGATATAAAGAACCCTAAAATATAAAGGATAGCAAATGTCATAAAGTAATGAGGACATGAAGAATTTGTAGTATCTATTAATATTGAACATATAATTTATAAATTATAAGCCCACATAATTTGATATTTACTACTAGCTACACTTACACTAGCCTCACAAAATTCCTAAAATCTTATAAGTCAGTATGAGCCAGCCTCAATACACTACTGATAGGAATAGTTATTTCAACTTCCCATTTCACTTTGACATATAGATTTGGAACTTGATATCAAAGATGACATATATTCCGTAGATGAAGGTTAATACATTGGATGAAAAAAAAACATAATTTAAAAAATTTTGACTATTAAGGATATACAGAAGGGGAGAAATACCCTAGGATAGTTCACTGTAAAAATTTAAAGAGGTTGAAAAAAGTACAGCAGTTATTTGAGAAGAGTATAAATATTAGAATAATATATATGATGAATCCTAGAAGGAATTATAGATAAAATTCCGAATGAGAAAGATGATTGTGGGTACTAAGAATTTTTTAGCCTGTTTATGTGTGCATTTACATTTAAAAGGGGTTGTTGAATCACAAGATTTCTGTGTATCTCATTCAAATTAATGTGTGTAACCAGTGACTGACAACATTAACTCAATTTGTTCCTATTTGTACATGTGTATGCTTTGGTGGGAGCTGGCGGAGGGGGCGGTATATGTATTGTCAAATGTGACATCTGTTGGGCCAAATTTGAAATGAACAGTTTTTATTAAGTATCCTTGAAATCTTTTGTAAGAATCTTTGGTAATTACAGCATGAAAACCAGATAGGCATTTTCTTGGGACAGCCTGAAAATTTAAGGCACGTTTTGTCTTTATGCCAAAAAATTGGGTACTTTAAGAGTTAAACCCTGTATTTCCACAGCTTTTATCAAAAAGATTCCATTTACTAAAAATTGCTCTGGGTTTTCCTGTTTCTTTCTTTACTTCAGAAAACCACAATCAACTATTTTTTAGTTGAATAAAATAAAAGTAGAATGCCTCACTTTTGAGGGGAAAAGAATAGATGAAGACTAAGCCTAAAGAGAAAAAAATTATAAAAGGTTATGCGCCACATAAGGCTTTGAAAATGAAGCCTTGGGGGGAAAAAATGAAAGAATGACAATTTGTAAATCAGGAGTCCAGAAGTTCTGTTTTATGATTATGTTGCCGTTTAATTTCTTTATATCTTGCTGCCATTGTTAAAAAAAAAAAAAAAAAAAAAAAAAAAAGCAGCCAGAACTTCAAAGGGACCCTGCATGTGTTCCGAATCAGGGCTTCAGAGCTGATGTCTGACAGCCCAGAAATTAAAACGAAATAAATGTGCTGTTTAAACTTCCATTTTTTTCCAATAACAACAACAACAACAAAATCACTTTTTCTGGATTTAGGGTCTTCCCCTTGTCCTTTGCTAATTTTCACATTTTGTTGCCTTGGATATTTCCTCATTTAGCAATTATGGGCCTGGACCGACAGAGTGCGGGATTCCCATGGACTTCAGAGGGAATTTCAGACAACGAGAGTGGATGTCAAGGCTTCAGGATCAGGCTTTGTGACTTTTTTTTTTTTTCCTGTACATTAAAACAGATCCCCTCTTAAAAAAGAAAAAAAAAAAAGAAAGACAAAGAACCTTAGTCGTTAGGCCATGCCCAAACACCTGCGTTTGACTGTTCTTGCATTTTCTTAGGATGACGGAAACAGACATTTCAAAAGAACAAAGGAAGGCTTGGGGATGGTTTGTGTTTGAAAGTGTACTAGCGTCAATATGAAATGTCAGTCACTAGCCAGAAATTTGGCAGCCATTTCTTGGAGCCCTAAAGAGAGTAATTAGAGTTTGACCTGTAGAGCTCTGTTTTGTGGGGGTAAAGATGAATCCTTGAGTGATGCAGAATCATCGTGCAAAGGGACTTTGATATCATCTCCAACGATTAGTTTTATAAATAAGGAAATGAAGTACCCTGGGTCTCATAGTGGCAGTATGGTTTGTTAAAGATGTTACAGCTAGCAATGGATGGAATTTTAATGAATTCTGTGATTTGGCTAAGAGGATGATAGAAGCCTTAGAAGCCACTAGGCTTCAGAGAGAAACATGCTTATGAACACTTTGGATTGGGGTTCAATGTTCTACCTGCCTATCAGGACCACTACTCTGAAACTTACCCCTGACTGCTTCTTTAATCGATTTTACCAAATGATCAGAAAGCAGATAGCAATCCAGGAGTAAAGGATTTCCCGCCACGTCTTTGCAGAGCACAGCAAGCTGCTCTGGGAATATTCCAAGTTTAATAGGCTTGGGTTCATTCTGTCTTCTCCCACAATGCCATCTCACAGTCTGCACATCTGGCCTGCAGAGCATCCCCGAATGTTTATTTCCGGACCCTGAGAGGTTTTCCTGAGTATGGGGCAGAGTCCATGTTTTGTTCATGTTAAGCTAGATTTTGAGACTAGATGTGCCCAAATGGAGAAGAAGTTCTTTCTGTGTGCGTGTGTGATGGAGAGATAATAGCAAAAGTGAGCTGAAATGTTTCCAAAGTTTGTAAGTATGAAATTTTCATACATTCCTTGAGAAAGAACAAAGGATGCCAGAGTACTGATATCTATCACAATGCTTGCTGACAGTCACGGGGAAGAACTGAGATTCAGGAGGAGCACTGTGTCATCCAAATGACTCTCTGGACATGAGTGTGTTGGAAAGTGACATTGTTTTTCCGTATAAAGGACTGTGCTGGTTTAATGGCTGACATGCCAAGAATTGGGATGCCGAGCTACTCTTTTCAGAATCATATGATTAAATTGGAAATGAAAAAGACATACATGGTAGAAAAGGCAGCTTTCGATTAAGTTACTTTCCTGCAGAATGTAGTGCAATCAGAGAATTTCTGAGAATGTAGTTGTTGGGGGGCAGCAGAGCTGGGTTTTGGAGATGAGTCACACAGAGATGAGAGAAAGCGCAAAGCCGACAGAAAGCACAATACAAGCAACTGTACCACATTCGTTCTCCAGTGACATTTGCTGGCCTTTACTAAGTAAACTGCAGAGTTCTAAGTAAATATGTGCAGTGTTCCATTTATTCGCTGTAACCTCAAGTGTTTTTATCCCCAATTTATAGAGAAAAGAATGGAGACTCAGGGGAAGTAAGGGACTTGTTTGGGATGATACCATTGATAGAGATGACACATTGAACTCCAAAATCTGTGCTCTTACCTAATGTACTCTCAAGAGGAAAACCTTATCAGGAAAGTCAGCAGACAATAATAGCATATAATAGCCTTTATTACCAACCTCTAAAGTTTAAGCTTACTTGTCATTGAGTATTTTGAGCTAGTTTGTTATTATCATGGACAGATATTAAAGTCTCACAAACTAGATGTTCTATTGGCCAAAGTAGGGACATCAGAAGGAAAAACTGAGGAAGACAGATAATGGATAATATTTAGAAGTGTTTAATTAAAGGCTAGTTGATGTGCCAAGAAATGCAGTTACTCTTGGCAGTTTGTGATTGGATATAAGAGGAAAGGAGGGCAGGAGGAGGTAGCGATTTCAGTTCCTGACTTAGTGATGGATTTAACTATGGCAGTGAGACATTCATGTACAGTGGAATGCTTGGGATAGCGCAGTTTGAGGGGAGAGAGGAGTGCTGAGGACAGAATCTTGGGGACTCTCACACCATTTCTCAGGTGGAGGAAGATAGAAGAGCTGACCACTAGATCAAGCAGAGAAGGCACAGGAGGGGGAAAGTCTGAGAACATGACAGCATGAAGCCAGCTGAGAAGAGCATTGCAGAAGGAAGGGAGATATAATGTTAATAACAGAGCACCACTCAAGAGATCGTCCAGACTATTTTATAGTCTAATGTATTTAAATTAGATATTATGTGATTATTAATGTTTTTTCCTATTTACATTAAGAATAAACATAAAATTTTCAGGGTTTTTTCAAGTCATTGAAAGTTGCCCCTAATTTAAGCCACCAACCAACCAGGTTCTTTATGTTTTCATATTTATTATCTGCCTCTCTTCTGCTAAGAGATTAATGTATTCTTGGGAAATGTCTTCACCCACAGCCAGTTGGACATACATCCCTACAAATGCTGCCACCTCTGTTGTTTCAACCAGAAAGTTGATTTCAGTAGATTTGATAATTTTTTTGTATGATCAAATGAAATAATGAGATATCCTAGGAACCTGTATTTCTTTATATATTAAACTATGGCACTTAGAAAGAACCAGAATTCTCCTGTTAACCAGCTTTATTTTAACCTCAGGAACCTGAAAGTTCTTTCCTTTTAAGAATACCATCATCTTAAATAGTGGTTCAATGTGGCCCAAGTCCTTTTTGTTTAATCTGTCAGAGATCCTCTACTAGAATCAAACCTATTACTTTGTAAGTAATAGGTAATAAAAAATACAGCATAGAAAATGTTCCTCAATAAATAACTTGATTTTAAAAATAAGTTATGATTAATTTAAAGGCCTACTCATGAAGATAATTCAGTATGCTTAGAGTACAATTAAAATCTTTAGCTAGTTAGGATGAAGGCACAAGGACACTTATGTGACACTGTTTCCAAGGAGGTGCCCATAATCATGATGCACTAAACCATTTCTTTACCCTCAGCGGAGGATTTTCTTCGTGTTGGCATTTTACCTTTTGTAATCTATCATAAGACTAACTGAAATGTTAGTAACCAGGTTTGGTCTTAAATGTGAATAAACAGTTTTCTTTAAGACGGTACTTAGTGAGAACTAGGACACAGTTTTAATTGAGAAAAAATTCTTAATAGAAAGTCTTTTGTCATTCCAGAATTAGCATGCTGTTGTAGATATCTTAAAATGGGCCACTCTTCTATGAGCTTTTCTACTTTTAATATTTAAATATTGAATTGAAGCCCTCAAATTTAAAGCTACCTGATGACGACAGCCTATTGATATAAATTCATTGTGTCAAGCCCTTCATGAAAGCAGATTAATGGGCATGAGAGGGCACAGGGAGGCAGCACTTGAAAGGAAGTCCAGATGCAACCAGAATAGGAAGGTCAGTTTGAAATGCTACTACCTCTCATATAGTCATACGGAAGCCCTCACCTGCAGTAACACAACCTCTTGATTTTTATTTTAAAACTTGTTGATTAAACACAACATTTATCTTGTTGATAAACTAAAACAAAAACAAAAGTCTCTTTATGTGTTGCTTATTGTTTCTTGGTAGGCTTTTAAATTGTTGGCTACTACAGATATCAGAGGATCAACCAAATGATAGATCTGGGAGGGATCTTTAAGATTTTGTCTGAGATGGCTCTGGAAGCTCAATGCAGGTAGAAGACTAGATCTCAGCAGGAGGACTTTAAATGTGGTCTGGGTCTCACCCAGAGATTTGGATTCAAACTTGGTCTGGGATAAGGCTTAGAAATCTGCATTTTAACAAACAACTGTGTGATTCTGATTAGCCAGAAGTTAACCACTTTTTAAGAAATACTAAACCTGTTCCACCCCTGTTTTTGACCCATAGAGAAGTGAAAACCTTGAGATGGGGATTGGCAGGTCCAACTATTCAGCAGGTCATAGAACCTGAACTAGAATTCAGTTGGTAATACCTTCTGTATTTGTTGATTAATGTTATCCAAATTCAGAACCTGTGCTACCCTGGTTCTGTTCCTGATGCTTCCCAAGGCAGACCAGATCATCTTTTCAAGCAGCTAACAATTTTTAGGAAATGATAATTGGCAAATGCCTTGGGAGGATTTAAGCAGCTGGCGGAGAACATCTGGGTGTCTCTTAAGAGAAGTAATTTCTCTTTAATGAATTTGTCTGAGGTTGAAAATTATGATGATGAGTTACACAACTCTTTTGAGATGTAACGGTTATGATAAAAGCCATATTCCTTTAATAGTCGCTTGGAATTTCCTTTGTCATCCTTGATTAATCAGGCAATTTTAAATGCACACTTGCTATTTTTTTTTCTGAAGCTATTACCCTTACAATTCGGATAGAAAAAATGTTGATAGTCTCACCTTAACAAAATTCTTAGTTTTTTTTTTCATTTTATGGGTTTGTCAATTATCCAGGTTATAAAATTTTAACTATTTTTGGAATATCTGAACAGACACGCTAAGGGAGAAGCAATGGGTCCAACAGCTGCACATCCCATGTGTATTCCAGCTTGACTTCCAGCCTAGTGCATCTGTGAGCATCTTTGGTTTGAAATTCGGTTTCCTAATCTCATTACAGACTCTTGTTGAAAGATGTCTATGACCTCCCAGTCCTAATGATTCTAGAATGGCCAGCAGATTACACTTCTTCATGTATTTTGGTACATACCCAGCAAGTCCCAAATGTTGTACCTTTGATCTGCCCATCCTGACTCTGGACCTTGTTTACTTCACTCTCTCAACATTCAATTCCACAATCTCATCATCTTTCAGATCCCTTAAGTGTCTTGGAGTGTTTGACCAAAAATGCCACCATTTCTCCCAAAATGCTTGTTTCTCTTTATTAAGATTTTTGAAGTATATTTTATAAGTTGAATATTGGGCTTCGTTTACCAAGAAACTGTGCCTTAAGTTACAGACCTTTAGCACGATTCTTTTTCATTCCCCGCTTCTCCAACATGGGAAAGCAGGAAGAAAATGCAAGATAGGAGCTGTGAAGCAAGGTACTCTGGAATATTTAACATTTTTCCTCAAATAATTATATTGAAATGTCTGTTATATACATGATGAAATTCACATTTTCATCCAGTGATTTTTTTCTTAAATGACAAATGGGAATAACCTAAAGCAGAACAAAACCACTTTGATAATATTCAAAATGAAGTCTTTATTTTGATGATATTGGCAGGTTGGATCATAGCATTTATAAAGATCATACAGGATTCTGGCTGCATTTACATGGCAGATTTTTTTCTGCAATGATGTTGGGAACTAAGCTGATTTTTTTTTTTTCCAGAACTACCCTATTGGGCTTATTAGATTCTCGTGAGGTTTGCTAAGTGCTATACTTTCCTTTGCAAATGTTCTTTAAGTATTTCAGTTAAATGGTGATTTATTTTAAAAATCAGCAATAACAAAAGTGTAATAGAAGCCTTTGTATTATGGAATTCTTAATCTTTAACAAATACATCTAGAGCCATTTTATATTTATTTAACATACAATTGCTGTCTAATTTAATCTAAATTAAATGGTTGCTTGAAACCTTTAATTTGAAGGGTTCCTGAATCTCCTTTTATGGAAGGAAAAATAAGAAATCATCAGTTTTGCCTAGAGGGTAGATACTTATCTTTTAAAATCAGGTATTTGGGCCTTGAAATTATAAACCTAGTTCACTTGGGAAATGCAATTCCAAGGAATGTTTTGGCAATGAGAAGTTTGTCCCCCTTTTCCTTTAAGGGAACCACTTGTTTTTCTACCATTCAATGAACATTAATAATTTAGCTGATATTTATCCAGTATTTTGAAGAGGAATTTTCACCTGTTTATGAGTAATGTTCATACTGTGATTCAATAGTGGGATTTTGTTGTTCATCTGTTTTAAAAGGGAAAACAGATAGCTTTTGGTAGAATGTGTCAGATACTGTGCTGGATGAGGATATCAATTTTTTTCTTTCTTTTTTTAAGAGCAATTAATTATGAAGTGGCTAGGAGGATAATAAGGAATCCTGGTGGATAAGCTTTTTGACAATAGCATTCAATTACAAATGTAGCCCAAAATAGTCAATTACATCATTGTCTGAACTGAATTTGGGGAATGCCACCATGAATTAATGCTGAGGCTGCAATGCCAGCCTAAAGCTAGCACGGTGGTCCCCATCTGTAATTCCAGTTCCTTGGAAGGCTGATGCAGGGGGATCAGAAGTTCAGGACCAGACTAGGCAACCAAGCAAGATGCTGTCTTGAGGAAAGGAAATGAACATTAGATTCACTGGTTAGTTTGAAAAAGAATTAGTTTGTTTGGTGGGGATAATCGAGGGGTAAGGGAAGTTATATTTTCTTTTCAAACTGCAGCATATCCAAAGAATAAAAGTGAATTTTCCCCCTGAAAATCAATTTTCATTAATATAAGTTAAAGCTTGAGTAAGAGGAACGGGGTAATTATTAAGGCTTGAGATTTATTATTCAGATAAGAGTGGCATTATGAGTATAGTACTGACATATTAAACTTGTGCTTCGGTATCATTTGGATTTAGTCACAGTCCAGCAGTTTGGAGGACAGGTCCCTGGGTCAAGTGACCAGTCTGTCAGCACCGCTTTGCCATTTACTGATCTAGATGCTTGGGCAAGTTCATTTTCTTATTACTCATCTTCCTGTTGGGCAGCTGTGTGATAACTAAATGAGATAATGCATTTCAGATACTTGGTGTGGTGCCTGGTTCTGCTAGCTCTCACTAAGGAGAGAAGGTAGGGACCACCTTTGTTCAACTCATGTCCTCATGATCCAGCCCAGTCCTTAGGTCACATAGTAGGCTCCCAACAGATACCTCCTCTGTGAATGGGTCTCCCATAGCTATTTTATTCAGTCCTCTCAAAGGTGTGGTGCTTTAGTTCCACTCTGTGAAGCTAAATGAATGACTTTTCTACTAAGTTTAAGAGACTTATGTAAGAAACAATCTGAGACAAGGAGGATTTGGTTTTTATTTTTGGTATGTTGTATTTCTTTGGGTTGAGCTTCTTTAGACAATCCTTTTTCCTCACCTCCCCCATCCTTAATCCTTGAAAAAGATTTTCTGCTTATGTTCCCACTATTTTTAAAATATTCTGAAATAAAAACTTTTTGTAGGAGGTATATCATAAGGACATATCACTTTTCACACATTTCTTCACTTGTTTTTTTTTCTGTTTTACTTTTTTCCAAAAAAAAAAAAAAACAACTCTAATATAACCATGAACCCTAAATCCTGAATTAAAATTTGTATATTATAGTCACAAAACTGGATTCCATAGTTTCTTATGCTTAAAATCTCTTCTTGTAGTCAGAAACTTTAAATCCTATCTTTGCCACTTTACCTTGGGCAATATACTTAACTTCTCTGTTTAATCATCTCTAATATAAGAATAATGTCAATTCTTCTTGTATAATTTTTGGAGAGTTCTACAAGTTCTAAAGTGCTTAGCATCAATCTTAGCGTGGGGTAAATGCCATATAAACTTTATCATCACAGTCAACCAGCTTCATGAGTTCTGCTTCAACTCTATCAACTATTTATTCACCAGTAACTTTTTAAAGATATATTGTAATTGCCCAGCACTGTACTAGACACTAGATGTGCAAAGTCAGGTGGAAGTGGTTCCTGTTCTCTAGCAGTTTGTGGCCTAATAGAATAGCCTAATAAATTAACAAATATAGAGAAAAAAATGAGTCTGAAGCAGCACATAGGACTATATCTACATTTCCCATGGTGGGGGATCAGGACATGATCACACTGAGGTCAACAAATGAGTGACTTAGCTAGGGGTGGATAGGGTACTCCATCAGTAGAGACTCAGAATTATGGGCCACCATTTGACTGCAGTGTTCATCAAACTGGACAATAGTTGCTTCCAGGTTGAGAGAGGAGTGAGTATGGGGTTGTGGCACAAGATGGGAAGGGGGAGCAAGAGACCATGACAACAACGAAAGACTTGAATTTAATCATGAAAAGTGTGAGAAGCCTGTGACAGGTGGCTGGGTGGCTGGCATCTTGAGCTCTGTACTAGAGAACCTAAAGTTTCCTCTAATGTGCTTGTCCATCTCCAGAGTCAGGCTCTTCTCCTACTTTGCACATTCTCTTAGTCACCTATAACCTCCTTGAGAGCAAAGTATACCAGTCAGAAAAACTCTGTTGTGTCACATCTGCTGTGACCAATAACAGGTACATGGCAAATGCTTGATTTCTTCGAAGGGTTTGCAGTTCCATCAGTCACTCTGCTTGAGATATATTACCAAGTCTGTGTGAGCCCAGACTCATCCAGGAGTGATGTTTATGGGTTCTTTTTTCACAAAATGATCCATAGATTTTGATTTTGTTCAGTTTCATGGAGAAGTAAGAAGCACTAAGACTCATCTGCAATAGCTCATCATAACTGAAAACCCATCACAACTCTATTTTTCTTCTAGCAACCCACCTCCATCATATACCACAGAAAATTTACTTATGTATTGCCAAGGTTCCTGTCTTGTACCTTACCATATGGGTGCTTGGCATTTGGTGGAGAATAATGAGAGCAGATGAACCCTTTGGGCATGTAGCAGCATGCAGTGGTTACTTGAATGCGTTCCAAGTACACGTGCCTGTGTATAGAATTAAAAAAAAAAAAATGTTTTGGGCTCTTCTCACTTATTGTTAAGAGGCAGTGTTCTCAGTGGTCTGTGCTTCACAATCGAAAGTCAGAAAACCTGAAATGACTCCTGACTCCATACTTTCTAGTGGTGGGACCCCGTGGGAAAGTTATTCTCCTTCTCTCTGCTCCTCAGTGGAAGGTTGGATCCAGTAGTTTTTGTCTCATGAGTGAGCATGAGGATTGGATGAAAGAAACACCTGTATAAAGCTCAGTATTTGCTGGAGGATAAACATTTTTAGAATCACTAATCATTGTGTTATTCTAACCTCCCTGATAGTCTCAAATTTGTCTCCTGGAATGATGAAACTGATTTCCTTAGGCCCCTAGAACATCCAGAGATGTGGGGAAATTAGCGCTTTTTAACACTGCCCATTCATTGTCCCGAAGTTCTGTAGGTCACAAGTCTACACAGACTCAGTTGGGTCTTGGCTTCTGGTCTCACAGGACTGATGTCCAATGGTTGGCCAGGCTGGATCTTTAATCTGAAGGTTCTGGGGATGAATCCCCCCAAATTTGACAAAATTTAATTCCTCACAGTTCGAGAGATGAAGTCCCCATGTCCTTGCTGGCTTGAAGCCACCAACATTCCTTTGCTGTTCTCAATTTTAGAACCATCAGTGACACGTAAAGTAATTCTTATGCTTCAAATTTCTCTAACTTCTTCTGTGACCAAAAGGACAAACTGCTTTTAAAGGGTTTATGTGATTAGATTATCTTTCTCCCTCACTTTCACCAGTGCCCCAAATCTCCCTTTCAATTTACTCAGTCAACTAAAAGATAGTTTTGC
This sequence comes from Ictidomys tridecemlineatus, assembly GCF_052094955.1. Lineage (NCBI taxonomy): Eukaryota > Metazoa > Chordata > Mammalia > Rodentia > Sciuridae > Ictidomys > Ictidomys tridecemlineatus. Next base: position 155,143,525 of record NC_135478.1, on the reverse strand, counting down.
TATTCACAGGAGCAATATATATATACATGTATATTAATAAACCACAGTGGATCTCACCATCATGTACATAGATAAGAGTGGGATGCTACTTAGAGTAAGATATTTCATGCCAGGTGTGGCGGTGCATGCCTGTAATCCCAGTGGCTTGGGAGGCTGAGGCAAGAGGATCACGAGTTCAAAGCCAGCCTCAGCAAAAGCTAGGAACTAAGCAACTCAGTGAGACTCTGTCTCTACATAAAATACAAAATAGGGCTGGGGTTGTGGCTCAGTGGCTGAGAGCACCTGAGTTCAATCCCTGATATCCCTCAGAAAACGATATGTTTCAAGTTTTTATAAATATATAAAAATAGATTCTACTGTTATGTATAACTAAAAAGAACCAATAAGAAGATTATAAAAAATAAATCAAATTTTAAAAAACAATAGAATCGTCTGAAAGTATAGGCTCCTATTCACTAAGCCTTATCTTTTCATTCTCCAGTTGGCTCTTTTGGGAACTGTGGTATATCTGGTTCTATATTGATGAAATTGAGCGATTTTATAGCAAGAGAAAAAAGTAAATAGATGAAAATGATGATAGCATGTAGAAGATATACAAATTTATCTAATTGTGCTTTGAAACCACGAATAGGGTCAATGGACTGGAAATGAGGCAGTAATAGTTGTTGACCCTGCCTGTGTGCCATGAGCCAGTGAATGCATTTTACATATATTATTTCAGGTAAACTAATCCAAATTACTATTCCTATGTCAGCAATGGGAAGCTAAGGCCAAGTTTTATAAATGTAGAACACTACAGATATTTAAGTGTATATCTTCTGTTATCTTCTGAGTCTCTTCTAAGCAGACTTATATCCTCCCTCTGTTAACCTTAATGACACTTTATTTTAAAGCCATTAACTTTCTCTGTGTTACATGATACTTATCTGCATACGAGTCCCTTATATTTGAGTCCCTTGGAAGCCAGAACGATATAGTCTATTCGTCCTTGTATTTCCCTTGCTATTATTAGAGATGTGCTGAGGAAATGCTGGTTGGATTTGAGCTGTACAAACTACCATAATGGGATCATCATTGCTTAGCACAAAAGTCTGATCTGCTCTTATTCCATCCCACTTGGCCAATTATGCATGAGCATCGATGAGAGAATGGATCCCATGTGTTTGATGCATTATTGAAAACAGCAGTAAAAACTAGTGATTGGCAAATCAAGCTGCAGTTGGGGTTTGGCACAAATCAATTTTGTTGAGGGGTGGCAAGGAATAGCCCTATGATATCCAAAAGCATTTTCTAGGGATTTTTTCCCCTCACTGGTTTTATACTTGCATATTTTAAAGGAAATTTAATTCATATGCTTCTGGTTTGTTTACACTTAACACACCAAAGCAACGATTTGTAAAAACCATTTGGTGTCTAGGAACTCCTTCTAAAGTAGCTCCTTTTAAACTGAAAATAATATCTGAAAATATGGCCTGTATTAATATCTGTTCAATTGGCAGCAAGGAACAGTGGGAAAGGCACGGCTGAGGGACTGGGGTTCTAACTCCTGCTTTGTTGTTAACTGATTGCCCTGAAAATTCAATTTTCTGTGTCTTTGTTTTTTTTTTTTTTTTTTCATCCTTAAAATGAAAGAATTGGAATATATAAATTTGAAATTCATTTCTAGATCTAAATTATTAGGATTAAAATCTCTCATTAAAATAGAAATATCAAGCACCTACTGTGTACCAAGATCTGTTCCATATTCTGTGTTTATCATTTTAGGTGGCTTTTTATGATCAGACGTTCATTTCAAATCTGTAAGGTAGAAAAAAATAGTAGTTATATTGATGGGTGAGAAAGCTGAAGTTCAAATAGAGTTTGTATTTTTACATACCACTTGAAGTATCAGATTTATACACAAAATGATGGCACATAGTAGGTATTTAGTAAATAATGGTTGATTTGTACTTGGACCATAGTTGGATGGACTGATATATAGCCAAAATGCCAGTCAGCCTTTCTTGCCCTTTTAATTCTTGGGAATTCCTGAGGATAAGTTTTATTTTTAAAAAATAGTGGCAGTGAAGGATTCCATTGTTTTAGACTTCAGTTAGGACACAAAGCAAATGTTTATTTGCTTTTAAAGGTGCTGAGACTATAAACTGACCTCAAGGAGCATCACTGACTAGAAAAGTAAAAGGATTTTTACTGTGGTTAAAAGTGCCTTCTTTAAAATGTATGCAGTATTTATAGGGCTGCTTGGAGTAAGCCAACTGAGAGATTTAATGATAATAATCTCCATATTTCTTCTAGAATTGATTTCCGGTTTCAATGAACTTGGAAAGAGTTCTGGGACATCAAATAAGTAGAGATCTTAACATGAAATGAATCTTTAGACTATGTTCATAAATTTACATTTAAACCTGACCAGAAATATATATATCTTTGCCCATTATTAAGGTGATACTTTAATGAAAAATTTTCATTTGCATGAAATAAACCTTTTTTGGCTACAGATGAAAGGATTTTATGGTAGCGACAATGGTTTTGTGAGTTAAATGATCCCAACATCATCAGGAACGAATCACAAGTGCCTACCATATGAATTACAGCACCATGAGTCTTAAAAAGGTATTTTTGTGGAAAGCATTCTTCCCATCTGCAACAATCAGATCCTGCTTTGAAGTGCTGCTGGAGAGCTTCACAATACATGAGACTGCCACATGCTACCCAAACTTCTCTCTCAACTTGAGTTTGACTATGTTTTCCTAAAGAACACCACAGTCACTTAATGACCAAGGGGTTTAGAGAGGGAAATGGTTATAGTTTTCGTAATTGGACTTCTCTGTACATGCATTCTTCAGTAATCCTTTCTGCATATTGCTATAAAAGTATGCAAGTGCATGTGCAAAATTAAATTTCAAGTTAAAATGGGGGCAAAAATGTGTGTGACTCCTACTGCATTGGCTCTGCAAGGAAATCTTCACGAACATTTCAGGCCCAAATGAAACTAATGTGTTCATAAATGAACATATTGGTATTGAGGCTTTTTTTAGCCATAGCAGTTACAAAAATGATCTAATCATCTCTTCCAAAGAGACCTTCACACTGCTGACCTCCCTACCTCTGCTGAATGGCAGCGTGGGGAAGGAGGTTGCCAATATCACTTTTGGGTTTTCCCTAGAAGATTTTCTTAAGCAGAAAATAATAGTGGAGGATGCCTTGTAGGAAAACAGGAGACTGACATCAGCAAGTTAGGACGTTCATTAATGGAAGTAAAGTGACTTGCCTAAGCAATCACTCTGTCATGACTTTTTATAATCAAGAGAAGCATAACCCAGGTACCTTTCATGGGGAGTTGGTGGCTGATTGTAGACTCCAGTGTGTTTTATTATAGGATGGCAGGATCACAACAGTAGCTAAATATTAATTTGTAGAGAATTCCCTCTTGAACTTGTGGCAGAATTCCCTCCGTTTCAGCCTCCACAGAGATTTCTAGTTCTATTTGCAATTTCGTATTAAAAACAGTCTTTCTGGGAGTACTGTTTATTTTCTGAGCTTCTAGAAGAATGTTAGAGTCATCTACAACAGGCACTGCCAAGCACGTAGGATATAAAATAATGACGTTTATAAAGTGTTTGACTTCACTTAGTTTCCATTTTGCCTTCACATGCCTTACCATTGATGTTCTATCCAATACTCTGGTTAAAAAGAAGTTAGCAATAAAAAGAGCAAGTCTCTTTCAATACTTTCCTTGAATAATACATAATAACACTGTAATCAAATTCTAGTATATAGTGTTGATTTTTATCATAAATGGGACTATTTTTTTGCACTATTAAATTTGTTTCTATTAAATAAACAGAAACAGCATTTCCAATTGAAAATGACCTTCCAACATGTTTCTGAAATGGTGTCCCATTATGGTGTCTCAATTGTGTTGTATTTACTTATGAAGGTAAATATTTGATACACAGAGCTTCCTTCTTGTGCTTAAATGTTCGCGCTGATGAGACTATTTTTAAAACAAGTAGATTACGTGTAGTATTCTTTGGTAATGGTGTAGGTAATGGTAGTAATTTATTAATTAATTTATTAATCTGCAAGATTATCTCAAGGGCTTTAGGTGGCAAATTTATCTTTGGAAAAAAACACATTTCTTGCAAAATTCAGTTGCAATCAAATGCAAGTGGTAGGAATATTACCGAGGCTAATCAGTCATTGTGTGCCAATACCAGTCACTAACCTAAGCCTGGCCACATAGGTGCATAGGTGTCCAGGTTTCTCCTGCAGTTGTGCACTCCTGACTCCAAAATTTCAAAACTAAAGCTATGCCTGGTTTCTGCAAACTGATTTCCATCTCCACATCCAGTGATTGCTTGAGCCTTTCATGTTCCATGAAATATGGAAATATTTTTCTCCCTTGATTATTTGGTCCACCAGTCTTCACACTCAGAACACTCTAGCTCCCCTGAAGAAGATCTCTGTGATGTTTTCTACTCTGAGTGTTATGCAAACATTTATTGTGACAAGTATAGGAAGACCTTTGGGGGTTTTGTGATGATGAAAGTAAATGTGATTATAAAAAATGTGACTGTGCTTATAAACCATATTACACAAACTCAAGCGCGTGCACACACACACACACACACACACACACATTTCACTGAAGCATTTTTCTCCCATATCTTTAAAAATATGAATACTTTGATATTGGTCATCACAACCAGCTGGCATTTTTGAAGTTTCTAATATATACAACAGCAATGGACAATGTAGAACTCAGGATAATAAAACCTAAGGATTATTCTTAAATTGCTTATTTCATCTCTTTGCTTCACCTGAATGTTTGGTGCATGCATACCTCAGAGTGCAGCTGCCTTCATCTCTAACTCCAGAGATCACATGGGCAACATGTGAATGGAAATAAACCCTGTAGGTAAAAGAAAGAGGAATTTGGATAGAGATCAAAGATTAGCTTCATTCCACTCTTTCCTTCCACTTTTTACTATCCCATCTAAATTTGGTATTTTATGGTACTTTTTTTTTTATTCCCAGGGGAAAGAGTGAACTTAAATCAGATTTGGGGCTTTCTCTGTCTCTTTTGGAAACACATATAATTTAATTTGTTCAGTAGTGAGTTTAGATGGTTGAACTGTCAATTTCTAGGAATCTTTAATATGAAAGATAGAGTGGACTGGCCTGATTTGTTATTGCTATTATTATTATTGTTATGTATTTTTCAATCTTTACCGTGGCCCTGGTTAAATTTTGGAAAAACTGTCTGGAATATTTAACCACATGATTAGCAGAGGGGTGGAGTTTACTGTGCTCAGCCTTGTTCCTCAGTGGTCTATGAAAAAGATTCTTATTGGCATCGTCCTGAGGTCCACAGGAAGTGAGAAATACTGAAATGCTATAAAACAGTTTTTCTCTGATTTTAAAATGCTTTTTAGAATACTTTTCCAAGTGTATAAAAATATGGGATAATTATAAATGGCTCTTGATTTTCATCCAAATAGTAGCTAAGTGGTTAAAATCAACACCAAAGTGCTTGCATTAGTCAGCTCTCCGTTGCAGTGATGAAATACCTGAGGAAATCAACTTTAAAAAGGAAAGGTTTATTTTGGCTCATGGCTTCAGAGGTGTTAGTCCATGATCCAAAACCTCTGTCCTTTGGTAAAGCAGAATATCATGGTGGGGAGCATATGACAGAATAGAGATGCTCATCTCATGGTGATCAGGAAGCTCAGAGAGAGAGAAGCAGGGTCAAAGGACATGATATACCCTTCAAGGCCATGTCCTCCATACCAATATCCTACAGCAAGGCCCCACCTCCCTGTTTCCACCACCTCTCAATAGCGCCACCAGCTGGGGATCAAACCTTCAACACAGGAGCCCTTGGGGGACCTTCCAGATTTAAACTATTAAGAGTGCTTTAGGAAAGTAGAGGGAAATTGCTTTATCCCATTCGTAGCTAACCTCAAGTATTAGACCAGAACTGAAAATCTGGGCAGTTGTTTATTTGGTAGAAATCTTAATTCTTTCCCCCAAATTAAGATGATAGTATTTTATTGTTCCAAAATAAAAGGAACGTGGTTTAGGTTTGGGATCTTACTGACTGACAATTTTATATGTTTTCATTTAGTTCTAGCAACTATATTCTGAGGAGTATTTTCAAACATAAGACAAACACTACTTAAGAGAAAAACTAAGGTTGGCTTTGAGAGTAACCCAGTTATATTTGAAGAGTATAAACTTGCATATTCAAGTTTATTCTCTTAGTCTACCAAGGTTGTGATATATATATATGTTTTAAATGATATAAGTGTTATAAATAAGGGACAATGAAATCATGGCTCTTCTAATTTAGAAAGGATAATACAAGAAGCTAAAATTCTGAATTGTTGTAAGCATTAAAAAAAATAAGTGACAAAGCTATAGAGACAAAAAAGATCATTGATTGCAAGTAGTTGAGGAGCAGAGAGAAGTGATGAATTAATGCATCTTACAGGATATTTTAGAGCAGGGAAATTCTTCTGTGTGACACTGTAATGGAGGATACATATTATGCCTTTTTCAAAATCTGTATAACTGTGTAACACAAGGTATAATCACCAACTATAGACTTTGGTTAACAATTATATATAAATATTGGTGTTTAAATTATAACACATGCACCATGCTAATGAAAGATGTTAATAGCAAGAAAATAAGGGAATGAATAGAAGAGCTCTTTGCATTTTCTTCTCAATTTTTCTGTAAACTTCAATCTGCTCTAAAAAAATTATTCTATTGATTATAAAAATGCATTTGATTTAAAAAATAAATGTTTTTTTCCTATAAGTTCACAAAGCATACAAAAGCAAAATGTCATACTAAAACATGCTTTTGTTTATTTTTTTGTTTATCCTATTTGTAATAATCAATAATCCTTGGAATTGAATAGTTTAGATGCAATGCTAAATTTTTTAAAAGATTGGATAAGAAATGTCCAACTTTGGCAAGATGAGATACTCTCCCATGAAATATCCCTACATTAACATATCTCAAAATACTAAGTTAAACCTGAAAACCAGCCATTTTAATGTATGGATGACTTTCAAAAGATGAGGCAAGGTGAGCGCATATTAAGTTGTTGGCCATCCTGGGGGCATATGTAACAATAATCTCTTTCTGGTTAGAACTTGAACAGTTTTAGTCTACTGCATAGTTTTGGAAAAGAAATTCAATACCTTGAACCTAAAATGGGAAGGAAATTTGAAGGTCTAAATAAAGAATGGCAAAAGGTGATCTCAAAAGAAAGGGGAGAGTAGGAGAATATACTGATGTGTGCAATTACAAATCTCAGCTGTCACTATCAATAGAAGGGATCTTGAAAGAAGGGAAAATTAAGGAAGAAAAAAAGAGGAAGAGAAGGGGAAGGGAAAAATAGGAACAAAGATGAATTCCTCCTTCTTAAGAAATTATAATCAAGTTTTGGAGTTAGAACATATGTGCCAAAACAAACAAAACTACTCCACAAGTTCTGATAATTTAAAATTGATTTGAGATGGTAGTATCCCAAATATCCCAGCAGAAGCAAACAAAATCACACTTTCCCAGGCTTCAAAGATAGATATCACACTCACTCCCACCAGTGCCTTAGTGAAGGCTGCTATAACAAAGTGTTATAGAATGATGGTTCACAGACAGCAGAAGTGTGTTTCCACAGTTCTGAAGGGTATTATCCCAAGATCAGTGTGCCCATGTGGTCAGTTTCTGTTGAGGGCCTTCTGGATTGTAGACTTCTGGCTTCTCCCTATATTTTCATATGGAAGAAAGAGGCCAGAGAAGGCCTTTTTCAAAGGCATTCATCTCATTTACCTAATGGCCTAAAAGTCCACTTCCTGATACCATCACTATGGGAGTCACTATTTTAATACATGAATTTGAAGTGGGAGTAGGGGTTGGGATGGCACACACATTCTGTCCATTATACTGGAATTCCAAGATTCTTTTAGATATAAAGTTGCAGAAAAGATAAACCAAAAATATAAACAACAAAAAGGCAACAAATGAACCCTCTAAAACAAACAAACAAACAAAAAAACCCCCAAACTATAACCAGATAAACAGAGGAGAATTAAGGGAACCATGAAGATGAATCAGAAGACACAACAATTAGCAAACTAAACTGGAAGAATTCAGAATTTGGATACAGAACACAAAACAATTACGCTGAAAAAAAAAATAAAAGCAAGAACAAGGAAGAAGAATCATTTTTTAAAAAATGATTAGGAAGTTGTGCGCTACAATAAATAGAAACTGTGGAATTAAATAATACATTCACTGAAGTGAAGGTATGCATAGAGGAATTAAACAGGAGAGTGGAGCCATCTGAAGAGAAAAAGTCTGGAAGATAGATTTAAATAAAAAACATACACATTGCAGGACAGAAAGAGATGGAAATATGAAAGAAAACTCAAGAGACACCGAGGATACATTGGATAATTATGTCCTCATACATATAATTGAATTCCAAAATAAACAAAAAGAAAATAATTTTATTTCAGTAAATTTAAACTCCTAAAGGAAACAAATTTCTAGAAAATATAATCCAGGAAAATATAGAATGCATGAATTGTCCTATAATCTCTTACAATTCAATCAATATTTAAAAATTTTCTCAAAGAATTCAGGACACATATGGTTCTGCCAGAGCTGTCTACCTAATCTTCTTTTCAGATAATGAAAGAGATATAGCAAGTGAAGAACTACATCAAATTTTACATGATCAATCCAAGAATGGAAAATTATATATTAATGCCATTCATTAATATAGGTGAAAAATTCTAAACAGCATTAGTAAAACAAACCCAGATGTATATTAAAAAGATATTAATCATGAACAAGTTTATTTTATTCCATAAATGTAATATTAGAAATATTAATAGATGTAACTCACAACACTACAAATTGTAGGAAAAAATACCATCCATGTAGAGAAAGAATTAAATTCTATAACCATTTGAATAAAAACTCTAATTCAAGCTAGAAATAGAAAGTTACCTCCTTCTACTGAATGAAACCACAATAAGCTGACATTATTTATTCATCCACTTTGCAAATCATACCAAATGTTGGCAAGGATGTGACTGGACTGGAATTCTTATACACACAGCTTCTAAGACTGGGGGTTGGTAATAGCCCTTTGGAAATAATCTGGCATTGTTTAGCAGATTTTCACTCAACAGTTTCATTCCATTCTTACATATGTGCACCAGAAGACTTGCATAAGAATATTCATAGCAACATTGTTTGTAATAACAAAAAAGGAGAATTGTTTTTGAAACAACAAAAACAAAATCTGTTAATAGTAGAATGGGTAAATAAATTCTATAGACATAAATTGACCTACTGACAGCAGCAAAGGATCCTGATTTCATACAGGGAAGGCTGATTATATCTGAAAGGGGGATATGGGGGGCTTCAAAGGCATTGCTAATGTTATTTGCCCTAAAGTAGAAGATGAATAAACAGATGTTCATCATATTATACTTTATAACATTTATAGATATAATTTATGTTTTACTTATCAAATATTTCATAATAAAATAATATCTATAAAGACCTAATGTGATAGCCAAGTAATGTGAGGTGAGGTATAAAACACTTCCTTTTATAATAAAGTAAAGGCACATGATGGAGGTGGGAGGCACATGGGAAGCAAATAGGAAGTTTGCCTTGTTAACATCAGCTGAGTAATATTCAAGTTTTTCATCCAGATACATGTAGCATGTGTCATGAGAGACCGTACTGGGCACTGGTAAAGAGCCAGATGGGTGCAAGTCTTGATTGTGGTACTTTTTATCTGTGGAATCTTGGGCTTTGATTCCCTCCTCTGTAAAGGAGATAATAACAGGACCAAACCAAAAAGTTTTTATGAGCACTACATGTGTTCTCACTGAAAAGGCTGAGAAAGAACTTACACAGAATAAATGCTCACTGTTAGATTCTAGTGGTCACTTTCTTTGATTTAATGCTTTTGAAATGTTCTGTTTGTGTCACGGTAGGCTTTGGTCATTTGACGGAGCAACTGATGACATTGGCTGATGGACGTGTGGTGTTGGCTCTGGAAGGAGGACACGATCTCACGGCCATCTGTGATGCGTCGGAAGCCTGTGTAAATGCCCTTCTAGGAAATGAGGTAAAATTTACAAGTGCAAAAGAGTCGAATAAAAGGCTTAGACATGTATGAATGCATATTTAATGTCTTTTTAAAATTCCACCTACTTATAAAACTCAATTTTGTTCTTGTCTTTAAGGAAGTAAGCAAGCTATGAATAAGTGCAATTTAACAGCTCTCATGTTATATATGCTACAACTTTTTTTTCCAGCCACAAAATCCACATAGTACTCCCTTCACACAACTCAAAAATGAGTAAAGATAAACTCTGGGAATAAGACCCAATCAAATGAACATTAAAACATTCAATAAGAAATGAAATTTTAACATTGTTTCTTTTTCAAGATTTCTTGTAGGATTGTCAGTTCAGAAAAATAAAACTTTTAAAAATATTGATAATCTACTTTTATCATCATTTAAGAATTCTCCATAATAAAAAGGAAATATTATTTCTAAAAAATGTTGAGAAATCCATTGATCTAATGCATGCAGCCAGAATGCATTAGATCCAAGATTTGAGCTTGAATGTAAATAGCTATAGGTCTTTCTTTTTTATTTAATACTACATAATTAAATTGAAGTACATTTTACTGACCACTCTGCAGAATTAGGACTGAATTTCTGTGAGTTTTATGTCCAAATCCTGACAAACTTTTGGACCAATTAATTGCAACTCAAAAAAGTATTTCAGAGATGGATGCAGTGGCACATGCCTGTAATCCCAGCGACTTGGGAGGCTGAGGCAGGAGGACTGCAAGTTCCAAACCAGTCTCAGCAATTTAGCAAGGCCTAAGCAAATTAGTGAGAACTTGTTTCAAAATAAAAACATTTGAAAAAAAGTATGGGGATATAGCTCAAGTATGGTTAAGCACCCCTGCGTTAAATCTCCAGTACCCCGCAAAAGTCCAATTCTGTATGCATTAATATTATAATTGACATATTCGTTATAGTGAATCATCTTTTGATAGTGTATGAAATTGTATATATTTTGCCTTTCTTTTGTGAACTTGAAATATAATTTTACTAATGAAATAAATAAATATATTTTAAAATTATCATTCATATTGTTTTAACAGTATCACATGGGTTTGCCTATAGTATTTATGGAAAAAAGGTACCTTTTTCCTTGCATTGAACATTTATCTTTTATTGTCACATTATCTTATAAACCTATACTCTTTTGACATTATTATTTTGACATATTTATTGAATTAAGTATATATATTTTAAATTCAAAATAAAAACATTAGAGAGAAAATCTGATAACTTCTCAAGTGCTTTACATATTGGCCTGCATAATTTTAGACAGCAAAGTAACCCACAGGATGTAATTACATAATGATTAGTGTCAACAATGGACTTCTGCTGTTTCAGATCACATACAAGTCAAGGTTTCTAGGATTCCCTTAAAAGTTAGAATCTTTTTCATTTTCTTGTGATCCATCAACATCAAAAAGAATGTTGGATTTTTTTGGTGTGGCAATAAAGATGCAAAAAATAAATGATTACCTATTTTATCAGCTAATATGTTCTACTCTCCCTGAACACCTGATAACATCTTTTGCACGTCCTGTGTATATTCAAATCCCCTATTTGATTTTAAATACTATAGAAATATTTTAGAGAAGCAGACTGGTTTTAATATTTGCATTATAAAGGCTTACACCAGATGTGCAGAAAATCAGAATAGGTTGTGGATTATGGCTACTGATGATTGACCTGCTCAGAAAGAAATGTTACCTGGCTCCAAGAGCAAACTACTTTTCTGACTAAGTGGAAGGAAATTACGGATTTCAGTGGCTCTCTTTGAACACCCCATTCAAATGAAATTCTCCTTTTGCTATTGTAATCTCTGCACTTGGTCCAACTCTGTTCTTTCAAGAGAGTATTTCCAGTGAGGATGGAATAATCTCTTTTATGATCCCTCTCTTTAAGAAATGATTAGGTTTCAAAACAGATTCAGCTGAGTGCAGTTACATGGTTTTTAAAATGTATTGGGCTAAAGTTTGAGATCTGTGCCTTTTCTCTACAGTTTTAGAAAGACCAGGCAGGTACAAAAATATCAATGGTCATTCTTAATTCTGCCCACAGGGGTGTAGAGATTGCTCAAAAAAGTTCCAGGAAATGAAAACCGAAATGATTATTTTTGGCTCTATTGACTATTAAATTGACTTTAATTTTCTGGATGTCTGACATTACATTTAATGGTGTTATTATAATACCCTAAATATGATCCTGTCTCTTGATTGGCCATCTTCAATTGAGTGAGCACAACCAAAAATTTGTTCATTGTGAAATAAAGGAAGTTTGAATAATCTAATCTTTCTGTATTTTTTTCCATTAAAGTTTCTTAGAGACATACACAAGAATATAGATTTCTCACCAGATACTGTGAGGACGACAGATGGAGTTGTTACATTGAATATTGAAAGGGAAATTTTTTTTATAACAGGTCTATCAGTGCACAGAGGAACAAAGCTAAGAGAAAGAGGATTTTTTTAAAAAATGAAAAATGGAAGAAAAATACAAGTGTGTTGTACGTTATAATTCATTTGGAAAAAGGAAATGAAAATGTAATACTTGAAACAACTCAAGAAACAAAGAGTTCTTCTCACTTTCATTGACAATATAATTTATAATCCAAGGCCTGGTTTTTGGTATTTTTTCCAGGTCAAAGATCATCATGACTGCATTGAAGTTTTAAATTTCATTCCTTTAGAAAAAATAATATAAAAGGCAGATTGCATGTACCTCACCATTTAAAAGGAGCATACATGCAGTTTTTACAGCAATTTTATGTGGTGAGCTTTAGGTAAGAAAATAAAAGAGACGTCTTTCAGATACCAATTATTGCAATTTCAAATCCCAATTTCCCTCCAAACCTCCTTTTCAAGTGATTAATAGAGCAATTATAACTTATTATCTGAGATTTCGCTTTTACAAATAACAAAAAATGTACTAAACCTTGAGCTTAAAATACTGGCAGAACCCACTCTGGCTCTCAACACTGAACATGCAATTGAACTCAAATTAGAAAGGTCAAGAAGGGCCTTTTTGAGGGACTCTGCACTTTGTCAGATGTATTTATTCATGTGCAGAGGATTAGAATTCATAAACATTTTGCCAGTTTTTTTTGAATGCTATTTCTTTTCCTTGTTGTTCTTGGCCAGGCCATGTCAATATAGCAAAATACTGCTTCTTATGGCTTATTATCAGCAAAATAATATGTAGTACATAACCCAAAGGAATTGTAAAATCGGCAGGATCTGTTGGCTCTGCATCTTGGTATAGACCCATAGATGGGTACCAAAACTCTTGATATTTAAGAAATCAAGTTATCTGAGTGTTGTACCCCAAATCAGTATTTTCTTCTTTTTAAATATTTTTATCACGACATGATCTACTTAGCAAAACATCTCTTAACTATTCTTTTAAGAAATATGCACAAGGTCAGTCAAAATAATATACTGTTGGATTAAAAATAATTTGAGCATGGTACAGGAAATTCCTAGAGGCAACTGATTTGGAAGACATACCAGAGTCTTTTTTTTTTTTTTTCCTTTTCCCTGGCAAAGTTTAGAACTTAGATTTATCGGTCCAATCAGTGTTTGATGAATATTTTTGAACTTCTTCATTGAAGCACTTAGGAACACTAGCTTGGGATTTGCAAGAAATTGAAGTGAATAACTACATGAAAAGAATCATGAGTTTACTTGGAAAAGCATCAAGGATACTTAAATGAATAACCACATAGTTTTTAGAACTGGTAATAGAATTCCCCGGGGAATCTGATTTTGGTAATCTGTATTGGAGGTGGTTGGCAAACAGTGTCACAGTTGCTTTAAGACCAAATTTACCTACTGTTATGCAAAGCCAATTAGTGGCACCCTGAGTTGATTCCTCTGAAAGAAATTTTCCCAAGAGGTGAGAAAAACTTTAAGCAGTTGCCATTCCTATGGAATCCGAAAGGAAAACATTGAAAACTTTGGAGAAGTAAAGGAAAAGATGGGAGATAGGTAATAGGAGCGTTGATAGTGAGCTGAGAACATAGAGGTTAGAAGACCACCTGTCAAAACACAATAAATGATGGCTTGAGAGGGAGTGAGCCAGAGAGAGAGAAACCCACATCATCTTAGACGTCAAAGCTGTTGAGATGGCTTGTGACCTCTAGTACTGAAAGTTTAGTGCTTTTGCTCAGGAGTATACAATATATTTTTTTTTCTAGATCTTCCTCACTCGTTTTGAAGTTTGAATTCTGATTTCTGTTTCCTTTCTCTCTTCTTCTTCTTCTTTCTTTCCTTTTCTTTTCTTTTTCTTTTTTTTTTTAGTACCATAAGTACCATCTCCTGTTGAGTATGCTTAGCTGCTTTCATTTGACTTGGATTTCTCAAACAGTGGCTAAACAGTGATCGTGTTTGTTGATAATCTTTTTAAGATGACTTTTTGCTCTAAAGCTGCTGGAAAAGACTCTTGAATTGACGCTAGTGAGTGTTGACAACCACCCCTGAGGTGAACTCTTGAGATGCTGTTGTCCAAGTTGCTCATCAGGGGTCTGTTTGCACTGGATTTTGAATAGGGAAGTTGTTTTGCCCTCTTTTTCATCCTTTAGATTATGTATGGCTGAAGTGTAGTCCATTGGGGAATTGGTGTGAATCTGGGAAAGCTTACAAGGTCCTAAATGGTTCCAATTCATGAATAAAAGAAAGAGCCGAATACCAGGGAAATGTGTGCTATGCCAGAGCAGTGTGTTTGGTCTTCTTTCCGACACTGAAGTGTCTCCATACTTTGAAAGAGAATTTATGTATGATCTGAAAAGAGGAAAACTGTTTTGGAAAATATGATTTAAAGATTCTTTCCAGTATAGATATAGCCTATGAAGTTATGTTCCGTATATTTCAGCATTGTTTATGAGAAAGCAAGCTGTCTGTTTCAGCAAATGTCAAATGAACTATTGATATTTTGATAATTCAAAACTCCATTAGGCAGGTCTCCTGTATTATCTGTTGAGATTTTTCAGGAGATATTAAAAGAATTGTGGGTTGTGAAACTGGACACCTCATAGTTTATGGTTACCTGTAAAAGAAAAATAAAGCATTTCTTTTTTTTTTAAACATTATTGGGGTTAGTCACGAGGTTTTTTTAATACTTGAATTTTTTTAATTTGATCTTTTTTAGTTATACAAGACAGTCGAGTGTACTTTGATATATTATACATACATGGAGTATAACTTTCCATTCTTGTGGTTGTACATGGTGCAGAGTTACACTGATGGGGAATTCATGTATGAACACAAGAAAGTATGTCTGATTCATTCCACTGTCTTTCCTATTCCCATCTCCCCTCAATACCCTTCCTTTCCTTTTGTTTAATCTAATTAACTTCTATTCTCTGCTGGCCTATATTATGTGTTAGCATCTGCATATCAGAAAGGACATTCAGCTTTTGGATTTTGGGGATTGGCTTATTTCACTTAGCATGATAGTCTCTAGTTTCATCCATTTACTGATAAATTCAATAATTTCATTCTTCTTTATGGCTGAGTAATATTCCATTGTATGTATATGTGTGTACATATATGCATATATACATATATAATCACATTATTTTTACCCATTTATCTTTTTGTAGTGAAGCAAACATGTTATAACATTCATTTATCTGTCCATTCAACAAATAGCCTTTTAGTGGGCATTTATTTTGTTGGCAAAAGTTGTAATACAAGTAAAAGTCAAAGGAATATAATCAAAGTGTTTTGGGAATATATTGTAAGATTATTTGCTTTTAGCTATAAAGGTTGAGGAATATTCTAGAAGAAGTAGCATTTAACCTAGATCTTAAAAGGTGATTTGACAAACTAATGTCTAAGGAAAAGATTTATTGTATAGTATAAAAACATAGATAAAGACTTAAGGACTTTCTGGGATTGTGGATGGCTCTTCTTAAGTTAGTTTGTTTTGGTTTTGGTAGAGAGGAGGCCATTTGAGTGGAATAAAGTAAACAGTAAGGCTAGGTCAGTGGAATAGAATATCACAGGATTAGAATTTGTGTGAAAAATATGGAAGCTTTGGTCAAATGAATCCGTGCTTTGGGACAAACTAACAACCAACATTACAGCAGCAACAAACACCACACAGTGATATTTTTTTGTTATAGAGATGGCAGAAGCTCATTCAAGAAAATAATAGTTTATTGGGGAGAGAATCATTAGGAGCAACTTGACCTAGTTTATCAATGAATGAAATTTACTCCGTTTACATCAGTTTTATGCCACAGTTGACTCCTGTGGGCTTGTGAAAGCCAAGTGTGTCATCTCTACTCAAGTGTGAGTTCCCTGTCCTCCCAATGGTAGATTAAAACAGGCCCTGGTGGGAGTGTCGACACCATAGACATTAGCAAGTACCAAATGAGGGCTATTTTTTTGGACAGTTAGTGGTTAAATGTTTATCAGAACACCACTGTTACATGAAATGAAACAGATCTTCTTAAGCAGAAAAATCAGCCTTTGGAAAAGGTTTATTAAAACAAAAGATGGAAAAAAAATTCAAACCATGAAAATTAGCAGATTAAAGGAAGAGGAAATAGAAAACAAATGAGTGGAAGGATATCCAGGATCAAAGAAAATAGAGCACTGAGGACTCATGAAATATAACTGTCCAGTTTCCACTTATTTGTGGAAAGAGGGGCAAGTAAACACAAGATTTGGTACATATACTATGAAATAAACCACCTTCCTAACAACTGATGTCCAAACTGTGGCAGTGTGTTGGAAAACCACATAGAAAGCACTGAACCAACTTCCCTTTGATGTTATTGAAACATTAGTTTTCAGTATGAATATTGAAAACCTGGGCTTTTCAATGTATGTGGTATTTCCCTAACTTCACTTTGGTTCAAAATGCTTTCTCCTTATGCTGTAGACTTACAATCTTACCTAATAACAAGAATATCGCTAGTCAGAATTACCCAGAGAACTGGATTCATTACCAATTGAATTTTTTAACTCTCCAATAGACCACTATGCCACTATTCAATAACCACAGCAGTGATATTAGAGCCCAGCCCATTGGTTCCTCTTCTCTTGTTTAAAAATGTTCCTGGGTATCTCACGCGCACTGAATGACCAACACTGTTTTGTTGTTGTTGTTGCATCGTGGTCCTCCCATTACTCTTATAAGACTTCTTGGGCTTGTAGAAGTGCTATTGAGTAGAGATGTTTCTTTGTTGCTGTGTTGATGTCATCCTTTTTATCATCCACACGAAGGTAGGGTGCAGGCAGACCTAATCTGAATAGTCTCACAGTCTGTCATTATAGACGGATTGTCAATAGAATCTACCCT
This sequence comes from Ictidomys tridecemlineatus, assembly GCF_052094955.1. Classification (NCBI taxonomy): domain Eukaryota; kingdom Metazoa; phylum Chordata; class Mammalia; order Rodentia; family Sciuridae; genus Ictidomys; species Ictidomys tridecemlineatus. The sequence continues at coordinate 155,126,037 of NC_135478.1, read as the reverse complement.
GATTTCAGTGCCCCCTGCAATCTATTTGGTCAAGGATATTAGTGACTTCAAACAAATAAAAAGGGTTATTTTGAGAATGACTGACTCATTCATCACAGTATGGATAAAATTATAACCAGATTGACTTATGCAATCAAATTAAACATATACAACTAATTGCAGGCATTTCTAAGCCAATTATTTAAATGAGAGTTGAGTTTAAATCACCAATACCTCTTCACTAGGGAATTGATAATAGTTCATCAGCACAAAAGTTCAAGTCTATATCACAATCTGCTTCTCTTGTCCTCTTGGTCTTAATCATCATATTCTTTGAAAGTTCCCCCAACATCTTGGATCCTGACGATTAAACACATTTTTCATTTTGTCTGAGTCAGTTTGAATGTTGCAGAGAACTTTCAGCTCCCTTTGTAAGTGAATCATGGCTTGTATCTAAGAATGTAATTTGTTGCTCTTGCTGCAAAACATATAATCTCACTGTTTTTTTGGAAGCACCATAATGTAGTAGAAAGAACATGTTCTGAAGATCCAGGTTTTGTGTCCCTGTTCTCTTATGTCATTTGGGAGACTTTTACTTTTTCTTCAGTAGTTTATAATTAGAAAATATAATACCTGTACAGAAAACAGAATGTACATGAATGTACAAATCAATGGTGTGTTGCAAAAGATTAACTATGTAACCTATCAATCAGGTCAAGAGATATAATAATACCAGCACCTCAAAAGACCCCATCTTTCTTCTTCAAATCAGTACCCCATCTCATACTATAAGGGGTCTATTTTCTGATTTCTAACACTGTGTTTCATTTGCTTGTTTTTGAACTTTGTGTAATAAAACCATATATCATGTATTTCTTTGAATCTAACACCTTTTGCTCCAACATTTTGTTTGAAATATTGATTTCTTTTGTTGCAGCTAGCTACACTTTGTTTGTTTTTCATTGTATAATGTTTCATAAAAATAATTTGTATATAGTTTTGTAAAAATAATTTTTAGTAAAATGCTATAGATTATTTATATATTCTAACTTTGATGGATGTGGAAATATTTTGAAGTTTTGGAGTTTTATGTACAATGCTGTGATGGCAAAATATGAAAACTTTTATAAGAAATAAACAATACATGTACTCTTACTGTTTCATTTCAGCATTTCAACGTGAATCCTAGGTAGTACAATAGGGTAAGTAAAAGAAAAACTATTCAAATAAGATTGAAGAGGAATAAATAAATCTCATTCACAGATTATGTATGATTAGGTATGTAGAAAATCTATAAAACTTATTTCTATTTAAATTACAAATTAATATGTAAGTTTACAAGGTTATTAGTCAACTGAAGTCAATGAAAATTCAAAAATCATTCAGAATATCACATAAAAATAAGTTATGTATATTGTATACCATCCATAACAGTAGAAAATAAAGTTAAGAATGTATCGACTTTCTGTAACCTATTACCATTAGGGGAAACTGGATGAAGTTTCCTGTTTCTCCTTTTATGGGTATTTGGCACTATCTTGGTAAACCTTTACAAGTCTAAGATTATCTTCAGAAAGTTTTCCTAAATAAAATTACATACACACACATAATTTGCAAAAGCATCAAAACATAACATGTAGATAACATAAATCTATCAAAAATGTGACCCTATGCATGACACACTTTTAAGTTATTTTCAGAGAAATTACCGAACATCTGACTAAATGTAAAGAATATACCATGTGTGGGGGTTGAAAGTCTAGGTACTGTGGAGACCCTAATTACCCCCAAACTGGACTAATCTCAATGCCTTTTAAAGTCTCATTTAATTTTGCCTCCATGTTATGGCTTTCTATTCCTTTCCAGTTTGGAGTGATTATTTTCCTCTGTTATCCACTGGCATTTCCATTCTGCATCTCCTTGCTCTGGGTCTTGGTTTCTTTTCCATTTTCTTGCATATCTTCTGGAGAAGTACCTGTCTCCACATCAGGCAACCCTGCCAACACACACAGGGGAGAGGAACTGTCTCAAACTTGGGCACGGTTTTCTAAGAGAACAAAATGATTGTCACTGTTGTTTTTCTGGTCTGTCACCTTAAAACCATCCCTTGGTCACAGCTGGCATCCAAGAAGAAAAACATATTTCACTCAGGTTTGTCAGTTACAGAGAGTGAATGAAGACCACATCTTCATGTTTGTTTTCAATTAATCCCTCCTTCATTTGTTCCACCTTTTTTTTCTTTAATGCCTACCATATATCAAGCTCTATTTTAGTCTTTAAATGGCTCACAACAGAGTAGAGAATGGTAAATGTGGCTGTGATATAATGTGCATAGGAAACAAGAGTATTGGTCAGGAGAGATGCCACAGAGGTGGAAATAATTTATTCTATCAGAGAATTTGAGAAGCAGACAATATTTGTGCTGGTCCTTGAATGATTAGCAGTTTTGTTGATTCAGTGAAGAGTAGAGAAAAAGAAGTCAGAAGGAACAGAATCGATAAAAGCATAGAAGTATGAAAACATTTGGAATATTAGGGAAATATCAGAATGTAACATAAAAGCTTACAAGAATATTTAATAGATCCTTTACTTGCTTAATGAATGCATTCATCCTTATGTACCTGTTACATTCGCAAGGGCTCTGTTTAGCTTCTCTTGTTCTGTTTTGAATCATGAAAATAACAGTGAGCTGATTTTTATGTCTCACGAGCACAGAGTGTTTTAAAACTCTTAATCAAGAGCTTCTCCAAGGATAAGCTTTGCTTCTTTCCGCAGATGGATCCTGACCAATGGAAAATACTTTTCATGATTTAGATGATCTTATTCTAAAGAACCTGAAAATGATAATGACCACAATTTTTATGGTGTTTTAAAATAGCTAGAGTACTTAGAGTCACACGGTATGCACAACTGAACAAACATCTGAGTCCTGTCCATAGAATATCTCATCTTTCTATAAAGATGAAGAAAAATAAATTTCCTATCATTGAGCTGAGATTCTCAACTCTATATGAAGAATGGCTGTAAGTAACAGTTGTGATTAAGCTTTACATATAGCAAAGCTGAATGAGAGATTTGTGTGTCTAGAGGTTGTATCTAGTGTATCTTAATTCCATGATAATTACTATTACTTATTGGAATTGCTCCACAGAGATAGCATAATGGTTGCATAATATTTCTTACATTGCATCTGTTTTATCTTACTGTAACTTTTTGCATGCAAAAGTTTTTTGGTTTGCATAAATTTCTTCCTTATTTATCTTTTAATAATTCTGATTAGCCTCAGTTGCCAATATTTTTGCTGTTTATTGCCCCAACTAAATACATCACATAGCTTTAGTGTATATTCTCATTTTTTGCTCCAAAATTATAAAAAATAACCATTTATTTAATATTATTTTATTTTATACTTATTAGATTACTACTAATAACCAAATTCATAAATATTTATCAAATAGGTGCTTCAATTCATGGTTTTAATACTTATGAGTAACTAAGTCAACAAGCTTTCTAAAAAACAACTTGATTCTGTGGTCCTTCCATACAAAGTTTTAATTTTTATGAAAACAGACTCTAAATGCTGTTTCCTTTCTTGCCAAAGGACAGAATATTACCAATTGCCTCCTTTGCAGAGCTACCAGAGGAAAAATAAAGAACCTACACTGAGAACTTTCTGAATTCAGCTCTGTCTGTGCATATACACCACAAATGAAACAAATTGGGGCAATTTACTGAAGGTTTAATCCTCTAAGTGACATTCACTTAAAACATACAGGGAAATGGTTTGGGAAGCTTAAATGATCAATTTAATTGTCATAATTCTCTGGTATGCTTTTGTAAGTTGACACAACTTTATCACATCTCACTGAAAATTCCAAATTGTGGGTTTAGGGGTATATGTATTTTTACTCTGAACACTTGAACCACATATACTTTCTATAGAAGCAGGTTATATAGACCTCAGTGTGGGACAATTCCAGAAATCAGTTTTTGCATTGGTGATCTGCCTGTAACACTCTTTCCACTGGCCAGCACCTTTCAATTTATTGTCATTTTTTAAAAAATCTGAAGTCACAGAGATACTTATGAAGAACTAAATATGCTGACATCACCTTGAGCTTGTATTCTTAAAAATCTGAATAGGGATGCTTCAAAATATTTTATTAGCAAAACCCATTCAATTTCTATTAAAAGTCATTTTCGCTGAGTGCTGAGAAATAAGTGAAAGAGAAGCTTATTTATGGGCAAGGTGGCTCCGTCAACCCTGTTTAATTTTTAAATGAGTTTTCCGAGGTACCCTTGATTGATGATTCAGTAGTTCCTCTGAATTGCAAGGGTGGTATAAGGGTAGCATATTCTTGAAGATATGATCTGAAATACCATATTTTGAAAAAAAAATGATTTTAACAAAATTAAAGAGTCTAAGATTTCAGAACTTTTCACTGACACTGAGCGGTGGTAGCGTATTTTCCTCTCACCAAACCATTGAACATAAGCCTTTTGATGTTTTAAAGGTTTTTCTTTGGCAGCTAAGAAAAACATTCTGGAAAGTTATATTTAGTGAATTTACCCATGTATAAATATCCCTGAGCTAGTCTGTTTTCCTGCGGCATCTGGAAGAAAGGTGCTATTGTTTGAGATTCCATGATTGAAGTATAGAATAATCAATTCAGAGAGACCCTGCGGGGAAGATTCACTCACATGTGCTGTGGAAACTTGTAATCCCTCAGTTTTTTCAGTTTTTCCTGCAGATGAAGAGGCATTGATGAGTCTGTGCTTTGGTACGTCTAGTGACAGCAATTCCATTCATGCCACATCATAGTTGAACCACCCAGTTTTTATTTGAGACTATTAACTTTTTCTAGGAAAACTGCACTTTTGCTAACCCTTTTATTGCTATTTTCTCCTTGCTTTGGGGGGTCATAATAGCTGGATGGCTCTTTTGTTTGTGAGGATCCTGCAATGCACCAAGCTCATCACCAAGGCATTTTCAGTGCTGCATCATCAGACTTGGTTCTGACAAATAAGCTCCATAAATTATTTACAGCTCCTTTTCATTTCTTGTAAAGCAATGTTTGCTGAGCTCCTCCATGAAAAATCGATGTAATTCCAGAGATCATGATAGATTTTCAGGAAAGGAATTTATCCTGGACGTAAAGGCAGACATCAGCAGAGTTATGAATTATGGGTAGAAATTAAGGGAAACTGTACAGTTATTTTACCTTTGCTTTTATTTGAACATTTTATCTTCTACTTTATTCAACGGCAGGTAAATAAGAGCAGCTGTCTCATGGCTTTCCACCGTTAAGTGTTCAAATGTGTGAGGTGGTTAGATATGAAAACACGGCAAAAGTATGGATAATAGACTCCTCGCTCTGTCTACTGCGACTTCCCTGAGATTTTGTTTGCAGGGCCCAGCTGCGTATACAGACATGATGGAATTTGGTTTGTGAAGAACCTACAAAAATTACACAAATAACTCATATCTTAAATGACTAATACACAGACATGCACCTGCTTCAGGGACTTCGTAGATTAATCTTGTAACCAATAGAAAAGCCCCTTGGAATTTAATTACATGGATGCAAAACAGAAAATAAAACAGGCTACACTTTTAGTACTGATATCAGCAAAATGTTAATCAGTTCTTGGAGCAAGCTTTTCCTGAGGATTAGGTTCTTCGGTTTGCTTTACTTCTGTTGATACTTGCTGTAAAATCAGAATATTCTGCTCACAGTCTTATCTCATATTCTTGCAGCTGGAGCCACTTGCTGAAGATATTCTCCATCAAACCCCGAACATGAATGCTGTTACTTCTTTACAGAAGATCATTGAGATTCAAAGTATGTCTTTAAAGTTTTTATTTTAAAAAATTCTCTAATCAGGTAAAGCTAATTGAAATGACATTGAGAATTAGAGCACAAAGAAACATATTTAGAGTTATTTTAATTTGCATATAATGAATGTTCTTACCTAAATGTTTTACTGTATTATTCTTAATGTGACAATCTTATCTTACACTGATGACATAACTGAGACGATAAGATTTAGAATCTTGTTTTTCTAATGTTTTCTATGTACTTAGACTTTTTTCTCTATTTCTATCATTAAGCATTCACCTGAAAAATGAAATAAATATGGAAATTGTGATTGTGTAGTGAAATCTTAACTAGAAATAAGTTTTTTTTCTAATGATGTTAAAAATTCAGTTTTAAGCTTGGAAGGGGAGGGAAAAATAATGAGAAAGACTTCATTATGAGGAAGGCCAACTTAGTAAAACAAGACAAGGCAGAGACTTTTTATTTTTTAGTTCCCCTTACATACATCTACAGCCCTCTGCTACAAATTAGCATGAAATTTGTCAGGAAGAGGAAAGCCACACAGCCACACAGCAGAACTACAGATTAAGAGGATCGCAAACATCTGAGCTTTACTAGTGTCCTGTAGAAGCACTTTTAAAACACTTGGGAAGCCACTTTCCAGACATCTCTTAGAGTCAGTGCTGCACTTGCTCACCAGACTTGTGAGATAGGGGTGTAACTGACCTTCTAGTATTTTTGACATTGCATTTTTGAATCATGTCTCACATAAACTCAGAGTAGTTCTCCACCTTCCTTAATCTCACTCAGGCATGAAGTGTGGCCATTTTTACTCAAGAAGCATTATTGTCTCCTAAGTGGAATAAACTATGAAATTCAAAGATTATCAGAGAACAGAAAAATAAAAATAAAAATTCAAATCCTGGGAGCAAAGTCTCTGAGACAAGATAAAGGAACTGACAGACCCAGAGGGAAGGCTGGAGACCATTTATACATTTGAATCCCAACTGTCTCTCTTCTACAAAGGGTGGATTAGGAAGTTCCATTACATGTCATTCCAGATATCGAGGCAAGGAATCTTCAAGTGATCTTTGACAACATCCTCCTCCTGTTCACCCACATCCAATCCAATGTCACCAATAATATAACAATATCTCAGTCTGTACACACTATTGTATTTTATTCTGAGCATTCTTTTGCCATTGCACACAGAGTGTTACTAGATATTGTTCCTAGGTGTCTTCTGAGCATGTCACTTCAGTAGGCATCTTGAGTACTTCATCTTTACATGCTCATCAGTTATCAAGGCACTGAGATTATGAAGAAGGAAGCAGAGTTTCTAGCATCAAAGACTTTACAGTCCAGTGAGTGAGAGAGAGCAAGGTTGATAGTTCACAGAATGTGTTCACAGGATGCACTGAGGTTATGGAGAAGGGACAGTTCTTTTCCTCAGTCCCTGTCAGCTGGGGAGAGAGGTGCTGGAAAATCGGTAAGGTTCAAGACAGTCTTCTTTGCAACTAAAGACTCTGAACTTGATCGTAAGGGCTGAGTGGGACTTGGATAGCTGCAGAAAAAGAAAGAAGATGCTTTGAAAGGAGTAACAGAAGCAACGTAGGGGTGACAAGTCACAGTTTGTACACACTATCAGAAACTGTACTATTGCCTTTTGTATTGGATCTAATTTCTTAGTAATGACATCTGCTTCAGAGCATTTTTTCCTCTCCTTACACTGATATTTTGAAGTTGCTTGCACAGCCTGTTCTCTTCATGAAGACTTTTTGACTCCTAGAAAGGATTCACTGTGCTACATCAAAACTTGCTTTATCTGATTGAGAATCCTGCTCTATACTGCATTTCGTACCACCCAACACTGACCACTTTTCCCACTTAAAAAAATCGGTTTTCTTCTAAACTCTTCCTGAGTGTCCCATACAAATTGTTAACCAATAATTTAATGACTTCACAACACTGATCTATGGGTTTTGCTCAGTGGTAACTTTATTTTCAATTTTTGTTTTGTTTTTTAGGTTTTATGTATTTTAATGACTGTTAGTCCTGAATTCTTAATTTCATGATGAGCAATAGGAGACAACAACAATATTTTGAATATCCCTACAGAGAAGGCTGGCAGCAGGGATGAGGCTTGAGGTGTAGGAGAACCTGGGAATTAATTTGAGTAGATGGGATTGGAATAGCTCTTCAAAGCCAGAAGAGCCAAAGTGTGCATCAAGGGAAGCTTCTAATGAAGAGCTCCACTTCAAAGTCAAGGGCTTGATGGAGCAGGCACTGTTGTTGGTCTCCCCAGCAGTCATATGCTCCCCATACCTACTCAGAAGGAGTCTGATTTTACTTATGAATCCTTGCCACCAGACAACATGCAACTCGGGGAAATGAAATATCTCCAGATCCAGGGGAGATAGATGTTCTTCTTCTAAAGCTGAATCAGCCAACTTACTTAACAGTGATTGATCAAGGAATGGGTACATTTCCCAATTCTGGCCAAGGAAAATTGAGAGGATTTCTGGGCCGTCAATCTGTGAAGTCACGTAGGCCCCATGGCTTCCAAGGGCCCATGCTTGGTTTAACACTGTTGCTGTTGCCACCTTAAAATTCTTGGTAGGTTTTGAACAAGGAGTCTCCTACATTTTCATTTTGCTCTGGACCCTACAAGTTATGTGCCTGGTCTGGTTGAAAATCAAAGTGCTAATGATGAAAAAAAAATACATACATATTTACTAAGAAAAATTGATAGAAATATCACCAAAAGGAGAATTCAAATTGTGGTTAAGAAGGAATTGAGTGGTGATTTGAAGTTGTAACAGGAAAGACAAGCACAACACAGCAAAGTGATCTCTCACCCTTTGGGACATGGGTGAAAATCAGAACAGACAAAGTGGTTCAACACTGCGATTTTGACACTATGTACTGCATTTTTATGTGGTTCTATATGTATATATGTTTTGGGAGCTGTTCTTTCAGATTAAAGGAACTGAAAAAGGGTATGTAATGTCCATGAAGTAATAAAGTAGAGTGAGCATTTTAGAGTCTCAAACTTCATAATGGCTTAGAAAATTAAAATCATGGGCTCTTGGCTTAGCACACAATGCTTGATTTCTTTACAACATGTAAAAGTCTATTCTTAGTTTTACTTTTCCCTGTTTTATATCCTACTCTCCCATTTCAAGTGCTCCCATAGGATTCCAGGTCCTTGATTGGGGTCTCCATTTCCCCTTTCGTAGGGAAAGTAGTCAGTAATGGCGACTTTAGTGCCCAGTGCAAAATGAAAATGTGTGAATCCTTCCTTGCTAAAATGCTATTAAGAATTTTAAGAAGCCACAGCAGAGAACTGATTCAAGCTTGGGTCCCTTATGAGCCTGAGACCCTCGCCTGTTAGAAAGCAGGCCCTGAAGGTACTCTTTGTTTAAACAAAGTACTTCCTCATCACATATGTATCTGAGCGTCACACAGGTGTCTCCTTTCAACTCTGGGAGGTGTTCCTGTTTCAGCCCACCTCCTAGCCCAGGTTCTGAAGGATTCTTTTGTGCTGTGGTTTGGACTACAGTATCTGAATACTCTGTAAATGTTAAGAAGTGAGCTTTGTAGCATGTGGGAATTCAGTCCAGTTCCTAGATAGCCTTGTCCCAAGGCACACGGCAAGGTGCTGACAGGCCTTCTATGACTTTCTCTTGACAACTGAGCCCCCAGCTGAGGGTGTGCAGGTGCTGGAGGCCGTGATTAACATTGGCTCGCTGCCTGGCTACATGTATGCAAGTACTTTGCAGCAGTATCATCATTGCTGTCCTATCCTTACTTAAGTTACTCGTTTGACTGAGGAGAAAAGGCTTTATAAAGCCACAGCAAGGCCACCGTTTCTCCTGACAGGTAGAGACTCCCTCTGAGGGTCAGGAACTGATTGCATCTTGTGGTAAGTGAGATATAAGGGTCAACCTTCTTTGCAAAGACAAAAGGGAAGTATAGTTGTTTTTTTTTTTAATGCTGCATATTTTTCCTCCAAAATTTAAAAATAGAACTACCATATGATTCAGTCATCTCACTTCTGAATATTTATGCAAAAAAATCTAAAAGCAGGATCTTGAGAAGATATTCTGTTGCCACATTATTCACAATAGTGAAGAGATAGGAACAACCTAAATGTCCATCAGTGGATGAATGGGTAAATAAATGTGGTATATATACACAGTGGCATATTATTCAGCCTTAAAGAAAGGAAGGTCTGTAACAGGTCCCAATTTGGCATAATGTTCTTTTATATCAGATTGTTCTTGCTGATGTTCTCCTTTGTTCGTTTGTCTTTAATTGCTGTACCTTTTGCACAGTAACTAGCATAAAATAGGTGCTCTGCAAATGTTTGTTGATTGAAGAATCACTCAAATTGTCAATGTTTGTCCCACTTTTTTTTTAATTAAGCCAAGATTGATTTTTAAACTAATTTAAGATATTTATACTCCTTGGCCAAGACAATGCAGAAAAAGAGATTAAGAAGAGCAGAAAAACTATATGAGAGCCCATTTCTTCTCCCTACTTTACAACCCACAAGGATGAATCATTTCTAAGTTAGGAAGAGCACAGACTATTTTAGTGAGCTGCCATGGCAAAGCTTGGATCTGATAATTTTTGGAGCGGAATCTAGTTATTGGCTGCATGGTAGTCATCTCCAGCAAGTGATGCCAGAGTCAGCCCAGAGTAGGATAAGGGACCCTCAAATGTATGTTTCCTTTCCTGAGACCCATGCTAACAACTTGTAGAGTCTGTGCAACATTGGACTCTTCCACTGTGCTGTATGGCGCAGTGAGAAGCAGAGTTCTCAAACACCATTCTTCATGCCAGTGCCAGCTCATGATAAAATTTTCACTGATGGTGGAGGGGAAGAACCATAAAATGAGTATTTTATAAAACTAAATGTATTTCATTCAAAAGACTATAATTTTAAGTTCTAAAAACATATCATGAAGGATATTGATATTGATCTGTGAAACCCCAAAATATGAGAACCACAAATATAGACCAATGGTTTCCTTTGATTTATTTAAATTTTTCTAGTAAGAAGAGTACTCCTTTTAAGTGTCAACCAACTTCATAGACCTCCTGCATGATAATAGTGATAATCACAGCATCTTTTGATTTGCGGATTGAGGAAATAAATATGTGCACAAGGATCTGAGGAGTTTTTTAAAAATTTTGCTGTAACCCTTCAGTGGCTTACAGCTGATAAGTTGAAAAACACTAGTGTAGAGAATTTTAAACTGACATGAATTTGAGTGTAATCCTCCCCTCCACTCATCAGCCATGGGATGATTGAGCAAGCCTCTTTTCTGAGGGATTTATAGAGGAATGAGATGGCATGTCACCGTGCTGCTTTTCTAAGTTGGGGTTCCTTTGGCAACAAAGTGGCACATAGGAAGGGAATCACAAAAGAATAGTAGGAATACTTCCTCCGAAACCCCACTTTTATCTTTTACTCATATTCGGGATACTTTCTTTTAGAGAGGATTGGGGTCTTTCTGAATTCCTTATTATAGCAACCAAGGCAAAATGGTGACACACGCCAGAGTGAGGAAGGAACAATATTTGCAATTTCACCATCTGTTCTTGTCAACTGTGTGCTACATAAATGGAAGATTAGCTTCCAGCTCTCTCGTATACAAAATTTGTCACTATAGCTAATCCGCTATTTTTTTTTTTTTTACCCACACACATACACACAGAGAGAGTATTATTTAGGGCAATGAGAAGTGAATTATTAGTCCTCTGAATTTACCCAACTTTTGAGGACAATTTCAAGAGAGCTATGATTTCCTTTGTTGCAGATGAATATTACAAATAATTGGGTAACTGACTATAGGGTAGCCAGTTGTCCACATATACATTTTCACACATTCTATAGAAATAAGAATGAAATCAGATTTTTTCCCCTGGGAGTTGAGAGGAAAGTATATTTGGCATCTCCTCCAAAAGTATGCTTAATTTTATGACTTGTATATGTACTGTTTAGTGAATGTTTTTCTCCTCCTCTTCCTCTTGCTTTTTTTTACTCTGATTCTTTTCTTTTTCTTATTTTTATTCTAGTTAAAGTTCTGAAAACTACCCGTAGATATAACCACTGATGTGAAAAAGAACAAATGAATGTTTACTTTACTGACCTTATTTTTACTCTATTTCCAAAGGGAGATAACTAGTTGGTAAAATATTATGATAAACACTGATGATTTTTCATTAAAATAGGTAATCAGAATATATGTTGCTTCACAGGGTGTGGTGGCACACCTTGTAATCCCAGCATCTCAGAAGGTTAAGGCAGGAGGATAGCAATTTCAAAGCTAGCCTTAGCAACTTAGTGAGACCCTAAGCAATTTAAAGAGACCCTGTCTCTAAATAAAAGGTCTGGGGATGTGACTCAATGGTTAAGCATCCCTGGCTTCAATCCCTTGTACCAAAAATAAATAGATAGATAGATAGATAGATAGATAGATAGATAGATAGATAGATAGATAGATAGATAGATAAAAATTTAAAAAAGAAAAGAATATGTTATATTGGTCCTAAGAGATCTGGACCAAATGAAAAAGAGCTAGTTAGAGTAAGAGAATATTTGCTATAAAGGTAAGAACTATTTTCTTACCTCCTGATTTGTGCCAATGCCGAAGTCTGGCTTGGCACAAATCAGGAGCCACTTGTCAAAAAGAAACTAACTTTATTTTTAGAACTACAAACGCCAAACAAAACAGCTCCAGGGAAAAACCCTCAGAGCCCAACTGCCACCACCGGCTTCCACAAGCCTCTCTCCCCCACACCAGCCTTTTCCTCCCACAATCCTCCTCCTCTTGAGGCCGATTGGCTGGGTTGCGTGGGCAGAGCCAAAGAAGTCACCCAATGAGCAGCTCCGTGGAGGAGCCAATCAGCTAGATGTTGCTGGGGCAGCTGTGAGCCAATCATCAGCTGGCAGTCTGAAGGGCAGGGAAACAGCCCAATGAACATCACCGCAGAGGAGCCAATTAGCTAGATGTTGCTGGGGCAGTCTGAAGCTTGCTGGCAGCTGGAAGTTTGCTGGGGCCCCTTTGGCTGTGGCTCTCAACATCTCCCCCTCTCTGTTTAAACAACAAGCATGTGGCTTATGGACCGTGCCTGCCTTAGGTTGTCCAATACATATGGTCCTTACCCGTCTTCGGATGAGCTGACCTCAGGGCGTCAGCCTCCTGTCTTAGGTTGGTACCATTGTAATTGGATCTTACCCGTCATTGACTACCGGTCCAGTACAGCCACACCTGTGGAGAGGTCTCAGCGGGGGGGGGGGGGGGGTGAGGTTCTTTGCCTCACCTCTGTTGACCCTCAAATTTTAGCTGAATGATCATGACAAGCAGAAGGGAGGAAGATATACCAAGTCAATTGACGGCTCCTTTTGGGAAAATTGTACCACCGATGATATCATCAGCAAAAATACCCCAACACTACCACAAGTCGCTGCACCAACAGATAGTTCACAATGCATATAAGTGACACATAGTTCTGTAAGCAGTTCAGTGCAAGTCCTGTAAGCAGTTCAGTGATGGCTATTGCAGAAACTGTAGATTAGTTTTTTCTTTGTCTTCACCGGCACAGGGATGAAGATAGGAATTCTGGCAATAATGACTAAAGAAAAAATTAGGTAACATTCCAGAAGACACTAAAAGAAAACAATTTTCTTAACAATTTATATTATCTTCATCGGCACTGGGATGAAGATAGAAATTCTGGCAATAATGGCTAAAGAAAAAATTAGGTAACATTTCAGAAGGCACTAAAAGAAAACAATTTTCTTAACAATTTACATTATAGTGAAGAGAATTATTAAATATAATGAAAACGAAAGGTGAGAGTAAACAAACAGATCTGTTAACCTCCTTTTTTGTTTACATATTAAAACAATTCTTAACAGTTATTTACCCAATTTAAATTAAACCATTTAAATCACGTGAATAAAAAAAAAATATTTGGATCCATCTTTTCATGAGCGCTCATCATATATGATATATGGAAATACGTACATTGGACATACATAAATTCAAACATATAACACAAAACACAAGTGTGCACACATAATATAATACATACAACACATAACATAATAGTAAAGGCCTTATAACTTTTTACAGGTAAAATCTCTATTGCAATGTTTAAAAACTCTATAGTCAAAAAAAAAAAATAGAACTGATCAGCAAAACATTAACCTAGGTCTGTATGAGCTCAAAAAAATAAAATAGAACTTCATGATATGGGAAAGGGCAATAATAAAATAGATATTGAAAAAAGCATCCTGGTTCTGTCGCAGATGTAAGGATAGCCAAATTGGAGTTTTGGATATCAGCTATTATGGATTTGAGCTAAATCATCTTCTTTTTGGTCTGTAGAAATCGCTTTAGTTAATCTCTCTGGAATCCAAATCGGCTGCTGTTCTCTCTGTGGAAACACAAAAACAGACCCCCGACTCCAGACAATCACTGGGTCAGGATTTTAGTTAATCTCTCCGGAATCCAAATCAGCTGCTGTTCTCCCTGTGGAAACACACAAACAGGCCCCCGACTCCAGACAATCACTGGGTCAGAACCTTGGTTAATCTCTCTGGAATCCAAATCGGCTGCTGTTCTGGGTCAGAACCTTGGTTAATCTCTCTGGAATCCAAATCGGCTGCTGTTCTTCCTGTGGAAACACACAAACAGACCCCCGATTCCAGACAATTACTGGGTCAGGACCTTTCCATTGTCCTGTTAGAATATCTTTCCAAAGTACCTTGGGCTTATGTACATTTTTTGGACACATATGCCTTTCTGCAGCACTAAGTCCTGATGAATCCAAATTTAAAAAGTTTAGAGTAAAAAGCGTTATTTTAAGTTTATCTTTGGGGAATATATACCCCTTCCCAATTCCATCTTTTTGCTTTAATAAGTACATTTTAATAGTTTGATGAGCTCTTTCAACTATGCCTTGACCCTGTGGATTGTATGGGATTCCTGTTATATGAGTAATGCCAAATGATGAGCAAAATTGTTTAAAAGAAGTAGACGTATAACCAGGGGCATTATCTGTTTTTAACTGTTTTGGAATGCCCACAGTGGCAAAATTTTGTAAGCAATGAGCTATAACATCTTTAGTTTTTTCACCGGCATGAAGGGAGCCCATCAAAAATCCAGAAGAAGTATCAACTGTAACATGCAAATATTTTAATTTTCCAAATTCTGGCAAGTGTGTGACGTCCATCTGCCAAATATGGTTAGGCATCAATCCTCTAGGATTGACTCCAAGATTAACTTGTGGTAAAAAGGTCACACAATTTTGACATTGTTTTATTATTTGTCTAGCTTGTTCCTTAGTTATTTTAAAACGCTTTTGTAAAGTATTAGCATTGACATGGAATCTTTCATGAAAATTTATAGCTTCTTCTAGTACAGAGAAAATATGTATGTCACGTGTAGTTTTATCTGCTAAATCATTGCCTAAACTAAGGGCTCCAGGCAATCCTGTATGTGCCCTGATATGTCCTATAAAGAATGGATCTTTTCTGTCCCAGATTAAACTTTGTATAGTGGAAAACAAAGAGAAAACAGTAGAAGAAGGGGAAATTCTACCAGCATCTTCAAGGGATACTATAGCATTAACTATATACTGGCTATCAGAAAATAAATTAAATACAGAATCTTTAAACATCACAAAAGTTTGTAATACTGCATTAAGCTCTACCTTTTGAGCCGATTGTTTGGGTACTAAAAATGTAAAAGTTTGATCAGGTGTAACTATTGCTGCTGTACCATTATTTGACCCATCAGTGAATATATTTGGAGCATTCATGATAGGTGTTTTTCTTGTCATTTTTGGAAAAATTACAGGATGCAATGACCAAAAAGACAATAAAGGATTAGATGGTAAGTGGTTATCAAATGAAACATTAGATTTGCACATTATTATTGCCCAAGTATTTAACTCATTAGCTAATTCATCAATTTGATTCATAGTATATGGAGTAATAATTTTATGGGGAGAAATTCCAAACACTGCCTTTGCTGTTTTTATTCCTTTGAGTATTAATTGTCCTACAGCCTCAGGATACCTAGTAAGAATAGTGTTAGGAGAATAAGATAAATGTATCCATAATAATGGACCTTCTTGCCAAAATACTCCTGTAGGAATATATTTTGTTGGTAGTACAATAAATAATAAAGGCAAACTTATATCAATTCTATCCAAATGCATATTTTCCATATATGTTTCAATGATTTTTAATGCCTTTCTTGCTTCAGGCGTTAACATTCGGGGTGAATTTGGATCTGATGGACCTTTTAGGATATCAAATAAAGGTCCCAATTCTCCTGTTGGAATACCTAGATAAGGCCTTATCCAATTTATGTCTCCTAATAACTTTTGAAAGTCATTAAGTGATTTGAGTTGATCAACTCGTATTTGAATTTTTGGTGGACGGACCATGGTTGAGGATAATAGAACTCCTAAATAATTAATTGGAAAATTTAATTGTACTTTATCTATTGCTATCTCTAGATTATAATTTTTTAATAAGTTTGTAAGTGTGGCATAACATTCTAGCAATGTGTTTTTAGCTTTGTGTGCCAATAACACATCATCCATATAGTGAAATATTTGTAGTTCAGGATTTTGATTTCTAAGTGGCTGGATTACTTTGTTAACATAAATTTGACACATAGTTGGGCTGTTAGCCATCCCTTGAGGGAGTACTTTCCATTCATATCTCTGATCAGGACCTTCATGATTTAGTGCAGGGATAGTAAATGCAAAACGTGGACTATCCTCAGGATGAATTGGAATTGAAAAAAAAACAATCTTTAATATCTATAACTAAAACATACCAAGTTTTTGGCAAAGCAGACAATTGAGGAATCCCCGATTGAGCAGGTCCCATAATGACCATTTCATTGTTAATGGCTCTTAAATCTTGCAGTAATCTCCATTTACCAGATTTCTTTTTGATGACAAAAATGGGAGTATTATGGGGAGATACAGAAGGTTGTATATGTCCTTCCGCTAATTGTTGTTTGACCAGATCATGGGCTACTTGTGTCTTTTCTTTAGTCAAGGGCCACTGAGGAACCCATACTGGTCTTTCTGATTTCCATGTAATTTTTATTGTCTCAGTGGCCCTTTGTGAAAATCCAACCCATGTCTGTCTGTTCCTTGATCTATTTGTATTGGTGCTGCTATACATTGTTCTTGTCTTTCTAATCTTTTTCCTTTCCTAAAACCTTGTCTAGCCATAATAGTGGGTGCATTTTGATTGATATTATTTGTTAATGTCAAACCTAATTGATCTAAGACATCTCGTCCCCATAAATTTACGGGAAGATAATCCAATACATATGGCTGTATAGTTCCTTCACATCCTTCAGGATCCTTCCAATCTAATAGCATTGCACTTCTATCGGGATTAGTCGCCACTCCTAGGCCTCGAAGCGATTGAGTGGCTTGTTGTAATGGCCAATGTTTTGGCCATTCTTGACGAGAGATGATGCTAAGATCTGCACCTGTATCCAGTAGCCCATTAAATTCATGTCCTTGAATATTTAGTTTTAGCATGGGTCGAGAATCTAAATTTAAAGAAAGCATAGCCCAATCTACACCTGTGGAGCCTAATCCCTTGGAACCTCTTTCTACAACATGACTGGAAAATTTATCATGTAGGCTTGGTATTATTAGTAACTGTGCTATTCTATCTCCTGGTGAAATTACTGATATACCCTTTGGAGAACTGGCTATAATTTTTATTTCACCTTCATAATTGGAATCAATTACCCCAGGACTTATCAAAAGTCCTTTTAGAGTAGAAGAGCTGCGTCCCAATAATAAGCCTACTGTTCCTTTGGGAAGAGGTCCTTTTACCCCTGTGGGAATGATTTGAACTCCCATCTCTGGAGTTAGTACTGATTTGGTGGAGGCGCAGATGTCCAACCCTGCGCTCCCTCTGGTTTGTCTGATGAGGGATCTGATGTGCTGGGCACTACCTTGATGGGGTTGCTGGGTTCCTCCAGTGCTCCGTATATTTGTGGTTTGGGGCCCCGGAGCATTGGGGCCCCCTGTCCATTTTTTGGCAACGGAGCCCGATGCCTTTGTCCACGATATTGTGGATAAACACCTTGTCCTTGTTCGTTTTTTGATAATGGAGTACCCTCTATGGTGGTTTGAGGACGGTATTCATTAGCCCAATATAATGGAGTACCCTCTATGGTGGTTTGAGAACGGCATTCATTAGCCCAATGTCTCCCTCTACGGCATCGTGGGCAAATACCCGGTATTCTACTTGTTTGATACCTAGTTTTGTTAAACCCTCCTCCTATGGGGCAATTCCTTTTAAAATGTCCTGTTTGTTGACAATTGTAGCATGTTCTTGGCCTGGCATCTAAAGCCTGTTTTACTGCAGCTGCCACAATTTGCCCTTGTTCATTAATGTCTCTGGCATCTAAAACCTGTTTTACTGCAGCTGCCACAATTTGCCCTTGTTCATTAATGTCTCTGGCATCTAAAGCCTGTTTTACTGCAGCTGCCACAATTTGCCCTTGTTCATTAATGTCTCTACATAATTTAATATATGTGTTTAAATCTTCATGTTTCCATGGTCTAATGATATCTCTACACCAACGATTCGCTTGGTCATAAGCCAGTTGTTTTATAAATGGCATTGCTTGTTCTGTATTCCCAAAAACTCTGGTAGCTGTTTGAATAAGCCTATCTACAAATTCAGCGTAAGGTTCATTAGCTCCTTGTATTATCTTAGATAATTGACCTTGTAAACCTCCAGGTTCTTGTAAAGACTTCCATGCCCTAACTGCATCTACAGCAATTTGTAAATATACACCAGGATCATATGCAAGTTGTTGCTGCCGATCCTCATAAGGTCCCTTTCCTAACAACATATCTAGATTTCTCTGAGGATAACCAGCTGCTGCATTTCGACTAGCCGTCTCCTTGCAAAATTCCTCATTGGCAACCTTCCATAACAGGTATTGTCCTCCATTTAGCACAGCTTTACACAAACTAGCCCAATCTGCTGGCGTCATGCTTAAGTTGGTAATGGATTCGACCAAGCTTACAGTGAAGGGTGCTTGAGGACCATAGGTTGTTACAGCCTCTTTTAGCTCCTTCACTGATTTGAAATTTAAACCCTGGTAAGTTCGCTGCCCTCCTACCTCAAATACAGGGCATACTTGAGATCCTGTCTCAGGATCCAAACTATCAACTGCGGGGGTTGGGAGTCTCTTAGCATATGGAGGTGGTGCTGTTGATTGGACACTTATGCCCTCTGGTGATAGAGTGCTGTTAGTAGCAGTCTCCTGTAGAGGTGGCGCTGTTGGTTGAACACTTACGCCCTCTGGTGATAGAATGCTGTTAGTAGCAGTCTCCTGTAGAGGCGGTGCTGTTGGTTGGACACTTACGCTCTCTAACAAAAGGGTCTTATTAGCAGTCACCTGTTTTAACTTTTCCCCTGATAGATTTTTCTGCTCTAAACTTCCTTCCTCTGTCTCACTATCTCGAAAGACCTTCTCTTTTACTTGAATCTTTTCCTCTTTCTGACTAGCTCGAGCTTTTACTTGAATCTTTTCCTCTGTCTGACTAACTTGAGAGACTTCCTCTTCTACTTGAATCAATATGTCTTCTTCTTCCTCTACCTCTGTCTGAACTGAAGGCTTTGGACTAAGCAAACTAGATACCAATGTCCACAATGACAATGTGCCAACTGGCAGAGTCCCTGGGTTGTTCTTTTCTATTCTTTTTAAATCTTCACCGTGATGGTTCCATTGTGATATATCTAACAGCTCCTCCTTAAAAAGCCATGGGCTATATTCTTGTATTACATCAACGTATGCCCTGACTGCTCTTGGTTTTACTGGGAAGCTTCCTTCCTCTAACAATTTACTTAACACTCTTTCGGTTTGTTTTTTACTAATTGCTGATCCCGTATTTCTACTATAATACAACCCAACAAGATGACGCCAAACAAAACCGAGACAGAATCCAATAAAAAGGGAACCACACAAAATCATTATAACAGCCTTTCTATCCTCCTGACATATGCATCCGTCCTTTCTCCCTATCTGTTCCTCAAACGCAAATAGTTTTTCCTCAGATGTGAGTGGTTTTTCTTCCCTCTTACTCATCTCCAGGGACAGGAAAGTTAAAACAAAAACGAAGCAAAACAAAAGAGGAGACTTAGAATGGCTCCCCATCCTCTCGCCCTGCCCTCAGGGGCGAGCAGTTTACTTACCCTCAGTTGCTCCCCGTGCGAGCCACCAAATGCCGAAGTCTGGCTTGGCACAAATCAGGAGCCACTTGTCAAAAAGAAACTAACTTTATTTTTAGAACTACAAACGCCAAACAAAACAGCTCCAGGGAAAAACCCTCAGAGCCCAACTGCCACCACCGGCTTCCACAAGCCTCTCTCCCCCACACCAGCCTTTTCCTCCCACAATCCTCCTCCTCTTGAGGCCGATTGGCTGGGTTGCGTGGGCAGAGCCAAAGAAGTCACCCAATGAGCAGCTCCGTGGAGGAGCCAATCAGCTAGATGTTGCTGGGGCAGCTGTGAGCCAATCATCAGCTGGCAGTCTGAAGGGCAGGGAAACAGCCCAATGAACATCACCGCAGAGGAGCCAATTAGCTAGATGTTGCTGGGGCAGTCTGAAGCTTGCTGGCAGCTGGAAGTTTGCTGGGGCCCCTTTGGCTGTGGCTCTCAACAGAATATGTTATATTGGTCCTAAGAGATCTGGACCAAATGAAAAAGAGCTAGTTAGAGTAAGAGAATATTTGCTATAAAGGTAAGAACTATTTTCTGCCTTTACCTGAAATGCTATTGCTGGCCCTGCCTCCGTCACTGCAGGACACTACCTACCCCTCCCATGGAGAAGGTGATTTTCATCAGACAACCCAGAAGAAAATCCAGATTGTTTCTAAGCTGATAGGAATGTATATACATCTCTTGCTATGGGGAAATTGTCCAATATTTTAACCTCAGGGGTCCATGCACATAGTTAAAGGGGTTGTTTCCCCAGATTGCAACATGTACCGCATAAATCATCTCACAAGCTTGACTAACGTCTGGATTCCACACCCAAGTGCAATTTTTCCTCTCTCTATTTTTGTCCCTTCCTATTTCATTTTGGTTTGCTGCTTTTTTTTTTTTTTTTCGATATCCCACTTTTCCTCTTTCCTCCATTTCTATCTTACTGAAATCCAGGGGAGAAAGACAAGAAGATAACCACAGTGTTAGAAAGGGGCTTTTTACTTACAGGGAAATGAGATTTTATTTCAGGCTGGAAAGAAGCATCATCAAACCTACATTTCAAAAGACCACTAAGCCTGCACCAAAGACAGGAGAGGAGCAGGGTTTATGGTCAGAGGTGAATGGTTTAATCCAGAAGTTGAATTGGCACGAGTTGGTAATCAATTGGCACAGAGAGATGATTGCTTTCTACATTTTCTGGTTGGAAAACTGAGAAGATGGAAGCAATCACCTTTTGAAATGGGAAACCAGTGGAGGAAGAAAAGGTTTCCAGTGAAAGAAGAAACTTAGAAAAAAGAAACCTTGCTGGTTGAGAGTCTTGAAGACTGGAGTGATTGCAGCCACATCTTAAAAAAACATTTTTTCTCTATACCAAAGTTATAGAGGGATGCTGGACATTATGTATATAAAATACAAGCCCTATAAGCTTGTAGTAAATAATAAAATAATAATCATTGAATGCTGACAGTGTGTCAGGTACTATTCTAAACACTCTTGTTAATATAAATTCACTCAATCTTTCTAACAACCCTATGAGATAAGTGCCATTTTTACTCCCATTTTATAGCCAAGTAAAGTGAGGAACATCAAGGTTAATTAACTTGCTAAAGGTCACAAAGATAATGAGTGGACAGAAGGAGGAACTTTAACCTAGCAGTCTAGCTCTAGAATCTTCCCCCCTACTATATTATATGCTATCTCACAAGTAAATTAATTCCTCATGCAACTTTTGTAGACACTTTTTCCCTCACTTCTTCCAAAATTCATATAGTTAGAAAAAAAGTCATTTTAACTTAAAATGTGGAATTTTGGAAGTTTGGGCTAATTGTAGTTGAGGCATAGTCCATTCTAAAAGCCCAGTGCCAAATTACAAGGAGCCACAGAGCTCTGAGTCCACTTTTGAGCCCCTTGTAAACTTGTAAAATACTTCTAATCAGAAAAAAATGCAAGGATTGGCAGAATTTCAAATCCCTGCCCTGTCGAGTTTAAACCCTGACTGTTGTCAGGTGTGAGCTGCTATTTGTCATATATTCTTTGGCTTCAGACAGAGGCCTTGATGTTGGAGCCCTGGGCCAGGCAGACCTTCATTGAAGAAAAGCAGTGCTAGGCATTTTCCCACTATTAACCCCATGAACCCTCACTTGTATCAGAGCCAGGTCAAACTCGTACACATGGCTTTTTCAAAGTTGATTCTGAATTTTTAGTTAACCATTCTCTTGAAATGTTGAAACTGATTATTGTGTATTGGAGCCCTACTACTAGAATGTACCAGAATAAAAAGGAAAATCTGCCATCTGCTTAGAGACTTAACTTTCCTTCGTAATTTATTTTTATTCCAACTGCATCTGCAATTATGAATTTTTTTCACTCACATTTCTTCCAAGGCAAAATGAATCAAACCAAAAGAATAAATAAAACTATGCATGCTTCTGAGAATGAAAACTCTTCAGGGGCACTTTGTGATTTTTTTTTTATATCTTCAGTCCTTAGCAGGTGATTTTCACATGCACATGTGATACCTCCAACTGAGATAGGGTGAACTGGAAGAATGTGAGAGATGTTTGCACAGTATTTGCATAAATTATGTCTAGTCTTCATGCAACTCTGAAATGCATAATTATTTTCCTCATTTTGTTCATGAATGAATTGAGGCTCAATAAATGTTTAGTTGAAGGTCTTTTTACTAGGAAGCAATAAAATCAAGATTACACACCTAATTGGACTGTGATGTCAAAGCCCACTTTCTTTCTATTAAAGCATCTATGTAACTTTCTTGTTCCCACCCCATTTTGCAAGTAAAAACAGAGTTCCACCAGACTTCCTGTTCCCAAGCGCAGCTAGAGAGATTCTATAGCTGGACTCTCCTAAAAACACAAGAGGGTCTGCAAATGGTAAAATAAATTATTTTATTTTTTAAAGAGAGAGAGAGAGAGAGAATTTTAATATTTATTTTTTAGTTATTGGCGGACACAACATCTTTGTTTGTATGTGGTGCTAAGGATCAAACCTGGGCTGCACGCATGCCAGGCGAGCGCGCTACCACTTGAGTGGAGTAATGTATTAAAATAAACTATTTTAATACATTACTCCACTTGCTAGAATGTAAGAAAATGGGAGAGAGAAACAAAATAGAATTTGAAATTTAATAAGGTGCAATAAGCACTGAGTAACACAAAAGGGAGTATCCTTGGAGCCAATGATGATATTTGTGCTATAATGCACCAAAAATAAGATCTGTGTCAAAGTTATATCATGAATTTGAAAGGTAATGAAGAGGTTTCAGCTTTATCCACTCCTGGGTTCTGGAGGAAATTCATGAAATTCCTTTCTGTAGTAAAGTATCTGTAATTTAAACCATTGGTAGATACAAAGACCAGATCCAACAAACTATGATTTAAAAAAAATAAATAACAGACTCAATGGAAGAAATGAATAAAATTCAACACGCAAGGACATAAGACACTAGGAAGAGTCAGCAGAAGCAAGACAAGAGACACAAGAACAACTCTTATTTGTGGATTAAAATGGAGGAAGGAGACTACTTTCAATTGATAATACACAGAGTATTCATTTGATTTCACTCCTCCATGGAATCCTACCAAAATAATAATAGAGGTTTTTTTTTTTTTATCCTTGGTGAGTGTATGATTTAAAAATGAAAAAAAGATTTTTTCATTTTTAAATCGTACACTCATAAGGATAAAGAATGAAAAAGGAAATAAGAGGAACCTGGACAGCAGATGACCATCTGTTATTGTCTTAGCAGATTTGAAAAAAAACAACAAAAAAAAACTGAATCATAAACCAGCACTGGCAGGCACATCCCTGCCAAAGACGGATATGTTAGACCATCAGACCCATATGTGATGGAATTGTTGACCTGCATACCTCAGAATCTATTTTATTTCCTATTTAATTCCTCATTTCTCCTCATTCATTATCCATTTCCTTTCTTTGCTTGTTTCTATGTACAGTTTACAAATAATAACACTTAGATTTATTTGCCCTTCTAACTTTCAGTCTACTTTACCTCCAGTCTTACTTTTCTACTTTACCTATCTGAGAAAAATCTCAACTCTGGGTATATCCTACAAACTTTCTTCAAATGTGGTTCTGAATAAGTAGGCCTAAGAGATATTGTCATGAAACACAGCAGTTTCACCTCCTGTAAGTTTATGATCACCCAACTCAAGTGGCCCTTATAATCCTCTCATCTTAAAAGTGAATTAAGCTGAGCACAGTGATGCACACCTGTAATCTCAGCAGCTCAGGAGGCTGAGATGGGAGGATCGAAAGTTCAAGACCAGTCTCAGCTATTTAGTGAGTCCCTATGCAACTAAGACCCTGTCTCAAAATTAAAAAAAATAAATAAATAAAAATTTGAAAAGGGTGTGGGTGTGGCCCAGTGGGTAAGCACTCCTGGATTCAATTCCTGGTAAAAAGAAAATCAACCCCATCACACTCACTCTTTCACCAATTTACCAATCTAGAGCTTGGCAAACCCTTCAGAAACATGTTTTTGAAAAATGTTTCTACCTAGTTAACATTTTAATATATTACACCACTTGGATCATTCTGGTCTGACTGCCATCTTGCTCTGATTCCCAGCAGCATCCCCACTGCCAGATTTAAAAAAATGATTTTATTAAATTTTTCTTCTGAAACATTTTTAGATTTAGAGAAAAGTTTCAAGTACAATACAGAGCTCTCCTCTCTAATGTCCACCTGCTTCCTGTAATGTAAATATATTGTATACCCCAAAGCACAATCATCAAAATGAAGAAATTAATATTGGTATGACACTATTAGCTCTAATATGACATCTTTTGGATTCCAGCTGAGTTTTTTACTAATTTCCTTAGTGCATTCCAGTATTTCATTCATTATCCTGTATTGCATTTAACTGTCATCTCTTTTTGTCTTCTCCCAGCTGTGACTGTTCCTTTTTGTGCCTTCTATGATCATAACACGTTCAAAGAATGTTAGTCATTTATTTTACAGAATGTCTCTCAGCTTGGGTTTTTCCAGTGTTTCCTCATGATCACATTAAATAGATAAATTTCTGGCAACATCACAGCAGTGATGCATGGTACCAGTGCATGGCATCAGGGGTATGTGATGTCAGTGTATCTTACTCCTGGGGACGTTAATGGATCATTTGACTAAGCAGATTTCCATTATAATATTACGATATCTCCCTTCAGAATTAAAGATGTAGTAGGAAGATGTAGTAGGAAAAGATGTAGTAGGAAGATACTTCTTTACCTTTTGCCCCCTAATTTTAGCATCCTTTAGTGGATCTTGCCTACAACGATTGTTACACAAGTGTTCCAGTGCTGATTTTCTGTTTTCCTTATTTCTTCTGCATTTGCTACTTGGAAACAATCTTTAATATGAAGCTGTATTCTCTGTTCTATTTTTTTTCATTATACATTTATATCACTCTGGTTCATGGATATTTATTTTATTCTATGAATCATAATCCAACATGATCATTTTTTTGTATTGCTTTTTAATTGTTTCAGCTCTAGCCATTAGAACTCCTTTAGGCTGGTTCCCATGTCCTTCTGAGATGACTGTCTTTCTATGAGCATTTACTTTCTGGCCTCACAATATATTCCATGCTTACCTTGGAAAATATTAGTTTAGTTTTCCTGCCTGTATTAGTCTGGATTCTCCAGAGAAAGAAAACCAATAGGAGATATACATAAAAAGAGATTATTTATGAAGATTTGGCTCACATGGTTGTGAAAGTTGAAAAGTCCCAAGATCTGCAGTTGACAAGTGGAAGACCCTGGAGAGCTGACCATGCAAGTTTCAGTCTGAGTCTGAAGGCCAGAGAACCCGGAGAGCCAATGGTACAGAGTTCTAGTTCAAGTCCAAAGACAATGGTGGGAGAAGATGGGTGTCCCAGCTTAATGGTTTCCCCGTCAGTAGATTGGACAAGGGAAAGCAATTTGTTTTACTCAGACCACTGATTCAAATGTTAATCTCATTTAGAAGTAACTCCTCTCAGAGACACACTCAGAATAATGTTTAACAAAATATCTGGGTATGCTGTGACCAATTTCAAGTAAACACAGAAGAGTTATCATCACACTGCCCTGGACCTGGAATTCACTCATCTCCAAGGAGCTTTGGATTCTTTCTATGGAAAAATCTGTTTTGAAACGATGATCTGTGCTCATTGCTACTGGAGTGCCATTGCTTCCAGGCCTCTCTGTGAATGCAGCCAGGAAACATACGTGACTATGCTAAGCCATGTATACACACATCTATATTTATTTTCATATCTAATTATAACTACATATATTTTTAAAACATATTTCCTACTGATATATCTGACTCAATTCCAATACCACAGGGTTTATTCTAGCTTTCCCTTTTTCCTTATTTATAATTTCTTTCTCCAAAAGTGAGAAATCTGGCTCTCATTATCAACAGTATACTACTTATTTTTTAACTCTTACATGCACATAAAGCAGTTTCAGAATCGCTGATTCACATCCCTGTAAGAATCCATGTTCTAACTAGAGCTCGACATTTGTGTTCACTTCTTTTTTTTTTTTTTTAAAGAAAGAGTGAGAGAGGGAGGGAGAGAGAGAGAGAGAGAATTTCTAATATTTATTTTTTAGTTATCGGTGGACACAACATCTTTGTTTGTATGTGGTGCTGAGGATCGAACCCAGGCCGCATGCATGCCAGGCGAGCGCGCTACCACTTGAGCCACATCCCCAGCCCTGTGTTCACTTCTTTTTGTCCTTAGTCTTATAGTATCTAGTCAAAACACTGCTGTTTTATCAGCGTTTTTGCTTCTGTGAACAAAAGACCTGAAAAGAACAAGTTTAGGGGAGAGAAAATTCATTTGGCACTCACAGTTTCAGAGGTCTCAGTCCATGGTCAGCTGACTCCATAGCCCTGGGCCCAAGGTGAAGCAGAACATCAGGGTAGAAGGAGGAAAGCAGTTCAGGACATGGCATTAGGAATCAGAGAGTGAACTCTGTTCACCAGGGACAAAATATAAACCACAAAGGCATGCCCCAATGACCTACCTACTCCAGTCACGCCCTACCTGCGTACAGTTACCACCCAGTGAATCCATTCAAGTGGATGAATGTTCTGTTTAGGTTAAGGCTCTCTTAACCGAATTATTTCACCTCTAAACATTCTTGCATTGTCTCATATATGAGCTTTTGCAGGACACCTCATATTTAAACCATAATAATTGCTTTCTCACCTTATCTACCTTAGTTTTTTAATTTCCCTCCTTTCATTGTATTAATGTTATTCATTTGTAACATAATTAATTTCATTTATTATGGTGTCTTCCATTTTGGGTTCCCACATGTCTTAGTTGTCTTTACAAATTTACAAACAGTAAAAAAAAAAAAAATCACTCTTTCTGTTGACTAGTAACATGGGTATTGAAAAATGCATGCATTCATGTCCCTGCCTGCCATACAGTTTTAACACAGATCATCACCCCAAAAATTCCTCCATGCTTTCCTTTTGTACTTATCTGCTCTCCTCACTCCCAACCCATGGTAATCACTAATCTATTCTCTATTCAAATTTTTTTTTACCTTTTCCAAAATTTTATATAAAAGGAATCATAAAATATGTATTTTGAGCCTGGATGCTTTGTCTTAGAAAATACACTAAAATTCATCTATGTTTCTGACTATATCAAGAGTTCAGTACTTTGAATTGTTGTATAGTATATATTATAGGGATAAACCACAACTTTTTTGTCCATTTACCTACTGAATAACCTGAATCATTTCCAGTTTGGGGTGACAGTGAATGAAGCTGCTCTCCACATTCACATACAAATTTTTATGTAGTTGTAAGTTTTCATTTCTCTTGGGTAAGTACCTTGGAGTTGGACTGCCTAGTCCTATAGAAACTTCATTATAAACTTGATGAGAAAATGCTGATCTGTTCTTCCATAGCATCTATATCATTTTTGCATTCCCACTAGTAAAAGCTGTTGTTCTGTATCCTCACTTGGTATTGCTTGTACTGTTTCTTTGTTTTATAGACATTCTAATAGGTATATAGTGATATCTCTTTTTAATTTTAATTTCCATATATCTAATGATTTTGAGAATGTTTTTATGCATGTTTGGATTCTGTATATCTGCTTTGGTGAATTTGCTCATTTTTTAAGTAGGGATTTTAATTTTCTTATTGTTGAATTTAGAAAATACTGTGTACATTCTAGATACATAGTATTTGTCCAATATATGAATTTAACTCCTCATTTCAGTTAATCCCTCAAAAACATTTGATACTATTGAACATGCCTTCTTTCTTAAAATACTTTCCCCTTCCCTCTTCCTATTTCTGGATTTCTTTCAAAAACCGTTTTCTCTTCTATCCATATGTTCCCTTACTGGCTTCATCATTCTCTGAATGAGTCCTTTTTATTTTATTATATTCTTTTCTGAATGAGGAAGTTTCCTATTGTGGAAGATTTTAGGTTGCTGCACAGAAGAAAGAAACTAAAAAAGGTCCAGTTGTTTTACTGAGCTGAGAATAGAGTGAAGTTTGAGGAGACTGAAGTGACTAGAATTCAAGAGGCAGAACCTTGGAGATGAAGTTCACATGCACACAGGGGAGCTACATGTATCTGAATACTTGTTTACAGGTATGAGTTCAAACTCCACAAAGCTGAGGATATAACCAATAGAAAACAGCAGGTTAAGCAATTCAAAGAGTTCCTACAAAACTGGGAATAGTTTTCAATCCCGTTAACCTAAGTAGAGAGACCTCCTGGAGATTCACAAGGTAACACATAGAGACATCATAATGGAAGACATCATAATGGTGCTTGGAAGCCACCCTAAAAAGAGTGCATGGAAGCCTCCAGAGAATTATACTTATTGCAAGTAGATTAATGATATGTCAAAAGAATGCCCAACTCTATTTCAAAACAAAATAATCTAATAATGCTAAGCATCCAGATGAAAATCCCTAGGCATGCAAAGAAGTTAAGGATGAAACACACAATATTCGAAATTAAGAAACACACTGAGATGGATTAATGGCAGATTATACACTTTAAAAGAAAATAAAACAGTGAAGTTGAAGACATGGTATCACAGTCTGTCCAAAGTAAAGAACAGAAAGAAAAAAAAACTGATAAAAAGAGTGTATCAGTGATATGGGGACATCATCAGTCAGTCTAACAAATCTGAAATTGGAGCTTAAAAGTTCATATGTGTATGTATTTGAAGAAATAATGGAAAAAGTTTTCCAAACTTGTTAAAATCTATGAATCCACAGATCAGAGAAACCCAAGTGGATCTCAGGCGGAATAAAAATGAATTGAAATCACTCAATTAGGGTTCTTTAGAGGAACAGAACCAACAGGAGGCATGATTATAAAAAGGGGATTTATTAAATTGGCTTAAATAACCAGAAGCTGGATAGTCCATAGTGGCCTTCTGCAGGCTGCAGAGATGGAGGAACTAGTAGCTGAGCATCCCAAAATGGTGACATTACAGAACAAGAAGGACAATTATGCTACCCCAGTTCAAGATTGAAGGCTTCTGGAAACTCCCTGGAGAATTACTGGCAAAGTCTGCTTTGGAAGAGCAAAGGAGGGAGAATCTGAAATCCTCAGGCAGTCACAGCAGCAATCAAGAACTTGTTCAAAAAGAATGGAGCTTGCATCTGCTGCTGCTTCCTTTTTGATCCAACTTTTATTCCTTCCAAGCCTCCCACCTATAGGACGGTGCTGCCCATGCTTAGGGAGGATCTCCACTTCAGCTTGCTATCCCACATGCCTAGACACACCTTCACTGACAAGCCCAGAAGTCTCTTAATCTTCAGCATCTCTTAATCCAATCAATCTGACAATTCAAATCGACCATTACGATCACCTTGAAGAACATCATAATCAATTCTTAAAAGATGAGCAAACCCATGCCTGAACTCAGGCCCAAGTCAGGCACAGCACCAAACCCTGAGCCCACCTTGTAGCCAGGCCTATCCCACCTCCATCTTGGAACACTGCAGCCATTGCCATAGACCTCCATACACAGTAGCCTCCACCTTGCAAAAACAGACAGGGATTAGAAACAGCTACATCTCATAACTGGCAGTCCAAAGCCATTGTAAGGCCCACCCATTCAGCCCCATCTCTGAAAGTATTTGCGTCCATCTTGGGACAACCCAACATCTATCTTGAGTCACTCTGCTATTGTTTATACCAACTTTAGTTGTAGTAGCATCCATCCTGGGACACCAGCAGGGTCTGGAAGCCCAACACCAAGGTGAGATACTGATAATCAGTAGGGACACTATAAGATTGTAGGATAGAAACTATAATACCTCAGATCTGCACTGCAAGAAAGGAAGACACATAGACAACATGAAGAAAAAAAAACAAGAGGAAAAATTGCTCCAAACAAACCAGAAACCAGGACAGTACAATAACAGAATCCGTGTACAGTGCAGTTGATGAAATGACAGAGAAGGAGTTCAGAATATACAATAATTAAAATGATATGTGAATTAAAGAAAGACCTAAATGAGCAAATACAGGCAAAAATTGATCACTTCAATAAAGAGATAAGATAGCAAATACAGGTAGCAAAAAATAACTTCAAGAAAGAGAGATTCTGAAAAAAGAATCAGAAATCCTTGAAATGAAGGAAACAATAAATCAAATTTAAAAACTCAATAGAAAACATCATCAACAGAATAGATCATTTGGAAGAAATAATATCTCAGATAATGAGGGAAAAGTATATACAATCTTGAAAATAAAGATGACCACACAGTGAAGATGGTAAGAAACCATGAGCAGAGCATCCAAGAATTATGAGATAGCATCAAAAGAAGAAATCTAAGAATTATTGGGATAGAGGAAGGCACAAAGATTCAAACCAAAGGGATGCACAATTTCTTCAATGAAATAATATCAGAAAATTTCCCAAACATGAAGAATGAATTGGAAAATTAACTACAAGAGTCTTATAGGACACCAAATGTACAAAATTAAAACAGATCTACACTAAAGCACATTATAATGAAAATGCCTAGCATACAGAAAAAGGATAGAATCTTAAAGGCTGCAAGAAAAAGGAATCAGATCACATGTAGGGGCAGACCAATTCATATCTCAGATTTTCAACCCAGATCCTCAAAGGAGGAGATCCTGGAACAACATATACCAAGCACTGAAAGACAATGGATGCCTACCAAGAATCGTATATCCAGCCAAATTATGCTTCTAATTTGACAATGAAATAAAAACTTTTCATGATAAACAAAAGTTAAAAGAATTTACAGGAAGAAAGCTTGCACTAGA
Source organism: Ictidomys tridecemlineatus (assembly GCF_052094955.1). NCBI lineage: Eukaryota > Metazoa > Chordata > Mammalia > Rodentia > Sciuridae > Ictidomys > Ictidomys tridecemlineatus. The sequence continues at coordinate 155,094,629 of NC_135478.1, read as the reverse complement.
AAACATCCTCAGCAGAATATTCCAGGAGAAGGAAATGGAAAACAACAATGCAAATCAGAAAAGGGCAGAACTACATGAAAGAAAAAGCCAATCAAAGGAGAAACCAAGTCATATTAAAAACCAAAAATAACCAAAGTATGCGGGAATACAAATCATATTTCAGTAGTAACCCTGAATGTGAATGGCCTAAACTCATCAATTAAAAGACATAAACTGACAGATTGGATTTAAAAAAAAAAAAAGACCCAACAATATGTTGCCTTCAAGAGACTCATCTCACAGGGAAAGACATCCACATACTGAAGGTAAAAGGGTGGGAATAAAACATACCACTCACATGGAACACCTAAATAAGCAGCAGTTTCCATCTTCATAGCAGATAAAGGGGACTTCAAACCAAAGCTAGTGAAAAGGAATAAAGAAGGACATTTTATACTGCTTAAGTAATTCATACATCAACAAGACATTAAAAATCATAAATATTTATGCCCCAAACAATGGGGCATCTATGTATGTCAAACAAATTCTTCTCAAATACAAGGACCAAATAGACCACAACACAATAGTACTAGTTGACTTTAATACACCATTCTCACCACTGGATAGTTGTTCTAAGCAAAAATTAAGAAAAAGAAACTATAGAACTCAATAATACAACCAATAATTTGGACTTAACAGACATCTATAGAATATTCCATCTATCAGTGAGCAAATATGGATCCTTCTCCAAAATAGATCATATGTATGCCACAAAGAAAGTCTTGGCAAATACAAAAAGAGAGAGAGAGAGATACTATTAGACCATAATGGAATGAAATTATAAATCAATGATAAAAGTTAAAAGACAAGCTACTCCAACACTTGGAGACTAAACAGTAGGTTATTGAATGACACATGGATAACAAAAGACATCAGGAGGGAGATAAAAATAATTCTTAGAGGTAAATGAGAACTCAGATATAACTTATCAAAATCTGTGGGACACTATGAAGGCAGGGCTAAGAGGAAAGTTCATTGCATCAAATTTATTTATTAAAAAAGAAGAAAAAGTCAACAAATAAACAATATGACATTAAATTTCAAAGCCCTAGAAAAAGAATAAAACAACACCAAAAGTATAGAAGAAAGGAAATAATTTAAATCAGGGTGGAAATCAATGAAATTGAAATGAAAGAAACAATTCAAAAAATTGACAAAACAAAAACCTGGTTCTTTGAAAATATAAATAAAATTGACAAACCCTTAGCCACCCTAACAAAAGGAGGAGGGAGAAAAGTCAAATTACTAAAATTTGAGATGAAAAAGGAAATATCATGACAGAAACTATTGAAATACAGAAGACGATTAGAAGCTATTTTAAAAATTTATACTTCCGTAAAACAGAAAACTTCAAAGACACTGAAAAATTCCTAGAGGCATGTGATCAACCCAAACTAAGTCAAGAGGACATACACAATTTAACCAGATCACTTTCAAGCAAGAAAAGAGAAGACATCATCAAAAGCCTATTAACCAAGAAAAGTCCAGGACCAGATGGATTCACAGCTGAATTCTACAAGATCTACAAAGAAGAATGAATACCAATACTCTTCAAATTATTCCATGAGATAGAAAAGGAAGGAACCCTTCCAAACTCATTCTATGAAGCTAGTATCATCCTGCTACCAAAACCCAGGCAGAGATACATCAAGGAAAGAAAATTCCAGACCAATATCCCTGATGAACATTGATGCAAAAACTCTCAACAAAATTCTGGCAAATTGCATACAAAAACATACTGAGAAAACAGTGCACCATGATTCAAGTGTGGTTTATCCAGTGATTCAAGGTTGGTTCAACATACAGAAATCAATGAATATAATTCATCACATCAATAGATTTAAAGATAAGAATCACATGATTATATCAATTGATGCAGAGAACGCATTTTACAAAATATAGCACTTTTTCATGCAAAACACTAAAAAAACTAGGGATAGTAGAAATATACCTCAACATTGTAAAAGCTATCAATGCTAAACACAAGGCCAACATCATTCTAAATGGAGAAAACTTGGAAGCATTCCCTCTAAAAACTGGAACAAGAGAAGGATGTCCTCTTTTATCACTTCTATTCAACATAGTCCTTGAAACTCTTGTCAGAGCAATTAGATGAAAAAAATTAAAAGGATGCAAATAGGAAAAGAAGAACTCAAACTATCATTATTTGCTGATGACATGATTCTATACTTAGAAGATCCAGAAAACTTCTAGAACTAGTAAATGTATTCATCAAAGTAGCAGGACATAAAATCAAAACCCATAAATCAAATGCATTTCTGTACATCAATGATGAATCCTCTGAAAAAAATTAGGAAAACTACTCCATTCACAATAGCCTCAAAAGAAAAAAAAAAACACTTGAGAATCAACTTAATAAAAGAGGTGAAAGGCCTCTCCAATAAGAACTACAGAATACTAAAGAAAGAAATTGAAGAAGACCTTAAAGGATAGAAAGCTCTCCCATGCTCTTGGATAGGCAAAATTAATATTATCAAAATGGCCATACTACCCAAAGCTCTATACAGATTCAATGTGATTCCAATTCAAATCCCAACATAATTTCTTATAGAAATATAAAAAGCAATCATGAAGTTCATTTGGTAAAATAAAAGATACAGAATAGCCAAAGCAATCCTTAGCAAGAAGAGTGAAGCAAGAGGCATACCAGATCTTAAACTATACTACAAAGCAAACTAGCAAAACAGTATGGTATTGGAAACAAAATAGACATGTAGACCAAAGGTACAGAATAAAAGATGCAGAGACAAAACCACATAAATACAGTTATCTCATACTAGACAAAGGCACCAAAAACATACATTGGAGAAAAGATAGCCTCTTCAATGAATGGTGCTGGAAGAACTGAAAATTCATATGCACCAAAGTGAAAATAAACCCTTATCTCTCACCATGTACAGAACTCAACTCAAAGTGGATCAAGGACCTATGAATTAGGCCAGAGATCCTACACCTAACAGAGGAAAAAGTAGGTCCAAATCTTCAACACATTGGATTAGGCCCTGACTTCCTTAACAAGACTCCTAAAGAATAAGAAATAAAATCAAGAATTAATAAATGGGATAGATCAGATCAAACTAAAAATCTTCTTCTCAGCAAAAGAAACAATCAACGAGCAGAAGAGAGAGCCTACATTTTGGGAGAAAATTTTTTCCACATGCACATCAGATAGAGCACTAATCTCCAGGATTAAAGAACTCAAAAATCTTAACACCAATAAAACAAACAACCCAATCAATAAATGGGGTAAGGAGCTGAACAGACACTTCTCAGAAGAAGATGTACATTCAATCAACAAATATATGAAAAAATGTTCAATATCTTTAGTAATTAAAGAAATGCAAGTCAAAATTACTCTAAGATTTCAGCTCATGCCAGTCAGAATGGCAGTTATCAAGAACACAAACAACAACAAATGTTGTCAAGGATGTACATTGCTGGTGGGAGTGAAAATTGGTGCAACCAATCTGGAAAGCAGTATGGAGATTCCTTAGAAAACTTGGAATCAAACCACCAGTTGACCCAGCTATCCCACTCTTCGGTCTATACCGAAAGAACTTAATGCATTACTATAGCATACTATAGTAATGCAGCCACATCAGTGTTTATAGCAGCACAATTAACAATAGCTAAACTGTGGAAGCAACCTAGATGCCCTTCAATAGATGAATGGATAAAGAAACTATTGTATATATACACAATGGAATATTACTCAGCTTTAAACAAGAATAAAATAATGGCATTTGGAGGTAAATGGATGGAGTTGGAGAATATCACACTAAGCAAAGTAAGCCAATCCCAAAAAACCAAAGGCCGAATGTTTTCTCTGATAAGTGGATGCTGATCTATATTGTGGGTGGGGGGTATGAGGAAAAATGGAGGAAATTTGATGGGGCAAAGGGGAGGGAGTAAAGAGGAGGGGGGTTGTGGGCAGGAAAGATGGTGGAATGAGATAGACATCATTACCCTAGGTACATGTATGACTGCACGTATAGTGCGATGCTACATTGTGTACAACCAGAGAAATTGAAGTTGTGCTACAATTGTGTACAATTAATCAAAATGTATTCTGCTCTCATGTATACCTAATTAAATGAATGAATGAATTAATTAAAATTATATTACATATAAAGAAACAAAGGTATAGATGATAGAAAAAAAATTAGTTCCAAAAGTATTATGTCAAGTGAAAGAAGTCAAAACTGTACTATCTGGTCCCATTTATATCAAATTCAAGAAAAAATAAAAATATGGTGCAGAATTTCAGTGGTTGACAAAGGTCAAGAAGGAAGGAGAGTATGGAATAGATTCCAAAGGGTCAAGGGGAACTTTACAGGGTGATGAAAATATTCTGCATTTTAATTATTATACCTATTATATGACTGCATACATTTGTCAACAAGCATCATCTTAATTGAATCCTAATATTAGCAAATTTTATTCAGTGTTACTATAGCTCAATGAAGCTGGTAATAAACAGTTACCAAATGGAGCAAAAATATGTTTTCGAAGATTTTGGAGAACTTCAATGACAGTAAATAGTGCTTGCAAGAAGAAACACATTTAAATTGATCCTTATTAAAGCAAGGAAATAATTGAGAAAGGATAAATGCTCAAATCATGCACAAAATTTTATTTATTTAAGAACTCTATGTGTAGATAGAATCTTTGATCAAACTCCTACAGTTATATAAATTCATATTTGATGATCTGGAATGGAATGAAGTAAAAAATGTCAGAAAGTTTTTCTCCATCTGATTTGTAAAATTTTGTAGATTCATAAATAGGAAACTTTTTATTGTTTTGCCTTATAAAATATTTGACAAAGATGATTTCTATTTTGAAAGGAGAAAAAAAAAGATGGTAGTCCTGAAAACTTTTGGAATACAGTACTTATTTCAATATCTTAAAAACTGGATATGAAAACAATCCCATTTAGTAGAAGTTGCTCTGAGTTTTCCAGGTTTGTAGAGATAGTATTTCTCAACCAAAATTATTACTGTCTCTTGAAAAGAAAAATTAAAGACACCAAAAGTTTCAAGTTAACTGTAAAATTTTAACTTTAAAAAAAATTGTAAGCAGTTTTTTGAAAAAAAAAATCTAAAATATTTGGATTCCTTTGAAACAAAAAGCTTATTCTTTATAAAAATATTAGTGATATTGTAGGTGAACAATATAGCCACAAAAGAACTATCATACATGAATATCTACCAAGGATAATTATGTTTATTTTATTTTCTAACATTTGTATAATCACTATAAATATACTGGTTTCTGTGCCTTGAGATACATGAATTAAGCAGATTTTATTTATGCATCTTAAAGCTGAATATTCGTGTGAAAGTAAGCTTTGAATAGGACTATTCCATGGGTCTAAATTAAAAATAATTTTTTGATGAATAAACAAATATTTTCATAATGTAAATTTTATCCTTGGCTCCACTTAACCTCAAAATTATCTCAATATGGTTGAAAAATTTAATTACTGGGTTACTCAATTTTTACACCAATTTTCAATGCATTTTTTATCTTTACATTTATACAATGTTTTAGATCCTGATAAAGTTCTTCATTTAGCTAAAAAAATCTTAACCATTAAGTCCCATGTTTTGGATTCTATAGTATTTCAAGGAAATTGACATAGGTGCATTAAAATAGGTTGGAAATGATAATGCAGAGCTTGTATAAATTATTATATTAATTAATATCACTACAGTATAATTATTGTCATTATATAATTATATATTATATACTATATTTAAATTTTTCTAGGTGTTCCACATTTGGGGCATTGGGACAAAATGGGTTCAATTAAGTATTAAGAATCTCTAGAGAATCTACAAGCCTGGGTCTCTCATAAACCCTAGGCGTTGATAAACTCTAAGGTTGAGGAGGACAGGAAGAGGTTTAATTTAGTATTTTTTCTTTTTCTATGAGAACATGGTGTGTAAAGATGATAGGCAGTATCATTCTAATGGCGAGAAGTTTTTTAAAAAAAAATAATCAGAAGGCATGACTCTGAGGCTCCCAAATGATGATGGAACGGGACACTTGAGGGTCAAGTGATTTTTTAATTGTCCGGAGGCTTTGATTGGGAAAACATTTGGTGAACACTTTATTTCTAAGACAGACTTGCATAAGTTGACAACTATTATTTTACCAAATTGTTCATTACCAGAAGTGTTATGGTTTTTCCCTAAGTCTGATTACACAGTACCCACCCATAAGATGCCCTCTCTTGACTCCTATCTGACCCAGTGAAATTCCATCTGTGGTTCCCACCCCAGATCTCGACTGTCCTCATTCCACTATCTACCTCGTACCTTTATTGTGCATTCATTCTTTGCTTTACCTTTGCCAGATAAAACAAAAATGCAGAATAATGAGGGCTGAGTAGTTCTTTTAAAAAGTGCTGAAAAGTGGGAAGATTTACATAGTGGGAAAAGCGAATAAGGATAAAGGATATGACTGAAGAGGGAGTGTGCACTCCAGTTTGAATGGAAAACTCCTCTCTTTTGCCAGTTTTATTGCCATAGGAGAGCAACTCAGTGGTGCCGGTTGCTAATATTTTACGTTATGAATAGCAACTCCTGAGAACTCTACTCATAACGTTTGGTTCATTTCTCTTATGTGCTAATGGCATTATTATTCCCATGCCAATAGATATGAGTTTCTTGAACATCTGTTTCTGAAAGAAAAAAACCCCACACAACACATGAAAATATAACCCATAAATTATGGGGTCTGAGTTGTCCACATATTGCATAGTCTGTGTTATACCTACTTGCATTTTAATTTTTCTCTTTTGTGAACATAGATAGTGGTCTATAAGTACATTATTGATGTAGAACATTTTTCTTGTTTTTTTTTACATCTTGCTAAAGGCCAAATTGAATTTAAAATCTTTAAATTCTAAGTCAGGAACCTCACATATTTGGATTAGAGCCAAACTTCTATTATTTGATCCTAACAGCAGAATATTTTATACACATTAAATTTTATCCAAAAACATCTCAACTATTTAAAATCCTTCCTACTACTCACATACTTATAGGTCAAAATTTGAAGGATCATTGTCAGTCATTCTTCCTAAAGATTAATCTTAAGAATGCATGCCTTTTCATTGTCTTTTGGGAGCAAAATTGTTTGTTATTTATGGCCAGGAGTTTTCTTGAGGAAAAATTTACACTGCTTGAAAATGAAAGTCCTTGGTCATTGTAGATATGTCATTATCTGAAAGTTGCCGCAGTCTGGCTGGGCACAAAATCACAAGCCACTCACAGCCTTGCAGATTCAAACAGCAATTCTTTATTCCCGAACTCACACCGGCACTCTACACACGTTCTGGGGAAATCCACATTCTGGGCAAAATTCACGTACTCCACCAGGCTCTGAATCCCAAATACTTTCTGAATCCCGCAAGAACTCAACGGGAACTCAAGGAGCAGGCGGGCGCTTGAGGCACCAGGATACACCCTATTCCCAGCAGGGTACACCTTAAACCTGGAACCTCCCTAAAACCAAGGAGCAGGATACTCCCTAATCCCAGCAGGATACACCCTAAACCTGGATCCGCCCTGGTTCTTGAGCAAGGTCACCTTACTCAAGCATACATGCAATGTCATTGAAAATGACCTGGATCCAAAAGCAAGCCCATTTCCACAATGGAGAGTCCTTCCTCTAAGCAACATGGAGTAGGCTGACAAAGAAATTGCCATGCATCATTCCTACTTGGCAATGGCTCTCAGCAGAAAGTCAATACTTAATAACCTCTTTGCGGGTTCATAGGCTCATAGAAACTTAATGCTTTTTTGACATAACAAATGTATGATAATATCCAAGAGTGATTTGTTAACTAGATTAGAAGAATCACCATTACTGAGAATTAGAGCAGAATTAAATCTTTCATAATCATTAAATTCAGTGCCATTATTTTGTAAATATGGAGACTGTTCTTCATAGTGATTCCATGACTTTCCTAAAATTAGCATAAGATTCGCAATCTGAAAAATTTGTATTTTAATTCAGAGCTCCACCTTTATGTACTTTTTATTTATACTTTTCAATGAGCATTGATCTCCAGTTGTATCATAGATTCATTGGTGACTTACCTGGTAACTTAGTACTTGCAATAGTACAAGGTTATGAGAAATGAAGTGCTTTAGTTGCTTTTTTGTCACTGTGACCAAAATGATGGGTCAAGAACAATTAGAGGAGGAATTTTATATTGGCTCATGGCTTCATATGTCTCAGTCTACAGCTGGCCAACTTCAAAGCTCTGGTTTTCAGTGTGGCAGAACATCATGGTAGAAGGGCATGGTGGAGGAAAGCATCTCAGAACTTGGCCACCAGGAAGCAGAGAGAGAGCTCTGTTCACCAGGACAAAATATAATCCCCAACACATGCCCCTAGTGACACACCTCCTCCAACCACACCTACCTGCTTTTAGTTACCACCTAGTTAATCCATACCAGTGAATTAACTCACTGGTTAGGCTATAACTCTCACAACCTAATCATTTGACCACTGAACGTTCTTTGTCTCACACATGTAATTTTGGGGAAACACTACATATCCAAACTAAAATAAAGTGTAGAAAAAAACAAGTTTGAACATGGTGGTCTTTCTTTGTGCAAAAAACAAAACAAAAAAAAACACCAGAAATTCCAAAAAAAAAGTGTGTGGAGTCACATATCTTAGGAACAAAGATAGCATGATATTTCTTTTCTGGTAAAGTGAAGAATCTGTAATGTGTACGATACTTTTAAGTCAAGATTTTCATATATTGAGAATATTTTTGTGTGTACTGGGTGGAAGATGGAGGAGGACAGCAAAGTATAAAGGAAGAGATTTGTGAATTAATCCATCCTGGGAAAGAATTAAAGCTCATCTGATCCTGAGCAATGTGACCTTTGAAAAAATTATCCAACATTACATAGTTGTCATGAAGATTAAATAAAAACAAATTAGAAATGTTAAAAATCCCTATAACACAGTCTTTGACATATATTAGGTGTTCAGTAGTGCTAGTGTCTGCTCCCTGTAGTTTTTATAACATAATTTGACCATCAATCATCAGTTATTTGTGGTGTGTTTGTCAGAGTCCCCGCACTTGTCACTCCAGAGAACAAGCAAAGAATGCCATCCCACATCACCAGCTTTGTGAATATAATGTGCTAAAGTAGTGCTTAGTGACATTTTGTGAAACTCATTGCAACTCTATTTACTAAACTAATTGATGGTTACAGCATTTCCAAGTTGGGTAGGATAATAATGTCATTGTATTCTAGAGTAATTAGGCACTTACAATGAAATTATCAATTCAAGGACAAAGTTTCAGGTTTGAGAGATGTGAGGAATACTGAAGAAAAAGCCAAGATATATTTCCATTGCTTACCTCCTAAAGGTCCCTAATTCATCTTCTCATTTCTATTCCATCTTGATTTACTACCTGGACTTTTGCCAGGATGTAAAATTGGTCTTTTCTGCCACTATCCTCATCACTTTTTGATCCATCATCCATGATCTTTCCAGAGAAATCTTCTTAAAACATTAATCTGATTATGTACCTCTTCTACTTATAAGTACAAGGTTGAAGTCCAAGATCATGGGCATGTTGATCAAGATTGTGTTAGTTTGCCTTTGCCTACAATAGCAGTCATTAATTACATGCCAGACTCTTCATTGTGTTTATTCCCTCCCAAGGATAATATGGAATTTTTACACACAGATATGCCATTGTTAACTAGTTGGGTTAACTCAACCAGAATAGATTTCTTAGGATTAGGAGCCTCTTTGTGATACCAACATCTAGCATAGTCTCAGCTTCCAAAAAATATTTGTTTGTGGATTCATTGACATAACTAATGTTTGATTCAAATTAAAACATTTGTGACTTTCAGACTTTGGACATAGTAGATGATCACCGTAAGTAGTGTGGACACTTATGTCAGAGAGTGTTTTTGGCATGCAGAATGCACAGGGAGACTGAGTCTCTTTCCCTAATGTGACATTCATTCCTTTGTGAAACAGTAAAGAGTATTTGAGCTGGAAAATATTTGAAGCAATCCTCATCTTGGAAGAAGCAGATATAAAGTCCTAGCAGGCCCATAAGCATGATAGGGATATCCAGAGGCAGAGCTGGGTCCAGAGCCCAGTTAGCTTACTTTGTAGTCCAGTATTCATCTATCTTCCTTTTGCACTCAAGCAAGACTTTATTTTTTTTTTATTTGAAATAAGCAAATCCTCAGCATGCCAAGTTTCCATCTAATTGGTCAAGTTGTAAAGATAGTTCTAACCTGATGAGTCATGTCAGCATCTAGGGAGATTTTCCGGCTTTAATTTGAGACTCAACATTTCACACACACACACCAAAAAAAAAAAAAAAAAAAGCTTAGGGGCTGCAAGAAGGGCTTTGCCTCTGCTCTTTTATATTTAGCCCACTAGCATGTTCTCATGAAATGACTATTTTCCTCTTATTCTCCTTTTCTGCCTTGTCTCACAAAAAGAAATATCAATATGACACATGGATGGATTCCAACATCAGCCAGTGCATATATTAAAGTTTTCAGTCAATTATTGTTCTAGTACACACCCTGAGGTTGAAAAAGAGAACATCCAGGACTAACAAGCCCAATTGTTCTGGCAAAGCTGCCATTTGATTCATGCTGGCATTGCTGGGCTTTGCTTTTTTTCTTTAATACTCCAACTTCATTTTTAAAAAGTTAGTGGTTCAAGTAGTAATTTTTAACATTACTATTTCATTCATTTTTTCCAGGAAACTTCTACCTCCAGGTCTCTCAAGGGCTTCCCCGGGGGGGGGGGGGGGGAAATGGTGCCTAGAGTTTGCTTACTTAGTTGTACAGACAGCTGTCAGTCTTATAGTGAGTTCATTAGATCATGGATTATCCCTCACTGTATTACTTTTAGAGCAAGAGAGATTTAAACTTGGGAATATGAATTCATCACAACTTAACATTCTTATATAAAAAAAAACCCACTTAATCATAAGAGTTAAGGAACCAAATTACAACTGTGTATAACAGGGGGAATTTTAACAACTGTTCTGAGTTGGATCTATTTGAGTGTTCTTATTACTACTGCTCTAACCAAAATTCCTATAAAGTATGATGGATGTTTTTTCTAGGCAAGTACTGGAAGTCAGTAAGGATGATGGCTGTGCCAAGGGGTTGTGCTCTGCCTGGCGCTCAGTTGCAAGAAGAGACAGAGACCGTTTCTGCTCTGGCCTCCCTGACGGTGGATGTGGAACAGCCCTTTGCTCAGGAAGACAGCAGGTATGAATCCAGTGTGGGGAATCATGTGGGTCAGTAACATCCAGGCTCATCTCTGATGTTCATGAACCTTGCTCCTGGTTTTCCTTCACCTGTCTCCTCCACTTCCTCCACCTGTTTTCTCCAAAACCACAGATGCCAGAGCACATGCTTTGGGTTATAGAAAATTCAATTGTTTTGTTCTTCATGGGAAACACAGACCTGGAGCATGTGGTTGCAGTTCACAGAGAACTAGAGAGAATGAGATAGTCGGTGAGAAAAATCACTCCTGGTTGGGTAATTTAGTGCAGATCATTATGGAAAGAGCTGCTTGTGGCCTTAATTCTTTCCCTAGTTATTTCTGTTTTTCCAGATGTTCTTTTTCTTCCTCTCATCATTTTGAAATTCCTCATATAACAAAGGAAAGAGGAGAGCAGAAGCTGGAGGTAATGTGAGGCAGTGACTAGCCAAAAATGCATTCGCACTTTGTCCATTGTGATTGTTCTTGAGGTCCAGCAACTGGATGAATGTGGAAGTTGTCTGCAAAGGAGACAGAGCATGTGTGGACTGAGTGTGGACTTGAGTCTTACTTTACTTCACATTATAGGAAGGAATTGGTCTCTGTTCAACTTCATAGGAACATAGCTTTCTGGGGAAAAAAAACTAAAGGTCAATCTAAGATTGGGCTCCCTTGTTGTCTTATTAAGGAATCTTTGTCAGTTTGTGCCTTTTTGGGTCCATCATTGTATTCTATGGACAGTGCTACATTCAGGATTTCTTTAAAGTCTACCATGACCAAAGTCACCACAAATGTACATTGACATTGGTACTTTCTATGGCTGACTTCAAGGTCTTATTTCCTCAATGAGAAAGTGAATCAGGAAAGGGTTTGCTAAAGTTCTGCCAGTTTATACTCTTAAATTGCTTCTGAGAAGAAAATCAGATTCCCTCCATCAATAACATCACCATTAATTACACAGATCCTGCTACTAGTGCATAAGTTGGCAATTTTCCCGAGAATGCACAAATTTGAACAATTCTAGCTTTCTTGCTTTTACTGGATACTCAGAGTTTAATGGATTTAACATCTTGTTTTGGCCAAGAGCACAAGATAAACTGAATAAGAGATTTCAATTTTACGCAGGTATTTTCTCTTATTCTGAGCACTAAGGAGCAGATTATCAGTAGAGAAAAAAAATGTATATTGCTTGAATTAGAAGTCATTTTCTTATGATTTTTTAAGCACAGGGAAATTTTTTTTTCTTTTATGTCTTTGATAATATGAACGAACCCCCTGCTGTTTCCAGCTAAGAAGTGAACCAAGTTCATAATCCAAAGGTGTTGCAATTATTCCCAAGGCCAAAAACAGTTAGTTGTCTGTCATCTGAGGGCTATAAAACTGAGGAAACTAACATCTGTTACTGTTGAATATAAAAGGAGCATAGCTATTCTCTAGAATTCATTTAATATAGAAAAACGAGGCTAAATTCCAACCTCAGTGAAATGAATTGTCCGTAATTTTGTCCATTAAATTGCAGAGCTTAGAATAATTAGCAATAATAATTGATTTTATGAGCCCCAAGTAATACAAAAAAAAAATCTCAGCACATTGGCAAGAATTGGCTTCATAAGCACACTTGTTGATCCTCAGGTGAATAGTGTGTTGACTCCTGATGATCTACAGGACTTAACCTCAGTTTCAATCCAGAGTGATTTTTAAGCTTCATCTGATGGCAGAGAGCAAATGGAAATGTTAATGTCCTGCTGTGCAGGAAAGCAGAGTTGAAGTTTGTTGTCTGCTTTCATACTCATTTATCAGTTTTGAACAGATTATATCTAAAGTGATTGATTTTTCTTGTGGGAAGAAAAATGATTTTGCTTGAAATATTTTCTGTGGCTTTGAACTCCTTTTCTCAGAAGAGGAAAAGAAAAAATTCTTCTAGAACTGGCTCTTGCATTTCAGATGAACCATGAATGCATGAGAGAGAGAGGGGGGGGGAAGTCCTTGAAAGTCACAGAGCTGTTAGTTTTTTCAGAGGAATGCTATCAAAATTGTTCCCCTATTCAATAGGCAAAGATGATTTTCAAAATAAGATAAAGAGGTGGAAATGTTCCTGGCTTTTGTTATAAATGCAATATTATGAACATGCAGGAAATTGAAAAATTAGAAAAATCAGAGACCTAAATGGATGGAAAAGAGTGAAGGCAAGGTTCTTTTTATAGGAAATTCTTGCCAGTTATTTTGGAGGATATATTGGTGTTTGGAGTGAGATGACTCATTTCATACTAAGATTTTGGGTAAAGCAGCTCTTTTCCTGGCCAACTCATATCTGACTCATTTACCACTAGTGAATAAGGGATAAAATGCTCCTGGCTAAGAACCATTGTAAGTATTTTCTGTTCATTTTTCTTGGATGGGGGAGGGTGACAACACGGTGCAAAAAGTCATTTCAGTTTTATACCTACACTGATGGACCTTGAAGAACAAATTATTAGCAAAAGGCTGGTATGTGGGAATTTGTCTTGTGGATGTTTAACTGATACAGTTTTCAAACACAATTTTAGGGTGGCAAAGAATTTGAATGGGGAAAAGTCATTGATGGTTCAGGAAGAAAAAAAAAAAAAGCAAGACCATCCCTGAGCAGGTCCCAGATATATTTTTAAAGATTTAAATAGATAGGCCTGTTTATATGTAGCATATTGTTTCGAAGCAAAAACTGTAATATTAGAGTTTTTTTCTTGTTTACTAAGAAAGTGTACTTTTGAAAGATTTGTAGTCTACATTTGTTAGATAGCTGTTTCAAAACACTTCTATTGGACGGGTTAGTAATATACTCAGATTTATTCTTGGATACCAGTTCAGGCTGTGATGAAAATCAAGAAAAGTTCTCTCTGGCAATCAAAACTTGAGGGTGATCGACTCTCAAGTTTTTAGGAGCACATTTACGCTCTGAAATTCCTAACTGTCTCTCTTTTTTTTTTTAAATGCAAAGCAAAAACTGAAAGTTAGATTTTCAAATGTCAGTATGACCTGTTGATTATAGTGTAAATCATCTTAAAGTTTTTAAATGGAGTCTGGAATGATTGTTTATTTAATCATTTAACGTTCCATTTTTGGCAACTTTTCTCATGAAAGAGATGGTTTCAAGTCATTATATAATACAGAACCATGAGAAAATGTATGAGTCCAAGTCTTGGTATTTTGTTTCTTGTTTTTTTCAGTAACTAACTTGTTCATACTTTTAAAAGTATAACAATAAACTGAAAAATCATATGCATCATTTGCCTGAGCTTTGAATGGCTTGTCAGTGCCTCTGAGGATATTAATGACTCCATTTTCCTCAATCCAGTGATTTACATAGAAATACAAACCATTAGTAAGTACAAATTCATGTCTAATATACTTAGAAACATGAATTTGTCCAAATATCCCATTCATTGGGATTATGTCTCTAAGGCTTCCAGAAGGTAATATTGCACAAATTATGCAGGTTTCTGATTTTTTCTCTATGCCATTATTTTGAGCACATGTGTACCTAAGTAGGCAAACATTCTAAAATAAATTTCATTTTTAATTTTCTCTTAGTGTCAATAAAGCCTTAGTTGAAAAGTTGAGATTTAGAATCTCCTGGTGAAAGAAAAGAGCAATCCATGCTCTCTTTGTCTTTCCTCCTCTGCCCAGAGCCATGATTTTATCTGCTTTCAGTGTCTAATATAGTCCTTAGGTATGTATGAAATTGGACTTGGTATATCAGGGAATAAATTCAATGCCCTATTGTGTATTTTAGCCATTCCATTCTAAATTCCTTGTAAAACAGCATTTATTTTGAAAAAAACCAAATAGAGCCATAAGTAAAATGAGATGTCTGATAAGTTTAGCTTCCCATCTCGTCTTTGCTCTGTCCCTGTATTCCCATCCTCTTGCCACTGTAGAAGAAGACTGGAGCTCAACTCTAGAGTCAGCTTGCCTAGGCCTTCTGCATTTAATAATTGTGTACTCAAGGGCAAGTTACTTAATGTCTCTAAATTGTATTTTCTGTTTTTAAAACTAGAGGAAATTTTCACAGGGCTATGAAGATAAAATGAGAGCACATTATAAGAACTTAACACTTGACACAAGGAATTCCTCAGTAAAGGCTGATTTTTATTATTATTCTTATCATTTTCCTTTTTCCTCAATTTGCTGTTTTTTTTCTTTCCCCGATACACTATTCATGATATAGAGATCTATAATATAAGAACACAGGTAGCATCTTTAGGTTTAACTTGGTTAAATCAGCAATGTAGTCACTAAAAATAAGAGTCCAATAAATAAGGACTAAGTAATAAAAATGATTAAATTAACTACTCTATGGTGAGCTGATCTAACTCAAAGACTTTTATAGTGTGTAATACATTGTAGATAATAAACATATTTACTGAATGAGTAAAAGCATCCATTAGAAGAAAAAGCATTGTTAAAATTGTAACAGCATTTCGTAATGCTACATGAGCTCTACTTATCTCAATGTTTACTATCTTTACAGGAAAACATGTTTTTATATTTTTGTGGGATTTTTCAAAATGTGTGATTTACTTTTTTTGTGTAGTACAAATTGACAATGTCCATTTTCAGAATATGTTAGCTAACTAGAATCCATAGTATTCTAATGTCATATAGGTGGTTTGCCTGAGAAAACATACTAAGAGGGGTAGGTATTGCACAAAATATCTGTTTGAGTGGAAAAGGGATTGCATTCAAGGGCAGAGAAAGGAATGGAAGTGATACTCATTGATTACAGGACCATCCTCCAACATGCAGCATGAGGAGAACATGTGAGAACACTGAGTTCATTCACTTTCAGACATACTCTGATTCTTTCTGTGTCAAAGTGCTAAGAGCAAGTTCACAAAGCTACTTCGCAGTCTTCAAAACATTCATCTACTTGGAGATTGTAATAATTCTCTACTGCTGCTGCTGCAAAAAAAAAAATACTCAAAATGTAATAACTTAACACAAAGTTCTGTAGGTTGGAAGTCTGACACAGGTCTCACTGGCTAAGTGGGGTAGTGGTGGACTGCAGTCCTTGCTGAAGGTTCTAGGGGAGATTTTGTTCCTTCACCTTTTCCAGCTTAAGGGGCTGCCTGCATCACTTGGCTCCTGACCTCCTTCCTCTATCCTCAAAGCTAGTAATTTCCATCTCTCTGACATTTCTTCTGTCATCATATCTATCTCTGACTATGGTGAGAAAAGGTTTCTGATTTTAAGGGCTTCTGTGATTAGACTGGACTCATCAGGGAAAAATAGGATCATTTCCTGACCTCAAGGTCCATAACCGCGACCACATCTACCAAGTCAGTTTTGCCTTGCAAGATAGCATATTCACAGGTTCCAAAGATTAAGACATGGATATGAGAGTTTTATTCCTACAATAGAATCGAGTATGAAAAACAGGAAGAACGTATGTTACTTGACAATCAGGTATAAGTTATTTGATCAGATACAGTATACATTACTTGATAAGATTGAGATAATATCTTTCACGATGAAAGAAGACTAAGGACCAAGGAACAAATCACCGAATCAGTGACAATTGAGACAAGGTGGAAGGATATGTAGGATTTTACCTAGAAAATAAAATGACAGGCATCCAAAGAGATGATAACTTGAGCATATAATCAATTTTGTTTGTATCTCTCAGTCCAAACTATATCACTCAGTCCTTGATCTTTCATCTAAACACTTAATTTACTTTCCTTACTTGTTCACATATCCATATGTGTCCTTTCTATTCTAGTTTCTATAATCAGGAAGCTCTTTAAAAGAGAGAGAGAGAGAGAGAGAGAGAGAGAGAGAAGGGATTAAGCAAATGTGGTTGTGCTTCTGTTTAAAACTCTCCCACGCCCTTCCATTTCTATAAGCATAAAGATTGTCATCTTAACAGGATTCATAAGCTCTGTGTGCTTACCCTCATGTGTATTTCAGGTCTCATCCATAACATTTCTCCTCTCTATTTTGTGGTCTATGTTCCAACCACAATAACTTTTTTTATAAACTGAGGCACATAGAATAATATGCACAGACCCTAAGACTGTTATCTACACCACATGTAAACACCTCCCAAAGCAAGAAGGAGAACATTTTCACCACCTCAGAAAGTTCACTTGTACCTCTTCCCTGTTCCCAGCAGTAACTACCTTTTAACACCATCCAGTTTTGCCTGTTCTTTAATTTCATTTAAATGAAATTATGCACTTCATACTGATTTTAATCTGGCTTCCTTTACTCCACTAAGCATAATATTTTTGACATCCATTCATTTCACCAACAGTTAGTAGTTTATTCATTTGCAGTGCTATTCATTATGCCAGTGCATTAACATATCCTAATTTGTTTATCCACTTATCTGCAAGTGGGTGTTTGGCTTGTTTCCAATTTGGGGCTATTATGGATGAATCTACTATGGATTATTTTTCATCATTGTGGTATAAAACACATAAATCTTACCACTTAAAAA
Organism: Ictidomys tridecemlineatus; assembly: GCF_052094955.1. Classification (NCBI taxonomy): domain Eukaryota; kingdom Metazoa; phylum Chordata; class Mammalia; order Rodentia; family Sciuridae; genus Ictidomys; species Ictidomys tridecemlineatus. The sequence continues at coordinate 155,076,802 of NC_135478.1, read as the reverse complement.
GAGTTATTTGTAAGTGTGCAGTTTGGTGGTGTTAATGAGAGGCACACTGTCTTGCAAGAGCTCTCTGGAATTTCATCTTGCAAAACTGAAATTCTGTGGCCATTGAACAACTACTGTCCCTTTTCATTCACCTCAGCCCCTGAAAACTGCCTTGGGGCTTCTAAATACCTCATGAAAACCAAAACATGGGTATTGGTCTTTTTGTGATTGGCTTCCTTCTTTTAGCCAAGCTTCTTCAAGGTTCATTTATGTTGTGGCATATGACAAGATTTCCTTCTTTTTAAATCTAAATAATATTCTTGTGTAAGTGTATGACACATTTTGTTTTTACATTCAACTGTCAATTAACATATTGTGAATACCCTGCAATAAGCACAAGTATACAAATATATCTTCAAAACTCTATTTTTAGCTCTTTTGGATATATACTCAAAAGATGGAATTTTGACTCATATGGTAACTTTGTTTTTAATTTTTGAGAATCCTAAATCTCTATAAAATTTTTTTATACAAACCATGTGTGTGTGTGCGCACGCGCACATATGTGTGTGTGTGTGTGTGTGTGTGTGTGTGTGTGTACATATGTAAACAGCACTCTGTTTTCTTGGACGTATAGGTAAGAGTGAATTACTACGTTATAAGGAAGTCATATGTTTTACCTCATAAGAAACTTTCAAACTGCTTTGCAAAATGGATATACTGTTTTTTTTGTTCTCACTAGCAATGAATGACAGTTCATGTAAATGTGGTATAATCAGTCTTTACTACTTCAGCCTTTCCTCTGGGGTGAAGAAATGAGATCTCACTTCAGTTTTCTCCTAAAAACCATACTCTTTTCCATATCGAGGTTTTCTTGGCACACACCTTCTGCTGTGTTTGGAATACATATCTTGTCCTTTTCCTCATATCACCAACTCTATAATGAGCTCTTCATTCTTTTAACTTAGCTGTTAGATCTCAAACCAAACAGCACTGATGCTGATCAGGGAACATTCACTGAACACTAACTAACTGCAAGATTAAATTGGTCACCCTTTTTCATGCCTCCTCTATATCTTTGCATTATTCCATATGATATAAATAAAAATTATCTAATAAATATTTGATTGATATGTTTTCTTCGATAAGTTTCTTATAAATAAAAGCCCCTTTTGCTTACCATTATATCTCCAAAAACAGTATAAAACCCATTATGTATACTTAAAAATTGTTTTTAGTAATAATAGAGCAGAAATCCAGAGACATTTGAGAGAGTATGTAAGTACAGTCCTTAGGAAAGGGAATATTGTTCTTTTCTAAGTTGGCAGTCTGGGAAGAAAAAGATGGGTACAGAAGGCTTGGAAGGATATTTAGTTATTACCAAAGGAATATGGATTGCATCCTCTTTTTAGTAGTAAGATACCAAAACAGGAGACAGACAGCATAGGACTATGTATCTAAAAGACAACAGTATAGAATAGGGGCTAGCATAATACTAAAGAGGTGGTCAAGAAATTCTTATGACAATTGTGATAAGAAAGCTAAATAATGATGGGAGAAGAAATGTAGAGAAAGGAAGCATATTGTAGGTAAATTTCTGAAGAATCATGCACAAATGTCAATTCGTGAAGGGAGAGAAAGAAAGCCAAAGTAGTATTCTTGGGCTGGGGTTATAGTTCAGTGGTAGAACACTTGCCTAGCACATGTAAGGCCCTTGGATTGATCCCTAGCACCACCCAGACAAAAAGAAGTAGCATATAGATGGTGATGCCATTAGATGAGAGAGAAAAAGGAAGGCTTGTTAAGGTGAACGTACATTGTAGAATTAAAGAAGTGGACAAATAAAGAAAATGAACTAATAAGGCAAGTTAGGACTGGATAGTGGGAACTATTAGAAAATTTATGACTACTCACCACAAAAACTTGCAGCCAACCATATGGTAGTACTGTTGTGTATGTGCGTGCATGTGTGTGTGTGTGTGTGTTGGCTCTTATTTTGTTTTTGATTCCTGCATGCCTTTGTGATATGATCCTATATACATTTCCAGATCACACATTCAGGTGTGGAATTGTAGTTTAAACTAAGAATAATTTGGGAAATTCTATCCTTTGCTAAAATTCTTGTTCTATTCTTGATTTATATTACTTCTAAAGAGCTATAAAATCATCCCAACATATGTTTATGAACATTTCATAAAGTTTTTATGGAATGTCTACTAGGTATATAAAATAGTTAGAGCAGGGATACAAAAAAGAAAAGTGAAATGAGAGAAATGAGAGAAAGAACATAAAATATAATTCATAAAGCACATAAGGACAAAACAGTACAGTATAAAATGAGTTCATGAACACTAGAAAGAGCAAATTAAAGAAACCTGCAGGACAGACACATATCATCGCACTTACTTATGAAAGTCCTTTGATTCTCTTTTTATTCTGCATTGTGTGGTTTGCTGGAAGACAAATCCTTTAAAGGGATGCCCAAACTCATTAGTAATCAAAGAAATGCAAATTTGAACAAGTATTATTTTATATACATTAGATGGTAAACAGAAGATAAGGTCAGTGTAGAGTCACTGGAGCTCATGTACTAGGAAGTTCACTACAGCTCTGTTCATGATAGGTACAATGTTAGTCAAGCCCTGTGTCCATTTTGGGGAAAATGAATAGTTAAAATGTGTGAGCAGGGATTCAATAAGAATAGAGATTTTTGTCTGTTTTGTTCACTGCTGTCTTCCCAGTTCCTGAAAGAGGTCCAAGGCACAGAGTGAACACTCTATGTCTATTTCAAGAGTCCATGGAAAGAGCTGGGGACAATGGCACACACCTGTGATCCCAGCTATTCAGGGGGCTGAGGCAGGAAGACAAGTTTGAGGCTAGCCTGGGTAGTTTAGCAAGAACCCTGTCTCAAAACAGAATTAAAAGTGTTAGGGATGTAGACCAGAGGCAGAGTACTCCTGGGTTCAATCTGCAGTACTTCAGATAAGCAAGAGAAAGAGAGAAATCAGTAGACCAGTAGTCTGGGTAGTGCTAGCATTGCAGTTGTGAGGCTGTGAAGCCTTCCCAGATATAGGAAAATGAACTATGGCAGTATGCTAGATAACAGTTTAGCACCATTTAGTGTACAATAAGACATTTGACCCAGTAATATTGCTCTTGGAAATGAATACCAAGATATTCTCATCTGGAGTCACTAGAGTTCATGTACTAGGAGGCTGACCACAGCTTTATTCATGATGGCTATAGTGTTAGAGTCAAGCCCTATGTCTATTACTGTGAGAATGAATAGTTAAAATATGGATGCAAACCACTGGGATGCCATGTAGTAGTTAGTGGCTATAGATTAAATAAATATGAATGATGCATCTAACAAATACAGTATTAAGTAAATTAAGAAACACAAATGATGAATGTGTGTATAGAAATGAAATTTACATAAAGTAAAAAGATATGCCATTAAACAATAATAGCTTTAAAGAACACAAATAATGTATGCAACAAGCATCAGATTGCTTGTCTTTGAGGGGGAAAAATAAAATGCACAGATTAAATTAAATAAACATAATAAGAGAAAATATGTCCTACCAAATAACAATCTTAGTATGGATTAACAAATATTTTTTTAAATCATAGAAAATAAAATATCAATTTAAGGGAAAATATAGGGGTTTAATTTTATGCTTTATCTTTCTATCCTTATCTTTCCTTGATGCTTTTACCTTTGTAAACTAATCTATGATTGCTGGACTGAATGGATCTTTCCCTTTATTGTATAATAATAATCTTTTGCTCTTCATTGATAGAGAACTGTCTGTGTTCCCTGCGAGGCAGGCTTGTAGTAGTAGAAGTTTTTGTCTTTCAATTAGTTAAACTGTTGTACTAAAATTTATCTTTGGTGGGTTTACTTTACAGCTATCTCTGAGCTTACTGTCTCTACCTCCCTGCTTGTAAGGGAACTTAAGTTCAAAGATGTAGAAATTGCAATGTCTTCCCTTCCTCCATCCTTTCCACGACTGTATTTTTATTAATCAAGGTAAACTGAGCATAGCTCTATGAATGAGTAAAGTGGGAATCCCCCCCCAACATTTCCAGAGCATTGTTTCTCACTTTTTCCCCTCAAAATAGCCATTAAAGAGACAGAGCTCCTTCACTAACTCACTTTCCACGTGTTTCTTTAAAAACATGAAAACATAGGAAATATTTATGTAGAGACAAGTAGTAAGAAAAGATAGTGCCCCTTGCACTGAGAGCTATGAATAAAAGACAGGAGATTCTACAAATTTTTGCAATGGGAGATATGTGTAATGCAATTATTCTGTAATTGTTTAACATTGTATGATCCATTAGCACACTCTCTTTCATTAGTTTATTGGATTCCCACCCCCTTAAGGGCAAGTCAGGGGTTATTATTTCCATTTTGAAGAGAAAATAGATAATCTAGAGACACTGACTCTTGCTCAAAGTTAAATTGTAGAAAGTGACAGAGCTGGAACTTGAAGATAGATCATCTACCCTTATATATGAGCTATTTTCCAATGTGCTATGTATAAATGCATCTAGCTGCAAGACATGAAAGAGTTGGTCAGTTGTGTGGATGTGGATGTGATTCGGTAAAAGGTGTGCAACAGTAAATGGATTACCTTCAAGACAGAAGTTAGTAGGAAATCATTTTAAAGGGAGGTTAGGGACAAAGAAATATCTGATAGAAGGGTTTCCTACTTGCAAGTCTCTGTGATCCAACAGAAGAGGCTCAGTTTTCACCAGTGAGTGACAAAAATTGTAGACACCCTGCCCACACCCTCAAAAACAAGGTTGGACCTGTGAGGAATGCACAGATTCTGCACCAGAAAGAGATCCTTTATGTGGGTGACCCTTGGGATATTTTCTGCATCCCATTCTCTGTGCAATTCCAAATCCTGTATGTGGGGAAAAAAATTGTCTCACTGTGGCTTTGGTTAGATTTAGGACAATTCAGTTTGCATTAGAGTATTCAGTTTGAGTATTCTGTAAGTTCTTTGTCCACATATTCTCAGATGTAAATAAATTTGTATATTTACACATAAATTTGTTTCAAAATTTAAATGTTTTCCTAAATGTTAAATTTTTCTTCTTGGAGTGCTGATCAGTTTAGATAGAAAGGATTTTAATTAAGTATGACTCATTTAGCTAGCTTTAATCTTGGTTTAAGTGTTTATACCAAGTCTAAACACTTTCTCACAGCCTCTGTATCCTGAACATTCTTGGACAGGGTATAACTTCCTCAGAAATGACTTTTTTCTTTTTCTTTTTTAGTACTCTTTCACAGACTATTTTAGAACTTTTTTTCTATTTGCTAACATTAAATAATGAATATCTTTTGCTTCTCATTCTTTAAAGGATGTGTTAAAATCTTTTTTATTACCACTCCATGGATAATATCTTACTTTCATTGTTTTAAATATATAATAAAAAAAATGCTCAGCTAAAATAGCAACTGCTTTATTTAAAGATGCATTGAAATCTTGGCACTTTTCTTTATAAATCTGTAAAATAACATGGCTAAGTAGTTCATTTGTCTTCATAAACAGCTGTGTTTCAAACATAGCATTTTTTCCTAATATGAAAGTGATTCATTATACAACATTGGCAAGAAGATAAACACTATGAAAAGAAAATGAAAACCGCGTACCTATTCTCCCACCAGCTAGAAAGAACCAACGTACAAATAGTGAGTTCCCCTCTGGTAGCACAGGCATGACACTGTGTGTCATGTATCTGTATGTCACTCTACTCGATTTATTGCAAATTGTAGATGATGAAGAGATGAATAACTAATGTCTCATAATGTTTGTTATTTACATCCTTCTTTATTTATTATTATTATTTTTTTAGCCTTCACTAATACTGTAAGGAACATCTTTTCCCTCTGATTTATGCCTGAAACCATACCTTCACAGAAGGGAAGTTACAACATTAGTAATTTCAACATTTGCAAATTACAGAGCTCAGACTCACTTCTCCCCGAATCTCAAATCCCAGTAATCCAACTTCCCCTGACAATCCAACTACCTCATGTATTTGGATTCCTGCTACAATTTGTTCTTTTGACTAAATTAAAAATCATTCTAAAAGTTTGTCTTCAAACACCCTCAAAGTGTTACTAAATTAAGGCTAAATCTGAAGTATAAATTTTCAAGCAATTAGTTTTGGTTTTGCCCGAGCAGAACACCCCACAGATGATGCCGAATAAAAACTATTTACACACTACCATAGTGCATTTCTTATAAAATGTTGGTTCTGTAGCAGTGATTTGCTAATCAAATTCAGAATTTGATTTGAAATGCCTCCGGCAGGCAGCCAACCCAGTTATGAAAGAACAGAAGCAAAAACCAGAGCCCTGGTGAGACTCCTTCGGAAGCTAGCTAGGTCCTTAGCTCTCATTAGCAAACTGGTTCCATAGGAAATCACTGCAATTGCTCCTAAAATAAAATATTGTAGTTAATTTTTGCAATAAATTATTGGACCGTACTAGACACAAAACATGTACATTTTGGAATCTAGAGTTATAAAATATTCTGACATGTTTTAATATAAACAGGAACATTTCCAATGATTGCTTGGATCCAAAATGTTTTTCCACTTGACATTTGTTTATACTTCCTAGGAAAGAAACTCTATTTATGGATAACTGAATAACACAAATAAACATCAGAGAGAGCTGAAAAATCAGCTTTGATTATGCATGAAAATCTACAATGTCATTGTGTACTCTTATGCCGTATTCTGATTGCCTGTTTATTTTTACAGAACTGCTGGTGAGCCCATGGAAGAGGAGCCAGCCTTGTGAAGTGCCAAGTCTCCCCCAATATTTCCTGTGTGTGACATCATTGTGTATGCCCCCACCCCAGCACCCTCAGACATGTCTTGTCTGCTGCCTGGGTGGCACAGATTCGATAGAACATAAACACTGGGCACAAAATTCTGAACAGCAGCTTCACTTGTTCTTTGGATGGACTTGAAAGGGCATTAAAGATTCCTGAAACGTAACTGCTGTGATTCTAAAGTTACAGTAAACCACGATTGGAAGAAACTGCTTCCAGCGCGCTTTTATTACGCTGGGTGACCCACTCCCAGACAAAAGTATGAACTAGAAACATCCATTACCATATTAGATATTGTTAATTTCAGAAGCTGTAACAGCCAGTGAAATTTAGGGCAAAAACCTGAAACATACTCATTCCTAACATTCTGATCAGTTTTTTTATTGGGTAAATTTTGTCAGTCTTAAATTGTTTCCAGGATTTGCTTTCAGCCTTGAACGGGTAGCAATTCCAGACAGATCGCCGTGATTCTTTTTTTTTTTTTTTTTTAGTTTTGTTTTTGTGTTTTGCCTTCATTTTAACACATGGTTCAACTCTTCCTAGCAAGAGTTCAAGATGGAGGACCTGCGGGTGAGGCTTTTCTCAGTGGAATCAACCACGCTGTATCTCAAAGTCCACATGCCAAAGGAAACCCACATATGTATGTAATGGTGCAATATTTTATGTCTTTTTTTTTTTTTTTTTTTTTTTTTTTTGAGGAAAATTACCCTACTTCCCTAGCATCCTCTCCTGGTTCTCAGGCAGGGACAATTTGCAATTTTGTAGAGGATGAGGTCTCCCTCCCCGCATACCTTCCTTGTCTTGATGACAGTGATTCTAAAGGTATGTTCCCTTGAAGATTTGCAGTCTTTGAAAAAAAGCACATGACTTTTCAAAGATGGTCTTAATTTGTTCCAAAGCTATCAAGAATTTATTCTCTCACCTTTCCTTTTCTGCCCTCCATTGCTTCATCTTCTTTTTTTCCCCCCTAACCTTTTATCCTTCCTTCTTTTGGAAATACTGGCAATTACTCATAATCTCCCCTATTCCTCAGGGGCTTTGAGTTTTTCAATTTATTTTGTTTACTTTTCAGATTAACACCATTGCATTATCTGATTGTGTTCTTTTAGCTTTGAGACTATTGAAGCAAGATGGCTTAAACAATGTCACTGAATGTTCTAGATTTGGAAATGTGTTAATGAAGGCACTGTTAATGAAGGAACTGAGTTAACCTAGAAACTGTGCCTTCGTGTGAAAACAAACACAAAATTTAACCTTTGCACATGTTGCCTTAGTTGCAAAGGTTTAAAACAAAGGACATTTATTTCTGAGATTCAAAGAAATTTACTAAATATAAATAAGCAGGTTATCCCTACCTCTGAAAATTCTATTTCAATGTGTAACTCAAACACCTAAGGACACCAAGGTAGAATACCTTGCATATTTAATACCTGACAATACTTTCAAAAGAGTTGATGTTTCTTTTTACATATTTTCCTAACTCAACGGATATATTAAAGCCATAAGTGAAGATTGTCATGCTTTTATTCAGAAATCTGAAAGAAACCTTAATTAAAACAAGGTTTTAGGAAAGGCCATGATATGAAAGATATGGAACAATATGGTTTTAGTTAGAGAGGACTCTAACCTGTAAATCAAAGATGAAAGATTTCACTCAAGTAGAATTATATAACTCTCTTTTGTTATACAGTCAGACCATATTTTCATGCATTTGGTTTTTTTAGGATTACCATTTTAATTTAAAAGACTTTTATTACATATACAAAAATGGCTCAATACTTGGTTTAACATCTTAGAAATTTGAGCTACCCTTTGAAATAGGAAATCTGAAATGGAATGTAACTTAGTATTAGGTAGAAATGACTTTCATTGCATAAGGGTTAGGTCAATCAACTCATAAGAGCAATGAATTTCTTGTAAATTTCATTTTCTTGATATTTTCAGAGAAATTTATCCCAATTATATTTGCTAGTTCTTATTAATGTGTAGTAATTTCTTGAAGAAATTTACTTAAAGAAAACCAAACAGGGAAGCCAAAGGCTTAAAAAAAGAAACCTTTTCCCTTAAAAAAAGAAAACAAACAAACAAAACCACCATTTATATCACATTTTAATTAGAAACATAATTGTGAAGTTTTAAAAGCAACTTTGTAATTATAAATCCCCAGTTATTACCTTTCAGTCCTCCCCAATTTTTTTTCTTTTTAGATGTTGGAATAGAAATTCAAACAGTGTAGCACATTCATACTAATTTACTGATGTTTCTTTCCTCCAACAAGATAGCCACGTACTTCTGTTGAGCCACCAATTTGATAAAGACAACTCACTAGGACATGGCCATGGTCATTGAGATTTTAAATATGACACATTGAGTTAATCACACATCCTTCCAGGTGACACTGTGCCCAGTTGGTTGCAGTTAGAATCATTAGGATACCGGGATAAACTGTGGAGAAGATTAATCACAGCTGAATGCAGTTGTAAGAACAGAGCGCCAGTGCTTTTTGATTATACTATTACAAGATGGACCGTAGCCCTGAGGGACAGAATGGAGCCTTTTGAGAATATCAACCTTTTTGTTTGAAATAAACCAGCAGTTTTTGAACAGGCACTTCACTTGCTCTAGTTTTCTTCACTTACCCATTTAATTTTTATAGTTTTCTTCACTTACACATTTAATTTTTATCATTCACAATGGCTCCCAATGACAGGGTGGTAGAAGAGTGGCACCCTGAGCATTACCAATTATCCTGGTCCATATTTTGAATGATAAATCACATTCTTTCAAGTCTTATGATATCTCATACATAGTAAATAAAAATAATAATTTAGGGAAAATTTACTAGTAAGTAATTCCATGAGTTTAATGAGATTTCATAATAGATACAGAAAGAAAACAAGAAAATTAATTTTCTCAATCATATAGCATAATTTGGAGTGGTATGTTAAACTGATAAATACTTTTATCAAGTAGTGGGCAAACTGAATCTCTATTGAAAACAGGAGTTATCATTTAGTAAATGAGAATATTTAAAATGAAATATTTTTAAATATTTTAACAGATTTACATATCGATAATGGAGACAGAAGTCAGCTTTTGGAGAAAACATATTTATTTTAAAAACAAACTTCTACAATTCGCATTTCCTATTTCCTAGGAACATAATTTTGCCTTTGGTTTGGAATATAACCCTATGTGATACGCTCACGCATCACTGACAACATGGTAGCCTTGGAAAACAGTGCTTCTTCTCCCACAAAGGCTTCAGAAAACACAGGACTAGTGTCTCCTGATAGTTCAGTCCTGTTTTATTTCTGGAGATCAATCAAAAAGCCTTATGGATTTTCTGGGTTTCTTTATAGACTCCATATGAAAGTAAAATAGAAGGATCATGTAGAAAGTCTCTTGGGCGAAAATTCCTCTTTAATAAGCAAATATATGTTTATACACCCAGCATTTATGTTTAGGACAATTTATTTAAATATTTTTTACTATTTATCTTCTGAAAATTTACTCTCAATTTTTTCTCACTGGATATAAGTATTACAATCTAACAGCCCCAGAAGAAACAAAGCAGATTTTCTGTGTTAAAAGAAATTTATTCTGAGCTTGACATAACCATTCTGTCAGAGTCTGACATTGTCATTCCTAGTGGTATCTATCTTTATATACTTTTCCCGCTTTAGGAATGAATTCACTTGCCTGCTGAGAAAATAAGAATTGGGTGGGGAGAAGTAGGGAACAACACATCTGTTAGAACACTTCCATAAAGGGAACATTTTCACCTCCAAAAGAAATGAAAACCAGAAGACCTATCCTAAGAGGCGAAGGCATTTTATTGTTGTCTTCAAAACTGATCTTCTTCATGGTCATGATCACCATCAAATTTCTTGTGTTCCCAAAGGACACAATTATATTTGGTCTTCAGTATTTTGTACTACTTACTCCCTTTTAATAGAAGTATTATTAATTATTTTATCACCTTAACACCATCACTAAAATATATAAGTGCCTATTTACAGTTTCTATTTTGGAGCATATTTATATTGAAAATCATAGACCTGGCCTCCTAACCAGAACAGCTTGCTTTGATCCATCACATGTTGCATGAAGCAGAGCATGATTTTCACATGGCCAGAGGACAACCACTTCAATGAACACAGTAGACACACACAACACCGTAGAACTCAGTTTCCCCATACCAACTGCAGTTCATTTTACCTATGATATTGGTGGCTGGTTTTATATAATGCACTAAGCAACAACTAAGTCAGTTATCAATATGTTGGAAATAGTTAGGTTAAACAAACATTAGACTATTGATCTGGGGCTGCTTGGAGTTGATCCCTGTGACAAAGTATTAGAGTTATAACAATTTTTCAAAGCATCTTAATTCTCAAACTGGAACAGTTAACAAACACACAGTGAATTCACTCTACAGTGCCAATCTTTTTAACCAATACTTTCCTTTCTTCTTTTCTCTGTTCTCCTGCTTTCCTGCCAGAACCAAATTGCCGTGTCTAAACAATCAGAATAATTTCTGAAATCTCTACTTTGTGTTTTCTAAGCAGAAACATTCTTGACAGCTTCTTTTCCAAGACTCCACAGGACATGCTTTCCTTCATGCCATTATATGTAAAAACTAAAGCTAGTCATCTTTATCATTCTTTTTTATCTCTTCCTTTTCCAGAACCACTTAACATTTTTTTTTCAAAATAAGATAAATAAAATTACTGTGTTTGGGTCTGTAGTTTGGGACTTGGCACTTTATTTTATTAATTCAGAATTTGCTTTTTGCTTCAAAGATAGTTTTCTACCATTCTTACTACTATCCAACTATGTTGTGCTGTTATTACATCCAAGTTGTACATACAATTTCCTTGCCCTTTGGAAGATGTCTTTGTGAGACAAACCCACATGCATAAACTTCCACCTGAAGAAAAACATGGCAAAAGAAGCAGTTTTAAATCAGTATATCTTGGAAGTAAAAGAATGCCAGATTCTTCAATGAAGATTGGAGTTCTTTTATTTTCTTGTTTGGGCCTTAGGCAAGTTACAACATCCAATAGAATAAGGAGAGGAAAATGTTTTCTGGGACATTGTGGTCATATCATTTAGCCTTCATTGTGGTGCCCTTTCTTGAAGATGGCATTTTGTAATAATTGATAGAATGATTGCAGCAATATCTGCCTATTGGTCTTATTAACTTAAAATTGAATAGAAATGGAATTTTAAAAAACTCTATAAAGAATTCTTATTCTATAATCTGAGGAGTTGACTGCAGATAAAAATCTCCATCAGCTTTTCCTAAATTGTGAGATTTTCAAACTCTTTCTGGATCGTTGATGTCAGAATCTATCTACAGGACAGCTAGGTTATAGGAAATTGCCTTTTCAGTAGTTGCTGGGGAAAACCAGCATACAGTAAAACATGAGTAGCCATTTTGTAGGTTAGAGATTTGACAGTTTATATCATTAGAAAGCAAATATCCTGATATTTTGAAATCAGGTGGGCAGGTCAGGCAGGAAACCAATATTTATTACTTTTGTGATTAAACACTCTAGACCAGGCTTACTGATCTGTGTGCCAATAATCTGGAGTTTCTGGCTTAGTGTAAAATTAAAGTGTTTTTTCTATTGTGGTCTGATATCTGTCTTTGTAATAAGATCAGTTTGTTGTCCTCTGTATGCCAGTGGTTTTGCCCTTAATTTTTTTTTGGCTAGCATTCACCAAGATCTGACATTCAGAGCTGCTGAGAAAAAATATATGTTGCCAAACTTCTTTTCTTAAAATTGTGTTGCCAGTGGTGTTTTCCCAGATGTGCAAAATAATTATCTAATTAAGGATCAATACCTAATAACAATACTATTGTTGAACATGCTCATGGAATGTTCACCTTCTTTCTGATTCCTTTTTTTTTGTATTTGAAAACACAGTTGTGTGTTCCAAATTATTGATGTTGTTAGTGTCACGATTCTTCTTCTTCAAAAAAAAAATGAAATATGCCCTATTGTCTTGTGTTTTCTACTGAATTAGATTTTCCTCTAGTCCTATGTGAATAAAAGTTATTTGAAATAAAACTGTTCTTATTTTTCTACATCCTATATGACTACCATTAGATTCTGCATACCAGATATTTGAAAAATATATGTTGAATAAATAAAATATTAATTATGACTTATCTTGACATATACTGTTCCACTTTCTAAAAATGAAAAGATTGACTTTGCAAATAAATCTTCCTTATAATGAAATGAGAGCTCACAAAAAAAGAAAAGAAAGAAAATTAAAAGAGTTGTTGGTTTGAATGTAGTTTTGCTGGCCAAGATAAAGAATAATAAGATTTAACATAGATTAAGCACCAACCATGTGCCTGTTACTCTATTAAACACTGACCAGAATTCTACTTCACCACACTTGAACTCTATACCATGTGTGTTAATACTTGCAAATTCCAGTGAGGATACCGTGCATCAAATAGGTTAACTTCCTCATCTATTGCAGACTGTAAGAGACAGGATTTGATCTTCATCTATGTCTGTCTAGCTTTAAAGTCTGTCCTCTTTCCAAATGGCATAAATTATATGTCAAAGATGGCATACTAAAGATATTTTAACCCAAAACTACAATTAACCTTTAGAATAGACTGTATGCTCAATCTCTGCTAACCTTAACATTTTATTGAATTACCATCTTAAATGGGTCTAGTAATTGTGGCTAGGTTTGTACAGTAAGTACAAGTTACAAAACAATTCTTTCTTTCCTGATTTCAACATCTTTTTAAAAATCTAGCCAATAACTCTAAGATGTCTTTGAAGCACATACTCCAAAAACTCCTGAAATCTATTCCAAAACCAATACATAGTTTTGTATTTTAGAACCCCCTGCAATGTTTAACATTCTAAAGCATAATTGTTTCCAATGGACAATGGTTTGGGTTCATTTTAGGAAAAGATAGTAATATTTTGTCTAACAGAAAGTAAACCTGAGATGGAGTGAGTGAGTAGAGTCTGTTTCAATGGTAAACACCTTTGGTTTAATCAGATTTGTCAAATGGCAAATGTTACTTCATGGTTCTTTGTTTATTTTAAGTTTCCATGGTGAAAAGAAAGCAACTTCAACAGCAGAGTATAAGTAGAAAAATAAGAATGAATGTCAAACTGTTCCTTTTAAAAGAGTAGATTATAGTTGAAAATAGAAGTCTAATGAATTTCTATCATTAACTTAACACTTTCATGGTGCTTTAGAAAATTATTGAACTCACAGTCCTTGCAAATATGGAATTACTCCTGGGCTTTCCAATATCAATGGTCTGAGCTCATTCTTACAGTCCTCCAGGTTGACCGTCAATGGATCATTCCTAACACATCTTAATAAGTACTTTGGAAAAGATTTATCTAGTCTTTTAAATGTTATAACAATTGGGAAGCAAGATTCAAGATAAGAGGTGAATAAATTTCCTTTTAATATTTAAAAATTGAAGAAATTAAGAGAATTGCATTCACCTCAGATCAAGTTAAATTTGAAGTTCTTAGTGGATCTAGAAAAGACACTATGAATTCCATGTCAAAAGTTTACATAGTACATTTAAAATATGATATAATTCCCTGTGCATTTTTTCCAGTGTTGATTTGTTTCCAAAACAATAAGATTTAAAAATTAGTATATAATAAATAAAATCAACTTAATGATACAATAAAGTGATTATTTTAATAACAATTTAATTATATACTTATGAAGATTTATTCCTAATTGAATGTAGACTTTAAATCCACATAAAATGAGGTAATTTCCTTTAAGAATGTATTTTAGTGCATTATTTTACTTTTTTTCTCCTTTGCTAAATATATTTTGTTTCAGTTGTTCTACTTATTCTAAAAATAAAAATATTAATAATTATTTAACACTTATCTTTTGCTCTAATTTATATCTCAGCATAATCCTCTGAGAGGAGTAATATAATACATGAAAAAATTGAAACTTTATGTCAGAACAAGGCTCATCTTCTTTTTAAATTCTTTTAAAAATCTTTTAGATGACATAAAAATTATATATATTTATGGGAAATAATGTGATGATTCAATGCATGAATACATTGTATAATATTCAAATCAGAGTAAAGCATATCTACCTTATCATAAATTTATTATTTCTTTATGATGAAAACATTTAAAATCCTTCCCTTTAGCTTCTATGTATTTTGAAATATACAGTACATTATTGTTACCAGTAGTTGCCCTACTATGCAAAAGAACATAAAATATTATTTTTTTCCAACTATAACTTACTATCCATTGACCACCTTTTTACCAAATCTCCCTTTCCCTGCTCTCCTACTATTCTACTTTCAACTTTTGTGGTGTCAACTTTATTCGGTTCTACATACAAATAAGATCATGTGGTATTTATGTTTCTGTGTTTGGTTTATTTCATTTAACATAATGTTTTCCATTTCAGTCCATGTTGTTGCAAATGATAGGGTTTTATCTTTTTTTTTAAAAAAAAAAAAAAAGCTTAACAGCATCCCATTGTGTATAAGTACCACATTTTTTTTATCCATTCATCAGTTCATGGAAACCTAGTTTGTTTACATTTCTTAGTTATTTGTTTTATTTCATTTTATTTTTGGTACTAGGGATTGAACTCAGGGGCACCTGATCACTGAGTCACATCCCCAGCCCTTTTTTGTATTTTATTTAGAGACAGGGTCTCACTGAGTTGCTTATGAGGCTGGCTTTGAATTCTCAATCTTCCTGCCTCAGGCTTTTGAGCCATTGGAATTACAGGTGTGTGCCACCACTGCTGGTTCTTGGTTATTTTGACTAGTGTTGCATTAAACATAAGCATGCAGATGCTTTTTTTTTTTTTTTTTTTTTTTTTTTTTTTTGGTGAGGGAGGGCTGGTACTAGAGATTGAACCCAGATGGGCTTAGACGTCAAGCCACATCCCCAGTCATTGTTAAATTTTATTTTGAGACAGGGTCTCACCAAGTTGCTTAGGGCCTTGCTAATTTGCGAAGGCTCTCTTTGAATTTAGGATTCTCCTGCCTCAGCCTCCTGAGTTGCTGCGATTACTGGCATGCACTACCATGCCAGGCCAGATGTCTCTTTGAGAGATACTGATCTGAGATACTGATTTCATTTCCTTTAGATATAAACCCAGTATTATAATTGCTGGATCATGTGGAAGTTCTAATTTTAATGTTTTGAGAAACTACCATTACTATTTTCCATGATGACTTACATAAGAGTCCATTTTCTTTACTGGTGTCCAAACTAGTATATTCAATGAAAGCAGATAGTGTTGAAACTTAGAAATGCAGAATATTAATTTTGTAGAAATCCCTAAAAATCTCCCTAGAAATTTCTCCCTAAATTCTAGTCACTTGCTTTTCTTTCATTATTTTTAAAATAACAACTAATAACGATTTCTTTCAAGTCCCAATAGTCAAGTTCTGCGATAACCATTTCTAATTCTCTCCATTTGCCCTTTTATACAACATAATTTCTGACCTCTTACTTTTTACAACACTGATCTTAAATAAAGCAGTACTTTCAATTCTTTCATCAGATTCCAAAGCCTGAGAGAATGTAGTACCCTCATCAGACATGAAGTTAGAGGTTTTTTCTGTGCCACTAAAACAATGCTGCCATTTTGAAATTTTAAATTCTCCATTTTAAAATTCTGCTCTTAACCAGATGCATTCTAATAATCACCTACCCTTTTTCTTTCTTTTTTTTTTTGTTTTTTAGTTACATACATGTCCATCTCTTCCACTAAACTAAATTCAACCGAAAAGCCACAGAAGTCAAAATCTCTGCTTTACAATTATTTCCGATTTATAAAGGACTGACAAATGCTATGAAATACTTCCTTCTTGTAACTACACCTTTTAAATTCAATGGGAAGTGAATGGAAAAATATATGGAGCCCCATGTAAGAATCTAACAGAGTTTTACAAGTGTGTGTGTATGTGTGTGTGTGTGTGTGTGTGTGTGTGTGTATAAGATCAACCAAGTCAGGCATTTACTTCTTTAAGAAATAGTGCTTTAAGAATTAGAATTAAAAGCAGCTAAGAAGCCAGTAAGGTGGCACATGCCTGTAATCCCAGTGATTTAGGAGGCTGAGGCAGGAGGATTGTGAGTTCAAAGCCAACCTTAGCAACAGTGAGGTGCTAAGCAACTCAGTGAGACCCTGTCTCTAAATAAAATACAAAACAGGGCTGAGGATGTGACTCAGTGGTCAAGTATCTCTGAATTCAATCCCCAGTACCCAAAAAAGAACAAAAAATGCAACTAAGAACACAACTCTTGCTTACTTACACCATAAAATATTTAAGTTTGGTAAATACATGGTCAGAGTATTTCCAGAGAAGAAAATTCTAGCCTCAGAATCCAGACTTTGGTTTCCAGCCTTATTTCTATAATGCCCTAGTTTGTGACATTTGATAAGTCTTTTATCTTCTTTAGTTTTCCCATTTAATGATAATTATACATTAAATTTCTACTACTTTAGTGATAACTTATATTATTAAAATGCTGCCTACACTTGAAAGTCCAACGTGTTATCATGTCTCTTCCACTCTCCTCTTGCAGATTATGAGAACCTTCAATTTTGTACTGTTGCCCACACATCATTATTGTTTAGTATTCATTTCCCTTGTTTTGTAAGCCTTGATTTTGTTTATGACAGTTATTGTTGTGTACAAATGACTATTAATATATTTTATTTATAATAACAAAAAATAATAAGTCAGTAACTATCAAGATTTTGTCATATTAGGTAATTTATTTGCTTGATAACTTTGCTCACCCCAGTTTTTTTTTACTTTCAGGCTGAGAATAATTAACTTACTCCTATTTTGCCTGTTTGGAATATATTTATTTGTTATACTCATTCTTTAATGATATTATGGATGGTATAGAATTCTGGACTACCAATGATTTTTTTCAACACTATGATAACCTTATCTTATTATCGAATTTATGCCTTGACTTTCATCACCAAGATGTCTTCAAATGCCTAATTGTTGCTCCTTTGAATGTTATCTATGTTTTATTCTTCCTCTCTGAAATATCTATTCAGATATTCTTCATAAGCAGCTGAGATTTTATATTCAACCTGCAAGAGATGTTTCCTAAATCTGAAGATTTAATCATTTCTTCTGGTCTGGAAAATTCTAGTTACTTATGTTTGACAATAGCTCTTACAATCTCCTATTCCTTTCTTTACTAATAATTATTAGACATAACTTTTATTAGACACATAAAAGTCTTCACTGTACCTCTGTTGGTAAATTTGTATTTCATATTTTCCATTGCATTGCCATTTCATGCTGCCATTTCAGCAATTTTCTTTCATTGTCCAGGTCTAATTTCATGCATTTTTATCCTATAAATTTTAACTTTCAAGAATTGCTTCATTCATTTTTAACAGCATACTCATTTTTTCAGTATTCCATTATTCTAGTGTCTTATTATCTTACTTTATCATTTTTATAAATTTTCTACACATTCTTATTTTAATTCTCTTTGATCTAAATACTCAAGTACTTACTTTTATTAATTTACCCTAATTGCTTTTAAATTCTGAACTCATTTTTGGTAATATTTTTATCAATTGAATTCCCTGTTATCTAGATTAAGGGCATATTCCTCTCAGGCAATTTTGCTTTTCCATTGGACAGACATTCCCGCAGTTTTACCACCTACAACCATTTTAATGCTTGTCTTTCTGTTTATGGATTCTCTGACCACATGACTAATGTGAATTAACATCACAAAACTTGGTCTAGACTTAACAGTTCTCAGGAGAAATATTTTTCCCCACCCAGTTTCCAGGAAGAAACAGCCACCTATTTGTTGTGATTCCATTGTTTGCTGGCAGATTTTTCTTGAATCTATCCCAACACTTAGGGGACAGCCTTTCAAGGATCCTGGGTTAATTATGAACATGTGTGACAGGCTTGGTTTCTCAGTTCCAATTCTCTATTTTAAGAAGTTTCAAGTATTCATCTCCTTTTCTGCACTAAAACAAAGATCCTTGGGTTACACAGACTGCCATTCCTCCCAACCTCTTTAAACCAACAATAGCATCAGTGCTCCATCTGCCACTCTCTTTTCCATTGCCTTCTTCCTTTTTGGTGCATGGATATTTTTCTAATTTAAATAAATATAGCTGCACATTTAAAAGAAAATTCTGTCCAGCTGCTCTTGAACTTAATGTCAAGAGTGTTGCAGTTTATAAGATCCTTGACATAGACATTGTTGGAAGTGGTTTTTGGTTCCTTCTATGAAATGAGAGGATTGAATACCTGAACTCTATAGTCCCTTTAGTTCTGATAGTCTGAATTTTTCATATGCATGAAATTGATACTTCAGCTTCTGAAACTACTCAGAATTCCATTACTGAAGAGCACTCCTCCGTCCGGATAATGAGCAGCCTGTGCCATAATAGTTTTTAATAAAACAAATGTGAATGAAGTGTTTTTAGGCTGCTTCAAGACAGAAATCAAAAGGTAAAAACAGATAGACCATGTACAGAGATCTAATTACTCTTCATTATTTGATGTTTACTTCGACCTCTGAAAATTACCTCTAATAATGGAGTGCTGGTAGTCCTTTCTTTCAGTGTATGTGCTTAATCTTACTGTTGGCAGCAAATGAAAAGAGGAAGGAATACTAGTGAGTGCCACTTGTCTGAAACTCAGAAATGAGGATAGGATTACAGGGGCATCATTTTCTTCTCTCTCAAAACATGACAGGAAAACAGATACCAATTACATGTTGGAGGGTGAAAGACATGGGCTAATGCTTGGCAGGACGTACAAAGCTGAGGTTTCATTTCTTTGCTCTCTAGTATATACTGTGGCCGTGTTCAAGTTTAGGCTTCACTTTCTTTTCTAGTGAAAAAGAGATTTAATAAATAGGTTGCATGTACTTATAGCTGCTCAATGACATGTGTCCTCTGTTTTGAGATATCCCTTTTTTGAATCATTTCAATATATTGTGTGTGGATATCTTTCTGACTAAAAAGTACTCATTGAAAGAAAGAGGAACCACTGCTGTGGGACAAAAACATTTTCCCTCAAAAAAGAATGTACAAGCACACAAAAAAGATGTGGGATTTTTATGAATCATATCCTGTAATTTTTCACTTTTTTTTCCAGCTACCTCCTTCTCAGAACAGAATCCAAGAAAACCAAAGAAAACTATTTGTGCTGTGTGCAAAAATTTTGCCAAATTGAATTACATAATTCATCTAACAGATTTGATGAGTTCCTGGATGTAATTTACAAATTTTCATTTGGGGCACTAGGAAATAATGCATTTGTTATATATGAAAAACACAGTGTTTGTTACAAGACCATGATTTGTAATTTCTCAAGAATGTCTCTGTATACATGTAGAGTATATATACATGGGCATAAAACTTGGCTATTCACCATGTACATTTCAGGATATTTGCCTATGAAAAGAATAGCCTGTGGAGTCAAATTCATGAATTGGTAAAAATGAAGCATTTCTATTAATTTATATTAAAATATTAGTTAAATATTTGACCAACTTGGAAAACTCCCAGGTAATTATAATTATACTCCCACTAATGTATCATGTTCAAACTCATTATATCTTATTTCCTACTTCTGAAAATAAACACTCTGAATTATGGAGAGATCACATTGGCATGGTGGTAGAAGACGATGCTCTAAGAATTTGTTCCTAACAGAAATATTAGATAAACAACTATGGACTTAACAAAAT
This sequence comes from Ictidomys tridecemlineatus, assembly GCF_052094955.1. Classification (NCBI taxonomy): domain Eukaryota; kingdom Metazoa; phylum Chordata; class Mammalia; order Rodentia; family Sciuridae; genus Ictidomys; species Ictidomys tridecemlineatus. The sequence continues at coordinate 155,056,200 of NC_135478.1, read as the reverse complement.
AACTTCATAGGAGCTCTATAAACAAGTCAATGACCTATGGGAATCAAACAAATTCCCAATAAAGAAAAAGCCACAATCAAATCGTAGAAAATTCTCTTGTGTTTTTATTCATCCACACTTATTCCACTCCATGTACTGAGGTCAGAAGAAAATGATCTGAGTATGCTCAGTTACTATAACAAAATACCATAAGCTAGATGACTTAAACAACCTTTACTTATCACAAGAGTGGAGCCAGGAAGTTTCAGATTAAGTTGCTAGCGCGGTTTAGTTATGGTGAGTGCCCTCTTCTGGCTTGCAACTGATTACCCTCTTGCTGCACATTTACATGAGGGGAAAGGAAACTCTGATGTTTCTTCCTCTCCTCATAGGGCATTAATTGCACCGTAGGGTCTCCATTCTAATGACCTCATCTAAAAGTAGTTAACTCCCAAATGTCTCATTTTGATAACATCAGATTGGGAATTATATATTAATTTGAAGGTAAACAGACCTTCAAATTAATATGGATTTAGTCCACAATATAGTCCAATTCCTTGATCCCTCACTCAGGTCAGAAAGAGGGAGGAAACTTGTTTCTAAAGTTTTGATCTATCTGTGAGCTGCACAAAGGAATGTTATCACTTTATCTAACTCAGAACCCGGGAAATAAATAGTGGCATAGTTTAAAGGTTGGAAATCATAAAAAGTAGTGGTGGGCATCATGGCATGTGAAAACTATAAGAATACTGTGGACTTGAAAGTACCTGGGAGCAAGAAATTGACTATAGATGGAGAAATCAATAAAATATGTAGACCCCAAGAAACTTGAGTAAGACTCTTTGGAAAATTAAAATATTCAAAGGCAACTAGGACAAAAGAAAAGCATATCCATAAGCTCAAACAGAATCCATGCCCAGAAAAAGACTTGAGAATATTGCTCCCCAAGCTAAACTTACGGTTTCCCAAGCTAAACTCAAGTCTCAGGGTCCTACTAATCAGTAAAGGACATTCATGCTAGTCTTCAAGGACTGGGAGAGGTGGCTATTTTTTCAAACGTCCAATAATCAACGAGAGATCACATAACATACAAAGAAATAGGGAAACATATGAAGAATCAAAATAAATCTCCAGAAACAGCCTGAAGAAACATGTATCATGATTCTTAGACAAAGATTTTAAAACAACTGTCTTAAATATGCTTAAGGCTACTAATGGGAGACACAGATAAAGCACTAAAGGAAATCAATGATGCAATCTTTGAACAAAATGACAATATCCACAAAAGGACAATTTTTAAAAGTAAAAAAAAAATGCTAGCACTGAAAAATATAATAATCAAATTGATAATTTCACTAGAGGGTTGAACAAAAGGCAGAAGAATGGATTAACAAATGTAAAGATAGGTCATTCAAATTATTCAATCAGAAGAACAAAAAGAAAAAAGAATGAAGAAAAGTGAACAGAGCCCAAATGACTTAAGAGACACTGTCAAATGAATTAATATTTGCATTATGTAAATCAGTAGTAAAAGAGGGTGAGAAATACATAGAAAGGCTGTTTAAATGAATAATGGCTGAAATTTTCCAAGTCTGAGGGAAAGGCACAGATACAAATATGAGTTCAAAACCAGCCTCAGCAATGGTGAGGTGCTAAGCAATTCAGTGAGATTCTATCTCTAAATAAAATACAAAATAGGTCTGGGGATGTGGCTCAGTGATTGAGTGCCCCTGAGTTCAATTCCCAGGACCTCCACAAAGTCAACATGCTATACTGACATGGTCACATCAATGTTCATAGCAGCTCAGTTCACAATAACTAAGCTATAGAACCAACCTAGGTGCCCTTCAGTAGATGAATGGATAAAGAAAAAGTGGTACATATACACAATGGAATATTACTCAGCCATACAAATAGAATGAAATTATGGCATTTTCTGGTAAATGGATGGAACTGGAAGCTATCATGCCCTCAGATATGTGAATGCTGACTCTCAATAGGCAGTTGACAGGCAGGGATTGGAGGTTCACTGGATTGGAGAGGAGGGAATTGGGGGGAGGGAAGGGGATGGGAATAGAAAAGATGGTAGAATGAATTGGACATAACTTTCCTATGTTCATATATGAATACATGAGCAGTGTAACTCCACATCATAAGCAACCACAAGAATGGGGAGTTATATTCCATGTATGTATGATAGGTCAAAATACATTCTACTGTCATGTATAACCAAAAAGAAAAAAAATTTTTAAATATTTTAAAAAATCGGCTCCAGGTTTGCGCTATCTATAAGAGACCTATTTTAAATCTAAGAACATAGGGTAAATTGATAAAGAAAGAAAAAGATATTCCATGCAAAAAATTCATACAAATAGAGTTATGTGTCTATACTTAACATCAATCAAAATAGAATTTAAGTAAAAAATTGTGACAAGAGACAAATATGGAAATGACATAATGATAAAATGGTAAATTCAACAGGGAGATATAGTTATCAATATCCAGGTACCCAATACCAGCACTCCTAAATATATAAAAACTTTGAGAGAACTAAGGGAGAAATAGACAGAAAAACAATAATAGTAGGAGACTTTCATATCCCCTCTTAATAATGAGTAGAACAACTAGATGGAAAAGCAACAAAAAACTTGAACTTGAATAATACCATAGACCGATAAGACATATATAGAACACAAACATTTTAAGTGGTATTTTTTTTTCATTCAGAGTCTCTCCCCATACCTCTTCCCCAAAATTCCTTTGTCTTAAATTTTCTAGTCATGTTCCCTCCAATTGCCTGGTCATCCAGCCAAACCAGTGGCCATAGCTAATGAGTCGGTATATAATCCCCTTTAGTAATTTCTCTTTCCGAGAAAAGTGAAAAAACAGGTGCATTGCTTGAAGTTTTGCCCACTGGAAGGATTTTACTTTATCACTGTTTTTCAGGTATGCCCCAAATAGCACTGAAGCTGTTGAGTGGCAACTATATAACATGGCTAAGTCTTCTCTTCTTCTGTTAACCAATTGTATATATGTATCACTATAGCATGATGACTTTAGTTCTTCAACTACTGAGGAGTAATATAGTTGGGTCAGCTGGTGGTTCCAGGTCTAGTCTTTTGAGGAAATTCAATTTTTGTTGTTGTTGTTGTTTTTGGTACTGGGAATTGAACCCAGTGGTGCTTAACCACTGAACCACATCCTCAGACCTTTTTTGAATATGTATTTTATTTAGAGACAGGGTTCTCACTGAGTTGCTTAGGGCCTTGCTAAGTTGCTGAGGCTGGCCTTGAACTCACGATCCTCTGCTTCAGCCTTCTGAGCCGCTGGGATGATAGGTATGTGCCACTGCAGCTGGCTTATTGTTTGTATCCTTGATAACTGCCATTCCGGCTGGTATGAGATGAAATTTCAGTTTAGTTTTGATTTACATTTCCCTAATTCCTAACAATGTTGACCATTTTTTTCATATATATGTTGGCAATTTGCATTTGTTCTTTTGAGAAGTATCTGATTTATTTGCTCATTTATTAATTTTTGGTGTTACGTTTTTTGAGTTCCTTTTATATTCTAAATACCAATCCTCTGTCAGAAGGGTAATTAGTAAAGATTTTCTCCCATTCTGTAGATTCTCTCTTCACATTCCTAATTGTATCCTTTGCTGTTCAGAAGCCTTTTAATTTAATGCCATCCCACTTATTATCTCTTGGCATTATTTCCTGAGCTTTAGGGGTCCCATTGAGAAAGTCATTGCCCGTACCTATATGCTGGCGTGTTGACCTATGTTTTTTTTTTTTCCTAGCAGTTGCATAGTTTCTGTTCTAATTCCTGAATAATTCCTGTTCTAATTCTTTGATCCATTTGGAGTTGATTTTTGTGTAGTGTGATAGATAGGGTCTACTTTCATTCTACATATTCCTGTGTTCCCAGCACCGTTTGTTAAAAAGGCTATCTTTTCTCTGCTGTACATTTTTGGCACCTTTATCAAGGATCTGCTGACCATAGAAGTGTGGGTTTGTCTCTGTACCTTCTATTCTATACTATTGGTCTATATGTCTATTTTTATGCCACTGCCATGTAGCTTTTGTTACTATCATTTGAAGTCAGGTATTGTGATGCTTCCAGCATTGTTCTTTTGGCTTAGGATTGCTTAGGCTATTTTGGGTCTTTTATTCTTCCAAATGATTTTTAGGACTATTGTTTTCTAGTTCTGTGAAGAATGTCAATGGCATTTTGATAGCAATTACAGTGAATCTGTATATTGCTTTTGGTAGTATGGTCATTGTAACAATATTAATTCTGCCTATTCATGAACATGAGATGTCTTTCCATCTTCTGAAGTCTTATTCAATGTTGGGACCTCTGCTGACCACGGAAGTGCAATTGCTGGGGAAAAAGAAATCCCCAGTCTTGTGATTCTGGTTTTGTGATTCTCCACGTACCTGACAGTTAGAGCTTGAGAAATGGCTTCCATATACTTGCCTGAATGGCCCCAAGATATGGCTTCCGCAAACACAAAGAATAACTCCCCAGCAACGGGGCACACATACCTAATGGGGTATTGTTTCTGTAACTAGGGTAACAGGGCTCTGTTTCTGCAACTAGGCTACCCCAATCTGGGGGACTCTCCGATCTCTGATTGGCCCCTGCCTTTGCCCCCACCTCCCTTCTCCTCTCTCTATATAAATCCTCTCCCTCCACAATAAACTGAGTTGCTGCACCATCTCGGCTGACTCAACTCCCGACTCTGTGATTTTTGCCAGGCAGGGTGGCGGGCGGGTGGCGACACTCACCCTCTCACTCAGTCCGGAGACACTCACTAGCTGGTCTAGTGATTCTCCTCAACCTCTGTCAGAAGGGCGGTTCCGACAATTCAATTTCTTTTATTCAGTGTTCTATAGTTTGAATTTTAGAGGTCTTTCACCTCCTTGGTTAGATTTGGCTGTTCTAAATAAATTTTTTTTTCCTGTTGGCTTTCTCAGCAGATCATTGTTGTTATATAAGAAAGCTATTAATTTTTGTATGCTAATTTTGTGACCTGCTATTTTTCCAGATTTGTTTATTAGCTCCAGCTATCTTTGGGCACAGTTTGTTTGGATCTTCTAAATATAGGATCATATTACATTCAAACAGTGATAATTTGACTCCTTCTTTTTAAATTTTTATCCCTTTTGCTTCCTTCTCTTGCCTAATTTCTCCAGCTAGAATGTCTAGTACTGTATTAAACAGGAGTGGTGAGAATGGACATTCTTGTATTTTAAAGGAAATGCTTTAATTTTTTTTCCATTTACTATGAGGTTTGCTTTGGGTTTTTCATATATAGCCTTTATGATGATGAGGTAGGTTCCTTCTATTCCTAGTTTCTTCAGTGTTTTTTTTTTTTCATGAATGGGTACTAAATTTTGCAGAAGGCTCTCTCTGCATCTATTAAGATGACTAAGTAATTTTGTCTTTAATTCTAGTTACGTGGTAAATTACATTTATTGGTTTGCCTATGTTAAATCATCCTTGCATCCCTGGGAAAAATCAACCTGGGTGTGTTATACAATATTCTTTCTATGTTGTTGAACACAATTTGCTAATATTTTATTAAGAATTTTTGCAACTAAGTTCATCAGGAATATTTGTAGCTTTCTTTCCTTGATGTGTTCTTATTTGGTTTTGGTATGAGTGTGACACTGGCTTTATATAATGAATTTGGAAGTATTCCATCCCTTTCTATTTCACGGAATAATTTGAGGAATATTGGCATTAATTCTTCTTTAAAGGTCTGTTAGAATTCAACTGAGATTCCATCTGGTCCTGGGTTTTTCTTTGTTGGGAGGTGTTTTATTACTTCTTCTATCTCATTACAAGATATTGGTCTGTTTATATCTTCTATGACTTTCTGACTCAATTTTGGCAAATCAAATATGTCTAAATATGTATATGTGTCTTCTAGGTTGTTCAGTTTGTTGAAATATACACTTTTGAAATAATCCAGAATGATCTGCTGGATTTCTACGATGTCTGTGGTGATTTCTCCTTTTCATCTCTGATTTTATTAACTTGGGTCTTCTTGCTTTTTCTTTTGATTAGTGTGGATAAGGATGTATCAATTTGGTTATCCTTTCCAAGAATCTATCCTTTGTTTCACTGATTCTTTATGTTGTTTTTTATCCTTGATTTCATTGATATTGACTCTGATTTTACTTCCTTCCTTCTATTGGTTTTGGAATTTGTTTTTTCAAGGGCTTTGACTTGCATTATTAGGTTGTTTATTTGGGATCTGATTTTCTTATATAGGCACTCATAGCTATAAACTTTACTCTTAGAATTGCCTTTATAGTGTCCCAGAGGTTGTAATATGTTGTATCACTATTGTTGTTAGAGTCTAAGAATTTGTTAATTTTTCCATTGATTTCTTCTATCACCCATTCATCATTCAAAAGTGTATCATTAAATCTCATTTGTATATGTAGTTTCTGTAGATTTTTTTTCAGGTTGATTTTTTATTTTATTCTATCATAATCTGATAAAATTCAAGGGATTATATTTTTTTTGTATTTGCTAAGAGTCAATTTATGGTCTATTCATTTAAGTGTTGGCTTCACTCTTCTAATGTAAATTTAATGTCATAATGTAAAATGCTGGCCTAAGAGTTCAGATAGTGATAATGCACATATTTTATTTAAAATATTCATAAAATACTCTGAATGTAATTGCTTATTACTCCTTCATTTTACATAAAATATGTACAAATATTATAAGGACTTTCATCAATGAACTTGAACACAAATAAAGCAAAAATCTTTAATGAAGTGGTTGATAGAGCAGGTAGGAAGAGATCAGGATTAAAAAGATCTGAATTCTTTTTTCAGTGTAAATATCACCATAGTTTACATAATTTTCTTCTACCCCACTATTTCTCTGGATGCAATTTCCCAATGATGAGCAACTCTGAGAATCTACTGAGCAAGTAAATAAACTCTTACTTAAGACTTTGCCAAATCAGTTCCTAAACCAGACCATCAAGACAGACATATATTTAACACAAGGAAAGTTGTTAACATTATAATGAACAACACAAAACCCTTAGAAAAGACCATGCATTATGCCGTAGTCCGGCTGCAGCAAAATAACCAGGGGGTGACGAGCAACTTGTGTAGATTGATACAGCAGGAGTAGGAGCCCTTTATTGTAGGACAACAGAGGTATTTATACATTCCACACAGCTTATCCTAATTAACATAAAGTAGATACAGCAGTCAACCAATAAGAAATCTCCACACTTAGTGGCTCACTGGCACCACCTCACAAACCACTCCCTCTGGCATTTTGCCAGGCGCCATCCTGACTTGTTTACAGACTCTAACAGCATTAGATGAAAATTTATCTACCCACAGTGTAGTATGAACAAGCAGAATTTACAAACTAGCCATATTTGTGAACACTTGAAGGAAAACCACCAAGAGAGAGAAAATGCTTCAGAAAAGACAGCTGAAAGAGCAAAGAACAAACTTCTACTTTATATTCAAACTGTGGAAACTTCAAAAGGGTTAGCTATGTATGACTCTTTGCTACAATTAATTTTTCTTCTAGTAGAAAATGGATCTCTGTCTTTGCAATTAATCTGTACCAAGTCAAGAATTTTTAGTAGAAAAATAAGTTCTTACAGCCATCTATTAACACAGAAATGAAAAAATCTATGGATTATTGACTGATTTATTCAAAGCTAATTACAGTCAAAAGTAGCAATCTAGTTTTCCAAGAGTCTAAGTTGTGAAGCCTGTGCAGATTAATATATGACAGAAAAAACACTACTCTGCATTAGTTGGGCTTTGTCTGCAAAGAACTTCTGTTTGCAGTTGCCACAGTGGGGTTTTCCTGCCATTAGAAGGAAGTACTGTCTGGAATGTTAACTTGATAACTTTGATTGTGGTGAGCCAAGTCATACCGAGGTGGGTAGTCTAGCTGGGCTTCTGCACTGGAAGACAACTATAGAAGCTACTGAAATATCACTGGAAAATGGTCCCAGAAAACTCAAGTTTCCACAGGGGACTTCTTATATAACTGGCAAAAGGTCAATTGGCCCTGATTTCCCTGAAACAGCACCCTAGAGAAGAAATCAAGCACACTCATCATTTACTCTTGCCTGACTTTATTGAAAATTTTCTCACAGACATTTGTAGGTTATATGGTACAACTTTCAGTCTCAGGCAGCATGGGGCATATTATCAGATCAGGTGATTTATCTTTCTATCTAAAAATGACAACCTTTTATCTGGTCTCCAGGAACTTATTTCATTAAGATAATCAAAAAAGAAAATTAAAAACAAATATCAGGAAATTCTTTGCCTATATGAAAATCAGTGGTTAGGAAGAGGAAGATGGTGGGAAAGAAAATTTAAACATTATGTTTACCTTTAACTGAGTAAGAGTGGCTGATGCTAAGTAATAATGAACAATGGAAAATTTGTGAAACAAAAGCAATGTCAATAATTTGAAATGTTACGTTGTATCCTATTCAAGTAGTATAGTCCTAATTATAATACAAGAAAACTGGTTTATTTTAGTGCCCTTAAAATGTGTTCAAATATTAACTAAAACAAAAGAATGTTAAATTAAGTAAATTAAATCAAATCTTTAAAAACATCTTTATAAAACATCTTTACTAGATATATACAGTATTAATGCAATACTAATATTAGTATACTATCTGGAACTAATTCAAACTTTACCAGGAAACAGATAAATAATGAAATCCCTCTTAAATAATCGACTTTCCTATTTTCTTAGGAATTTTGGAGGTGGGATCTCAAATTTTGGCCACCAGCCAATCACATATCCTTCTGCCATTTCAAAACTGGTTTCCAAAGCATCTAATACATGGCTAATTTATACTTAAGTTACGGCAGATAAATAAGAAGAAAAAAATTATAAAACTGCATGTGTGGAAAATAAGAAAAAAATAAGTTATACATTATGAATATTTCAATAAGAATTTAATAAATGAAATACTACTCAGTAGGGATTGTTTATAAGCTCTTGTTGGAAGCAAATGGTGGAAAGAGATGGTCTCCATAGGATCACCATAAATATCTTTGTGTTACTTAAAGAGAAAGACCACATGCCCATATAAGAAGCGTTCCCAGCTTGCTCCCATTGGGCTCTCAAATTAATCAGGTGTTAGCATAAGAGATAGATATTCAAGGCATTGGTTATTAGCACTTATCAGAAAAAAAAATGTCAGTGTTCCAACACAATGGTGGAATGTGGAGGAGAGATAACATTTCACTGAGAAGGCTTTGAGTGTAGATGTTGGTTGGTGACTTGGGGTTCTATGTGGGGAAAGCAATGACTGCTGGACATGAAAGGAATTAAAAGATCAACCATTGACTATATTTATCCCAAATATCAACACTTTTTATCCCAAAAGGATATGCAAACTGTAGGTTTAGAGGGGCCAAGTTTGCAAAGGGATGATGTCACGGAAGGTGAAAGTGGTAATAACTTATCTTGACATGGTATGTGCTAATAAAACTATACCAAAGAACCACATTCTGAACTGTGATGGTTCATTCGGAGTGAAAGAAACAAACTGCAACATTTTTAGATTAGAAATACAGAAATTACATAAGAATTGTTGAAACCAAGAAGAAGAACATATTTTATATAAAGATATCTTTTTGGTTCAGTAATGAGCACAGGAGAGCCCTGTCATACTAGTTTTATGTCTTTTCTCACGTGTAATAATTAGATTTTTCAAGTTTTGAAGAAAGTTCCAGCAAGCTGTTATATACCCTTGGAATGCTCTGGAATTTCAGATGTTCTCTTTCTTTCTTTCTTTCTTTCTTTCTTTCTTTCTTTCTTTCTTTTTTTTTGGTACCAAGGATTGAACTTAGGAGCACTTAACCATTGAGCCATATCCTCAGCCCTTTTTTATATTTTATTTGGAGACAGGGTCTCATTGAGTTGCTTAGGGCCTTACTAAATTGCTGAGTCTGTCTTTGAACTCATGATCCTTCTGCCTCAGTCTCCCAAACTGCTGGGATTTCAGGTGTGAGCCACTGCTCCAGGCTGTTTTCCTTTTTAGTCCCTTGGAAAATATATAGAAAAATGAAAAGATTTTACATGTTACCTTCAAAGAGAGAAGTCAATTAACTTAGCACTTTACAGTACTAGCTTTAAAAAACAAAATGGCCAAAAATAAACTTACTCTCCACAAACTTTGCACAGTATCTTAAATGTAATGAGTTCTCAATAAAGTTTGTTGCATAATAATAACCTCTTGGTGTGTTAAGCTCCCCTATTAATGATCCTTAGATGACATTTAGTAAAATCCCTACAGCAAGGAACATTCAGTTGGAAGGGTTATTTTATCACATTTGACAAACTTTTTGTTTTTTTTGTTTTGTTTTTTTTTTTTTTGCAGTGCTGGGAATTAAACCCAGGGCCTCATGTATGCTAGGCAAGTGCTCACCTCTGAGTTACATCCCCAGCCCTGTTATACTTTGAAAAAGAGACTAAGAAAAACATAGTGTTATAAGAATTGTTATATCATCCCAAGTCACTCTGTTCAAATAACTATAAGACTCTGAATCCATATGCTTCAAATGCAATGCCTTTTGCTCTTTGAACAATTTTCTTTTTATCTTACATCTGTGAAAAGTTTACATGACTTGCTTTTCTGATTGGATGAAAGGTACTACTTTGTCCATATATGAATACACAAAGAGTAAAACTCTTCATCGTGTTCAACCGCAAGAATGGAATACTAAGTAGAATAAGTTATACTTCATGTACATATAATATGTCAAAAAACACTCTACTGTCATGTATATTTTTAAAAAACAAATAAAAAAAGAAATGAAGCCTAGTTGGACTTGTTTTAATGGGTCAAGTTAAATCTACTCAATGTTTAATATGGCTGCTTTAAAACTATCATTTAAAAATGGACGTTGTCTTTATAGACAGAATCTGATTGACATAGATTGATTTATTTTTAGGAGCTTGCTTTTACATTGAACTTTAAAATGTAGTTACTATGCAGTTGACTTGTTAAGGTATCCAAGAAGAAATCACTTCCCTCTAGTCTTCCAAAAATTCCCAAAATTGTACTAATTCCCATGAAGTCCCCAATTTGTTGAGAAGTATTCCCTGGAACTTAAGTTAGCAATTTCATGAAAGGTGAGCAGTATATATCATATATATAATTTTATATATAATATATTAAAATTGTATATATAATATTATACATAATTATTTATATATAATTTTTTAAATTTAAGTACTTCCTTAACTGAGACCACAATTTCTGAAGAGGACATAGTATACTTTCTCCTCATTTCTCTCACCTTACAAACTGCTTATTGAGTGAGCTGAGATGATTTGATTCATCCAATCAGCCTTGAACATAGGAATAGTAATAACAATCAACAATCCCAATAGCAAACATTTATGGGGCATTTAGAAGATGCCAGCTTCTGTGCTAAGCTCCTAAAGCTTTTAATCTTTACAATCACACTATGGCATATGTCCCTAAAATAAATTATAATGTTCCTTTTTTTAAAAATGAGAACACTGAGCCTTAGTTAACATGCCTCAAAGAGTCCCATAGCTAGCATATGCCAGAACTGAGAATCGAAGCCAACATCCTGAATATTATACTTCATTTATATTGTGGGACTAAAGTTTCCTTACAAATCAAGTTATTAATAAATCTGGATATCATTTATAACCCTCATACCTAAAAGTTAGGCAGCAAAGGAAGGTGGAGATCAAAGTATGTTCTTCGCCAACCATGGCTATAATTTATACTTTGGCTTTATGGACTGTTTTTTAACATTATTTAATTTGAAGAGAAATGAGGTAGAATTATGGGTGTGGAAGCATCTGTCCATTACCTCCAAACACCCAATGACCTTTCCCTACTGATTGAGATTGTTCATGAGTTGCCTGCCATCCCTTGATCTCAGAGTCCTTTTTGGTTCTTGCCCTAGGCCAATGGAGGTAAATCTCCATTGGTCTGAACCATTGTAATTATCTTATTCTTTTCGGTCAGTTATTGGTTTAGAACTGGTCATGTGGCTTAAGCTATAAGAAGATAAGATAAAGGAAGTTGGCTGTACTGGGCTTCTAGAAAGGCTTTTCCTTTTCCCATAAAAAAAAATAAATATAGCATCATAGATCTTTGGTACTTTTCCTTTCTTCTTGTTGGGAATATGGACTTAATTGCTTCCTGTTATGTCAGTCATGATGGAACCAAGAAATGACCAGCATAAGAATGGAAGTCAACATGTTAAGCATGGCAACGCACAAGGGATGCAGAAGGAGCCTGGATCCCTAACACTATTGAGCATCGGCATCAGCTCCAGGCAACTTACCTTGGCATTCATGTTTATAAGGGTGAGGGATGGTGCTTAGTTGTTTTAGCTATGGTGTGTATGTTATCACTTCTCTTCAGCAGAACATACTGCTAATTGATAAAAGTCTCAAAACATGACCCACAATGAGTACAATCACTACACAAGCTTTCGTTAAAATATTTATCACACCAAAAATTATGAATACCAAACCACCTTTACTAAGCCCACCACTGGATCCCACCGAGATCTTTGTCATTTACTCTGAGGCTTGAGCTAAACCCAATGCCTTTGTAGTCAGAGGAGAGGAAGTAAAAAGCAGTGACTTCTAACTACACAAAAGTATCTGTTGAAATCATGAAATATCTTGTGGACTTGGAGACAGCAGATGGATTTAAGATCTTATGATACAATTTAGAGAAATAAATAACTAGAATTTTGAAATGAAAATGAAATGAAGCCATGCTAATATTGGCAGAAAAGACTGTGAGTAATCAGAAAAAGAATTTGGAGTGGTTGAATTATGTAAGCATGAGACTTACTGAAGTGAGGTCCCGTACTGATTACACATTGTTATTGCTAGATTTATGAGAAAATTCCCCAATTCATCACAAACTATTTTCTAATTATTTATAATGTATGATATGATTTGTATTGATCCCACCATACTCCAGGATTGACTTTATTAATCTAATATTTCCCCACTGTGGTGGTAGTAAACCAAGGAAATAGCAAATGGGGTGGGGTTGGGGTTCTCTATGTTTGAAAAAGTTAAGAAAGTTAAACAATTTTGAAATATATTAAAGATGACTAAAAGGCCTCTGACATTTCATCTAATTCCATAGTTCCTGGAAATAAGAATATTTGTGCATGTGTGAAGATTTGTCTTTTCTATGTTTTTTTTTGGTTTTGCTTTTTTGTTGTTGTTGTTGTTGTTTATTTTTTTAGTACCAGGGATTGAACCCAGTGGTGCTTAACCACAGAGTCAAATCCCTAGCCCTTTTTAATTCTTTTTTTTTTTTTTTTGAGACAGAATCTTACTAAGTTTCTGAAAATGGCTTTGAATTTGCAATCCTCTTGCCTCAGCCTCCCAGGCTGCTGGGATTTATAGGTGTGTAACACTGTGTCTTGCCAAGATCTGTCTTTTTAAAAGAGATTAATTTCATTTCATTTGAAATATTTTTGTGTAAAACTTTTGGCTTATATAAATACATCCCACAATAAAAATGTTAATACAATGCTTAAATGTACAAAATGTTGCTGATTTTCTGATCTTGAATAAGACACTAGTTTATGAACACAAGCAAGATGAGAGCATCAAAAGTGATTTCTTTGTCATCTGTAGCTAGAGAAATATAACTATTTGAGTATAACTAATGTACCCTAAAACCTCATATTATATATGAAAAAGACTTTATGCTTTCATTAATAAGTATATAAGGAATCAATAGGAAATATTTAAAAGCACACAGCAAAAACACATCACTTCTATGACTATATAAGCTATTTCAATGACATCTGATCAAGAAACTATTATATAAATATATTTTTTCTTTCGTGTTTTATAAAATATGTGTGCATTTTGCCATCTCTACATTTTTTTGTATTTTCTTTTCCATCCTTGTTACTTTATTTTTTTATTAGTTGTTCATGACAAAACAATTATCTTGACATATCATACATTTGATTCAAATGGGGTATGAATTCTCATTTTTCCACAAGTACGAGTTGCAGGATCACATTGGTTATATGGCCACATATATACATACAGCAATACTAATGTCTATTTTATTCTGCTGCCCTTCCTATCCCCCCTCCCCTCCCCTCCCATCACCTCTCTCTACCCAATCTACTGTGACACATTTCTCTCTCTTTTTTTCCATCTCTACATTTTTAGATATTTTTTAATCAAGTTAACATACCAGAGTCATTTAAAAGCCAAATTACCTGTTGAGAATGCTGAGTGTCCAAAGTCTATTAAATAGAAGTGGTACTATATAGGCAAACTGAAAGTGAGTACATTGGGCAGTAATTAGACACGTAATTTTAGAGAATGAATTGTTGAAATGGAACATGTGATTTTTATATTTGAGTATATACACATACACATGGGCATGCACATTTTCCTTTTCATATCTACTAAGTGAAATTGTCTTCAGTTAACATTACATCCAGTCCCATCATTGCTTCTGGAGACTTCCACAATGAAGAAATGTAAATATATACCTATGAGAAGTAACTGACTTTATTTCAACTCTAATATTCTTTATAATTTTAGAATAGTCAAAGTCATGATAGTTTTCTGCTTTCCAACAGTTGGAAATAAATACTCTTAAAGGAAAAGCATATATATACATATATATATGTAAAATATAGTTGCTTAAAGATTAACTTCTCTGTGCATTACCGCTTTATTTACTAGGTATGTTATCCTATTTGCAGAATAACTATTTAAGATAAATTTTAATTACATAGACTGTCTAGAATTTTGGCAAAAATGGAAAATATCTAAATCAATTTTTATTAATGATATCTCCTTTATGAAGCCATCTCAAATACTTCTCAGGTGTTTTAATATTCCTTTAATTAATGAACATTGCTTACAAAAAAAGTTTTGTCATTCAGAGAAAATAATTTCAAATTTGAAGTCACTAACCACATTTTGCCATTTATTCTAGTATTAGTTGATTAAAACAAGTAGAAGTTATGGATGAAATAATACCTAGAGTTACTTCTGCCTCTCAGTAAGATAAAACACCTATCTTTTCTTTAATTCATTTGATCAACACACATTTATTAAATTCCTACTACATGCCTGATACTGTGTCTTCAGTGAAATAAACTAAAACTCTTGCCATAGTAAAACTTATACCCTAGCCTGCAGAAATAGGTAATCAGTAATGAAAGCCATAAACACGTTAAACAATAAGTTATATGATGGTGTTTCTGTAAGAAGAAGAAAAAGTAGAATCGGACTAGGGGAATCTGGAGACAGAGTATGAACATCACCATTTTAAATGAACGATCAGGTGGACATTACTTCTTGCGGCATAGATACTCCCACTGTGGTCAATTTCAAGCTACCAAAGGTTTGAAAAATGGTTTGTGAAGTTCCTGAATATTTAGTAACTGTCTGTCATTAGTAAAAGCATGCTCCAGCACAAACCTTGGGCAAAGACTTAAAGAAAGTCTGAGGAAAGAGCTGTCCAGAGGGAGCTGTGAGAGCAAAGGTAGTCCCAGGGAGGGTGCTGAGGAACCTCTGGACCCTCAACCTGTTGGAGCACAGGGAAAGATGTGAGGAAGAAAAAGGCAAGTGACCTGATGCTGGAGGCCTTGGAGATCTTTGCAAGAGTGAAAAGGGGATCCATTGCATGGTGCTGATCAGAAGAGTGATACAATGTGACTTATATCTTCAAAGGATCAGTTAGGCTGCTTTGCTAGGAACAGATTTTAGAAGAACTAACAGTAAAGGCAGAGAGATCTGTTTGGAAGCTAAGCCACTGATGCAGATCATTTTGGCTCAGATCAGGAAGGCAGTAGGTAAGGAACAAGTTACATGAAGATCTTTGAAGGCAGAACCAAGCAACTTTACTGAGGGATTGGGTGCATTGTAAGAGGGAAAGAATCAAGGATGGTGCTGAAGTGTGGGTGTTATAAAGACAGAGTTAGATGCTTTTGAATTAAATGGAGAAGACTGTGGGTGGGTCAGTCTTCAGAAGAGCAAGAAATTCAGATTTTAACATCTAGTATTTGTGATGTCTAGCAGACATATAAGCAGAGATATCAGGAGACAGCTTGAAACATAAATTTCTACTTTGGGAGGGCGATCTGAATTAAGTACCTACAACTTGGAGCCACAAAATCTGGATGCTATTTAAAGCTAGACCATTGGAGGAAAACACCAAGGGGAGACAGTAAAGACAGGAGAGAACCAAGAACTGACTTATGGAGTATTTCAACATCAACAGGCTGAAGAGAAGAACAGGGATCAAAAAGGGAAATTGGAAAAGAGTGAGAAAGTGGGAGAAAAGCCAAGAGATTATGGAGTTTTAGAAGCCATGTGAAGAAAGTATATCAAATATGGATTTGATACCTCTTCTAATTGAAGTGCATTTTCTTTTCCAGAATGATTGCTTCTTATCCTAAATAGGTGGCATCTGGGATGGATATATATATATATTTATCATTCTAGTGAACTGATGTTTTCTACGTTTTGGTAATAATGTCCCTTATATAACAATGATTAAATGAACTACACTTACTTTGATTATTTTAATTCAGTTGGAACTCAGCTGAAAGGGAATCTGATAACTTTTATTAGTGATTCCACTATCAAATCATATTTCAATTGTAAGTTTTTAGATACACAAAATTGTATCTACATCATACACTCAGCATTGCATGATCTGCTTTCATTTACATAGCTATTTAGATATTTATGTTTAATAGCCATAGTCTTCCCATCTTAAACTCATCACCCCAAACAAAAGTTAGGAAATTAAAAATTTCTTAATCTAACCATATTATTTGCTTTCTATCCCATTCTTCTGACTTTCTATACATAAAACAACCTTTCTCCCTCCTGAGTTTTATGTTTATCATCTCTCCCTTGTTTTACTTTTAAAAATAAATAAATTTAGTGCATCCATATGTACTCCTTAAGAAGTATGTTTTACTTTATTTTAGCTTTTCAAAATTTTATTAGACAAAATGTTTATTATTCTGTAACTTTCATACATTACTAACATCATACAGATTATATTATGTGTGAAAAGTTTATTCATTTTGACTGTTGTATAATACTTCATTCTGTGAATATATTACACTCATCTATTTTCCAGTTGATAGAACTTTGACTTCTCTCTCTCTCTCTCTCTCTCTCTCTCTCTCTCTCTCTCTCTCTCTCTCTCTCTCCCTCGCTCTCCCTCTTTATCCCTCTTTCTCTCTCTCTCATTCATTGTAATGAATTGGCCTATGCAATTATGAAAATTGACAAGTCCAAATTATGAAAAGTTCTTAATCATTCTCTCTTCAAATATTGCTTTTTTCTTTTTTTCATTCATTTTCTTCTGGGACTATGTTTAGGATTTTTCACATTTTCCTCCATGTCTCTAATATTTTCTTTCATATTTCCCATTTAGATATTTTTGTACTACACTGATCTTTCAGTTTACTGCCTTTCTACTCTGCCCTGGATTATAGATTTCTAAGCCCATCTTGAGGTTTGACTTTCAATTATCCTATTATTTTTGAATTTTAAATGTCCTATTTAAAATATCTAAGTTGTTTTTTTAGTATTTTCTTTTCCTTTTGTTAAATTTATATATGTATATACAAATATATAAATAGATGTAAACATATTCTTGTCTTGCTTTGTATTTTCATGTGAGCTTCTACTCCTGAGAATTTTATCTGTCTAAATACTTCAAGACATGGATACAGGTTCTTCCTGAAAGGACATTGTTATGGTTAGGATCTGTAATGTCCCCAAAACTCATGTGTTGGAAGCATGAACTCTAAAACAGCAAGGTTCAAAGGTGGGGCTTTTAGACAGTGGTTAGGGCTCTGGCTTCTTCATCAATGGGTTAATCTACTGATAGTTGAAGAGACCACTGGGAGGTAGGACCTTGTTGGTGGAATTTGGTCCCTGGGAGCCCTGGAAAGGTTTATCACCCCTAGCTCCTCAGTGTTTCTTTTTCTACTTCCTGGTGATCATGAGTTGAGCAGCTTTCTTAACCATGACTTTCTACCATGATGTTTTGCCTCACCTCAGGCCCAGAGCATAGGAGTTGGCTGATCATGAAATGAAACTCTGACACTACGATCCCCAAACAAACTGTTCCTCCTCTATGTTGTTCTTATAAAGTATTTTGGTCATAGTGATAAAAAGCTGACTAATACGGGCATATGTTTGATTTTGACAGGCAAATGGGGCAGTATAACGCAGAAAGAATTAAAACCAACTAAACAGATTTTGTCTATTTACAGATTTTTAAATCATTGAAGTATAAATTCAATTTGCACACTTACGTAAGACGTATTTATTTTTTTAGCTCTCAGAGGAAAAAAAATTGCCTTTTATCATGCAGTAGAAATAACCCACTTTCATTATAACCCTTTAGGCATTGGGATTAGATTTAATTACAAATCAACCTGACATATAGTAAGGTGCAGCTCTTTGGGATTCTAGCCTTATTTATATGTTCTTGTTTTAGAATCTGTCCAAACATGGGCTCTAGACCATTATCAAGTTCGTCAGAATTAGGTAAATGCCTGTAAGGTAAAGCCAGATGTAGGATTGTACTTATTGTTTGAGTTCCTATTTTATGAGTTTTTTTACTTTTCATTGTTCATTATGGTCTTATCAGCTCATTGATACCCTAAATTTTTTTTAAATTTCATTTTCAGCCAGCATTTTCTACTGTATCCAGCAAGAGGGAAAACTTGGCTATCTAAACCACTAGACCACTAGAAAGAAGTGTCACCAATTGTTAATCATCTGGGACATATACAAAAATTAATGGGAGTCACCCTTTGTAAGTGACATTCAGGAGGGTTGATTTTATAAAACAAGCAATGTCCCTTCAATTCCTTTCTCCAGTGTATAGAAGTTTTTCCTTATAAAAGTCTTTTGCCTCTTTGGTTAGTTTTATTCTCAAGCTTTTTTTTCTACGTTATTGTGAATGGGAGAGTTTTCCTGACATCTTTCTCAGAAGATGCAATATTATAGGAAAGTCATTGATTTATTTATATTGATCTTGCTGAGTGTATTTACCAGCTCTATAAGTCTTCTGGTGGAGGTTTTGGGGTTTCTAGATCTAAGGTAATGTCATCAATAGAGATAATTTTACTTCTACCTTTTCTATTTGTATCCCTTTAATTTCCTTTTCTTGACTAATTGCCCTGACTAGAGTTTCAAGAACTACGTTGACTAAGACTTACATGTGGTGAGAGTAGATTTCCTTGTCTTGAGCCTCATTTTCAAGGACATGCTTTCAGTTTTTCTCTATTCAATGTAATGGTGGCCTTGGGTTTACCATATATAGCCTTTGCAATGTTAAAGTAGGTTTCTTCTATCCCTAGTTTCTCCAGCATTTTTATATGAATGGATGCCAGATTTATTTCAATGTTTTTAGACTGTTTTAAATATATTTGGAGGAATAAAAGACCCATAATAGTAAAATAATTCTTGAGCAAGAAGGTTGAAGCTGGAGGCATCAATATACCACATTCCAAATTATACCACAGAGCTATAGTAACAAAAACAGCATGATATTGGCATCAAAACTGACATGAAGATAAATGAAATAGGGTAGAGACAAACATACATAGATATAGTTATCTAATACCTAACAAAGGTACCAAAAGCAGACATTAGGGAAAAGATAGCCTTTTAAACAAATGGTGCTGATAAAACTGGATATTCAGACATAGAAAAATGGAACTAGATCCTGTCTCTCACCTGCACAAAACTCAACTCAAAAGTAAATCTGAGACTTAGGAATTAGACCAGAAACTTTGTAACTACTAGTCGAAAACATAAGCTCAACACTCCAACATATTGATGTAGATGCTGACTTCCTTAACAAGACCCTAAAAGCAGAAATACAACCAAGAATCAATAAGTTGGATGGCATCAAATTAAAAAGCTCCTGCACAGCAAAGGAAACAATTAAATGTGAGAAGACAGAGCCTACAGAATGGGAGATCTTTGCCACCTATTCCTCAGACAGGGGATTAATATCTGGAATATATAAAGAAC
Organism: Ictidomys tridecemlineatus; assembly: GCF_052094955.1. Lineage (NCBI taxonomy): Eukaryota > Metazoa > Chordata > Mammalia > Rodentia > Sciuridae > Ictidomys > Ictidomys tridecemlineatus. Next base: position 155,036,115 of record NC_135478.1, on the reverse strand, counting down.
TTTAAAAACCGAACATAAAAAAACAACATAATTATTAAATGGGGAAAAGTACTAAACAGATACTTTTCAAAAGAAGAAATGTAAATGTCTGGCAAATATGTGAAAAAATGTTCAACATCTCTATCAATCAGAGAAATGTAAATTAAAACTATATTGAGATTTCCTCTCACTCTAGTTAGAATGGCAATCATTAAAATACACATAATTGTAAATGCTGCTGAGAATGTGCATGAAAAGGTACACTCATGCATTGTTAGTGGCACTGCAAGTTAGTACAGCCACGCTGGAAAGAAGTATGGAGATTCATCAAAATATTAGGAACAGAACCACCATGTAACCCAGCTATCCCATTGCTTTCTCTTTATCCCAAAGAACTAAAATCAGCAAACTATAGTGATGTAGGCTTATCAATGTTTTTAGCAGCACAATTGACAATAGCCAAGTTATTGAACCAGCCCAGGTGCTGTCAACAAATGAATGGATAAAATTTGATGTATATATGTGTATATATTATGTAAAAAAAAAAAATATATATATATATATATACACACACACACATATATATAAAACTCCATTTATATATAAATGGAGTTTTATTCAGTCATAAAGAAGAAAGAAATTATGACATTTGGTGGTAGATGATAGAAATGGAGAACAGCATGCTAAGTGAAATGAGCCATATTCAGAAAGTCAAAGATTAAGTGTTTTTCTCACATATGCAGAAGACAAACCAAAATAAGGACAAAAATACAGGGATGAGTCCTACAAAAATGAAAGGTAGGTAAGTGGAGCAGAGGAAAGGGATGGAGGGGGTAGGAGAAAGGAGAGGAAAAACAAGGAACTTTGGAATAAATTTGACCAACTTGTGCTTTGTACATATGTGAATTTACTACAGTGAATTTCACTTTTATTTATATCTATAAAGCTCTAACTTTAAAAATATAAAAATAAATAGAAGGAAGACCAGTCAAGTAGAGGAAGGGAAACATGGGAAGGGAGGAGGAGAGGGAAAGAGGAAGTACTAGGGGCTGAAGTGGTGCAAATTATATTTCATTTATGCATTATTATGTCAAAAGGAACCCAATAGTATGTATAGCTGTTATACACTAATAAAAAAAATGTTCAAAATAGATGTTAGGAATATAATTATTATGAAAAAATACATAATAGGCAAAATTAAAGAACACTGAGCTATTTTTTAGGGTTCTCATTTAGATTTTCTTTCTACATTGTCTTTCAGAATGGCACAGGTGAATATTGATGGATCAGTTATGTCAAAGCATCAAAAATTGTAATAAAGTTTGTCATAGAAGCCAGGACCAAATGCAAGTAGCTTAATTCCATAACTTCCTAAAATAATAAACACAATGCTATTTTACCCTTTAAACACAATTAAATGCTTCTCTTTAACAAAATAAGTAACTTTATGGGTTATATTGTCATAAGTGCAACTAAGTACAGATCCTACAAAGTGCAAGTTTCATAATAATATCATATAACCAAAAATTGTCTGCCCTTAGAACACAAGATTTGCCACATGATTCAAGGAGAAAGACTAATATCTTTGGACACTTAAGATGATATCTTGCAAAAGCCATTAGACACAAAACAAATACCATCAAAGTAAAGGAGCAAATAGAGATAATGGAAGCTGAGACAATCAAAAATTTGTAATATGCTTATTGTAAACTAAGGTCTCTAGAAGCAGAGTTTTTAGGGACTAGCACAGGTGCAATGGAAAGGGAGATGGCAGAAAGAGCCATAGAGGAAATCTAGATGTAGGCCCCAAGAAACTGTGGTCAACCTCATTGTGAGATCTGAAGTTAGAATAGCCCTCAGAATTATGTAACTTGAATCTGAACTGGACATTTTCTAATCTCACCATGACCAGATGTTGAATGTGAGCTGCTCTGGGAAATTGTGAACCAGTCCAGATGGTCCTCTGTAGCTGAGGTGAATCCTGAAGGGCTGGATAGGGGAAGACTGTCTATTGACAGACAAGAACATCCTCCCATGAGGTGGGTTCTGAGCAGTAAGCACATCTCTCTCACTAGCACGGTGCTTCTCCATTCCTGACACCATATTAGGCTCTATGAATGGTTCCATTGAGCATGATGTTGAGAATATGACTCTAAGTCAGAGGTTGGGGACTTAGGTTTGGGTTCCATTTTTCACTTCCCTGAAGCTTTCAATTAAGCCACCCACTACAGTGCTCCAACTCAGGTGTCAAGATTCATCTGAACTAGAGATTAGAATCTCCCATTCCACAGGATACTGATCCTGCTTATTCAACAGACCTTGCAATACTATTCTCTGTTTACATCCTGCTCATCAAGCATATGTATGTGCATATTTTGACAAAGAAACCATATGCCAATAAAGAATCTTCATTGCCTAGTGAATTAGAAAAGCTTAAATTTACCCAGGGAAAAGACAAAGATTTTTTAACAGGTTTTAACTTGGAAAAATGGCATATTTTCTTTTTAGAAAAGAAAATTATGGATATTATAAAAATATTATCACAAGCGTATTAAGGGTGCTTACAAATGAATCCACAGGACTCATTATTGAGTTCCTAAGAGGCACATAAGAAAAACATTAAGAATTTTAATGTCATAAATAATGTTAGCACATTTCTTTAATAACATAAAACCTAATTTTATGAATCCATTATAAATGAATGGCTATTTTTAAATTTTTTATTATATCTACTCCTGACTATGAACTGATATTTAAACAATGCAATTATCTTATGATTTTTCTTGGAGTATGTGGCAAGATTTCATTAACAATGTTCTAACTTCTTCCTTTATATTTTCTTATTCTATGTGTGCCCCGAAGAAACACAATTGTTTCTGGGATTTAAAAAAATACAAATATTTCTCTTTTAAAGTCTTTCTCACTAGTACTTGATTCTGACAATGTTCAATCCTTTCAGCCAAAGAATTTGAGGCTGTATGTATCATAAGTCAGGAAGACCAAGATTTGTTTGCCTTCTGTGACTTTTTCTCAGCCCATGAATAGTATAAGTTAGCATATTGAGGTAGTAAAATCAGGTAAAACCCTGGCTCTTGCATACATCCAATATTTTTGGCTGAGACATTTGTAATCTATAAATTTTGTGGATGTAACCCCAGGTTTCCAGTAACTGCAGACTTAGTGGCAGAAGTAGCAGTCAGGGAGTATTCAAAGTCTCCTCCACAGCCAAAAAGATTTTCCAGTGTCTTGATGTTTATTGTCATCCTGCAAAATGTTTTGTACTTTAGATAATGTGACTATTTTAAGCTCACCATTCTTTTGTGAAGTGTTTTTTTTTTGCCTCTAGAATTTATCATCTCAATCTTCTTTTTTCTCTATCTTGTCTGAAGATTTAAAATTTAAAAATATATATTTTATGAATTGTAGCCAGCCTTATAATATGGTGACTTATTGTAAGAACTGCTAGATTTTGAGCTCTTTTTAAATAGTATTGTGGCTCTCTGTGAATTATTTTGCCTCAACGTATACCTTACACTGTAACACAGAATGTAATGTCTCAATTGATTTACAGCCCCACCGACAACAAAGAAGTCATGGCAAACTTTCCCAGTTCAGCTTAATGGACTGTTCACTGAGAAGTATAATTTTGACCTTTTAATGATTGGGCCCTCAGTATTTTTTCCAAATAGTATTTTTCAAGGGGGAGGAAGTGATTCCTATTAACCTATAGGACACACTTAATTGAGAGAACTGTCTACTTGAGACATCTTCCAGATACTCCATTTAAAATAATGATGCATAATGGCAGTAACTGCCACTTAATTAGAAGAGTAATTCTGCAACATCAGAAAGTCACCAAACCAAAAAAGGGCATTTCGTTCCTATTAATGGAACAAATTCCTGTGACAACTCCTGCTCAAATCCTGTGACAATTGGGTATATTTCCCAGTATTTTAGCCCCATTGCTATCCTGAAATTCCAATTATTAATGGTTGACACTGATTAATAGTCTCAACTTAATTGGGAGTATTATTTTACCTGACATATTATTGGAAAATACAAGGGAAAATAGTAATATTTACCAAATGTTTTTCTATTCAAGGAGTCTATATTGTGTACTGAAACAAATATTTCTTCTGGTCTTCACAATGTATTTCTGTTCCTATCTTACAAACTCAAAAAGTTTGAATAACTTGTCTGAAAGTGTATAGCAAAAAAAGGGCCACAACTTGTTAATTAGCTTGACTAGCTATTCTACAATACATTCATAAACCACAATATCTCTTTGTATCTCATAAATACAGCTATAATCTGTCAATTTACAATAAAATAAATTAAATTCAGTAAAAATAAAAGTTAAAAAATTTTTTAAAATGCAAGTGTGTTTCAAACCTTAATATATTTAATTCTTTACAGCTATGGGTTTCATGATTTTAACAAGTGTTAATATAATGTTAAGATTGAGCCACATTTTTAAAACATTCATGAGATGTAAAGGAAAATAAGAAGTTTGAGTGCTGTTCTTACATTCTTTACATTTATCAATATCCAGTTCATCTCATGATTCACTTATCAGCAAAATTCTAGTTTCCAATAGCTCAATTCTAGGAGGTGAAGATGAAATCAGAATATGATGAATGGGTTGAGAACTCTCCTGATGCTGTCACTAAGAGTGTATTCTCTAAGAAAGATGAACTACATAGAGTTTGAAAATATCATTTACCTAAGACCTAAAAAACACATTCCTAACCTAGCACATGATGTTTAAATTTTATTGAAGTGAGAAATCTTTCTCCCAGCCTAACTTTCTAGACAAATGAAATTCTAGATTGTATTTACAAATATTTCAGACCAGTGTTGCCTTATATAATCTTTGAGAGAAACTGCACACACACACACACACACACACACACACACACACACACACACACACCAGCATCAACATTATTCTTACTCTGTACTCTTTTAGCCCAAAATAATAATAGCTATAAGACATTTATGCTTTGTCTCTAATACTAGAATGAACAATGAATTAAAAAGAAAGGAGTTAACTTTCTAAATTAAGTATCCAAAATGTTTTAACATGAAAAAAAAAAATCAGTATGCTTGTCTGTATTGATCAAATTCTTCAGTTGTCTTAGTTCTGCATTTTACTCTACTGACATCTACAGAAACACCCAGGGGGAAAAAAATCACACTCAGCATAATATCTACATGCTTTTGGAATTAAATCACCAGATTTTTCTGTAAACTTAAACTGAAGAACAGACACAAATTGACCCAGATGATTATATGTATCAATTATCCTCACTCATGAGTTACAGCGTCTCATTGTTAAAGTGATCACTTCTTTTTTCTGATTAAAAATTGAAATAAATGTACAGATTTTTCAAGAGTTGTGAGAATTAAACATTAGGAAGCAACTTTTCTGTAACGTTCAACTTAAATATGTCAGGGTTATGTGTGCTTGAGGCTTTTACAGAACGTAAATAGAGATTCTTACAGGAAAAACACTTTTCTGAGCAATTTTCCTCCTTTTAGTAAATGTTGCTACATATGTGATAAATATCAGTGTTAATATAGCTAGATATATTGTATATAGGTGTTTGTGTATGTCAGTCTATGTATATTAAAATAGAGAATGACTTTGAATTGGACACTTCAGCACTAGGCAGTGAGATAACTGACACAATCAGGATAGGTGAGATCTATCTATTCAGTATATATTCAAAATATAGCATGTATCTATGCCAATCTCTATGTAACATACTGTATATAAAAAACAATTTTTCTTGTTTATAAGTGCATGTGGCAAGAGTAGACACAGGAGGAATAGGTTGATGTCATCTTTTATTGGAAAGAACGACTACTAGGCAATCTATGGTCATTCAGATATGGATATTTGGCAGACATTTTTTTTGAAAATTATCCAAAGGGGCCTGTTGCTTTAAAACAAATAAAAATATCTTCTGCTGATGATATAATATAATCTCTTTAACAAAATTAGAAAATTTTGAAAAACTTACATCAGGCAGTCTGAGCTTCTTTGCCAATACTTCATGCTTCTTGGATGGCAGTATTAATGAATGTCAGTTTTTAATAATGGTATTATAAAGCATTTGGAAGTTCTGTATAACTCCAGTATTGATAAGCATTTTTCAAATGATAAATACCTAATGTTACAGCATCATACAGTTGAAAAGATTTATTCATAGTACCAGATAGACTAATAGATTTTAGTGTAACAGAGTTGTAAGAGTGTAATGATGTAATTTCACACTTCACATCAAAATAAAGTTTTAAGAAATGGCCACTGTTGGGTATTGGTGTAATATCAAAGAAAATATTGACAATTATCTATATAAGGCTACTAAAAACTCCTTTCCATAGCTTCATATTTTGAGAGTACAGAATTTTACTATACATAACAATCAAAACAACACATCACAAGTAAATGCAGGAGCCAAATCTTACTGTCTTTTCTTAAACCAGAATCAAGAAATTTTCATTATGGTAATACATGACTTTTACAATCAATAACTTAGACTTAACTGATATATAGAGAGTATATTATCCATCAACGAGCAAATACACTTTCTTTTCTCAGCAGCAGATGAATCCTTCTCTAAAATAGGCCATATATTATGTCACAAAACAACTCTTAGTAAATACAAAAAAAAAAGTATAGATACTACCCTGCATTCTATCAGACCACAGTGGAATGAAATTAGAAAGCAATGAAAAAATAAAAGCTACTCCAACACTTGGAGACTAAATAATATGCTATTGAATAAACAATGAGTTGCAAAAGATATCAAGGGGGAGATTAAAAAAATTTTAGCGATAAGTGAGAACACTGATTCAACATATTGAAATATCTGGGACACTATGAAGGCAGTTCTAAGAGGAAAATTAATTGCATCCATGTATTCCTTCAAAGAAGAATAGTAAACAAATAAATGACCCAACATTATATCTCAAAGCCCTAGAAAAAGAAGAACAAATCAACCAAACGCAGTAGAATACAGGAAATAATTAAAATCAGAGATGAAATTGAAACAAAAGAAATAATTGAAAAAATTGACAAACCAAAAAATTGGTTCTTTGTATTTCTGAGCCTTAGAAAATAATTATTCTTTAGTAAAACATTTTCTTTTTCTTTTTGTACCCAGGATTGAACTCAGGAGTACTTGATCACTGAGTCACATCCCCAACCTTACTTTGTAATTTATTTTGAGACAGGGTATCACTGAGTTGCTAAGTGCCTTTCTTTTGCTGAGGCTGACTTTGAACTTGTTATTCTCTTGCCTTAGCCTCAAGAGTTGCTGTGATTACAGGCTTGCACCACCATGCTTAGTTAAAACATTTTCTAAGTTTTCACTTATAATAATAAAGTAAATGCCAGCCCATATAATCCAGGTATACAAATTCCACAGACTGCTTGATTGTTTCTGATGGTGTAGAAGCATGCTGAGACCAGAGTTTGAGAAGCTCTGGTTATTGAGATATTCTAACTATTCAAGTGAAACTATAAAAGGAGTTCAGCTCCACTGGGGCACTTAAGAAAGGAAGAAGAAAGACTGGAAAATCAGTGAAGTTTTTCACTCATGAGGCAGTTATCTTTTGAGCTCTTAAAATTTTTACCAGTTATTTTTAAATCACAATATTTCAGGATAAGTGTTGCAGAAGATAAGCCTTTTAGCTTTGTGTGGTTTCAGGGAGGGAATAAAAGCAGTTATAGTAGAAAAATAAGAGCAAGAACTGATTGTGGAGAAGGCAACAGGTGAGCCTTGAAGGAAAGGAACTAAGTGATGTTCCATTTCTCCAGGCAAGGAGTCAAAAAAAAAGAAAAGTAGAGCTAAAGTGTGGTATAGAATGAACTCCAACACAAAGAGACAACCTGAAGCTCAAAAAGTTTAAGTAACTTGCTTGAAATTGCATAGCCAAAAAAAATCCAAGTGACTTTGCTTTAAGTCACTCAAGTCATTTCCATTCTACTCAATAAGTCAAAGGAAATAAATTACACTTGAAGATGGAAAATAAAGCATGGCTCTGGGGCTTCTCATTTAATGCCTGGGTATTGTGTAGGTGGTTACTGACACTCAGAAAATATTTTATTATCACCATTGAGGTCTGTCTTTCTGCCTTCATGTGATTCTTTGGATTCCTACCTGTCAGTCACAAACCAGGAAATCCTTGGTGCTCTGATTAAAACAGGATAACATAGTATGACAGTGCATCTATTTGAACCAATTTGTTTTACAGATAAAGAAACCAACATCTTGAGTGGCAAAATGATTTGCTCATATAGTGGCAGAGCTAACACTAGAATCTTAGCTTTTGAAACAGTAGTTTGCAAGAATATATATATAAAGATACCTTAAAAATATCACAAAGAAACCAAGAGATACATTTCATTCTAAATGATCAATGTGAATGCTCTATAATCTAGATTTGAATTCACTGAGTATATCAAAGGTAGAGTAACCAAAACAGACTGCCTTTTCCATATGAGATGTTTTAAAGAGGAATGTCAAACATATGCATGCACATCCTAAATCCTGTTTCATTAATTCCATCTGCAGCTACACTGGCTTTTCCCTATATGGTATAGATCACATGTGTCCCTTTAGATGTATTGCATCCACCCTTGTTTATGATGTGTATGGTAGAATCTCTCAAGTATTACCATGCTGGTCCATTTCTATGCTTAAGTGAATAGGTCACATAATGGTACAATATGCAATCTAGAAAAACTCTTGATTGTCCACATTAAAGAAAGAAACAGCTTGCGGATTACTCAAAAGAGTGACTAATCCAAAAGATATTTAAATTTGAAATGTGCTTTGTGCTAACATTAAACAAGGACTCATTATGTTTTAAATGTTTCCTTCAAACATGAAGTCACTCTCTAATCATCTCACTTTTCCTTGTTTTTCCTGTTCAGTTATCCATACCTTATTGCACATCTACCCATTGGCCTACTTCATCATAGTCATGCCTGGAGTCTCCAAAAGAAAATTTATTTTAACAACATAAAGAACCTAATAAATAATGTCATGGAAGTATAGCAAATATTGGCTTCATTTGTGGCTCTTTCCTTCAGTCTTCAGTAGAAATCTCTTATTGTTCGTAGCGTTCTTAGGACCTAAATCAGGCTTCTGAATCCTCCCAATAGCTGTGTTGTTGCAAAAGAATTAAAATGTATTTGACAGCTTTAATTCCATCAGTCTTCCTGGTAATGTTCAGTCCTTATTCAGTATCACATAGTCATTTATCTACACAACTAAAGAATGTAAAAATCCTCATTCCAAGTCTCATAATTTTTGTTGAATCTCTTAGCATCAAAAATCTCACTTCTTTAGATTTAAAAAGAGTTCGCTAAGTGTACTTATCTAATGAGTTTGATGTGTGTCACGTGATTGCTACTTGTTACAATGATAGTAAAATTTGACTCTGAAAACTTACAGTGTGGATTATTACATTAGCCTATATTATCATTTGTCTTAAATTGTTCTTATTTGTTCTTGCCTTCATATTTTCAATGAACATTATAGAGACTTGTTTCTCACAATACTTTTTTCATTGAGATAACAGGTTGTAATATCAATAGGCTCTTAAAGATTCTTTAAAAACACACTTAATCATCATTCAGAAATACATGTGGGACAGTTCTTCAGGTGGTATTACATTTACTGTATTTCCCTCTCATTTACTTCTTTGGGGGGGGGATACCGGGGATTGAACTTGGGGATACTAGACCATTAAGCCACATCTGGGACTTTTTAAAAAAAATTTTAATTTTTTAATTGTTGATAGAGCTTTATTTTATTTATTTATTTTTATGTAGTGCTGAGGATCAAACCTAGTGTCTCACACCATCCTAGACAAGTGCTCTACCACTGAGCTACAACCCCAGCACCCCAGTCCTATTTTGTATTTTATTTAGAGACAGGGTCTCACTGAGTTGCTTAGTGCCTTGCTTTTGCTGAGACTGGCTTTGAACTTGTGATCCTCCTGCCTCAGCCTCCTGAACCACTGGGATTACAGGCATGCGCCACCATGAACCACTGGGATTACAGGCATGCGCCACCATGCCAGGTACCCTTCCTTTACTTTTTTAGTCCTCAAAAATAACTATAGAATGCACTACTAATGCAACATTTATGAAAGAAAAGAACAGCCAAGACTGCCCAGACCTTCCCTCCCTAGAAAGAAAGTATCTTTTAGTGCTTTAACCCAGCAAGTCATGTGGCCCTGGAATATAAAATCCTGGAAATGCTGTTTTTAGGGATTCCTCAGTTATGATGTAGATGGGCTACATGCAGTAGAGACTCCATCATCCCAAACAGCTTTCCTGAGTCTTGGGAGAGCAGCTCACAATGAATCCAAAGCTCTTTTGTCCCTTGCTATCTATAAGTAATAAATCTTCTCTCTGTAACTTGTGTCTATAACTGAGCTCTCTCACTTAATTAGGACAAGTTGGTAGCAATAAAACTGCCTCTCAATATACATCTACATGAATTACATATTTGGGTGTAGCAGAGACTAGCTATTGGTTACAAAAGTTGTTTCTTTGTCCTTGGCACACAGTTATTCTAATGCTACTCAACATGCCAGACCTCTGCTAGAAGTTTGCAACAGAATGCAAATCAACACTACTTTCTTCAATAAGAAAATTGTTACTAAATTCAGATGTCCTTAGTGACATAGTATCTACATCAGAACAAGCTCTTCATCTTATTTAGGATCAGTAACAAATACTTTGTAGATGAGTAGTCAGTCCCTAAACCACAATTTGAGTGTCCCTGATCTAGTCCATATTCCCCTTGTAGTAAATTCTAACTAATATAATGTGGATGGAATAAGATCTATCACTTCCAGGGATGTTTGTATAAATTTCCATGTGCTGTGTTCCATGTTCTTCCCCAATATACAGTGGCTTTTTGAAGCCATATGTTTGAAGATGGTATGGTTATTCAAAGAGCCTAGATTCCTTCATTATCTCACCAAAATACCTATATTGGTCTGTACATGTGCAAAATATAAGCAACTATTTTGTCAAATCACTGATATTGTGAGGATCATCTTAGATCAGATAATATACTTATCTATATGTTAAAGATCTTCAACCATTAATCATCTAGATTTCAAATCATTTGGCTTTATTTTTTAATGATTAACCCATTTCAGAAAAAAATACACAAAAATTAATTAAAATTTATTTTAAAGTTAATTAAGAATTACTTGAAGTTAATTTTAACCTTAAAATTTAAAAAAAAAAATTCTTACTCATAAATACCATATTTTATTGTGTTTTAAGCCTTAAATTTATCTTTTAATTTTTCTCAAACAGATCTTGCTTATCAATTTATGCTTGGGACAAGTCAGTTATAAATGACTTGATTTAGGTATATGTCTATTACTCCAAGATTTCTCTGACCTGTAGGCTTTCTGTGAAAACAAGTCTCCCTTCATCACCTAGAATGGACTAGGCACTGTATAATTATCTGTTGAATGAATGATGAAATGAATGTATTCATTTTTCACATACACAATTTTAGCATACTCTTCCATACAATATAAATAATAATAACCAAAATTTATTGTGTGTGAGATGCCAAGGTAGATGCTTTCAAATTAGTGGCAATAATCCTTATGACAAACATCATGACTAGGCATCATGTGAGCTTGTTGTACATGAGAAAACTAAAGTTTGTTGGGAGTATTTTGTACTAATTCACAATATAAATAAACAAGATCTGTTATTGTAATTCAGAAACCATAATTTTTCTACCATTTAATTCTATCACACATATTGACCAAAATAACTTGTGTTTTTCTATGCATCCCTATTGTGATTTTGCTGCATATATTATGTGTGATCACCACACTTAATTGCACTATTAAATAGCCAGTGAGACATTCACCTGATAGTGAATACTTCCTGATGAATACTTTCATTGAATCATGATGAATCCTTCCTCTCCTGCCTGGGAACTGGGTATATTCCACAATTTCAACATAGGGATCCTGTTTCCAGCCAGAATATGAGACTAACATACTTAGGAATGAACCATTAATTTTGTCTGTGATAGGTTCAACCTTTCTGATGAAAAGATCAACAAAGCACTGGGTAGTTTGTAAGCTTTCAGCTAACCTCTGAGACTCTTCATTGTATACTGATTAACAGTGTGAGTTCTGAAGCCAAACAGTTGCATTCCAGGCAAACATGTCCCTCTACCACCTAATTTGAATCAGTTTTATAACCTCTGTAGGCATCACTTTCCTAAATTTTTCACTTCATGGAATAAATCTGAAGATTAAAAAAATGAATACATATAAACCAGTGAACAAAGTATTAGGCAAATGGTAAAGGCAAAGTGAATACCATTTATTACTGGTCTACATTTCTTATTTCCAATTTCTAGTGTTTTCTGTGACTCTTTCAGTGGAAGCTGCCCTGTTTACTACAAAGAAGATTAAGGTAATTTTTTTCATCAGGTGAATTTCTTGTTTGGGAAAATACACAAAACATGGAACTAAAGTCCAAGTAATAAAAAGATGGAGAAGACACCAAAATAGAAAAAAATACTGAGGAAAGTGATACAGATCCTTCTGAGTGGTTTAAGCAGCACATGAATTAACATGCCTGTAGCAAACATCTATTATTACTAATGAATATGGGAAAAGTATATGGATTTATAGCTAATGAAGTAGTGTTTCATATGTAAACAATAATAGTTATTGGCCTCTGGCACAACAGTGTCTCAAAGAAGACAGATCACTATTTGAAACTCTGACATGGTATTTTCCAAGCTCCCTACCATTAATTTTTAATGAAATTACTCTTTATATTGACTTTATTTTAAAGTATACTTAAAGATGAAGTTACAAGACTTTAATATGCTTTTAATCATTTCTGACATTTATTCTGAATGTTTTCATCAGTTCAAGATTTGAATATTATTTAAAGATCAATTTTGCTAATGACATTTTAGAGAACTCTCTCATCAAGCAGCAATTCATGTTACAATGTAAAACTAAAGAGTTGAGAAACTGTCCTCCAATCTGACTATACCATGATGAAACAAATAAAAAATGACAAGAAACAAAGCAATGTTAAAAACCAACAGTTGGCACTGTATTAGCATTAAAATAGTATCCACCCAATGAAATGTTTCAGAAAAAAATTTTAAAACAATAAATTCTGTCATCTTGAAAAGATAATTCCAAATAGTTTCCTGTCTCCTCCACATTGTAGGACTTTGTGTTCTCCAGTGTAGGAGGAAAGAGTAAATCAGGAATTTTGTTTTTTAATGTTAAGCACAAATACAAACCAAATTTTTAAAAAGTAACATGAAAACTTATTGGAATTGTTCAGCCAAAGAGATATTTTACATACTCATAATCCATCGTTTTAAAAGTCCAAAGTAAAGCAATTTATTTGTACAAATGACCTAGAATGTTTTATAATATACCAATGCTAAATTTGATGATCGTAACAAAAGAATTTTTATAGACATCACATTTTGCACTGTTATAAAACAATTGTTATGAAATAACTTTTACTGAAATGCAATATAACATTTGGAATAACAAAAATTATAAGAAAACAATACTCATAATCATACCCACTTTTTAGTCTTTTTTCTATAAGCACTTTAATAACTCATAGTTAAAATTACATAATAGTTTTATCTTTTTTCACTTATAATTATTACATTCAATATCCTCAAAAATCTTTGAGAAAATAACTTAATTTCTGGATAAGAGTTCAGCTTTGAAGAATGTCACATTTGTTTATTTGTAATGTAGGACATGAAGTACAATATTTAACATTATATCTATTTCTATTGCAAATAACTTTGTGCATAAAGTTTTATTCATATTTCATGAGGGAACACTCTAATAACTATCATTATTGCCCCTTAGGTAATGAGTGAACATCAGACCTACCCATCAATATGATGAGGCGATCAGGGTAGATTTGCTATTCTGAGCAAGACTGGAACTTTTTAAAATTCATTCATTTTATTACAAATGAGGTTTGGTTTTTTCAATATCAATTGTACTTGTTTTTAATCAACTTTTTTTTCTTATTCTACTATTCCTAGATTCTCTTTTCTTTTTAATTTATATGCACTTGAAAATCCTTTTATTCATAGAGTAAGAACACTTAATTAAACTATTTGTGGGATTCTGTACTTAGTTTGCCATTTAAGTCAAGAACATTTAAATTCTGTCACTTCTACAAAATCATCTCATTTTCATAGATAAATTTGGTTATTGATTGTTCATCAAATTATTTGTTCTTATCAAATCATAAAATCTACTAAACATTTTACAAGACAAGTGTTGGCTAGGATGTCAGGGGAAAAGGTACACTCTTACTTTGCTTGTGGGAGTGCAAATTGATACAACTAATCTAGAAAGCAGTGTAGATATTCCACAGAAAACTTGGAATGGAACCACCGTTTGACTCTGCCATTCCACTCCTTGGTTTATACCCAAAGGACTTAAAATCAGCATGCTACAGTGATGCAGCCACTTCAATATTTATAGCAGCACAATTCACAATAGCTAAATTGTGGAACCAACCTAGATGCCCTTCAACAGACGAATGGATAAAGAAACTGTGGTATATACACAATGGATTATTACTCAGCATTAAAAGAGAATAAAATCATGGTATTTGCAGGTAAATTGATGGAGTTTGAGAATATCATGCTAAGTTTAAGTAAGATAATCCCAGAAAAGCAAAGACCAAATGTTTTCTCTGCTAAGTGGATACTGATCCATAATAAGAGTGGGATGGAGAGCATAAAACTTTGGATAGGGCAAAGAGGAGCAAAGGTAGAGGAGGGGGCATGGGAGTAGGAAAGAAGGTGGGATGAAATGGTCATCATTACCCTAGGTATATGTAAGAAGACATGAATGGTGTGACTCATATTTTGTGTGCAACCAAAGAAATGAAAAACTGTGCTCCATATGTGTACTCTGAATTGAAATGCATTCTGCTGTCATGTCTAACAAATTAGATCCAATAAATAAATTAATTAATTAAAAACATTATAAATAATTTAAAGTGATTTGAAAAAAATTTAAAAAAAAGGTTTTAAGGTAAACAACATACATGAAAATATTTACATCAAGAATATCAAGTCTCAAAAAAAAATCAAGTCTCATACTCATTGCAGGTATTTTAGATATTTCTCACTTTTTGTCTCCTGATTTCATATATGGGGATTATTGTATTTTGATCATAGATATTTTGATGTCTGGTTGATATTTTTGTTACTCTTTCTATTCATTGAAGCTATGGAAATTTTTAGATAACAGATATTGATCTTTTTCTGGTTCTTCAATTCAATTATTTTCTTGATCTGAAATATATTTTTTAGTTATGTTATGAAATAAAGTACTAGTTTTTCAAATACTTGTTCACTTTCCTGATATTTTATGTTAAGGAAATGATTTATCATCAATTTTAATTTACCTCATATTAACTTCTTATACACTTATCTTCATCTAGATCAATTTGAGTAAATAAAGATATGTTTTCATTATAAATTCTCATTCCAATGACTTGGCTATTTTTTCCATAGTCACATTGTTAAAATTATTGTGCCTTTAAAATATATTGTAATATCCATCATTTTGTCTCATTTTTCCTCAAAAATTTTATAGACATGTTTACTTTTATTTTTTCAACTTAATGGTCCAAATATTTCACCAAATATCCACTTAGAGTTATGAAGAGATTTGCATAGGGCTTCCTAAATTTTTGCTAAGTTTTTTATCTGTATCATATTTAGATTTACTAGCCAAAAAAATTATATTAATCTACTCATTTAAGTGACTTATTAAATTAAGTAATTTGAATAATAACAATTACCATTAATTCATCACCTAACATGTTCCATCAATATGACTGAAGTATTCACAAAAATATATTATGTGAATGTACATTTTATCACATAGTTGACCTATTGTAACACTTGAGAAAACAAGCTCTAAAAAATTGATGATCGTACAGTTAACAAGTGTCAGAGTTAAAATTTTTTACAGATATGGTTCTATTTTATTTCCATATGGATATGATTGTCCTTTTCAGTCCTAATATTTCTTATATTGTTTGTTTTAGCATTTTGTATTTTTGCTGTAATGTATACAATCATTCTTGTATTAATTTATCAACAATCATTAATTTGAATTGCTTCTCCACTAATATATAGTGTATGTTGCTGTATGCAAATGTTTATTTCCTTCTAAGCTATGGTGTGTGAATACACCTTAATGCCCCATAACTGGAAATGTGAGTTTTTGTGTTCCTTCCTTTTTCTCCTTCTATAAACAATTAAGTTATTATATATCCTTGGGAAAAATTCATTGCATACATACATAGTTAATTGTGTAGCATGCATTCCCAGAGATGAAATTGTTGACCAAATGCCTAAGTATATTTTAGGGATTTTGTATGCTGCGACCTCAAAAAACAATGCAATTATATTTCCAGCAACTGTTTATGAAAGCATTGTTTCCCTGGATGCTTGTAAAAAATAATAAAGCTAATATTTAACAATGGTTTATCTCTTCATTGTTCTAGTACTTTAGTACATTCAGCTAGTACTCGCAATAACTCTTTTTTAAAAATATTTATTTATTTATTTTTAGTTTTCAGTGGACACAACATCTCTGTATGTGGTGCTGAGGATCCTAACCCAGGCCTCACGCATGCCAGGCGAGCGGGCTACCGCTTGAGCCACATCCCCAGCCCCACAATAACTCTTACTTGTTCCATTTACTGAAGTAGAAAAGAGGCACATTGATATAAAGTAACTTTCTCAAATTAAACTGCCAGCTTGTAATTCATTATTAGGATTTAAACCAAACACTTTGATTCATACATTTTTTTTCTAAATTTGATCAAAATATAAATCCTTTTCAATTACAATTTGTAAGGCTAAGCCTTTAATACATCATTGTTTTTTCTTTATTTATAAAGTACATCTTTTTCTAATCAAGTTTATTGAGATATAATTTACATATAACTAAATGTAGCTATTTCTAGTGTTAATTTTCACATACTTGCAAATATATTCAAGTATGTGGTCAACATTATAATAAATTTATAATTTATAACAATGTAGAATGTTTCCATCGAAAAAATTTCCTCTCCCCAAGTCCAAGTAATCACTGATGTTTTATGTTAATTTAGGTTAATTTTGCCCATTTTAGAATTTCATAAAAATGCCTTCTTTTGCTCACAAAATGATGTTGAGGGCTGGGGATGTGGCTCAAGCAGTAGCGCGCTCGCCTGGCATGCATGGGGCCCGGGTTTGATCCTCAGCACCACATACAAACAAAGATGTTGTGTCTGCCTGGGGGGGGGGGGATTCTCTCTCTCTCTCTCTCTCTCTCTTTCTCTCTCTCTCTCTCTCTCTCTCTCTCTCTCTCTCTCTCAAAAAATATTTTTAAAAAATGATGTTGAAATTTATCTATGTTGAAAAGAGCCTGCTATTAAAAAAAATACTACTCTATTATGCATGTATACTGCAGTCACTTTATATAGTGGCTTTTGATGGACATTTGAGTTGTATTATACTGACCACATTTTAATGTAACTGCTGAAAACTTTCAAGTCTTACTCCTCTTTCTACTCTCATGCCCCACATCTAGGAGAATGAAGAAAAAGTCCAGGTGCAAGTAGGAATTTCAAATTATACAAGCCTTGGCTCACACATAGGAATCCTCACCTTAATACCACCCCCTATCAACCATAAACTCTTCTTTTTCATCTCTTTTGAATTTTTTGTCCTTTCTCTCCCAGAAAACTTCATAATATGATCATTATATTTTTCCTACTTTATATATGTGACATCATAAATCTTGACACTGAAATAAAATTTTATATGAGGGTTCCACATTGTTGCTGCTGATGTCCACAACAGGTTGTTTCCATTTGGGGGCAATTTTGAATGTAGCTGCTATAAAAAAATTACATTTTAAACTTGTCTAATATATGCTTCTAAATTTTCTTGAGCTAGTGAGAGCATAATTAAAATCTTTAAAATCTTTTAAAAACTACAACTTATTTTCTAGTTATATTGGTTATACACTTATTTGTATCATGAGAGAGTTCAAATTGCTCTATATTCTCTTCAATTTTTTTGTAAGGTCAGTCTTCTTTAAATTAGATATTCCAATAGTAAGTAGAATGCTTCATCAGTGTTTTAATTTTCATTTCCTTGATAACTAATAAACTTTAATATCTTTCTGTATATTTGTCATTTGTAAATCTTTTGTAAAATGTGTATTTGAAGCTTTTGTCCAAATTTAGGTTGATTTTTCTTATTATTGATTTTGTACAAGTTATTTGTATGTGATAAATACAAGTGTTTTGTAAGAGATATGTATTTTGAACATTTTCTCTAAATCTGTAGCTTGCTATCTAGTTTTTGTAGAGTTATTTCCTTACTCTAATCATTATGTTCCATTTCTTCTTGCTTTTTGGTAGCGCCTATGAAATCCAGTATAATATTGAATAACATTGCTGAGAGAAGAAATCCTTGGTTGGTTCTTGATGGTTTCTAATGGGAAAATATTCAATCATTGAATAGCAAGCTATATCTCTGCAATAGTTGTTCTTAATCAGATTAAAGTTCCTATATTAAGTCTTCTAAGATTTTCACATTGATGTTTAATTTTTTCAAGTGAGTGTTTTGGTACATTTTTAAATCATATTAGGTATTTTAGTCTATTACTATTCCCAAGTTTATTGATTAATTTCTAAGTGTAAAATCAACTTAACATTCCTCAGTCATGGTGCATTACATTTTTGATAAATTGTCAACATCAATTTGCTAATGTTCTGTAAAGGATTTTTGTATTTATGTTCATGAGGAATGTTAGTCTAAGTTTTCTAACCTTTGTATGTAGTTTTAAGGTGCTACTGGTTTCATTAAAAAATCAGGAACTAGGCTGGGGATGTGGCTTAGGCGGTAGTGTGCTTGCCTGGCATGTGTTCGGCCCAGGTTCGATCCTCAGCACCACATACAAACCAAGATGTTGTGTCCGCCGAAAACTAAGAAAATAAATAAATATTAAAATTCTCTCAAAAAAAAATTAGGAACTAAATCTTTTCAATTTTTTTAAAGGTAAGGCTTGTTTAAATTTAGTTATTTTGGTGAATAAGTAGAATGTTTTATTGAAGAAATGTAAAAGTCTAGATGTTATAAACACAACAAATATAAGGCAATTGGGAGAAGAAGACACACAAATCAATGACATTAGGACCCAAGAAATGGCCAGTGTGGTATGGGCAGAGACCTATTGAGAACACTATATTACTGTACCTTATGTCAGTGGAGGCCAATGAAGAATCTGGATTTCTCCTGTCATTTGGCAATAGTGATAAAGTACACTCACCTCCTTCACTCAGTGGAGAGGTGTGAGAGGAAGCTTGTTAAAACACAAAATTTAAATAAGATCCAGAGTCTTGTAACATAATACCCAAAACATTCAATAAAAACTCATGTCATGCAAAGACATCTCAAACTTAGTAAGAAAATACAATTAAGAGATGTCTACACAAAGATGTGAGAATTATTTGATGTCAATTCTAAGGTAGCCATCATAAAAATGCATCAATAAGCAATTGCAAATACTCTTGAAACAAACAAGCTGTTTGTCTGTCTCAACAAAGAAATAGCAGATGTAAAGAAGGACTAAATAGAAATTTTGAAACTAAAAATTATAATAACTGAAATAAAAAATTGAATGGATGTGACTGGTTTCCTCTTCAATTTGTAATGAAATCAGAAGCCACTATCCTATCCTTAAAATAAGGAAAAAATAAATTGAACACATTGAAAATTAGTAACTTTTTTTTTGACTCCTTGAAGAACTAAGGTCTATGAGTAAATCACACACTGAATCTGGAGAGACAAATCCTGAAGCAGAAGTCATCAGAGTCATGAATGGTAGTAACACTTCAATTGCAATTGAATTATTATTGAATTACTGGATTATTGGAGTGTGGACCAGTGTGAGTGTGAGAGACTCCTATGGACTTACTCCCAGGAATCCTACCAAGTCCTCATGGTAAGAGCAAAGAAGATGCTCTCATGGCTCTAGCAGGGAAGATGCAGGGTTACCCATTGTGAAATACACTCTTGATTGTAACAGTGGTCTATTCTTCCTACTCCTCATAGTAAAGACTTGACCAGTGCCTTACCCCGCTGAGAGAAGGACATCTCTCCTACTTTAGCCTTCTTTATACTTCCTGTTTCTCCTGAGAAACACTTGGGAAGTCATCTCTTAGCGCAAGGACATAGGGCCACTAAAAGATTAACATGTAATCCTAATCTATAGAACACCTTCCCTCCCCTCTTCACCTTACTAACCATAAGATAGTGGATTATAGATAAATGAGCTGCAAGACACAGACTCTCTCTGAACAGTAACACTTGAAGAAGTCCAAGGTTCCAAGATTAAACAAGAGAGACACAAAACAAACAAAAGAAACAAAACAAAAACCCAAGGAAATTTTAATCTACATCTACAGTGAACATAAAATTCTGTTTTAAAGGTCTACTCACCTAAGTACCTACTGTCAGCCACATTATGTCTATCTGTTAACAATAATTTTTAAAATCACAAGACATGCTACAAAAAAAGCGCTAAAAATCCACAAACTGAAGAGACAAAACAAGCAATAGAATAGCTTCCTGTATTATGAAGCACTTAGTGTTTGCATATAGTCAGCTTTATTTAATTCATTCTCACAATTTCAACTTAAAAAAAATTAGTTGTGGATGGACTCAATGACTTTATTTTATTTGTTTTTATGTGGTACTGGGGATCCAACCCAATGCCTCACACGTGCTAGGCAAGTGCTTTACCACTAAGCTACAAACCCAGCCTCTACAATCTCAACTTTTTAATTGTGATGTCTAAATTATTGTCAACTAATACAATTACTCATATATTGGGGTTTAAGTGCATGTTCTTTTATTTTTTCTTATCGATTATTTATTCATTTTTTCCTCCTTTTCTGATGTGTTTTAAATTATCATTTTAGTTTTCAGAATAATCAGTATGTTTTGTTTATTAGTTATATCTCTTTGTTTTGGTTGTTTTTCTTAAACAGTTGCTCAGGAGTTTATAATGTTCATCTTTAACACATTTAAAAATGCTGTGTATTTTCAAATAATATTATAAGACATCACATAATAAGTGAAATATTTACAGCTTTATGCTTCTATTTCCCCTACCATTGCAAATTATATGTTTTGATTGAATATAGTCAATTTCTTTAGAATGTGTTGAACTTTGATTTGACTGGCAGTTAAGTAACCTGCAGGACGTTTCAAAGTTTAGTTTTAAACTATATCAGGGCAAGTCTAGAATGCCTTTTACTCTACATCTAGTTTTGATTTACTATTAAGGCATTGTACTTTAGTGCTGAATGCCCAGGTGTTCAACAGGCGGTTTTTCTCTAGTTGCTGGAACTGACATATCCTCCATTCCCACGTGAGCTCTAAGAGTTGTTCAGCTTACGGTTTCCCAGTAGCTCCCGACCTCATGAAGTTCCCTCCTATGTGAGCATGGTTTCATAACCTGCTACAGATTCAAGGCACTCATGCAGACTCCAGTGCTCCTTTCCTAGTTGGCTCCCTGCTCTCCAGCATTTGTGTTTTAAATTGCCTCAGCTGCCCAGAACTCTCATCTCTTCTTTTACTCATGAAGCTGTTGTGCTCTTCTTTGTTCCTCCTTCCTGCCCCATAGTCCAGAAAACTCCTTCAGGCAGAAAGCTGGTACTGTTGTGAGGCTTAATTGGTTTATTTTCTTTTACAAAGATCACAGTCCTGCACTGTCTATAGTCTAATATCTGAAAATGATTGCTTCATATATTTTTGTCCAGTTTTCTAGCAGAAAGGCAATCTGGGACTGATTACTCTTTTGTGGTAGAAGCTTCAATCTCTGAATTTCTCATTTTTGTAATCTGTGGTGCAATACAGTAGCATAAACCCCAACTCTGCTACTGCCTAGATATGTGTCCATGCCTACCTTATTGAACTCATTGAATTTCCTTTGCCTCATCTGTAAGATGGGCGTAGAATTTATGCCACTAGACACCTCTGCTTGTTAATGAGTTAACTATGTTGATAGACCCATTTAGAAGTAGTGTTAAAATGTGAATTTTAGGGGGCTGGGATTGTGGCTCAGCGGTAGAGCACTCGCCTAGCATGGGCAGGACCCGGTTTCAATCCTCAGCACCACATGGAGATAAAGGCATTGTGTTGTGTCCATCTACACCAAAAAAATAAATAAATATTTAAAATATTTTTTTAAAATGTGAATTCTCTTCTTTCCTCCAAGAAAAAATACCATGAAATAAGACCATTTATTACATATCTAAAATATGAAAAGTAAATAGGCTCCCATTTATGTCATCAAATAAAGGATAGGGACTGATTAAAATCTGCCTCCTCAGTGTTGAAACAGTTGCTCCAATCTGTTCCTAACTTCTACCTCTTCTATTCCAGTTGTGGAATTCACTAGCTGCTACCTGCACATATCAGCATCACCTCATCTCCTTCTTCATGATTTTAATTGTTAGCCATTCTGACGGATTCTCTAGTTTACTTATTCTTACCTGACAAGTCACCTGTAATATTATTTCTGCATAAAGTGAAACCTGAGCAGATAATTCTGCATATTTGTGCTTCTTACCTATGTGGACACCAAATATAAACACAATTAATTTTGTGGAGGCTTACTTGGCTTCTTTATGCTACTAGTTGAGATTACAGGAAGCTGTTAAATAAATGCATCATCTCGTACTTTCTCAAATAACAGCACCCTTGGCAGAAAATTTGCGAGCTCACAACATTTCTTTTTAAAAATACATATATTTTTTTAGATGTAGATGGACACAATACTTTTATTTATTTATTTATTTGGTGCTGAGAATTGAACCCAGTGGCTCATGTGTACTCTGCCACCGAGCCACAACCCTAGCACCCTCACAACACTTCTTAAGAGAAAATAGGTTTGCAACTTAAGAATCAATGTTGAAAGTATTCAATTTCTAAATATCTACTAGGTACCAGTAATTATTCTAGATTCTAGAAAGACAAAGATACACAAGATATGATTCCTAAACATGAGGAAGAACCAAAAAAAATCATATTTGAAAGACATCATAAATTGTATGGTTAGTTAAGAGGGAAATATATAAAATCAGAAAATAGAAAATGCACTGCTATATTCTACGACTTTATAAAGGCTTAATATAAATTTCATACTTTTCATGATTCTCCCATTCCATCCAAAGCAAAAAAGAAAGAAAGAAAGAAAGAGAGAGAGAGAGAGAGAGAGAGAGAGAAAGAAAGAAAAAAAGAAAGAAAGAAAGAAAGAAAGAAAGAAAGAAAGAAAGAAAGAAAGAAAGAAAGAAAGAAAGAAAATTAAGGATCTCTTTTATTTTTCAATTTCTATTATATTTTTATCAACAAAAATGTTAAAGAACTTATAGCTTGGTGATTCTATGCATTATGTATTTGAACTTGTTGTTATTAGGATGACTTTCAGCAGGTCAAATCCTTCTGGAGACCTATGGATTTTGTAATTGGAAGCCACACAATTATCTATTCTGGTCTCTTTAATTTCTACACAGATTTTATAATTGGCTTGCCAGTTTCCACTAAGAAGTCAGTAGGGAATCTACTAGGGAGTAAAATTTGTATATGAATTGGGCAGTATTGTCATCTTAATAATATTAAGTCTTGTGCAGGAACATGAAATTTTCTCCATTTATGTAGATACTCCTTAATTTCTTTCATCGATGTTTGTTAAAGGAGTGAAAAGTCAAAACAATCATGAAAAATTATCAAAATGAGATTCACATTTACTACTTAGCAACCTTAATCAAGACAGTGTGATCCTGACATAGAATAGACATAATGATCAAATGAGTAGAATTTAGAGTCTAGAAATAAATCCATGTGACTATGGTCAACTGATCTTCCAAGGTCACTCAATGGGGAAATAATTATCTGACAAATTGTGCTTCACACAACTTGGTAGCCACAAGCAAAACAATGAATTTGGGCCCATACCTCACACCACACACAAAATTAATTCAATATGGATCAAACACTCCAATATCAGAGACAAACTATGAAACTCTTAGAAGAAAATTTGTGGATATGTCTTCCTTAGATTTTGGCAAGGATTTATTATGTATGATAACAAAAGCACAAGCAAAACCAGGAATGGTGGTGTATGCCTATAAATCCCAGTGACTTGGGAGGCTAAAGCAGGAGGATTGTAATTTTGAGGCCAGCCTCAGCAACTTAGAGAGACTCTCAAAATAAAAAAGACTGGGGATGTAGCTCAGTGGCAAAGTGTCACTGGGTTTAATGCCCTGTACCAAATAAATAAATACATATGTAAATAAATAAAGTTAATTTCCTGTCTAAAAAAAAGTAAAACATGAGCGACAAAGGAAGATGAGGTAAACTGAATTACACCAAAATGAAAACTTTCATGCTTTAAAGGATACTATCAAGAAAGGAAAAGAAAACTCAAAACAGGAGACAACTTCTATAAAACATACATGTAGTAAGAGACTTATATCCAGAACATACAAAGAATACATACAACTCAATAATAAAAGACAAATAGCCCAATTCCAAATCACTGAAAGATTTGAATACACAGTTCTGCAAAAATGATATATGAATGGCCGGTAAGCACATGATGCTTCACAACTTTAGTCATCAAGAAGGTGCATATCCAACCATTTCAGATCCAACTAGAATGACTAGAATCAAAAAGTCAGGCAATAACACAAATGTATGAAAATACTGAACCCCTCATACACTGCTGTTGGAAATGCAAAATGGTGCAGACACTTTGAAAGCATTCAGGCAGATCCTCAAACTGGTAAACATAAAATATCATATGATTCAGATATTCCACTTCCAACTATATATCCAAGAGGAATAAAAAAACAGACATCCAAACCAAAACTTGCACATGATTGTTTATAGAAGCATCACTTGTGGGGCTGGGGCTGTAGCTCAGTGGTAGAGTGCTTGCCTAGCATGTGTGAGGTGCTGGGTTCAATCTTCAGCACGACATAAAAACAAATAAAATAAAGATATTGTGTTCAACTACAACTAAAAATATTTTTTAGAAAAGAAGCATTACTTGTAATAGCAAACAAGTGGAGAGAATTTGCATTTCCATTAGCTAATGAATGGATAAACAAAATGAAGTCCATTCAAACAAGGATCATAAAAAGGAGGGAAATATTGCTTTATGTTACAACATTGATGAACCTTGAAAACACTGTGCTAAATGAAAGAAGCCAGTTACAAAACAACAACAACAACAAAACCCTACATTATATGATTCCGTTTATGTGAAATGTTTCAGAATAGACTATTCAATAAAGATAAAAAGTAGATTAGCAGTCACTCAGGGCTAGAGAGCATAGAGGCATAGGGTAGTATATTAGGATTCTCCAGAGAGACAAAAACAAAAGAATGCAGGCAAATAAGTAGGTAGGTACATAGATAGATGCATGAAAAGGAATTTATTAGGAAATTATCCCACATGATTTTGGAGAGAGAGAGAAATTCCATGGTTAGTCAAGGTGAAGAACCCTGAAGGTCACTGACATGGCTCTGTCCAAGTCCACTAGCCTGATAATGAAGGGCACTGACCTAACAGTCAAGCCTGTTGGGCCTGAGAACGCAGGGAGCAGTTCGTGCAAAACCCAGAATCCAACGGCCAGAGAATCTGAAGCTCTGATGTCCAAGAATGGGAGAATAAAGGTTCTGAGTCCCGAGAGAGAGAGAGAGAGAGAGAGAGAGAGAGAGAGAGAGAGAGAGAGAGAGAGAGAAAGGAAGAGAAAAAGAAAGAGATTTTGCCTTTCCTCTGTGTTTTCATGCTATCAGGTCCTGCTGTTTGGATGATTACCACCCACAATGAGACCAGATCTTCACTGCTCCATCCGGCCACTCCCATGCCAGCTCCTCTGGAAACACCCTCAGAGACATATCCAGAAATAGTGCTCCAAGTCTTCCTTAATTCAATCAAGTTGATACCTAAAGTTAACCATCACCTAAGATGATAATTGAATTGTTTGGGTTTTGATTTTGAGATGATGAACTTATTCTAAAATTGACTGTGGTGGTTCTTAAACTATAAATGTATTTAGAATCATTGACTTGTACTCTTTAAGTGGGTAAACAGTATGGTATGTGCACTATTTCCTAATAAAGCTATAAAAAAAATCTACTTTCAAAATATCAATTGTAGAATTGAATGATATTTAGAAAAATGTGAGAGTATATGGCCAAATACTTCTTCCCTTTGAAGGCTGGGGTTAGTCATTCCTCTGTTTCTAATTCGTCGACATATAATTCATCAGCTTGGTTTCTAAGGAGGCATTTGATGACCAAGGGGACTGATAAAACCTTTATTTGGTGAACCTTGGTTGGATGTTTTTTTCTTTTTTTCCTTCTGAATCATGATTCTGGGCTTGACAACATTAGTTTTAACTTAGTTCTGGGATGGTTCATTTCCAGTCCCAAATTCAGATCTTGGGAATTGCAAGGGAGTCCTGCATTTCATAAAAATGCGGAACATATTATTTCCTCTGATTTGAATGATGAAGCAGATTACATGTGACACTGATGAGCAAGATAGCAAGTTCAAATGCCTGGAGTTTTTAACCATATGTAAAGTCATACATAACACCCAAAACATGCTTTACTCTAATTCATTTTCCTGTGGTTGGAGTACCCGTTAGGGTGAAGAAGGCTGCCACACAGGTCCTGCTAGAAAGGCAGGAGACACAGTCATAATAAGGGAGTCTATGGATGCAGTCCCACATGGTAACCTCCTGCTAGGCCCCTCATACATATTATGACTGTGGGAGAATTATTTTTTTTCATGCTTTCTGAAATGATAATAGTTGCTTAACAAAAGAAGATTAAGTAGTTATTAGGCAATATGATGTGCCACACATTGGTTTAAATCCTTCACATAGATGATCCCATTTAATCTGCACATGCCTTAGGGATAGGCACCAATGTCACCAAACTTAGTAAAGGTGAAAACAGTCACGAGAGATTGGGCAGCTTGCATACCATCATGTTGCTGAGCTGACACAAGGGGAAAATTTAATCAAGGGAACTGACCTTGGAAGCCAAGGGCCTCACCCATATGTAGCTGTGAAAGGTAGATCTCAGGCAAGTGAAGAAGACACATGACCTGTAACTTAATTTAATTTGCTCGTTGGGAACCTATATATTTTTCCATTCCATATTAAAATTCAATCATTACCATTGAATATGGAGGGAAAAGAAACTTCACTTATTTTTAGAACATATTATGCAACATCTGGGAAGAAAGACTTTCAGCAATATACAGAATGTTTAATTCATAAGGCATTAAAAAAATCAGGTGACACTAGGACCAAAATTGATAGAAATTCTACGAACACAACTAAAGGGCCCTATAAATTATCATAGAGTTAAAAGGAAACAAGTAACCCTGCTGAAAAGTTATAACAGAATTGCTCCCTAAAAATAGATCAATCATATGATTTAAACAATTCCTCTAGAGAATAGGGAGGGGACATGAAGAAACAGGAATATTTAAAATATTAAAAAATCCTTCTAAAGGCTTGAGAACAAACACAGCTTTAACAATGTGGGCATCAAGCCCAAAACTGCAGAGTTGCCTTTGGGGAAAAAGACATTTAATTGCGTTCCTGAATGTATAACAAAGCAGACTGCCTCCCTCTCCTCCCACCTCCCCTGTAAGGAATGGCCAAAGATGCACCCTGTGAAAATGATGCGTCTGAGCTCAAGACCATATGCTGACACTGAGAAACGGCAAAGGGCTGACTCATGGGTCTTGTAAATTTTTTCTTCATTGTCCTGATTAACAAGATTAAGTTGAAGTCAAGTTATGAGAAAACCAGTTTAGAAAAGATGAATGATTTTTGTTTCTTTTCAGAAAAATACCACCCAGTTTTTAATCACACGCGCTATATTTACAACAAATGAATATTCAATCCTACTTTACTAACAAGAAGAGTGATGTTTGGACAATGTTTTAGCAGAATATATAAGAATATTGTCAGGTTGTAATTAGCTGTATTGCCTTAGCCCTGTTAGAGTGGCCATTTTGGTCTGGGAAGGATGAGATCATGGTGCTTTTAGCTAGACAGACTTAAAATGAACTTCTGGCTTTGTCAAGTAATGACTGTGGGGCCTTAGGTAAATTATTAAAGCCCCTCTGAACTTCATTATCTTATTTGTAAAATGAGTGTTCTGTATACATCCCACTGTAATTTGAGGATTAGAGAAAACATATATGTTGCCTAAAATTCTGTTTAAAATAAGGATGCAGAATGATAAGCACTGCTTAATTTTTATGAAAGAGGCTCACTCATCACTGTTTAGGACCAAAGATACGCTACCACTACTTCTAGTCCTCTTGGTTCCTTTCCCTTTAGGCAGAAATGTGAGGTATCAGTCTTGGACTAGACCTCTACATTGAATCATTATACAGAAAAAAAAAATGACATTTCCATTAACTGATCTTAGTAGAGATTTTTAAAAAAACTCTGCTTATTAATTATTTTCTCAGTTTTTCATTCTCTCACTTCTCTTCTTTGGCTATTAAAAAAAGAGGAAGAGGGTAGGCAGAGTAGCAAGTTACCAAACAGTATTTGTCAGCAGGAAATGATTTGGGATGATATCACTTAGTTCTTTCTCATTCATTTTTCAGAGTTTTACAGAAAGTCTGAATGCTGGACCAATATAACAGGAAATTCTTTACTAGGCCCACTTCTTCATCTGCTGCCTCTTTTTAAATCTATTTGCTGAAGGACAGCAGTGTCTCCAAGTTTCCTCCATTAATTTGTCAACAGGCAGTTCTTCGCTAGTGACCCTGTATTTTTGGTAGATGACAGATATCCCAAATCCTTTATTTTTTTCAGAAATAGTAATAGGGGAAAATTCTCACAAAGAACATTGTTCTTATACAGTCTATACAGTTATCAGAACAGTACATTTGTATGGTGTTTTTTCCCCAATGTTCTCTTTGAACATTTTCTCTCCTAATCTTTAAGACAACCATTGCAGAAAATGGCCATTATTGTCTGCATAAGAAGTGAAAGAAGGGGAAAAGCTTGGCAAAGATGTTATCTGAGTCAATCAACAAACAAGTAGACCTAGAGTCCAGGTCCCCTGCTCACATCTACTACATTCCCTTGCAGAAAAGTACATAAGTCCTGAGTTTCTGAGCACATATTTCATCCTTTCTGGCAATTTGAGTATATTGGCATTTCTTAAAAATCAAATAGTTTGATTGAAATTACTAATCAATCAAGTGAAAAAAAAATTTCCTGGTTGTATATGTGGCCACTGCCTTAGGGTCTGTAGTATATGGGATACAGGTGTGCTTTGTTATGTCAGTGGAATTCAGAGCAAGTAATGTTCTCTTTCTCCTGTCGCCTAGTTAGCACACAGCAAGGCTGGTCTGTTTGAGAATCCTCATGTGATCCTTGATTGCATTACAAAATATGATCAAAAGACTCCACCTCAATGGGCATGATTGTGCTGCTTGCTAAACTCAATGGCAATTTATTTAAATATGATACTCTGCAGGAGAACTCCTTCAAAGAAAAGGCACTACAGGCAGTTTATCATTTCCATGCGAGGCATTTGGAGTTATTGCCTCTTGAAAGCATTGAGGGAAACAAGGATAATGCTGGAGGAAGAGTTAAAATGTGATATGATCATAAGCCACACTCTCTATGCACAATGCTAGTTATGACCTAGAGTTAATGGCTTGGTGGTCCCTTATTAACACAAATCAGCCTTCCAAACAGAAGAAAGGAATGGGTGTGGGTGGTAAAGAAATTAGAAGCATGGATTCTAGGCAATAATGTATCTGAGATAATCGAGTGACGCAAGCACATTACTATTCAGTGTGTGGCAGAGTGCCGCTAATTCACTAAAAAGCTAACTCAGGCAAATATAAATTAAAGCATGTGTAGGGTTTGACTGTAAGAAAAAAAATAGGAGCAATTAGCACTGCAGTATGTGCACATCTGCAATAATCCTGTTTGATGCATCTTCTATTAATTTACTTTATTGTAAGAAAAAAAAATCAGGTCAACAGAAGGAAATGCACAGCTTTTGACCACTACAAAGCATTTCCAAACACTGACTAAGTTTGCTATGTAAATGTGTCAAAGCCCTCCTTTAAGACAAGAATAAAAAAAAGCAAACTTCCTCTTATTTGCAAAGCTGTGATTATTAAAATTACAAATTTTAATTTCTAGAAGTGTACTAATGACAAGTTGTACTCAGTTCTCCCTTTGATAACATGTTTTCCATGTTTATGTGGAAAATTATGTTTAAAAGTAGGTTTAATAATTTCATTACTTTCATATAACTGCAACCCAATCAAATCTTTAATTTGAAATAAGTAATGTGAGAAATTTTAATTATGCATCAGAATCTGTAAATATTTTTGTTATATAATCTCTATTCAATAATGTTTTAAACATTTCACAAGATTTTCAGATCTTAATTTGTAAGATTCAATCAGTACAGAAGGTATTTCTATAAAGCATCAATTAAATTTAATTAAATTTTACTCCTTGCTTAGTAGATTGTTAAATATTTCTTACTTTGCCAGTATTTACTGAAATCACTAGTGTAGGCAGATGTTATTAGCTTTTATTAAAATTTAATTGTATATTGGGATTTGGTATTTTTTAAATATATAAATTAATACAATTTATAATTAATTTGCTTATAAAATAGGTAGAGCACTTTTTAAAATAAAAACTTGTATTTGGAGAGGCAAAAAACAAAAAAAAATGTTATTTTCTTTTTGATTAAAACTGAAAGCTGTTTGTGCTTTCTAACTCAAGTAAATTTATCTTTAACTTTCCAAATCCAAATTTGTTTACTTAAATAATGAATATATTTGGATATTACCACCCTTCTTTATCATTCACAAAAGAGAAAATATTATAGCTATAAATGAAGTAATAGAAAGTAATATACTGTTTATCAATTAATTATCATCATTTATTTCTTTTGATAAAATTCCAATTCAACCAAAATACTTTCAAAAGAATATTATTATCCCTATGTGATTATGACCTTTGAATAATATTATCAAAGGGAGGTGTATAGTTTGAGAACTGTCAATCTTTTTATTTTTATACATTAAAAGTTTTAAAACATTGTGCTCAATACAGAAGGACATTCTGATATAAATTAAGCTTAATTATGATGATAAATCACATTTTAAGAAACTTCTTTAAAAACAATACCACTTTTGGTATAAATGTACTTATTCAAAATTCAAGATATGTTCTATGCACTAAACAACAATTAAATATTAAGATAAAAACAATGGGCAATTGTTAAGATTTTTTAAATTAAAATATTTACTTATTCTAATTTGTTACAATTGTTAAGATCTTGAAGAAAAATGTTTTGTAATTTAAATGAACTCAATACAATACAATAGCAAATCAGATGAAATGTTTTTATCAGTACAAATCTGCTTTCTTGACTAATTCATGATTTTCAGTTTCTACAGGAATATATGAAAAATAATGCTTGAAAAGCAACACTTAAAAATATGCCTTCTACAGTTGAACTTTTGCTTCTATGTTAGGTACAAAAAGGAGATTTTTATTTCTGGAGACCTAATCTGGGTGAAGAGCCTGGATTTCTGGCCTTTTAAGTGAGATCAGTAAGAAAAAGCTCAGCTTAAAAGCATAATTTCTGCCATGTATACCACATGCACATATTATTCAAATGAATATTACTTCTAAAACTCATTCGAGAACATTATTTTTGTCAAGCCCGTATCATTAAATATATCAATATCATCAATTAAAATCTACCTGGTCATATTTTAGACATCTTTGAATTTAGACTTTTAACCTACACATTAGGATAAGAATAGGGGTTTATAAAGAATATTATTTTATATTAAGTAGACGTGAAAGCTACTGGATCAGATAAATTGCCCTAACCACGGGTGCCCTCTACCACATCACCCTGCCAATGCAGTGTTTGTTTTTGTTTTAGGTTTTATGTATCTGTGGGCTGGGTACTACCTGTCATTCTTCAGAGGTCCTTAAGTCCCTGGGACAGAGCCAGATCAGAGCTTCTGCATTAACTCTCAATTTCCTGGCTTTTTGAGGGCTTCAACAGACCCATAATGTTTCTTTAACATTGGGTTTTTTTGTGGTTTAATATTTCTAAAAGCAGTAAATTATTTCCATCATATGTTAAAAAAAAAAAAGACAAATTTCTCTGTGGTTAGTGACCACAAAACAAAACAAGAAACAGAAATACTCCAGAGTATGGATCCTAAGAAAAGTTTCTAATTTAAAACTCTTACTTTGATGTAGGTGAAAAAGGAAATTGTGATGAAGAACTACAAACTGTAAAGTACTTTACAGAATACTTCTAGCCAATACACATCCCTGCTACCTGTCATTTCTATGCTCAGCAATAAGCACAGTGATCATTAAACATACACTCCTTGTGTCTCATATGCATGTCACTTGGCTATGAGCTTTTGAATAAGATTAATATTGACTAGTAAAGATATGAATAATTTAAGATAGACACTTAATCTTTAGGCAACTTAAACAAAAGCGTTTAAGTCAAACACTGGTTAATAGTAAACCACATAATGATGTCAAGGAAGAATAGTTCATATTTCAGAGATCTTCAGCCTAATAATTGTGATGTTAAGGAAAATTACTAAGTTTGAAGATATGAACTTTTGAATGAGATTAATACTGACTAGTAAAGATGTGAATGATTTAAGATAGACTTACTCTTTAAGCACCTTAGTAACAACTACTTTCTTTAACAAGAAAATAACAAAGTAAAGCTATTAGAAAAAGACTTTTCATAGCAAGGAAATGATACTGAATTATCACTATTTTTGTATTTGTTCTCAGATCTCAAGTTTTTATTTTTATTAACTGTATATCTTGAGATTCAGAAAGAATTTTTGGATTTTTAAAATAATACTTCACTTTACAACCTTTAAGTTATTTTAGAAAAAGCAGCATTTTAATTGATCCTATATATTTAAAATTTTCCATCTGGCAGTAAAAAACAAAAAACCCTCTTCTGACAATTTAATTTAAAACATCAATTTTACTTTGTATTTTATTGTGGCACTGCCTGCCTGAGATATTAGATCATAGAATGACAGAATGATAATGCTTTTGATATAATTCCAATTATAGAAAATATGATGTCCAGATAAATTCAGATAATTGGCCAAAACACAACTAGTACACAGAAAAGCTTAAACTATTAAACTAAACTTGTTTTGCTCTATACACCTAAACTATGCATATGTAATGGAACTCTCATTTAAGGCAAAATGAATAAAGCAAAAGACTTCATAAATTCAAAACAAGGATATATATGACATCAAAAAGGGCAGTATTAATGATCTGATTGCTGCAGATATGAAATATGAGCAAAACACCATACTTAGATCATCAAATAAAGGAAGAAATATTTTTAAGCATCTTTCATAATTTTATGTTCTTAAAACTACCTCATCTGTACAGAAAGCACAAAGCAACAAAGATTCGTGAATGAGAGAAACAAAATGCAGTACAAATTGTAGAAGCCCAAATTCAGGCAAAGATAATTAAATTTTTAACATTTTTTCATCATTATTCTTGCTTGTTTATGCATATTTCTTCTGGAGCAGATCAAAATGAAGTTGAGAACCTAGATGATATGCACAGATAAAGAACATGGGCATATCACTTCAAGATTTCTATCCACAGTATAAAAAAAATGCAATATATGGAGCAGCTTTTGCTAAACTTTCTAAATTACATAGCTTAGATCTATATTTTTCTAAACTTAGAAAATTAAAAAGACATATATCTGTGACTTTTTTAAAAATAAATAACTACAAATAAGATGGATGAATAACAGCTTCAATATGTATGATTTTTAGAATTGTTCCAGAACTTTTTCTGGCTACATGTAATAATCATTTACCATGAAGAGAAATTCCAATGTAAAAACTCAAATTGAATATAAAATAAAAGAAAGAACAATGAAAACAAATAAATTTTGTTTTAAAAATGTTTTTGTTTCAAATGTATAATTATTCTCAGATGAAAACTAGTCTCCTTTATTATGAAGTCCTCTCTGTCAAAAATATACATAGTCCTTTCATTAGCTATCTCACTGGAATGAAATACTGAAGTTGTTTTACATGTAAAAGCAAAGTTAGGATAACTGGCCCAAACTTCAAAATGAGTTTTTAAATTAAACATAGATCATGATAGGTGTCCCAAGAGGATATTAACACATAAATGTTCAGTGGAAAGACACAGAATGAATCCTAAGGAAAGTTTCCAGTTTAAAAACCCTTACTTTGATGGAGGTGAAAAAGGAAATTGTGATAAAGAACTACAAACTAGTACTTTATAGAAGACTTCTAGCCAATACATATCCCTGTTACCTGTCATTTCTATGATCAGTAATAAGCATACTGATCATCAGGTAAACATATACACTCCTTGTGTTTCATATGCATGTCACATGGCTATGAGCTTTTGAATAAGATTA
Organism: Ictidomys tridecemlineatus; assembly: GCF_052094955.1. Classification (NCBI taxonomy): domain Eukaryota; kingdom Metazoa; phylum Chordata; class Mammalia; order Rodentia; family Sciuridae; genus Ictidomys; species Ictidomys tridecemlineatus. The sequence goes on along the minus strand of NC_135478.1, from coordinate 155,001,445 downwards.
ATATTGGCTAGTAAAGATATGAATGATTTAAGATAGACACTTAATCTTTAAGCAACTTAAACAAAAGTGTTTAAGTCAAACCCTGGTTAATAGTAAATTACATAATGATGTCAAGAAAGAATAGTCTATATTTCAGAGCTCTTCAGCCTAATAATTGTGATGTTAGAGCAAATTACTAAGTTTGAATAGTAGAGACCAAAAAAAATCTAGGAAAGAATAAGATAGTTATAAAAAATAGAAACACTTCTTAAGTTTTGAAATATACAGGTAACTTAAAGCATACATATATTCATCCACATATGTGTGCATGTATATAGCTACATATATATGTGTGTGTGTGTGTGTGTGTGTGTGTGTATGTCTATGTTGCATATAACAAAACACAGTATGCCTTTTCTCCCTGGCTGAGATTAACACATGCTTTCTAACTTCAAAGTGATGAAACTTTAAATCATGCTTCTAATCAATGTTCAAGTAATATTCTTATATTTAGGCTCATTTAGACACATTTCTTTATTTTCAATAAGTCCAAAGCTGTTACTCTTTTCTCCCTTGCATTGGTATGTTTTCTTTTGTGCACCAGGGTGCCTTTTCTTAGAGCTTTTCATTTTGAAAGGAGAAGAAGCAGATAGGTAAGATGTCAGGGAAACACAGCCCTGCTCATGCTCTGGTACATGGGCTTCTAATTCTAGCAGTAACAAAGACTGCACTGTGTGCCCTCAGGTGAGTCACTTAACCCTGCTGTGTCACAACTGCTCCACCTGCACATTCAATAATCACCTTTGCCACCCATCTTCCCCGAAGGGTTGTTTTGAGAATGTCATAACTGGTCGTTTATTTGATCCATTCAAGAAACACCCGATGCCCTTGGACCTCTGAATATGCATACCCAAGTGCAGCTCAGTTATGAAATGACATCCAACAGCAATATTTCCTTACTGAAAGAGACAAAGGGCAGCCAATTGAAGAATGCCAGACCCAAACAACATCTTGAAGGCCTTTGAGATTCACAGATGAAAGGCTTTATATAAAAATAAAGTGTTGTTATTACCTAGGCAAAGAAAAATGCATGCATTTTGTGTCAGCATTCAAGAGCCAAATATACTGGTGCCCTCTGCTCCCCTTTGATATTTTGTTTTCATCCAGTTTGATGACAATATAGATAAATCCTCTCTTTGGTGCTGTTGGACCAGGGTTACATTTTGGTGTGTGGAAAATGACAAAATGAAAGAGAAAAGCCTTTGAAAGAAAGTGAAAATAAATGTAATAGCCAAAAGCCAAATAATAGAGTATATTTAAAGTCTATTAAATAGCAGCAGTCAGGGTATCAAATGCACACTCTCTCATCCTCTGTGGTCAGCCCACTATGTGGACCACCTGCCTTAAATTACACAAGTTCACCGCATCCCTGGAGTGAGGATGGGAGGCAGGAGAAAGATGGGGGTGGAGAAGCAGCATTCTCCATTCATACTAATCATACCAGATCTAAAGTCTTTTTTAGAATGCTTCTCTTCAATTCACAATCAATTATATTTCAGTGTCTAAACCACCACCCTTGGCTTTGAAACAATGGGTGCATATCAATAATGAATAACTCAAATTTTCAGTTTTTTTGAAAGATAAAGACTGATGAGTACAATTTAGTTATCAGTTATTATGCTGTCCTGGGAGGTGACAGAGCAAATTGCAGCTGTTTACAGCACAGAAAAATAAGAAAATGAACTTTCATTGGACTGAATCAGAAGAAGGGATGGACTCTTCTGGAACAGGATGCCCTAGTTTGGTCAAGAAGCACATATGGAGAGTTTATTTGAAGCTGTCTTAGGACTCAAGTGGAATCAATTTCACAGACATTAAAATGGACTGATAATAAGTTAGCCAAGTATTTCATTAAACTTCTTTATTGCTTTTGGGGTGCCAAGTTTACCACATATGGTTGTGAGGGTTATTCACTGAACAAAGGCGGTTGGTCCACAAGTCTTAAGGGGCTGAAATAAGCCCTGTTCATCAGGTTAAGCCATAAGCCCTTAGAAAAGGGTGTCCCTTTACTTATAAAGACAAAGAGATCATATAGGCAAATGGCAGTTTGGGGTTTCGTAGCTATTTTAATTCTAAAAGACTTGAGGTAAAATAAACGTCTTAATCTGATGTTTTAATAACTGTCTTCTGAACATCGTACGTGCTTACTTGGGTTTCTATTCTAACCATAATTTAAGAGATATTAATATGAATTCCTTCTTCACAAAACTAGGAGACTTCTACACTAAATTTTTGGCTCTTTTATAAGTGGATTCTGGCCTCTCTGCCTTCATTTTCTGTTAGTATAAAGGGGGATGTTATTTAAAATTAACAAAAATGCCATGTGCCAGGTGCTAAGCAAGGTGCTGGGATGACATCAGTGACATGGATAGGCTCCTGTAGGCAAAACACTACATAATCTGGTAAGTGATTGCTAATGGATAAGATGTTGTTATGGATTGATGAAAAAATAAAAGAAAAACAGTAAATGCAAAATAAAATGTTCCTGGTCTTATTTCTATTCATTTTGTTCTAAAATGTATACTTTCAGAACGTTCATGCAGAAGTACTTTCTTTTCTTTTTTTTATTCTTTCACAGGTGGTGGGTACCTAATTTTCTATACCACCCCAAAATATCAAGAAAAGCAGGGGTAAAACAGCCACTTCAGGGGCCCCCACTGTGCATTAATGAAATATTTTCAGGTGAGACCAGTTTTCTGGATTCAGTGGCTTCTTCAATGTCACTTCTGAATGGCCCTTACATCTCAGTGAGAAATCAATGCTATTTGTTGACTGATCATCATTCATTTATTTGAATGAAAGCAGTGTCCTTGTGGCCACCCACACAGCCTGTCACTTGGGGAAATGACTTGGGGAAGAGTGAACAATTCAAAATTGCTTCTGCTGATCTGGATGATTTTTAACTCTGTACAGTCAGATAACTGAGTAGATCATTTTACAGGAATAAATGAGAGTCACCTGTGGATGTACAATTGAGCAAGTCCACACACTCTTTACCTAAGTTGTTATTTTTCTGAACTGTGTAACCTACAATCTGATGACATGTTGTTCTTCACATCAGAAATTCATGAAAAGTTATTAGGGAAGCATGTTAGATGTGAGGATGGTATCACAGATCACAAAGTGAAAAGGTCTCTGGGATAATTTGCACAGAGTAGTAAAAAATATCCATAGACCACTCTCCTTTGGTTCTGCCTCAGTCCATAATCACTCCATGGGGCAAACTGCACTCCTATTTTCTGCCTGGAGCACAGTTTCTACACATGTTATTTAAATTACCTTTCTTTTTCATCACTCTTGAATTCAGAAGAATCTTCTTAGTGGTACTTACTTATCCTTATAAAAGGTAAAAAATCATGGCCTTAGGACACCTTTCTACAAATAAGGCTTTACATCAGGAATTGTCAAAATCAAAATAAAAGTATTCTGAAATTTAATGTATTCAAAATATTAGAATCTTAATTTCAATAAATATATACTCATTTTCATTCTTGGAAAATGAAAAAAAATGTGATATCTAAATAGTAATACTCATTTTTGTATCCTGGCCTTTGCAGTGTACCAGGTGTTAAGTAGACTCATGGATTAGTGTCTAGTTTCATTTATTAAAAGTCAGTAAGGACCTTGTTGTCTGTTTTGTTGCACAAAACTTTGTAATAAAAGAGAAACGTGGTGAGCTTGTTTGAGTACTTCTGGTATCTAGGCCAATTTGGGAGTTCACTATCCTGCTTAAAATTTGAAAACCATGTCTCCAAGGAAAGAACCAAGCACTGAACCAAGGTACATTGGCCTTGGGCAAAAATCTCAAACACATTGGGCTTGGGTCCTTCTAATAAAGTTGAATTAAAAGAATTAAAAGAATCTGAACACTGAGAGAAATAGAGACTATTCCAGTCATGGAGGGCCTATTGATAATCAATCAAAGAAGATGAAAAAGTCACCAACAGATCACTGCTAGTACTGGTAACTGCTCAATTTGGGAGGAAGATAGCTAGGTACTCAAAGCAACAGGCGTTGTGAAGAAAACCACAGGGGAAATCATTATGACAACAACATCAGACCAACTCTCTAGGATTATCAAAGAAATGGTCCCCATACAGCAGCTGACTGAAAGACTAACTGCAATTCAACAGTTGAAGTTTGAATGCCAAGTTTAAAAGATCAATAGTCCTCTGGAAACCATACCTGAAAAAGAACTGCAGCTTGTATTGGAAGGAGTAGCTATCAAAAGATTCTACTTATATTTTGGAGGTTATTCCAAGTCACACATCATCAGTCTTGCTCATCACAGCCAACTATAGAAATAACACCACCAGTATCATTTTCCAATGGCTTTACATCTCACAAAATTATAGGTTAGGAAGAATATTTGATGAAACATTTCAGAAGGCAATTTGTGTTAGCTGCTAACAAAAATGACCACACTGAGGTACACCCCACCCATTTCTTACTGAAATAATGTTTGCTATCATAGATAGTACAGATAGTTTTCCACAGAAAACAAACACATATGAGTTCAACATTGATTTCTCCTTACACAGAATCTAGGTGATCCCTTTGGCCACCAGCCTGTCTTTTATACTACTTTTAGAAACTCTGTCAGGAAGAATAAAAATTTCTGTGGCTTGTGGAACCTTTTGGGGGTAGAAGATCTTGATCAGCAAATATGAAAGTATATTGTAAGGTTTCCTCTCGGTATCAATACTTAGTATCACATTTTGGGTTTTGTAAGTGCTCCCATATGTTTCAGAAATAATTAAACTTTTATTGACATTTTGGCCTGCCTCCTAAAGATGAATATCCTTCAGCTGTTAAACATTCGATAGGTTTGAAGTTGGGAAAGTTTTTTTTTATTTAATATTTTTATGCTCTATACATACAGAAAAGACAAGAGGTGACCTGAGTCTTTTGATGTAGTGATCAAACTCTAGAAAAAAGGCAGTGACTTTCAAAAACTCTGAGACTGCCCTTTGAGAGAGGGCAGGGGAAAATCCTATGCCTTTTTGTCATATGATTAAGCTTATCAAATCAGGATCGGTTCTACATAAACCAATAAACTCGGATCTAGTTCTGTGTTTTGTAATGCAATGTTATAAAGAATGAGAAAAGCTTGTGCATTGGAAAAATAAGTTTATTCAGAGAATTAATCCATTCTCTTTTATTCAGGAAACTGGCCTTTTTGCTTTTCAATGGAGTATGCAAATCATTGACCTTCAAGTTACTAACCTGAAAGGAGTGAAGTCCTAGACATATCCCAAAAGACAGGGAGTCAGATACCCGTTCCCCCCAATATTACAGATGCATACCTTTTAGGATTCTAGTCAAATATCACTCAGGGCTGAACTTTCCTCTGTAAGCAGACATTTACTAGCAGTGCCCTAGCCCCAAACCTCTTAACCACTGGTGTCCTAGCCTGCCAGGCTCATTCCTTCCTTAATTTGCCTTCACTCTAAGAAAGAAAACAGCTCCGCCACCCACCCCAATCTATTACACTTAGAAGAAGTAGTAGTAACTGGAAAACTTCCTTTCCTTTGGGAAAAGCGTCCGCTGGAGGCTACTGAGGGTTGGGCCCACCTTTAGCTTCAGGTTGACAAATGCCTTCGGCTCATTCTCAGCTCGCTCAGCCCTAGGGGTCCCCTAAAATCGCGCTAGCGTCCGCCCTGTCTGACCTGCCCCCCTGCCGCGGCGCACATTTCAGCTTTTCAGCTTCACGGTGGAGCTCGCAGTAATTGAGTCGGGAGGGTTATTTTTCCTGGCCTCGCCTCGCTGTCCTGAGCCTGCAGGGAGTTTTCGGAAAGACATCACCTCCTCCCCCTTCTTCACCCCCACCCCTGACGCCCCCGGCAGCTTCTGAACGCTGCCTGCGCCTCCACCCCTCGGGAACCAGGACTTCGATCCGCTCCGCTGTGGCCAGAGGCTGAAACCACCAAGTGTCCCAATGGAGGGCTTATTCCTACCCTGCTTCACTTTGGGGGTAAAGGAGGAAGTGTTAAATCGCCTTAACGCCAAGCCACCAACCGGGTGGGGAGCAGGTGGTCAATCGCACAAAGCAGACTTACTGGAAGAGCCTAACTTTGCAGGCGGGTGACTCGATTTCCCTCGTAGCTTTGTCATCAAACATAGCAGAACCCTTCGCCCTCTTTAGTTAGAAGACGGGAAAGGTGTCCGCAGCTCTCGAAGGAGGCTGGTGCACACTACTGTCAATTTAGGATGACAGACTGGCAGGCGTATTAGGCGCTAGGACTTCCATCCGCCAAGCTGTTGGAAGCAAGTCTCCCCATCCCTTCCTAGAAGAGAAGAGCTGTGGCATCTGGAAGTGTCAGAAAAGAGCCTTTTGCCATAAATCATCCTGAAAAGCATTCAAATCAGACAAGCGTTTAGAGACCGCTTAGACACTCCACCCCTCAAATCCTAGATCAAAGAGCAGTTCCTGGAACCATAAACACCTATTATATGCAAAATCCCACTTATCTGCAGGATGCTAAAACTGAGGGAAGAGGAAGGGGTAAGGGGCATTTTTCGCTGTAAAACCCTCCACACAAATTCACAAACTATTTCTTAGCATTGTCTACTGCCTTCTTGGAAATAGCCGCACCGCGCTTCTAAACCCGCCCAGTGTGTGTTTCTAAGGTCCTCGCAACAGCTGGCCAGAGCGTTTAGCACACGGACTGGACATTCGCCTTCGCCTGTTTTTTCAACCAGAGGAAGCAGGTGCGAGAGAGTCTGGGGCTTGGGAGGTGGGAGGCGGGGAAAGAGATTCTATTTGGTCCTCATGCAGAGGACATCAATTGCCCCTTAGATCTTACACTAGGGCGGCAAAACCAAGTACAAAACACCGATAGCTCGAAACTTAGAAAACCCGAACAGAGAACACCCGCCTAGCCAATTTCAGCCCTCGCTGCACTCTCCCCGCTGCGTTCTGTTTGCACCATATACTTGGCAAATCTCTGCGTTCTTCTCAGAGGAAAGATTATTAGGGCGGGTAAGGACACTCAGACGGGACCTGAAAAAGAGATGTCTTCGATTTTGAGACAGGAACTTTCTCGCTTCAGAACTAAAAAGACGCAACTCTCGCCCTGCTGGGGCAACCGACTGTATTGAAATAGCCTCAAATCCGGAACAGAGATGGCCCAGGCGGATGCCTGAGGAGGAGGTCCTGGGGCGGCAGGGATAGGGGCCAGGGAGGTTCAGGAAGGGAACCCCATATCTTACATTCCCAGTCGCGAGACTCGCTCGCCACGCATGGATCGCGGGAGGGGTCTTTGGGAACAGCGAGGCAGCAAGCAGACTCCTGGGTTGAGATTACTCGACACGTGTCTTTTACTCCTCACAATCCATTTCTTACGGGTGATTTATGAACGAGCGTCTTTGATCAGGAATGGTTTTATCTGTCCACTGCTACAGATGACAGATGCGGCTGCTAAAATGCCTCATCCCTGCTGCCTAAGAGGTTGCCTCTCCCCCCTTCCCAAATGCTGTTGCTTTTTCTCCGACGATCTCCACCCCCTGCCTCTAGGATCCCCAGCCCTACCCCCAACCCCGTTTGCTATCTTCGTTGCAATCCCTCCGGGTGGTTTAAATCAACAAAAAGAACTTGGCAGGGTCAGTGGGGAGCCTAGGAAGGCAGATTTTAGGCAAGCCATCTGCCTGGTGCCACATTTGTTGGGGTCTTAAGAATTCCCCCAGCTCGGGACCAGGAAAGCGCCCCAGGTGTGGGTGCCCTGCTTGGAAGGAGGAAGGCGAGGTAGTCTCAGCCAAATCCCCCCCGTGGGCCTGGCTTTGCATGAAGAAGGCTGGCGCTGGGGCAAGGTCCGGAGATGCGGAAAGCAGCCTCAGTTAGCAGTTACATGCCGGCCGGGGCTCATCAGAACAACCATTTTGGCTTAATTGGGGAAAGAAGGCAGCAGGAAAGGGGGAGAGGGAGAGGATCACATTACGAACCCTCCCAGTCTCTAATAGGTAAAGGAAAAGCGGAGTCTCTGAAGCGGTTATTAATAGGTGTGTGTGTGTGTGTGTGTGTGTGTGTGTGTTAGTAGTATTTCATTAAAACCATACCCTGGAACAAAGAGTTGTTCTTTCATGTTTCTTAGCTTTGTTATTGCTCTGACAGGAGTTCTAAAAACAGGATTTTCCAAATCAAAGGATCCTTGGAGTTGTCTGCCCACTCCTAGCTACCCCCCCCCTTCCTTCCACCAAAGTGCTCTCGGTATCATTACCCCCGGTAAGGATTCTTTCTTATACTCTTGATTTAGCCAGAGGACATTTAATAGCTGACTGGATTAAATATTGCAGACTCCAGCCTGGGCTATTTGAAAATCCGGGTCGTGGACTGTACCTAACATCAGAGGAGGAAAACTGATCTATGAGACATGTTTTAAGTTTCACTCAGTCCGGCTGGGAGAGATGGAAGAGGAAGAGGGATTCTCCATTCCAGGTCTCTTTTATATGTTACAAAGTTAGGTTTTAAAAGGTGTGTGTTGATGTGAGTAGCAAGAGAAGTCAGGGGTGGAGTGAGTCCAGAAGCAACCATTGCCACAGGCTAACAGAAATTTCCTTCTGTCATAATGTGGAAAAGGAATTTATAAGAACACTTTAAAGAATACCGTTTTGGAAGGTAAAAGTCTGCCCTCAGGAATGGAGCACTGACTTCATTAGGGTGAATCCACATTCCTCTCAGAAGGATTATAAGTCATTGCTAAATTTGTAGTAGGGAGATGATCTCTGCTTCAAGTTCTCTTTCAACAACAGTCCAAGTCCTTGATTGGTGTTAAATTTTGGGGGGAAGGGAGGAAGAAAGGAAAGAAGGAAAAAAAAAGATTGTTTTGTCCAGTTGTATGTTTAGAAAACGGAGGCCTGAAAGTCCCCTCAAAAATCTTTACACTGAGGCATTGGGGTTCAATCCAATGATTCCTTGAAGGTCAGGCAAATCCAGAGAAGCAGGATCTGACCACTGGGTCTAGGTCTGGAATGCTTTGGAGGCTATAATAATATGATATGCACCTAAAGGTAATAAATCAAGGTTAGGTATGGGTGGATGAATATTGATATTAATTGTTATGTAGAGTAAGGACCTGTCTGCTTATCTGGTCCTGGGCATTTAAAAAATTGTCAACCCATAATGCTGAGGTGATCACTCTGAATGTATTTCATTTCTGACCACATCTGTAGGAAACCCTATGAAGAACAGGATAAACTCAGAAAATAAAATTGGATTTAATATTGTAGAAGAAAATACCCTGACTTTTAAATTTTGTCTAGGGAGTTATATGTATGGCCATATGACAAGCCAGATGCAATGTCAATTTAATAGAGATGTAGGAATAGTGTTGCATTTAACAGAAGAGCCATAGCTGTTAATATACAGTGTTTAACATACAGTCTTAATATATGAGTCAACAAATTTTTAAAAATCTTATTGAGTGTAGAGACCCAGGTCTGTGCCACATGTTCATATTCACAACGACTTTATGAACACTTCTTTGCAACAGAGATAAAGAAATTGGACTCTCTTTCACAACTGGACAACTGCTAATTCATTTTAATATTGTTTACAAGCTGAGCTTCCTTCATGCATGGAGGGAGGAAAAGTGTCTTGTGTGTACAAGTCATTTTTAAAAATCCTTTTCAATCAAACCGGTCACTTATCTTGGTAAAAGCCCTTCCCAAGGGTTCAGGATACTCAGAGCGTTGGTTCCTGGCCCCAGGAGGGAGATCACTCGCTCATCTTTCAGCCCATCTAAGTATCTTGGAGGTTTGGGGTCTGTCAGGCCTGGCATTCTTTTGCTCTTCTTATCACTCTCTACCCCTTCAAAAAGGCAATTGATTAGTTTCAGCTTTTCCAAACCGAGATCCGATATGTTTCTCAGGATCAAACGTCTTCAAGAAGCCCAGAAAGAAATGTGGGGGATGGGGAAGTGAAAAAGCAAAACAGACGGGGCGGGGGCAAAGTACACCGCACACCCCAAACCTCCGCACCCAAAGAACCTAGGGAATGCTAGTACTGACTGGGCACGAGTGGAATGGTGATTTCTCCTGGAAGACCACTTAGCTTTAATATGTTCCCTCGATTTCCGGAAGCAAATATTTAAAGGAGCAAATGGATATCTAGAAAAGCAAGGTTGATGATTTATGCCTGGATTTCCCTCCAAGCATTTGCCTTCCTTGTATTTACAGGCGTGGCCCCATTCGCAAGTTGTACATCTGTTCCCTTCACGTGACATTTCATAAAAGCCCTAACATCTGGGCAGGATAAACTTCAGGTACCTGCTTAACTTTTCACTTGTCACACTCGAGTCCCGGGCGCGTCCCTTTCCCCCTCCTGCCTGCCTCAGTGGTGGCGTCTGTGGCGCTCTTTGTCCCAGTCCTCTGCGCTCTGGCTTCCAGTCCAAACTCCCAACCTCGCCTCCTTGCAGTGCCAGCCTTTGGCTAGTGCCAGTTTCTTTACCGCCTCTTGCTCGACTGGGCAGGTAAATGAGGGCATATCTTGAACCCACGGAGGGAAAAAAAAATTCACATTTCTATTCCGGCTCCAGACCGAGAAACCAAACCAAAACAAAAGCCGCCTCATCAACAATATTCAAACTCACACTCGGGTTCCTCCGCAGTCTCTTATAAGCCCATACATTCCTCAAAGAAAGAGTAAGGCGAGCTGCTGACTTTGATGATTGTCTTTTCATGAGCTTTCCCTCTATCTGATAGATGTTTAAACTGCATGTTTTATAGAAATTTAATTTCACTCGCGCGCCATCTCCCCTCCCCCAAGAAGGCTGCCTCTGGAATGAATGCTCTTAGAATTGTTTTTTCTTTTCCTAATCTGGAGTTTTGTTCCTCCGGCTTCAGCTTAAATCTCACGCAGAAATCCGACGACACATCCACAGACTTGGGGGTTAAAAAAAAAAAAACACAGAAGGAAAAGAAAATAGTCCACGTAAACAAGAAAGAAGGCCGCTGGAGGCCCTCACTGCAGCAAACCCCAAAACGATCTCGTTGCCGGGCGCCCACGAAATCCCGGCTATAATTGAGTGTTTTCTTTGAGGTTTTCTGACCATGTGCTTTTTACCATGGCTATTATGACTGATACAAGAAAATGAATATTTATTATGATCCCATCCCAAACTTTCCCCAAGGTTTATCTCTGCCTTTATAAAGGGGGAGAATATAAAATGGGAACGTGCGTGCCAGTGATTTTAACCTGCCCCACCTTCCAGTGACCTGCCCACATGCTCCTTCTTACTTTATAGACATCTGGGAATTCCATACATGCCTTAAACTCCAATTACACACCTTCTTCAAAAGGACACGTGCTTTGATTTGCCAAGAACATTAAGTGGGCTCCGTCCTGGGGCCTTGAAACAAAAGCGAATGGAAAATGTAGCCCATTCACTGATTACTGAGTGCATCTTTTGCTGTTCAATAAATAAATACAATTAATGATGCTTCAGCTTGCATTTTCCGGTGTTCAATTTGCGAAGAGTAGTTGGGAGGTGTCTGAGAAACGGTAGAGTTGCCGGCTCTGAGAAATTATGCAGAAGCCGATTTCTCTTTCCATTTTGCCAGTGCCCTTCCTTTCCACTCTCGCTGGTGCTGGGGGGTGGGGCACTCTTTATGACACATAAGCAGAAAATTCTGGAAAAGTGGCCCCTGGGGATCCCTGTCCCGACCCCTGTTTGTCGCTAATGTGGGCCTGACTCTGGAAATTTGAGGTTGGGCCTTTGCCTGAATCCATTGCTGCTGCTCCCTCTGCTACCGCTGACACTTGGCGCAGCCGCTTTTAAGCAGCGGCCAGAGGCTGGGCCGGGCCGGTCCACACCATCCGAGGAGGGCACCAACATTGTCACTCGCTCCACCACGCGGGCCGGGCCGCCACCCACGCAGGGGAGCCTGAGCCGGTGCCCCTCTTCCGCGCCCTCCGCAGGTGAGACCCTCGCTCCCCACGGAGTTCTGTTTGGGTTTCCGTGGCGTTTGTTCCCCGCAGGTTTGTTTGTTTTTCTTCAAATTACAGATGCAGGGAAAACCGCCTGACATCATGAGAGCGGGACAAACGCTCACTTTGAAGGATTCCTGGGCAGAACTTCAAGTGAAATCATATGCCTGAAAAGAACTTGATACCGGTCTAGAGAAAATAACTAGTTCTGACTTTGCCAAACCGTGGAATGTGCAAAATGCTCTACTTTTTTGCAAGAGGCCAAGTGTCCCTTAAAAAGCTCCATTATGAATATAAGCCTGAAGACAGAAGGGGCAAGAAGCTTTGCCCCTGTCGAATGTGGGAAAAAAAAAAAGTACTTACATAGTTTCAGCTATTTAATGGTATTTTATAGCTTGCACTTTGGAGAAGGTATCAGCAACTGTGCATGAATTATTATCTGTGCATATATTTAGCGTGTATATGCACTAAAAGGATAACTGTGTATATGGGAACAAAAACTTACAAGTATCTTATGACTGAAGGGGATCAATCACTTGAAATTTAAAACAAGATAAAAAGAATTATTTTCACAATAAAGGAAGCAATCTTAATTCAATTTTTAAAGAAGCCACCCAAGATCTTTTTATACAATACTTTCCCCTAGTGAATGCATTCTGGTTGAAGGGCAAAGACCTTGAATGTAGCCACATTAAACGAAAAGAGTTAGCTCCTTAGTGATGAAAAAGTGGCAATTCATTTGATGTGATCTTTAAATAAGTGTAAGTAATAAATGAAGTGAAATGAAACAAAATGAAAAGAAATAATGGTGGAAGGGAAGAAACACAGGTGACTTATTACTACTCTTTAAAATGAGCATTTATATAATGTGTACAAGGGGTAGGAATGCAAAAATAGTTTGCAAGCTGAAAACTATATTTGAGAAGTTAATGTTTTCCACTATGAAGTCTCTTCAAAACTGTTCACCACCTTTCTTTTGTTTATTTATTTATTGCTCTGAAAATCTGGAGAAAGTCTATCTTCAGTTTCATGTTTAGTATTCCTCAATACAAATGTAGCATTTGTTTTCCTCCAGATTTTTTTTGAAAACAAAAATGCAAGGTACTATTTAAAAAAAAAGAAGATAGTAGGCTCTCTTTCTTTGAAATATCTAATATTTACATCAAGAAGTAAGGTAGAGTTTACCTTGTCAGCAATGATGGTCAGCTCCATTCTGGTGTACATCAAGAAATCTGAAATATCAAATAGTCAGACCAAGCTAGTGAACAAGAAGGTTCCTCCATGAACAATTTAGAAAATGGAGGTAATTGGATGAATTATCATTTTGATGTTCTCCCTAATCCTACATACACATACACACAAATACACACACCCCACAAAAAATAGCTACACATCCTATGGATATACTTCCCTTTTCATTATTTGATAAAGGACTATCAAAATCCTAATAATCATAAAAGTAATAATAATAATCCCCAGCCTTCACTAATCCTTTAATGTAAGTAAATGCTACAAGCTTATTATAAAATACAGTCTAAAATGTTCACAATAATAAATTCATAATGATGTCATGTCAGCATTCTGAGGTGCTGTGTGAAGAAATAAAGAAAAATATTCAGGCAATAAAATAACCTCAACCTTAGTTAAGCAAATACAGTCTGCTCAGATACACATACTTATTTGACATACTCATTATTTGAATTAGGCATCCATATAATTTTCCAGTTTCATAGCTTCCCTAATTATAATTGAACATAGTAAACTAGATGTAAAAAAAAAAATTAAGAACTAAGTAGATAAGAATCACCACTTTTAATGATATTAATCATAAAAGTCAGTATGTTCCTGGCCCAGAAATAATCAGAATGAAAGAAAAATCAAGTACCATTTGTCCTCATTATTGTTTTTCATTATTTCATGAGATTATAGGGGTGTGTGTATGTGTGTGAGTGTGTGTATCTCCATGGGAAAAATACTGTGTAATTTTGAATAGAATATATTTGTTAAAGAACTAAACTAGAAACTGAATGGTTATGCATTTACAACAGTAATTGTTCCAACAGTTACCAAGGATACTGAAAACTCAGGTTGTTTATTCATTGTACTCAGATGTATAATCTTTATGTGTAAATTAGGCTCATACTTCTCCAACAGATAACAAAGTGAAATATTTTCTTTTTAGCAAACATGACATTGAATGTCATACTTATTCATGAAATAAAATTAAACAAATTATAAGTGAAATTGTCTCCTGCTGACTTTATCATTTTCCAAGCATTTGTATTTATTTGTGTATGTAATGTTCATAACACATTATTCTTTCACTGAAATAAACCTTTAAGAATCCTCATCTTTAGAGTGGAGGGCATGACAAAAATATATAGTAACAAGAGAAAATAGTGCTAGTTTTGTACTGTTTATTTGAATGTTTTAGAGCTGTTACTTCAAATTATAAGAAAGAAAAGCAAAGGGCAAATTAATTTGCTCATTTTTTTGCTGCTGGAGGATTGATAAGAAATGGAGAGATGCTATTAAGCTCCACTGAAAACTAAACTGGAATAATAATAAAGCTGTCTTTTTAAATAACATGCCTGTGCCTGTCAGTAGCTGGTTTATTTGAGTTTTTCATTGCTTTGTTTATATTAGTGCCCCCTCCCTCCTGGGTGCCTCTGGAGTTAAACAAGCAGGTATTTACCACCAACATAATCCTGAGCTTTAAAAATATAGACCAAACTCTAAGATTCTTAAAATTTTCAATCATATTTATTTATTGCAGAAAAATAATATACAAAGATATTTACAAAACAATCATAAAAATATGAATGCATTTAGACACCGGATCTATTTGCATTTTACCATGGGTCATCAATAAATAAATAGAATGTTTTTTTTGTATTTTAAGTATTTATTTCCCTCAGAGGAATGAAAAAAGGAATTAACTGACTATGATTTTTCTGGCCAGTTTTATCCTAGTACGTTTATTTCTAAAGGTATTCTTAAAATTCCTCTGATTGTTACCATTTTAAAATGGAGAAAGTCCATAATGATGCCTTTCCTTTCAGTGGCTGATTGGCACGACCTCTTGAGAATGCATGCATGAAAAAATAAAAATAAAAACATTCTTCGTCAAGAAAAAAAAAAAGGAACACAAACAACTGTTCAGACTTCTATCAGAATGTAGAGGTGTGAGGATGGTGCCGCTGCCCGTCTGGGATCACTGTCCACGGGCCTGTCTCGCTTTCTCTTTTAAAAGTGCGCCCCACGCCCTGTTTCTTTGAATTTGGGTTCTGCTCTTCTAATTTCCAAGAAAATCTTTGGCATATATATTTATTTTTAGTTATCCAGCTCCAGAGTCTCTAGACTGTCCATTTTCTCCTTCTCTGGAAACAATGACATCTGCAAAAACCCAGAGAGGGGGGAAAGTTGGTTATTGTTTAGGTCTCTGCCGCTGTTTTCTAAAACTAGTGAGCTCTGTTATCACTACCACCGAGAAATTATGCTGAACAACCTGGAAGGATTTCAGCTGGAGGGCAAGAGGAAGTGGGTGGGCGGAAAGGAGGAGGTGGAATTTGGGAACATTTGTTTTAAGAACAAAATTTAAAGCCAAAAGAAAGGGAGGCCCTGGCAAAACCGTCCGTTCCCTTACCCTTGAACCTAGAGTCTTTCTCAGTCTCCCCTCCTGTCGGTCACACACACTCGTGCACACACGCACACCTCTCACAAGGGGGGCATACCCCTGGGGACTCTCTCCCTACCCAGGGGCTGAACTGGTTTCCGGGGACACTGGTGGGATGAGATAGCGGTGTCTGGTTAGGTGGGAAGGCTGAGAAGAGAGTTCGAGAATGGGAAGGAGGCGAGGTGGCCAAGAAGCCGCGGCCTGGCCATTCGACTGTCCATCACCTGAGCGACAAAGAGTCGCTGAGGCACAGGTCCTTACCTAGGTCTCCGGCCCTGCCGAGGGGGTGGGGGGCTCCGCCTGCTAGTGGGACGCGGACATGGACCAGGCCCCCTCCATCCTCCAGACCGAGAAGGCGTAGCTGAGCCGCTCGTGGGCCACATAGCTGCAGCTTGCCATCTTGGAGTCCAGCTCGTCGCTCTGGAGGACCTGGTAGAGGAAGTCGATGTACCTGGCCGCCAGCTTGAGGGTCTGAATCTTGCTCAGCTTGTCCGAGGGCAGCGTGGGGATGATCTTGCGCAGCGCGGCGAACGCCTCGTTTAGCGATTGCGTGCGCTGGCGCTCCCGCACGTTGGCCATGACCCGCTGGGTCTGCAGCTCCTCATACGACTGCGGGCTCCCGCCGCCGCTGCTGCTGCCGCCGCCACCTCCCGCGCCGCCGCCACAGCCCGCAGACTTTTTACCGCGCTTGCCCTGGGCCGGGCTGCCCGGCTCGTCGCCGCCTCCGACGCCCCCGCCCGCGGCCCCGCCGGGCCCCGCGCCGCCGCCCGCGCTGCGCCGGCTGCTGCGCCGCTTGCGCGCCCCGCGCTTGCCGCTCGGCGGCTGCTGCCGGTCCGGCTCCTCCTCGCTGTTGCTTAGGCTGTCGTCGGCCGGCGAGACTGGCGAACTGGACACGTCCTGCATCATCTCTTGAGCTGAGACGTGCGGCCTCGCGGGCCCGGGGCAGAAGGGCAGCCCGGGAAAAAGGAAGGGAGCGGGGCGCCTCAGCCCGCCAGCTTCCCCAGCGCGCGGCGCCGGCCCGGGCGGTGCGGCCCGCCGAGGTGGGAGCTGGAGGAGGGACAGTGAGGAGACCTCCGCGGGGAGGGCGCGCGGGGGAGGCGGGGAGGGAGGCGGGAGGGGGAGGGGACGGTGTGGATGGCCCCGAGGTCCAAAAAGAAAGCGCCCAACGGCCGCACGCACACCCAGCTCGGCCTCCGGGAAACGGTGCCGGTGCTGGCGAGCCCGCGAGGTGTCTGGGAGTTGGGCGAAAACTGCAGACTTGGAGACTCTTATACCTCCGTGCAGGCGGAAAGTTTGGGGGCAGCAGTGTCATTGGCCTGACGTGGGGAGGAGGGACTTTTCGAAGTTTTATAGGAAAGTTTCCGCTTTCCAACCCCCTCCCCCGTCCCACTCCCCCCTCCCTTTCTCGGGGTCTAACAATTCGTCCTCCCAAACCATTCAAAAACGACCTGGCCCGGGCGGCCGGCCCCTCCGCCCGCCTCCTTGCTGCCCTCCCCCTTCCTTCTCCGCCAGGAGTGGGGCGATTTCCTTCCGTGCCGTAGAGCTGGGGAGCGCCCCCGCACCCTATCGCAGCGCCGGGAAAAGGCCAGAGGGGACTGTGCCGGCCTCTGTAGCTGCCCCAAACAGAGTAGCTGTGACAGCAACGGTGGCAACAGCTTCTACGCAGTGGGTGATGTCTCATCCCTACTCGGATCCCTATAGGTCTTTGGGGCCAGTTTGGGAGTCTTGGGCGCGGGGAAGAGGGAGTAGAGTGGCAAGAAAGTGTCAACCGCGGAGTCTACCCAGTGGTCAGGTAGACGAACTCCTGGGGTCCCCAGGGCTTAACCGCGCGGCCGGGGCTTAAGGTCTTGGGCGTTTCTGAGGACGTGGCTGCGTAGCAGGGGCTGTGGCTCTATGCCCCGGCCTGCTCTCTTACCCCTCCGGGAGAAGCATCTGGGCCCTCCTTTTCCCTCTGCAGTGACACAATGTACAGCCTCTCTGCACCCAAAGGACTGTGCCTCTGAAAGTGTTAGTGGCAGAAGTTCATTCTCTCCCCCACCCCCACCCACACGACGAGGGAAGCCTTGTCTTTGGGGAAGGAGCAAAGCTGGAGGAGGGCAGCACAAGCCTTCACCGCGGCCCGGTTACTCGGCGCAGCAGCCCAAGGTGGAGAACCCTTTAGTCAGTCTCCGCATGTGACCTTGGAAGATCAGTTCATCAAACAGTGATGCGGGGATTCGATAGCGCCTATACTTTTGGAGCTGCCTGCTCTTGAGAGTACCCATGTTCCAGCTCCCCTTCCAAAGAGGTCCAGTGGGCAGTTATGCTCTCAACGCCCCAAGTGCATTCCAATTATTTGAACACGTTTTCACTTTAAGCATTTCTATCTAGAGAATTAAATCAAAGATCCCCAAAGCGGGTGTTTATGCAGATTCTGGTAAACTGGAAGTAACAAAAGTTGAGCGGGAAGAGGAGCCGCTGTGGAAGAAAAGCCCATCTTGGCAAAGCTATCCTTGCTCCCTTTTGGAAGGAGTTGGGGTAAAATAACAGTTTCATGTTCATCTTTTACATTTTAAAGCAAACTAAAGACCAAAGGCAATAGTTTAGGGCAGATTTGGGGGGCACCGGGTTGTGTGCTTCGCCCTGTACAGGCAGAGGTCCGCCCACTGGCTTCCTAGTCCGAACTCGCGGGTGGGAACTGCTAACTCAGCAAGCACCCTCTTCTGGGCTGGACCGAGGGTCTTGGCCACGGATGTTCCAAGAAGGAGGCGGGAGCCCTGGCGACCCGCGGGCAGGCCACGTGGCTGTGCCCCGCTGAGGCTCGCAGCTTCGGTCCGGGAAACCCTGGGGTTTGGAGCTCTTTGGGCCGGCTGAAAGGCTAAGCCTTTGTTGGGACGTGAGGGCAAGAGTTATCTTTCCCGCAAGGGGTAAACAGTACTGTGTTTCCAAGGGATGGGAACCCTGCTGGGGTTTTCCTTCACCATTTTCACAGAAATATTCAGAAACAATTACCGCAGCATGCCGATTGGCCTGCTTCTCGAGCCGCTGCCATATTTTAAAATGACAGCCTGTCAGAAAATCAGATTCTACTTGACCTCCACTTGATTTCAATAGCACGAAGGCGTTTCTTGTCAAAGCAAAGTCATCCCGCGCACCCTTGTATTTGTATCTTCTGCCTATAGGATTTTATCTCTTGGAAACAGAGACAAGGCAGAAATTCTGCTCCATTCTCTACCAAGTGTTCTCTTTTTTAAAAGTCTGAATTGCAGATTATTCAAAAATTCTTATTTTGAACGTGGCTGCAGAAATCTTGAAAATTTTCCACGTTAGCTGTCTTTTTTTTTTTTTTCATGCTAATATCAGTCTCAAATCTTACTTTTTTTCCCCCCTGTAGTTGAGTCTCAAAAAGAAAGAGATCGAATGATTGGACTCTTTCCTTTGTGACCTGGGGTAAGCAAGACAGGAAAGTGTGGGCAAAGTGTAAAGGAAACCTTACCTGACCAAAGGGAATTGGGGAGGAGGAAGGGTCGTACAAGGTGGAGGAGAAGCAGAGTCTATGATGGTGCAGCAGCCAGGGGTCATTAGCCAGTGTGACTTGCAAAGTCATCAATCTCTAAGACTAATTCTTAAACAAGGGAGCCTAGTACTTCTCTGGCACTAACTTCCAGCGGGTGAATGGCTCCTGGCCTTCTGTAGATGGACCTCAGAGCCGAGGCCAAGCTCTGGATGCCAGTATGCTTAAAGAGAGTTTAAAATGAATGACCTAATCAGAAGTATCCTGTCCATGGAAGCTTCCCAAAAGGTCACAATTGATGACTTCAGTTCTAAGATAAAATTTCTCTTGAACTCTTGCAAGGAGTAGAGGATGAGACCAGTTTTCTGAGTTCTTAAGTGAGGCTGGAAAATTACATTTTGAGCAAAAGTAGTAATTTGCTAGGTGAATTACCTTTCAAAAAATGCCTGGCGCTTGATAATCTTTGCTTTTGCAAACTGCAATATGCCAGTGGCAGGCTGTCCACTTTGTTCCTGTATAGTGGGCTCTAACATTTTATCTAACAATTTTCTTTTCCACACTTGCTGGAGCAAGAATGGCTTTTTTTTCTAAATGTGCTGACAAGCCAGATATAATTCTGGATATCTCATATATGCAACAATAATTTTAATTTCCACAATGTTTTGTTTAAGATATGACAGCTTACTTCATTCTGAAATCCAAATTTCAGGCTTTTGAAAATACTGTTAGGAGTTTTTCTAAGAGGACTGAACTTGGTCTGGAAGGATGTCATTGGAGGACTACCTTCTTTGGCAATGCTAGATTAATTGGGATTCGATCATTTTGTCTACTTCTAAAATAAGGTCCCTGAAAAAAAATTTAACTGAAAGCAAAAAAATTTTTCTTTTGCACTTGGATAATTTAAAACGAGCTTTGTTTTCAAACTGCAAACTTGGCATGTTTGCAGTCCTTCCTGAGGAATGTGTGCTGTGTTAAAAAATTGAAAAAAAAATACTGTTCGAAGTTACAGAGCTAGAAATCTCATACTGAGCAAATGTAATAAGTCTCTGTATCCTTACAGTTTGAATATGCACTGACATTCTCTTAGCAGCAATGAATTATAAATACTCTCAAATAGGGTAAAGAAACGGACTATAGAATTTTTAGTAAGCTGGTAAGTCTGGGAGTTTGGGCTTGTGCAAAATGTAGGTTCTCCAGTCTGTTCCTCTGCTTCGTTCTCTTTAGATGACCTGTCACCTGTTTTTTGGCTTTGAGTTCTGTGAACTAATTTCTCTGAATTGCCTAAGCAAAACCCAGGAGCATTCCTAAAGAAGGGGACACAAATTGGAAGGGCGGCAGTTGAGTAGATCTCAGATGAGGTTGTACATCATAGGTTGCATGGTATTTGAACACTTTACAGAGATTGCCCAATGTGTTATTTAAATGACAGAATTTGATTAAAGTGGAATATAAAGTGTGTGTCTGCAGGAGTGAAGGAATTTGACAACTCTGTGTTAAAGGAGATTCTTCTTTGATTACCCAGGTAGTCTTACTGATGTTTGAACATCTTGCCCTAAATAAGAACTCATTCTTTCTCTTTTAATGAGGTGGTTTAATTTGTGAACATAACTAATCCTACCTTTCTTTTTCTGAATTTCTTTGATCTTACCTTTCCTTTCCTGAATTTAAGAATAAGGAACAAATAAAATTATTTAAAAAAGAAATTGAGGAGCATCTCAAATGAGCAAATGGAAATTTCAAATGGATATTAATCATTAAAATGTCTGACAGTTTGTTCTCAAATTGAAGATTGAATAAAGAGACATAGGGGGAACAGGACTAAAGTTTGGTGCGGAAATGTATGGGGTCTTGAATAACATTTTGCCTTTTTTTTTTTCCTAACCTTATAGGAAAGTGCAGCCTGTCTATTGGTATCCCATCTCAGCTGCCAATTAACTTTGTTGATATACATGCCCATAACTTACTACAAGGAGCTGCTGGAACAACTAAAAAAAAATGTAAGAAATATATAGTCACTCATAAGACTTATCAATGTTAGTTGTGCTGCCTAGAAAGCATTTGTGTGTCTTTTAACCATCTGATGATTGGTAATTTAAATACAAATTGAACAATTTTGATGTTTTCCTAATTAAAGTTCATACCCTTTATCATACCCTTTATCTTTCAGAGACTCATACCCTTTATCTTTCTTTGCTGCTTCAGGGGATCTTCTTTTCTCACAGGTGGGTTTTCCTGAAGCTCAGAGTCCTAATTCCATTGTTTGGTTTGGTTCTTCCCGCAGAAAACATGTTGTTTTTGCCAATGACCACAAGAGGACACAATTTCCCAGAGAACTTAATTTAAAAAGCTCATAGAAGAAAGCTAACGAAATAGCAGAAATACCACACAATTAATGAGTGTCACTTTGGAAATGTCTGGTTGATTTATATGAATTCTATTGAATTTAAAAAACAAACATGCATTATTATTGAAGCTTTAGATGTTTCTAAGATACCATTTTTGACTTATTGTAGGCCCCAAATAAAAGTATGCATTTCTGAAAATATACAAAAATGCTACTGTTGTAATTCAAATAAAAATGTTTATAATATACTAATATAATTTTGTACAAAATTCTTGATGACATAGAATTTTAGTTAATTTTAAAGTCATGCTTGGAGATGAAAAAAATGAATATTTCAAAATGCAATAGAAAGTTTGAATTTTCAATTTGGTTGTCTGGGGTGTTTTTATATAGAAAATTTCCCAGAAACCATGTTTTGTAGTTTGACAAGTGCATTTAAATGTGTATGACAGGTTAATAACAAAATTATTTGCAGAAATACGAAAATAGAATTTCTTAAGATACTTTCAATACACTTCCCCCAAAATATTATATGCAATATTTTATTTAAGATATTCTTCCTCTCTCTGCTTCCTTCTCTCGAAAGGTTTGAGAGCATTGGCTTACTTTGTAAATTAAAATGAATTATGTCTTAGATATTTTTTTGGAAGAATTTAATACTTTGCTGGATTGCTAGGACAGCTAGGCTAGAGAATCTTGCTTCAGTTTCAGCTTAAACTCTTGCTTTACATTTGTTTCTTAGAGCAGATATGTCCCTAATCACATTCTCTGAGACTTTGCTGGAGGAACTGGCAATCAACTAGAGACCTGGAAAAAGAAGAGGAAAAAGGAAGGGAGGGAGGGAGGAAGGGAGGAAAACTGAGACAGAGAGAGGAAGAGAATAACAAGGAGGAGATCAAGAGAGATGAACAAAATCTGGGGAGAGGGTGAAAGAGGGAGCCAGGGCAAGTAAGAGTGATAGAAAGCAAGAGAGAATGAAGCTTGATATGTAAGGGAATGGGAGGCTAAAATATCAGAAGAAAGAAATTAATATACTTTGTAGGAAATAGAAAAGCACCCAGATTATTAACCTCTATGCCCTCAGAGACATTGTGGCAAGTAGTGTGCCTGTCCTTTGGCATAGACATTTAGTTTTAAAAATCTTTGTCATCCTTGCCCAAGTTGTAATAACAAAAGACAGATTGAAATGTCATGAAACCTTTAATTCAGGTTGATGCCCACCTCCTGGGTGTGCTCTTCCCTAAATTAGGGTAAAGATGGTAATATGTTCTCATTACTGGATCTCAGGGCGTATCTCATCTAGGGAATACTGTGTTATTCCTTCATAAAAAGTGCTACTAACCTTGATAGAATTTTAGAAATCCTATTTAGTTGCCTAGACTCTTAGCTCATAAGTTATTTTCTTTGACCTACACAATAAAAGTCAAATTGTTTTTTCCTTGTGGCAAGTGAGGCTCCATGCCTTTGCCTTTCCCATCTTAGTTACCTTAGGGAAAGACAGCTGCAAGAGATGAGACTTATTCTCACTCACTGTAGTCAAGACCTTGAGAAACTGTAAGATTCTGGGTTTTTTGGGCATTCTGGATTCTGGTTTCAACCAGCATCAATTAATTGCTATGTGCTCATTGATTCTTTTGTAATTTGACAAAAATGTGTTGATATCTGTTATTGTAGTTGTGTTTAAGAGTAGAGATATTTCCAGGCAATACGAAGTATATTTAATGAAGATTGAAAAAAACCAAAACTATCATGAGCACTTTAGTGGCAATTTTAACTTCACAGCAAGTTTAAAGACTGAGGAGAAGTAATAATTAAATATAACTTAAAAAAAAACTAAAGATGTTAATTCTCAATCAAATAGGCAATAATTTTAATATCTGGGGAACAGATATGGCAAATGAATTGTATTAATTAATTTATTTTTATCCAGTCCCTCCACCACAGTAGACTATAGTCCAAAATAGCCTTAGGAAAAATAAACTCCTAGAAGTAAGTAACATTCTTTCACTGTTATTTTCATTATATTGATTCTTATATAAAAGCTGGGCATTCAGATATTTTATAGAGAATTATTAGATATTTTAAATACTTTTTGATTTAGCCAGATTTTGTGTTGTTGTGACCAAAAGAACAATTAGAGGAGGAAAAGTTTATTTAGGGCTATCAGTTTCAGAGGTCTCAGTCCATAGACACCTGACTCCATTGCTCTGGGCCTAAGGTGACCCAGAATATCATGGTGGAGAAGCATGGCAGAAGAAAACAGCTCAGAATGTCACAAGCAGGAAGCAAATAGAACTTTACCCTACTCTTTCGAACCATGCACTTACCTGTCTACAGTTATACCAGCTAATCTGTATGAGTAAATTCATGCACTGATTATATTAAGGCTCTCACAACTCAATAATTTCACTTCTGAACATTCTTGTATTGTCTCACATATGAGCCTTTTGAAGATACCTCATATCTAAACCATAATACTTTGTTAGAAAATTGAAAACATATTTTTAAATTGGAGAGAATTTTATGGCACATTTTGAAAGACAGAAAGCCAATCCAACTTTACATATGAATACATCAGCAGTAGAATCTGTAATCACAGTCCCTAGTTTTACTGTTTCTCTGTGCTAATAGGTATGCCAGAGATTTGATTACTAAAATAATGCCATAGAATAAAAACATAGTTAGTAGACTATTGCCTTGCATGCACAAAGCCCTGGGTTCAATCCCCAGCACCAAAAATAAATAAATAAATTTAATTAAAAACAAAAGGAACCTAGGTAATCTTTAAGGCAATTAGATTAGATGATCATTATATTTTCATTTATCATTAATGTCTTAAACCATTATAATTATAGAACTGGGGAAACTGCTTATAAAAAAGCAAAAACTCAGAGTACTAGGACTATAAGAGGACTTAGAACTTCTGAATGCCTCTTTCTTTTCTGGCAAGGAAGAGTAACTATAGAGAACAGTGTAGTGGAGAAGAACCTGAATTCTGGAGACAGTCCACCTAGGTTTAGTCCACTCAATGCCTGAGTGACCCTAGATAATTTGTTTACCCCTCCATGCTTCCTATGAAAGGGAAGGAATACTGTGTATCATTAGGTTGGTTGATGATAGGATTAATTGATAAGGGCTAACTCCTTACAATGGTGGCTGGTACTTGGTATATGTTTGATATTATTATTTTGAATAAGGATTAAATTATGCAGGAGCTTGACATTAAGCAATAGCATTCAATTCTAAGTGCAAAAGGAAGGATTTAAGGGGTAAATGAAATTAATTGATGGTCCAGTTCTGTTTGAAGAGCAACTAATTTTATATCCATGCATCATTCCCTAAAGACTCGAAGTTCAGGAAAAAGACACTAATTGGAGGAGGTTCAATAATTTATCCATGTCCTATCTGTCAAGGAATGGTAGCAGGAGGCATGCTATCTCTTCAACTTCTGAACTGTGTGGGATCTTTTTAGCTGTTATCTTCAACTGTCTATGAGCTACCATAGTGAGTTTCTTACAAACATCTCAAATTTATCGCTATTCTCAAATAACCTAGTCTTCCCATCAGTGCAAATCAGTACATTTTAGTAGATATTTGATTGTTCAGCCTAATAATATAGACCATTGTCAATTCTCAGTCTTTCTCAGGCCACCTTTTTCATCCAAGTCCTCATGAGAGGAGTGTAATCTCCCACTAAGACTCATATATATCTTCCTGGATTCTAAAATTACTCAATAAATACCTCTGGTCTTTATCACCTAAACATTATTAACAAATAATTGGGACACTATCCTATTTTGTATCATAGCGCTAGAATGACATGACACAGAACAAGTATTGGTGGGCAGAAAAACCTGCAACAAAGCAAAAATTAATTGTAAACTCTCTATTTTATGTTCTTTGCAAAGAAGAAGTTAAGTCATTGACCCTGAGCTGGAAGAAGAGGGTCTTTCAATTGTGTAATTTAAAAACAACAACAGACATTTGTGTAATAAAGTAGGAGAAAGTGAAGTACCCAGTCAGAGGCTGTGGCCATTAGAATAAAAGAACAGTTTATTTTTTGACTGCTGAAATATCATTTTTGTCTTTTTGATTCCTCAGAATGACACAACCATTTAAGGAATGGTCCATTCTGATCATAACTCATGAGTATTTACTTGACCACAATATCCTTGTCCAAGAAGGAATAATGTTGACATAGAACTGAGCCAACTTTGATGTCACATGTGGGCTTTTCTTTGGGAGGAACAGAGAGACTAGTTAGGAGGTCATTGCAGTAATCTAAGTGAGAAGTGACCTAAACTTGGCTAGTGGCAGTGGAGTTGGAGTTGAGGATGGGGGGGGGAGTGGTTAGATTCTAGATATATTTTGAAGGTAAAGCCAACAGGATTTACTAAAAATAAAACATCAAGTATGAGAGAGAGAAATCTAAAGTCTTTTTGATCTGAGCAAAAGAAAAGGGGAGCTGGCAACCACTGAGATAGAGAAGGCTATGGATGGAACCTATTCCAGGGGAGACAGCTCTGTTTCAGACATGTTAAATTTGAGTTGTCAGCTGGAAATCCAAGTGGAATTGTTGGGAAGCAATTGGATATGTGAGTCTGAAGTTTGTGGAATGGAGGTAAAATTTGGAATTCATTAGCATATAAATAGAATTTTAAGCTATGTAACTGAGAGATGTCACCACAAGTGTGAGTATTCGTGAGGAAAAGATGAGGACTGAAACTGAAAAACAATGATGATGACTGCAATGGCGAGAAAATAAACCAAAGAAGGGGCATAGGGATTTATGAAAAGAGGACAATTTATGGTAATATTTGTGAAATTAGAGATCATTCATTTTCCTAAGAAAAAACAAGGACAAATTGAAAACAAGCAATAATCAATAGTAAATGACAGAAAAAAATCCAAATAATAACAGAGTTCATAAAATGGAATAACACACTAAATTCTGGGACAAGTTCATGAAAGCAGATCTATAATGATAAATATTCTCAGGATATTTTTGACTATTAAAGATATTATAGGTATCCAGGTAAGGAAAATTAATCATCTACAAAGGAATGAAAATCAGGTTACCAAATGGATCTTGATAAAAACAAATGCCAAAGAATAATGTAGTCTAACAAGTTTATATACCCAGCTAAGACTGCATGTATGTGACTACATGAAGTAAAAATATAGAAAGACAAAGGGGAAAAAAGAGTCAGATACATTTTTAGCTTATTGAGAAAGATACTTCCAAGAACTGTGATACATAGCCATGAAATAAACAAAGAGTGAGGTGTAATTAATTGTTTTAAAAAAATGGCAACAAAAGTACAAAATAAAACATTCTTAAACAAGAACATTTTATAAAAATTTTCATTTTTAAAGACACATTTAAGTACAGAAAAAGAATGGAGATAAGTGATGTCAACAAAAGAAAATCAGGAAGACATTTAACAAAACAAAGATAAATTAATTAAAAAAGCAAACAAGATAAAGTAAAACTTAACTGAGTTAGCAGTAGAATGTATGTACAATCTCTTAATGTATTTTTCAGTGGTGAGTTCAACACTTGACTCTAAATCTACTAGATAATGTGAACAGGTATTATATACCATTGTTAAGATTTATGGAATCCATAAGGAAACAAACACACAGAAACACACAAACATACACTGTCTGAAACATGCCCAACTGTTCCTGGTATTATGACCTGAAACAAAATTTTTTACTTAGCTTCATGGAGGAAGAAGCATTAAAAATCATAAAGGATAATCTTGATAATATGTGTATATTAAAACTCAGAAAGTTTTATTGTTTTTTTTCTAAAAAAGTAAGAACTTTTAATGTATGTTTATGGTACTATGGTGGCGACAAAACAATTGATTTACTCAAATTTTACTAGAGGCAAATTTCTTTCTGCTCATATGACAGATTCACACTATATATAGGTTTTCAAGATCTAAAAGAATACATATACTTCTGGTTATCTTCTGTAAATATCATTTTTATTATGGGAAGTTATTGAGAAGTGACTTGAGTTTGTGTTCACTGAAATTTGATAATAAAATGCAATATTTTAAGTTACCAATGAAATGATGATTTTTCTCTTAAGAAGTACACTGAGTCCACCAAAACATTAAAAGGATGTATGCTTAACTGGGATGCTTTGTTACCTCTATTTGGAGGTAAGGTTATAACAATGATCATTCAGTCATCATAAGCTACATTTCAGTAACATCAGCCCAAATCTCTATTGTCAAAGACAGAAAAATCACTACAGAGATGGATTCAGTCCTTATTATTTTATATAGTTAGGCTGTTTTCCCCTTCTGAAAATCAGAATGGTGCCTTGTGAGATGAAGCTAGGCTGTAAGGAACTGAAGTGTACTATAAACTAGTGTGTGTAGTACCTCCTCCCTCATATCATCCTAACACACAACAATTTCAGCTTGGCCCTTGTCTCTTTGTACTCTGCTTTTATACATGAAAATCATTAATATAGTCTGAGACTACTCTGTCCCTTGGGAGTTCCTAATATTAATGAGAACACAGTGTGTGTCAGATACTTGAGATAAAAGTGATGGATGAAGTAAGATATGGCACAATAGCAAGGAAATGCAAAA
This sequence comes from Ictidomys tridecemlineatus, assembly GCF_052094955.1. Lineage (NCBI taxonomy): Eukaryota > Metazoa > Chordata > Mammalia > Rodentia > Sciuridae > Ictidomys > Ictidomys tridecemlineatus. The sequence goes on along the minus strand of NC_135478.1, from coordinate 154,973,356 downwards.
ATATATATATAGTGAGTTAATCAAGGTGCTTGTTTCTTTATATTATGAAGAGTTTGAATATGTGTTGTAGGCTTGGCTCAGTGCCTCAACCATGATGGAGATTTTACTTACTGCTTTGCCATCCTCAAAAATATGGCTGCAATTTCATGGACAGAAATGACCACTCCAGGTCTCATGCCAATTTTGTATTTCATCTGGTGGGAAGAATGAAAAGCAAGAAAGTCAGTTTTGTCCTTAAGATTCCAGTGTAGAAATTTTATCTGAGACTTCTGCTGATACCCCAATACTAGATTTTAGTCATATGGCTACAACTAATGTAAGTGAGACCTTGAAAAACATTCATTAGTTAGATGGTCATGTTAAATGTTTAAAATGTTTGCCCTGGGGATTATATCCTGGAAGCAGGTAACTTTATTTATTTATTTATTTTTGTTTCTTTTTTGCAGGGACTCACAACTATTTGCCTTTAGTCTTAGAGGAAACTTTGAACTTAGACTTGTGTTAGTGGAGACTTTGAACTTAGACTTTTGAGCAATGCTGGAATTGTTAGGACTTTGATGACTTTTGGAGTGAACTGAATGCATTTTGCCTTATGATATAGACATGCACGCAGTGGACATAGTGCAGAAATATAGTTTGGATGTGCAAAGTAACCAAAAGGACCATGTGTTAAAAGTTTGGTTCCCAGACTTTGGCAATATTGGGAAAAGATGGAAATTTTAAGAGGTGGAGCATAATAGTAGGTTTTAAGTCAATGGGGGGTGTGCTTCCAAAGGGGATTATAGGACCCTAGTTTCTTTTTCTCTTTCTTACCTGGCCATAGTTGAATGGAATTCCTCTGTTGCACTCCTGCTATGATATGCTGCTTCACCACAGGTCCAAAAGCAACAAGGCCGATTAGTCATGTATTAAAACCTCCAAAACTGTGAGCCAATATATTCTTTTTATAAGTTGATTATCATAGGCCTATTTTACAGTAGTGGAAAGCTGACTACCACAGCTAGAAAACCTCCTAGATTGTACTTCTGAAAAAAAAAAAAGAATGGAGAATGGATATTGGCAAATCAATATCAGACTCTTAAAAATAATGAACAGGAGTGATTCTTGGTTTCAACTAGCTCTAATGTTAGAACTTACTCTTTGGCATTTAGTCATGATCTGCACTCCAGTTCTATGTCAGTTTTGCTCAACCTATTACCTGTTACGATCTCCAGTAGCCTCAACTTATGGATATTGCAGTATAAAACACTATAGAACTTACAATACATGACTTATATTCTCCTATCTCATCGTAGTAGCTCATTTTATTGTTTCCCCATATATCCTATCCAATATCTGCATATATTGGTCAAACTTTATGTCCTTAATTTGACTATGAGCTGCTTTGGGGCAAAAATTCTTACCCAAATAGAAAACTGTTAGAGAGTGGAGCCATGTCTTTAGAAGGTATCCAGTAAATAGATGAAAGATTTTTATTAAATTGGTAATGAAAGTTAGCACAAGAGTTGGATATTGAACACAGCAAGAAAATTCAATCTGATCCAACCCAATTTAAATGTAAACTGAGCCTGCATTGTTGCTACTTTTCACTCTCTCCTCACCATGACATTTATGTGCTTGTTTAGTTTAGGGCTGCACATAAGAATGACCATGAACATTTGAGTTGGGTAAGGGGAGTCAGGAAATTGTTCACCTTCTTGATCATTTTGTCAACTCCTATTTCCCAAAGGAGACATTTATGTAGACCAATAACTTCACAAAGCTAAAATAAAATATATCTTCATGTTTTGTTCCTCTGTAATTTCTGTAGGAAGCATACAATTTGTGTACACTTTTACAGAAGGAAATAGTCTTGAAAAGAAACTTAATTTTACATGGTAGCATATTAAATTTAGTCAATGAATTCAACTGACAATGTCTGTATAAAATGAATAAAAAAGATGGTGGGTAAGTAAGAGGGAGAAAGAGAGAGAGAGAGAGAGAAAGGAACTGGGAGAGAAGAATAAGAAAGTACAAGAGAGCTATAATGACTTTTTAATTTGTTCTGTTTTAGGTAGTCATTTGTGTCATGGATGATAAATGAACAATGAATAGAACTGTGAAATAGAATAATACGTGGAAATCCAATAGCTAATGATATAGAAGCAGGAAAAAGCAACTACAGATAAATTGTAGAAAATCAGAGCACAAATGAAAAATATTACATGTATGAAAAGAGTAAGTACTTTTAAGGAACATCCACAAAATCAGAAATGTAATAATGTACTTTAAACTGATGAAGAAATTGTTATAAATAACATTGTTTGATTTGGAAGTTCTCCCAATGCTTGAAATCTTATTTTAAGAGAACTTCATTTTTGAATTAAAGGCCATAAATCTGAGAATTACATTTACTTTTGTCATTTCGTCCATTTGCTAATAAATTTAATGTAAACCTTCATGAAAATTTTCCAGCCATCCTCGGACTCAGTTACTGTCAGTCTGAGTAGTGTCTTCTTCTGTGAAAGAAAGTTTCCTTGGCCTTTGTACACACTGTGCTCTTGGCCAGGGCCTTAACATTCCTGACCTCATTGCTGCTCTTGTCATTTATTTGGACTCCTTGGCTGTGACAGTATAACTTAGCAAACTACTTCTTATACTAGCATTGCACATGGACATGACCTAGGCTTAGTTTAAAACCTACAAATTGCACAAATCTTTACAAATTTTTTTGTTTTAATGTTAGATTTTTATATTTTAAAAATTCATCTCATTAAAAAAAAAACAATTTTAAAGAGATTGGGGGAAAAGAGAATAAACCTGAAAGTAAGTAACTCTGCCCAGTAGCACAAGGGTATTGATATCCATTTTGACCATAGTGGAGATAGACTTGAGCTAAAACACAGGATGTAGATTTATCTAATGGTCATATTCTCTTCCTTTCTTTCTCTCTCCCTGTACTTTCTCCTTTTCTTGCTTCTTCTCCCTCTGCTATTTCAAGTATCATAAATAGGATAAAAATCATAAATAGGATATTTTATTTGACACCCTATAATATGATCAATTATGAAGCAGAGACTTTAATGAAATATATTGCTGGAAGGAAAGACCAAGGGTGGTGTGGTCTTGCATCAGTAGACTTTTGACTATATCATTCACAGTAGGAGATATGTATATGTGGCAAATGCACATGTGCATGCGCACACACACACACACACACACACACGTGTATTTCTGAAGCTTAAAAAAAAACAAATTCAGATTCAGAGAACTATTTCTCATTGTATGAACCTGAAGCAATAGTAATATGTAAAGTGAGATTAGGGAAACCTCATACAAATTAAATGAAATAGAAATTACCCCAGTTGCAACACATACTTTTGGAAAGATGATATAAATTGAAACAATAGGAATAGTAACTTTATAGAGATTTTTTTTCAGTTAGTGCTTGTAAAAGTGCTCATGGTCCACCCCCACCCCCAACAATGCTGAGTCACTTTTGCAAGGATTTTATGCAAGCTGGCATCTCATTTTCATGGGCACTGGCTACAATAGAGCAGCATTCGTCAAGGTTACCTCTAGAGATAGAGGCAACTAGATCACCATTGTCTAAATTGGGGCATGCTGTTTTAGTTAATTCAAACTCGTTTCCTTATTTGTAAAATAAATATATTAATACCCATATTGCTATTTTGTAAAATCTGAATGACATAGTTTATGCAAACAGCTAGTACACTGTAGTTGTTCAGTAAATGAATTGCCATCTCCATTGGCTTTGAAGTACCTATCTCTGGGCTGTCTTCACTGAGTGGAAGGTTGCAATAACTCTGTGGAACAGCCTGTAGGAAAGAAGGTGCCTATGCAAGTGGAGGCAAAACACCAGCCAAACAAACAAAATTGGATTTATTGATCACCATTTCTAAACTTTGTATTACTTTTATTCATTAGTGAAGAGTTGAAAACAGTGGGAAAAAAAATGCTGTTTTCTTTTGGGAATTCACCAGAATTTTCATAATCTCAGTGACTTATTAATTTTTACAATTGAATATGAACAAAGAAGAATTGTAAATACTATGTAACTGCGTGAATCAATGGACAGGGTTTTGTTTTGTTCGAATTAGCTCTCTTGGGGCTAATATGACCATATTCTAGGTATTAATTTAGCTTAAGTGGCTCCCACTTAAACTGTTTTGGTTTCTATGGAGACTTTTGCTCTGGTTTACTGGTATATAACTGTTTCCTCACCTTTTCATTTCCTGAAATAGCACCAAGTACAGTATCTAAATTTTGACTAATATAAATCAAAGCACATGCTTTCCTTTCAGTAAAGTCCTCTGTTTCAACACGTGTGCAGGATTTTCCTTTTTAATGCATTAGACATCTGTTATTGCTAATGAGGATAAAATGTCACATGTTAAAAACAATAAAAGTTATTAAAAGCAGCTTAGGTTTTAAGTTTTTTGAAATTATATATGTTAGAAATGTGTTTTTTTCTTTTGTTATATGTCAAAGTTTTCAAATCATGAATATGCAAAATATGAGAAAATACATATGCAAAAATATATGAATATGTAAAACTTTTGGATTTTTCATTTACCAGGTACTAATGTATCTTTTAAAAAATAAAATTGAATGTTACATTTTCTTTTTTCAGCTTTTGTCTCTAGCTTCATCCTCTCTCTCACACACACACTAGATTAAATAATAAATATAATACTATTTATTATAAAACTATTTATTTATTATATTACTATTTTTTTGCATAAAAACTAGAGTTTTATTAGAAATGCTAAATGAATTCGTGACGAGATAATAAATGTCTTAGGATTAGTTTAGATTATTGTTAGCTATATTGAGAAAGAGAGAAATTGTGTGTGTGTGTGTGTGTGTGTGTGTGTGTGTGTGTGTGTGTTTTTAAATTATGGGTAAATTCAACTGTGTTTTAGAAGAAACCCTCAGTATTTTAGTTGAGTTTTTCATTCTAATGTCAGTAAAACTGAAGTGAATTTTTGCCAAGAACTTTTTCTTTATAATTTTAAACTGTTATTCAATAATACATTTAATCCATAGATTCTTAATTAATTTCAACTTTGTTTTATTGAGAGGGCCACCAGAATACATATTTTATTAAAGATAGATTTATGAATTAAAATTAATCTTTTAAAAAAACCTCAAATTTTTCTTTATATGAAACAATACAAAAACTGGGGAATTAATGTAGGCTGTTAGAAATCAGGATTCAGAAAATCCTTGCAAAGAGAAAGGAGCAATGACTGGAAAGGCCTCTTTTGTGCTGGGAAGGTTCTGCTTTCTAGAACCAAAAGAAAAATGTTACAGAACATCACTTTTCAGGACCTTAAATACTTAGTTTAAATGTGTTAAAATTAAGAAAGCAAGAGTTCTCAGTCACAGCATCCTGCCTTTCCACTAAGAGTGAAGCTCATAAATTGCCTGGTTGTATTGTCCACTTAATTTAAAGTAATTATATAATTTTCCTAATTACAAAAGAATAATAGCAACCTGAAAAATACAAACAAGCACAAAAATACAACCAATTCTCTAGAATGTATAAAATGAGCATTTATATTTATAGGTATAAGGGTATGGACATATATACATATATACTTGTACACAGTCTCATGTGAAATAGGAATAAAATCAGGCCTTATATATTGTTTTATAAAATACTTTTCTTACCACTTGTTTAATTATATTCTCCAGTATAAACTATTCTTCTGCAGTATACTTTTAATGGCCATAATAGTTTTAAATGGGGTCTCACTTTTTAAACATTCCCCCCAAAACAGCATTGTTTTTCTATGTTACTTTCCATATTTGATGTTATTAACAATACTGAGATGCATATTTGATAGTTCAATCTTTGTGCATAGTTTTGATTATTTCCTTAGGCTAAATTCCTGCAAGGAAAATTTCTGTAGGCAAGCTGTAAGAACCCACAAAATGTCATAATATTGTAAAATATGGCTTAGGTCTTCTCAATCACAGCCAAGGTTCAGAGAAGATTGAATCATTTCTAAACCTTTCTGAAATGGTAAATTACCTGAACTACAGATACTTCTGAATCTCCTCAAGAGGAAGCAGCTCTGCTCCCAGGGAAAATTCTGTTTTTCTCGTTGAGTCAATGACCCTCTTCTAATCAATGAGCGCTCTGTAGGTTCTCAAATGGCAATTCCAGACACTTTCTTCTCTACCATTGTCTGGTTGCTGGTCTTAGTAATTATATTCAGGCTTGATATACATAAGTGGGTCCAATGCTTGATGAAAAGTTAGAGTAATTCCTGTGCTTGGTTTCATTATGTGAAAAGATGTTGATGCTCACTTAAATGACTATTTCAGTGACAAAAGATAGGTAAATTCAATAATCATTAATATTATGACTTTTGGAGTATCAAGAAAAAACACGCCTGTTAGTAGGAAAAAAATGGTGAAATGACCAAATCATGATGGAAAAAGAAAAAAAATTAAAGGTTTAAACTAGGTGTAAAAATATTTATATATGCACAACTTATTTTAAAGTACATGTGAAGGTTTTTTGATGGAAATAGTTTTGCATGTATTCATGTTTGCTTATATGTGGACCATACAATGGAGTGTGGGATTGGATTTATAAGTAGAAGTCTGAGGGTATCCAGAGTAAAGACCCTGAGGTTTGGATTGAGATATGGTGCATATTTTCATGTGGATGTAATTTGGAAAGATTTTGTTGTGTTTTGTCGTGCAATACTTCTGAGTTTGGGGCATTTTTCAGCCTGTTTCATGTTAACTTTAGAACCAGTTGACTTCATTTGATGAAATGTAGTATACTAATAAGGAGTATAAAGTTTAACTTGTGGTTCTGTCATCCTGAAACAAAGTGGCATCCAATATATATTTTAACTGAGCTCATCTGCTCTAATTTTAATGGGCTTTAGTGAGATTAGGCAAATGAATAATGATGAAAGAAATGGTGTGGCATGTTCAATAAGATCTGCAGTTAGCAAAACCACTACTTGTCAAATGCTTGTTAACTATAGTCACCACACTTTTTTGGCCAAAGATATGAACCCATGGTCAGAATATTTGAAATTGGCTACGTTTCCTAAGTTGGAAAAATTTTAGTAAATTTCAGATGGTCCTTTACCATCAGCCCTCAAATGAGCTACTTAAAGTTAAATCAAAACTTTAAAAGGGAATAGAATATTTAATAATTCCCCTTTTAATTTTACAGGTAAGGAGGAAACATTATTATATGAAATAGTACATATGAAAAATATAGAGCTACTCATTTATAAATGTTGAGAGATTATTTGCACTCTAAGGCCAACCTTATCTTTTAAAAATGTTGTTTAGTTTGCAAAAGAATATGGACCAGAAAATACAAACCTTTTTATTTTGTGTGTGTGTGTGTGTGTGTGTGAAATATTGTATACATATACTAGTGTCAGTGTGCAAAAAAAAAAAAGTTCTTTGTGAAAAAAAGAGGGTAATGTCAGGTGTCAAAGACTACATAAATGGTATATAGGACACAGGATGTCCAAGGATGTACTTTGGGACCCATATTCCCTCTTTGATGCTTCAAAGAGGGGCCCTTTTTCTTTTCATCCTTGATGTCTTTTTGTGGGAGACAGGTAGAAGCCACTTAAACATCTCAGGTAGGAGTTATCTGCTTATCTACCTGAAAAGAGAATTTCAATATTGCTTTCATGTTCTCTTGAGCCCTACTACAACGCAGAATCATTTTGTCTTCTATACATATTCAAGTTTGAAATAATATATACAACAGCAACAACAACATTGGCTAAATATTTATTCTATGTGAGGCACTGTACTTAGCTCTTTATATTATCTTTTCTATTTATTTAAATAACTGTATTTATGATGTCTAACTTATAGATCAGAAGAGATAGGTTTAAGTTTTAAGTAATTATCTAATTTAGTAAGTTGCAGAACTGGGATGTACAAATGCTATAAATCTATACTTGAGACTGTATTGGCCAAGCATGTCAGTCCAGACCAAGGGACCCAGAGTCAGACACTCAGTTTCTTAGTTGTACCCTTTAGGATCAGGTCAAAAAGCAAGTTCTATTTTTTATTTCAGAATCCGTATAATACCACATACAAAATATTAGTTTCACTTTCATGAAACTCTTCAAGCAAAGTTATAAAATAAGGCATGATTCAACTCTCTGTGGATGGCTGTTAAAATTAATGATAATTTAATGATAATTTTAAATTAATGATAATTTATACTTGTATGGTGCTTTACAAGGTCAAAGGTTTGGCATAATAGTCATTTGATTTTTTTCATTTTTTTTACTTTTTATTTTGAAATAATAATGAGATCATAGGACAATGCAAAAATGACTAGCTGTTTGTTTCTCTTTATAGCATTGCTATTTAAATATAATGATCATATAGACTTGTTTTCAAATAATAGTAGCCCTTCAGATCTGATCTCTGAAATCCCTATCTTGGTATAAATCCTAGCTTCACTATTATGTAGCTGATTGAGCTTGGGAAAATTAACTTCTCTACTTCACAGTTTCCTCAGCACTATGAAAGAAGCAAGTGTCTATACCCTAAAATTATTAGGAGGACTTTAAAAGTCATATACAAACTCAGTAGAAGGTTTAGAATGTGCTGTCAAAAGTAAGCAATACAACAGATATATTATCATAGATATTACTGCTTATTATTATGGATATTGTTACTTCATCTAGATCTGATGATCTAATTATTTGATTATTCCTTGGAGACTACTTCTGGTTTCATCAACATTTCACTAAACTCTGGGAACTGATATAGTTTACCAGTTCATGGTTTGACCAGTAACAAATATATCTGGGATTTTACTACTACTGGAAGAAGATAAAAAATTATCTGCAGTACACTAAGAGTGGGATCATCCCTTCAGTCATTTGAACACAGGATATTTTTGCGTTCTATTGTTCACCTTTTGTTTGATATATTTCCATATTTTCATAGGCATTTTCTTCCCTGTTGAAGAATGGAAATCATATATATTACCAAAAAAAAAAAAAAAAAAAAAAACCTGTCCATAACAGCTGCTTTGAGGTCATCTACATTTGTTGGCTGCAGGTGGAAATCTCCTTCACAGAGCCCTAAATAGAAAGTTGTAAAATCTGGCCTTTAAGGAAGCCAGACCCTACCAGCCTTTTGTATAATCTATCATCCACAGAACATGTTAAGGTGCTTTTGATCTTTGAAGGCAATATCTTTCAAAGTGATGTGTGCTTATATGTGACCATCAGTCCTCTTTTAGGAAGCTCAGCATCATGCTGTTTTCAATGATGAGAGAAGGAATGTGTAAGATGGCACACGGATGATTCAATTTATTGAGAGTTTCTAGATCTTGTGGAAATTCAATGAAGAAGATCAAACTAGAGAAGCTAAGTGGATGGCATTTTGAAAATAAGCACTAAGAAATATAAGGCATTTTATTAAGATGATTCCTATCAGTCTTATTTTTCAAATTCATGATTTTACCAAATAAAGTTAATTGCTTTTTGCCAAATAAAGGATGATAGTCTACCAAGTATCAGCCATAAATAATGTTTTAAAATACATCTATGCTTTTCTTTGCATTTTCTTTTACTCCTCTACGGAATGTGTTCTAGTCACAGAATGAAAATTTGGTGTCATAAAGTTATAGGCTTTGGTTTATAGAGACTTGCAGAAGTTTTTCCATCTTTCTGGTATTTTATTCCTGTCAGTTTGCATTGCTTCTTTCCTTTCCTTCTCCTTCTCCGCCAGGTTTGGTTTTGAGCTTTGGATTCAAAGAAACCCCAAAGTCAAAACAAAATGGTCAGAACTGCTGACTCTTGTTTTGTAACCTTTTTTTAGGCCAGTATTCACAGGAAGAGATGGTGCTGACCAGAACTTGGGCCTAACTTCACCCAAAATGTTGGCAAAGTTCAGAAATCTTTGAGTGAATTTAAGCCAAGCTATAAGATATATAGCAAAACTTCACCACTTATTGAAAAACATTTTAAACACAATTTAATGAATAATACCAATCTGTAAGAAGTCAGCTTAGTATTTAATATTCAATATTTATCTACTAGTTCTTTTTAATGAAAACAAAATAATGATCTAATTTAATGATTGTATTAAATGAATCTTCTTGTTTTTAAAGTTACAGGTACATTTTGGAACTGTAAAATGTATTTATGGCTTCGTTCTGTTTGAAGATTCTTTTAAAGATTTGTAATCAAGAAGAAAATATATTCTAAAATTTTGCTCACCAAGATTCATCTCACAATTTTGATAACTATGTCATAATTCCACAAGAGTGTTTTATAATGGGAATGCTGACAAGTGTGATAATGAACACCAACCTACAGGCCTTAATTGTATGTTCATTCAGGAATCATACATACTAGCAGAATATTTGGCTGAACCTCCAACACTAATTTTTCCCAGATCTGCTTTCAAATTGGGCAACTAACTGTAGAAGATAATCAGTCTGAGTGACTCCCTGTTAATGAAAAAGCTTCTGATATATTTTGCTTTCTTTGAAAAGTTTAATTATACCTTTCAAATATGATTTCATTTATATCTTCTCATGGTTTGCATGTCTGAATACTAATAGTAACCTGAGAGTTATGTGGAACTTAGTTTGAAACCAAAAGGCAGTTTTTAGTGAAAGAGAGAGAGAAAATGGAGAGAGAGAGAGAGAGAGAGAGAGAGAGAGAGAGAGAGAGAGAGAGAGAGAATTGCCTCCAAGCAACATCTAAAAATGTAGATTCTAAATGTTCAAGTAACTTTGAGATTTCAAGAATCAATTATCATAATCTTTTAAAGTAACTGACACCATTAGGATTAAAAAATGGTAGAAATTATTAAAAAGTCAATGTATACTGATGTTTCCATCAATATTGACTAAAATAATTATAAAGAGTAAACCAACAACCAATTTTAACTTAGCATGTGCTGTATTATAAAAAAAAGGTTTTTATTACAAAGTACACTGATTACATGGACCTAACATGGGGAGAACTAAAACAAAACACTAGTTACAAAAGTTGTGTGAAAATATGGTGGTGCATCAGATTTAATGTTGGGATGTGGATCATTTCATTCTATTTCTATTGATGATTTGGTGTAAATAATAAAAATCAATTAATTTCTCTGTGTTTCTGATCCTTACTAGGCTTCAAATCATTTTAGTGATAGAATGATTATGATAATGACTTAAAAGACATCACATTCTGGGACATGTAAAAACTTACAAAAAGCAAAGAATTTGTAAAATCTAACAGTTATAAGAACAGTGAATGTAATTTTTTTTAATGACAACAAAGATAATAGAGTAATAGCTTTCCATTTAGAAATTCATTAGATATTATTTACTATGCTGAAGAGGCATTCACTATAGGAATATTATGTGCTTACTCAGATCATAACAGTAAGATGAAATATGAGGAAGAGGAATAAGGAAAATGAATGGCTGTATTTACTTTTCGGGACCCAGTGATGCTTGGTCCCTTGTCTACCTAGTTCTGTGTTATTTCTGATTTTCAAGACTGGTTCTTCCAACAAAATGTTAAGGACTCCAAGAATTGAATCCCCATATCTTTTTACTTATTCAACATTTGCAGATATTCAAAAAATGATGCTTAATTTCCAGAAGAACTTGAAGGAAGGCTTTTTCAATTTTGAAACCATCCACACTATCTATAAAAAGTCAACACTTGATTGAACGAATAGACAACTGGGTAAATTAATGTGGGGTTTTGATGGAGCCACTAGAGATTATGAGGAAATAACTATTTTTGTTTCATGTATCAATATGAGTAATTTTAAATGTATCTTAAAAGATACGAATATAATCATCTAGGTAACTAAAACGTTGTCTAGAGAAAGAAGAGGATAACAAATAATTTTACTTCATAAAACAGATAAATAGGTCATTTTCCAAATCTCAGTTTATCTTAATGAAAGTGCTAGAGATAGAGAATTAGAAAATAATTAATTTCCTGGTTTTGTTATTGTTTGGTTAATTTAGTGTTTATATTTTTTTCTCTTACCTGTTTGTTCCGATATGTTTATAGCAGAGGTGGAAAGAATCCTAGTGGAAAGAGAGAGTTGAAAAAAAAAGGGGGGGTGAAAGGGCTCATTTCAGAACTAATCCAGTTCCCATGTAAAGGAGAACTGGGAAAAGTTTCAAGGGCTCTAAGTATTGACAAAGTGGCTGGGGGACAGGACAAATCCTTGTTGTGCTAGTGGGATGGAGTGTGAACTGGCAAAAGCAAATCTGGCCATTTGTGTTCACAAACCTATATGTTCATTTTACCCAGAGATTTCAGCTCTAGGAATCTAATATTAGAAAATTATAAAGAAGAAGCATTTATAGGAACGCTTTTTGTGGCATAATGTACTTTTTGAAAGGAAATGTCTTCCATACCCAACTGTAACCAACTGTAAAGGATTTGGATTAAGTTGTGATACATCCACATGACAATAAAATACAGTAATCAAAATCATTTTTGAATAATAAAGTCAAGGGGAAAGTGTTCATTCTATAATGCCAGGTGAAAATAAAGTCAGTATCCAAAATTTGTTAAATGCATTGAATCTATAAGTACATTGGAAGGGGGGGGGCAAAGGGGAGGGGGAAGGCCGGAGGAGGGAGGGAGAGAGACACTGACAGAAAACAGATGAAAATACTAACAGTGTTTTAGTGTGGGGTGATTCAAATTTTCTTTTTTGAACTTTTGTTTCACAAACTTTCCAGAACACGTATTATGTTGCAGCTTCATAACACGAATTCTATTATATGAAGCATCTTAAAAGTGTGATAGAGAATTGTCTATGTGTGCTTCCACACCTGAATATGCCTATGCACAATGAAAGGCAAAAAGAAGTGCTAGAATAACCATTGGGGGTTTATTCTTTAGGAGCAGTGAATTTACAGTTAACCCGGCATCATTGCTCCAGTTCCTCTCTTCACTTAACCTCTCCTTTCTTAAAACCCCCAGTTCAGGTGCTAGCAAATCACAAAGAAGGAATTGTGGAGTGACAAAGGGTTCAACTGGAGGCGCCTCTCAGCAGTGAACCTTCTTCAACCTCTTTTCCATCGCAAGCATTTTGCAGTGTCAAAATGTATCTCCTCCTTTAACTATTCGCCTCCCTGGATACCCTTAAAATGAAAGCAATCCCCTTTCCAGACAGCTGAAGATTTTTAAACTCGTTGGGGCATCGTAGCTCCTAGAAAGACCCAGGCCCCTTGAGTGCAGCGAAAGTTGGAAGCGCAAGGGCGGTTAGGGCGTGGGCGCGCTCAGGGCCTCCTACAGGTCTGGCAGAGTCCCGAGCTTTAGGGCCAGAAGTACCGCCAGCCCACCTCTCTCAAGCAGGGCCGGAAGTGTCATAAAGAAGGTTATTGTTTCTGCCAACGCGGCGATTTGTACGCGAGCTAAGGCGCAGCGTAAATGCCACTGTGATCTGGCTACGTGCTGCCTTGCTACGAGCTAAGGTCTCTCTGGGAATATCAGAATGGCAGCTCATCGCGGATCACCCAAATCAGGTGGAGACGGGAGGGAGAAGGGCGAATGAAGAGAGAGGAGAGAGGAGAGAGAATGATTCTTTCTCAGAGGTTGGTGCACTTGTTGCACGTTGTCCACCCCATGGGAGGTCGAGAGCCCCTTGACTAATCAGAAAACTCAGCACCATCGCACCCCTAGTGGTTCTGTGCCCACCAGCACAAGCCAGACAGGACCTCCTGTAGGGGATGGTTCAGTCCCGACTCTTGAGTCTTAAAAAAAAATTTAAAAAAAAAATAAAAAGTGAGATTTTTTAAATTTCTATTAAAAAAAAAAGAAGGAGGAAAGATTGTACTCCATAGAAGCTCTGAACTCTGTCGTTGAGAAGATGAACTTTCCACCCACTCAGCCCTCAGAAGATGCTGAGTTTGAGCCTCACACAGTCCAGACTCCTAGTTAACAGCCCTCTGGCCCCTAATCTCCATTCCTTTGAGGGCGACCGCATATATATTAACTCTACAGCTGCCACACTTCCCGAGGGCTGTGGGGATTTTACAATACTGAAACCCGATCTTCGGAAGGTCAGCCGTTCTGTCTTGGGGCGTCCCTACTTGCCTTTCAGCGACACTCACTGCTGGGTCCTGAAACACCCCAGACCCACGCGCGCTCAGGCGAGGAGGGGGCTGATGACCCCCATCCCACCCGGCTCAGCCGGTTTCCTTCTTCTCGCAGCTCTCCAAGAGCTCAGTCATGAAGGAGATGTAGACGATGGCCAGGCGTAGGGTCTCGATCCGAGACAGCCTCTTCTCGTAAGCAAAAGTGGGCACCTTCCTCCGCAGCTGGTCAAAGGCTTCGTTGAGGTTGAACATCCGCTTTCTCTCGCGGATGTTGGCGGCCTGGCGCTGGGCATAGGTGATCACCCTTTTCCTCTTGGGGCGGCCTAGTACCGAGGGTCCTCTCCCGCGTCCCTCCTCTTCCTCCTCCTCTTCGTCCCCATCCCCTTCATCTACTTCGCAATCCTCTTCTTCCGGGGTCCCCTCCTCAAACTGCGCCAGCCTCCTGGGCCTTCCCTCTCGGAGCTCAAGGGCCGGGTCCCCAAAGGGGACGCCGGGCGAAAAGTCGCAAAGGAGAGGGTGTCTCGGGGAGGCCAGGGACAGGTCTGCGACGAAGTCCAGCACAGTGGCGTCCACGCAGCTTTCGGGATAGGCCGCCATCGCTTCAACTTGGCCCTGCGTCTCATCGATTTTTCGCAGGGAGGGGCGAAGCTGCGGATGGGGCTTCTTAACAGCCTTGGGTCTGATGGAACACCATCACCGGCTGGCTGGGGGACATTAATATTTATTACCAAGCTGATAACAGAATTAGTCGCCCCGATTGGGAAGACTCTGACAACGTCCCTCCTCTGGAAGCTGATGAAGGAAGACAAGCCTGAGTACGCCTGCGGGGCGCAGAAGGAAAGGCCTCCACTTCTCAGATCTTTTCGCTGCGCCACGCGGACAGTTCCTTCTTGGCAACAACCCCCAAGTTCTTACCTGCTGTGTGCTTTTTGTGTCTCTCTTCACCCCCGCAGCCAACTAATGTTCCCCAGGCTCCTTATCTCGTGTAGTTCTTTAATTTCGATTTGGATTTTCAAAGCCAAGGTATTTTCCAGCGCGATGGTTTCTCCTTGGCGTCAGGGTAGAAGTCCTGAATCTTGCCACCATCTGCCAATGGATGTGAAGCAAGTGCATGTGCTTTTAATGATGTCCTGAAGAGGGGCCCTTCCTGCCAGGGGTCGAGGGGAGCTGTTTGTCTGGTATCCCAGTGCAGCGGCTGCTGAAAGGCAAGACCTTCCATTAGCTTAAGTAAGCATGGCAGGGGGGCCTAAAGCACATTCCCCAGAGTCGCTGTTGGAACCGGCTTTCTTTTTTTTTTTTTTTTTCCTTCTAGGGCATCTCAAACAACTCTGCTGCGTGGTTACAAACCCTGACTTCTAATGTCTGTGTGTAGCAATCAGCCTAACAATTGAGATACTTGACTTTCCTTTCCTTACCCTCATCTTCCACTCACGTGGAGATTTTATTACAGGGAAAAAGTTATCATGACAACAAAATGAAAAATGATAGTTCACAAATTTTTCTCTAGTCGGGCTGTATAATTGTCAGCCTTGGGGACAAAGCAAACCCTCCGCCACCCTCCACTCCCCCAACAAAACTACTTCAATCTCCTTTCAAAAGTACGATTTATCCTTGGTTAAGCCAAAGGGTAGATCAGCTCACCCCTCTGCTGAGGAGTCTTTGGACTTTTAAATTGCTGATCAAGTATTTACTTGTGAACAAAGAAAAATCCTGACACTTTCATTGGGCTTATTTTCATCCATTTGTTTGGTTCAGTCTACAGTAGGTTTTAAGAGTGGAAACTATACCTTAGTGAATTTATTGGCTGTCTTTAGATTTTTTTGAGAAAAATTTGAATTTAGTATGATTAAAATAAAAATTTACTAGTTTCATAAAATCCCTGATTTTAACAAAGAAAGGATTTCCCCCCTTCTTTGTTTGCCAATAGCTATAGTTAATTATTCATTGTAAACATATTTAAAAAGCCAAGCGGAACAGACCAACACTTTGGAAAATAATATCAAAGGTGAATTAGAAGAAATAGCTTGAATCCTGATTACAGAAGCACCCTAGTTTCAGAAAGAACCAATGAGGACAGCAGCCCCTATTAAGGGGGTAAATTGTGGCTATGAAGTTCACTCAGTACATTGGACAGCTCCCAGAAACCTTCCCTTTCTAACAAGTAAGCACAATTCTTTTCCTTCTTTCTAGTCTCCCAGAGGGTAATCAAAGCAAGAATTTCTGGTGTGTTGTTGCACAGTAGAGTGACTATACATAATTATAATGCACTGTACATTTCAAAAATCTAGAAGAAAATATTTTGAAATTTTGTACCATAAAGAAATGACAAATGTTTCAGAAGATAATGTGTTTAACCCGATTTAAACATTGTACAATATGAGCTGAAACATGAATCATACTTCATTAATATGAACATTTTTTGTGTTTCTCTGTACCAGTTAAAATAAATTTAATTTAAAAAAATGCAATATGACCTTGAATCTTTCTTCAGTTGTAAACTGTTGATTAGGGTTTTTGCTTTATCTTTGTCCTTTAGTAGATTTTCTCTTCTGCTTGTGTTTACTCTTCATTATCCAATTTATTTTGTGGTTACACAGACAAAAAAGAAGTGAAAATTTTCTCCTTCAAAGATGTTAATGAAACAGAAATCTTTGTGATGATCACCTATTTGATTTTTATTAAATTTCTTGCAAAGGGAAAATTGAAAAATAAAAATGGTTAATGAAACAGTAATTAAGGAACCAGTAAGTAGGAGAATCTATTTTTGTTTTGAAAAGCAGTAATATGATGATTTCTGGTCCCTGTTTAACTGTGTTATTAAATATGTGGACAAATTTTGAAATTTTTTTATCATGTTAAGTGTTTCTCCATGATTTATTTTTACTTTATTTATATAAGTGGATATATACTTGAGTCAGGTGAGAATCCAGTTCTGCAATAAAATATATTAGGACACTTAATGAAGGAAAATATACTAGACACTTAAATGTAAAGTTTAATAAAATAGGGATCAGAAGCTGTAATGAGACTCTAAGAAGACAATTTTTTTCCACTAAAATAACTTATGATTTTAGTAAAGGGAATGAATATTTTAACTATAACAAAATTAATAAAATCAGCACTCAAGCTTTGTTGAAATACTAGTATTAAAGTATTAGAAATGTTGAAAAACATGTCTTAATAAGTATACTTGTAACAATTATTTAAAACTTTAAATTAAAAAAACCCAAGAAAAACACTTAAGTTCATGCTATGGTAATTTGTTTATATTATGAGGATCTTTCTAATAATGCCATAATTAGAGCAAAAATGTCATAAATCTGTTATGATAATGAATATTTTCATTTCTAATCATAAATTACAGGAATAAACAAAATAATTTTTCTCTGCTTAGTTAGGATCATACACTTTATTTTATTTATTTATTTATTTATTTTTTTATTATTGATTGTTCAAAACATTACAGAGCTCATGATATATCATCTTTCATACATTTGACTCAATTGGGTTTTGAACTCCCATTTTTACCCCAAATACAGATCATACACTTTATTTTAAAAAAGCTCTTTGCATTTGTTTTCACAGTAAACATACATAGTACATGCAGTAATTTATAAAATGCTAAGTGATTCAAAGCAGTTGATTCTATTAAAAGAAATCATTATTTTCATTTATAGATTTGAAAATTAAGAGAGACACAATTTTTAAAAACCCAGTTAGGAATTAAAAGAAGCTAAATTTAAACTTAATTCCTCTGGGTTCTAGGCCTATAGTTTATAATTATTCAGTGGCCTATATACAGATTTTCAGAGAGTCTGATAAGTTCTCCACAATTTTTTTCTCAATATATATCAGAAAATAATCAGAAAATGACAACTGTGATATTCATGTTTTTCTTTTTTTTTTTTTTCCCTTTCTTTGTGTGTCTGTGGTGGGGTGGAGGGGTTACTAGGGATCAAACCCACTACCTGGTACATGCTAGGCAGCCATTGAGCTATATCCAGCCTTTTAATTTTTATTTTGAAACTGAGTCTTGTTAAGTTGCCTAAACTGGCCCTAAACTAATTCATGTTTTTCCTGCCTAAATCTCCCAAGAAGTCAGGTTTAGCGGCATGTGCCACCACACTTGTTATAATGTTCAGTTTTGTTTATTTGATGATTAATTTTTCTCTATTGGTCAACTCCATTAAACATTTTGTGTATACTAGTATCTTAAATTTAGAATTGAAGCAAAAAAAAAAAGGCAAGTGACAATGAATATTTGAGCAATAATTCTCAAGGGGACTGGAGAGGGGCTGGGCACGGTGGCACATGCATGTAATCCCAGAGGCTCAAGAGGCTGAGACAGGAGGATCATGAGTTAAAAGCCAGTCACAGCAACAGTGAGACACTAAGCAACTCAGTGAGACCCTGTCTCTAAACAAAATACAAAATAGGGCTGAGGATGTGGCTCAGTGGTTGAGCGCCCCTAAGTTTGATTCATGGTACCAAAAAAAACAAAACAAAACAACAACAAAAAAAAAAACTTTTTTTCAATGAGTAAAGTAAATCTCTAATTCTCCCAAATTTGTTAAAGCTCTCCCTTCCCCTCCCCTTTTCATACTCCTTCCCTTATGCTTTCAGAATCATTATATATTTTTAACTTTTCCTTTTTTATTTGTTCTTTTTAGATATACATGAGAGTGGAGTGTATTTTGACATATTGTACATACATGGAGTATAACTTATATCTAATAGGATACTATACTTGTGGTTGTATATGATGTGGAATTTCACCAGTGGTATTTTCATATGTGAACATAGAAAAGTTATGTCTGATTCATTCTACCATCTTTCCTATTTTTATCCCTCCTTGTTGAGAGCCACAGCCAAAGGGGCCCCAGCAAACTTCCAGCTGCCCGCTGATGATCCAGCTGTCAGCAAACTTCCAGTTGCCGGCTGATGATTGGCTCACAGTGGCCCCAGCAACATCTAGCTGATTGGCTCCTCTGTGGTGATGTTCATTGGGCTGTTTCCCTGCCCTTCAGACTGCCAGCTGATGATTGGCTCACAGCGGGCCCAGCAACATCTAGCTGATTGGCTCCTCCATGGAGCTGCTCATTGGGTGACTTCTTTGGCTCTGCCCACGCAACCCAGCCAATCGGCCTCAAGAGCAGGAGGATTGTGGGAGGTTGAGAGGCTGGTGTGGGGGAGAGAGGCTTGTGGAAGCCGGTGGTGGCAGTTGGGCTCTGAGGGTTTTTCCCTGGAGCTGTTTTGTTTGGCGTTTGTAGTTCTAAAAATAAAGTTAGTTTCTTTTTGACAAGTGGCTCCTGATTTGTGCCAAGCCAGACTTCGGCACCTCCTCCCCTTCCTTAATTGCCCTTTGTCTAATCCATTGAACTTCTAATCTCACCCCTGCCCATCTTATTATGTGTTAGCTTCGAATATCAGAGAGAACATTTGAACTTTGGTTTTGGGGGAATTAGCTTATTTCACTTAGCATGACAGTCTCCAGATACATCCATTTATCAGCAAAAGTTATAAAGTCATTGTCATTCTTTTTTTGTGGCTGAGAAATTCATTATATATTTTTAGGACAAATGATTAAAAAATGATGTAGGTAGGTATTTAAGATCTTTGCAGGGAAAATGGCTTAAGAAGTATTCAGCTGGCAGAGAAGGGACTTATATCCTCTTTCTATTCAATTTCAGTTTATGTATATCTATAGTCATGGCTGATTTTAGAGATAGAGAAATATATCCATTTTTAATTTTTCCATTTTATATTTTAAACGTTTTTAAATTTCAGTAAATGTGTCTTAAAATTCACTAATCAAATATATATAGGTCAATATATTTTTCATAAAATGAGCATACCCATGAAGCTAGTGCCCAAATCAAGAAACAGTATGCTTTACTGAAGTCTGAGTCAATGCAAATACAGATGATTTATGTGCATAGTTTGAGACTATCTCACAAAGTAAGCTCATCTTTATAACCAGCACTCAAATCAAGAAACATTCCAAGCATCCTAGAAGCCTTCCCCCATAATCTTTCGGCTTTATCGGTTCACCAATCACTTCCCAACATATCAGTATCTGACAGATTAATTCAACCCATTTTAATATAATATAAAAATAAATGATATATAAAAATAAATCATACTCCATACTTTCAGTGTCTTTCACTCAACATTTTATTTATGAGATTAGTGCATATCATTCTCATTGGATAGGATTCATGAATGTGAATACAACATTACTTATTGCTTCTACTGTTGAAGGGCAGTGTTTAGCTATTAGAAATTAGCATTAGAAATAGCATTTTTATGGATATGTCTTTATGTGAGTATATTCATTCATTCATGTTTAGGATATATCTCAAAGTGGAACAGTTTATAGATATGTTTAGCTTTAGTGGTTACTGGTAAATTATTTTCCAAAATATTTGTAATAATTTACATTGTCACAAGTGATGTACTAGAATTCTAATTTTTTCACATCCTTGTCAATACTTGTCATTTTCTATTCTTTTATTTAAGCTCTGCTCAAGATGTGTATGAGTATCACATTGAGGTTGTAACTTGCATTTCTCTGATGGTAAGTAAAATTGAGTACTATTTCATATTAGATGACCAGA
The DNA here is from genome assembly GCF_052094955.1 of Ictidomys tridecemlineatus. NCBI lineage: Eukaryota > Metazoa > Chordata > Mammalia > Rodentia > Sciuridae > Ictidomys > Ictidomys tridecemlineatus. The sequence goes on along the minus strand of NC_135478.1, from coordinate 154,952,641 downwards.
TTCTGGCTCCTTGGTATAAAGTGCCTGCTCAACTGTTTTGCTATTTTTTTTTCTAATTTTTGATTTTTTTTATGAGTCCTTTGTGAGATTTGTTTATTGTAAATATGTTCTCACAACTCTGTGGCTTTCACTTTCACTCTCTCTATGGTATAGTTAAAAATTTACTTCTAATGTTTTCCCATTTGTATAGTGGTAAAGTACTCTTAAAAAACATTGTCTTAACTTTTTAAGTATTAGTGGTATAAAATACATTCATGGTGTTGTGCCACCATTACCACTATCTTGCTAAAACTCTTATCTTGTAAAATGGAAAAATCTATACCCACCAAACTAGAACTTCCCATTCTCTTCCCTCCCCAGCTGCTGACAACCAACATTCTCCTCTCTGTCTCTATGAATTTGACTCCTCTAGGTATGAAGTTGAACATTGAGATTGGATCTTGTTTCTAACTACCTATTTAACCTCACCTGACCCTTGTCTTCAACAATCAGGGGAAATGCGTTTTCTTCCATTACTGTGAGTTTGGTGATCACAAGAGGTCCTTAGAGGCAGTCACCCTTTCTAGCTTGTCATTGTGTAACATGTCAGAAACTGTACACAGGCAAGCTAATCAATGACAAGAATAGTGTGGGGAAACATTCAGCTCTGTTCTTGAGATATGCAGAACTGAAAAGCATCTCCTGACTAGGTGATTAGGATCAGATTGTGCATCACTTGGCCACAAATTTCCACACATGAAAATGTGCCCACCAGTCTGCATCACTCTCTCCCATACAAACCACCCCTAAATCAGTCTCCTAGCAAGATGTACTTTGGACAAGAATCCTTTTTCTTGTTCAGCTGATGATTTAAATAAAGTCAGTGTTTTGAATATATTTGTCTTCCTTGTCTCACTTGACCTGTTGTGTAATAGACTTGAATCTGGTAATAGGTACTGCATATAAAGGAAATTATACATTTGTATTTTTGTTACTTTGTTGATTTTTGTTGGCTTACTTCACTTAGCATAATGTTCTCAAGGGTGATCCATGCTGCATTATACACCAGAATTTCCTTTCTTTTAGGCTGAATAATATCCCACTCTATGCTTATATATTTTTTATTTACTGATGGACATTTGAGTCACTTTCTTGTTTTCCTCTTGTGAATAATGCTGTTTTGAACAGCATTCACCATCCCTTTGAGGCCTCAGCTCTCCAAGCTTCTGGATATATACCCAGAAGTGGAATTACTGGTAATATTATTCTTCTATTTTTAATTTTTGAGTAAAAGTGCTGCTTTTCATAGCAATTGCACCTTTGTAATGTGCTACCAACATTTATAAGGGTTCCAATTACATCTTCAAAACACTTGTTAGTTTCTAGTTTTTGATAGTAGCCATCCTAATGAGTATGAGCTTGCATCTCATCGTGGTTTTGATTATCATTTTCTAAATTATTGGAGATGTTGAACACCTTTTCATGTACTTATTGACTATTTGTTTATCTTTAGAGAAATAGTGAAGTCCTTTGTCCATTTGGGAATTGGTTTGTTTCTCTTTTTTTCCAAGCAGCTTTATTGAATTTCTATTGTTTGGACTATGTATTATACACTTTGAAATATGGTACATATAGGAAAAGTATTTTCACAAAAATAATTGTTTCTCTACATTTATGTAAAAGAAATTCTCCATATATTCTGTATATCAATCCCTAATTGGTTAAATGATTTGCAATATTCTTTTCTCACTTTGTAGGTTGCCTTTTTACACTGTTGATCATCTTTGGGTATGCAAAATTTAAAAATTTTCATGGTCTAATATGTTTACTTTTTCTATTGTGGTTGCCTATGTTTTAGATGTCCCATTCAAGAAATTACTGCCAAATCCCATATTTTAAAGATTTTGTCCATGTTGTCTTCTAAGTGTTTTATAATTTTAGATCTTACATTTAGGCCTATCATGCATTTTGAGTTAATTTTTATATATGGTGTTAGGTTAAGGATTCAACTTCATTGTTTTTGAATATGGATATACAATTTTCCTAGCACCATTTGTTGAAAAGTCTGTCCTTTCTCTATTGAATAGTCTTGGAGCCCTTGTCAAAAATTATCTAATCATATATGTGAGGACTTATTCTTGTGCTATTTTATGACTTTGGTCTGTATGTCTGTCTTTATACCAGTACAAAACTCTTTTGATTATTGCAGATTTCTAGTAAATTTTGATATCAGGAAGTATGAGTTCTTTGATAATATCTTTTGATGAGAAAAAAATCCTATTTCTACTGTAGTTCAAATAATCATTTTTTGACTCCTTGCCTCTCTTTATGTCATGTTTAAAAATCTGAATCTATTCCAATATCTTGAAGTTATTTTTAATATTTTTTCTAATAACAATTTAGAAAGCTAATTTTACAAAATTTTAGTAATTTTGTAGAAATTATTTTTGTATTGTGTATATAATGGAAAGAGTGGTAAATATTTATTTAATTTTTTGTTAGATATTTAATTGGCACATCACCATTTTTTGAAAGGTCATCATTTTCTTATTAAACTTATTTATTTTAATAAATTATTTCTAAGGATTGGGGATGTAGCTCAGTGGTAGAAAATTTGCATAGCATGAACAAGGCCCTGGGTTTGATTCCCAGTGATACTCCAAAAGCCAAAACAAAACAAAAATATCTAAGCTACTTGGGCATATTTTCTGTCCTTTAAAACTCCAGGTGAAAAACCAAGGAGGGTAAATCAATTCTAGAGTTTTTTTTTTTTATATTTAAAGTTAAGAAATTTTTGCTTACATTCAAATAATATCTTGCTATTCTGATTATAATCCAGAATATAAGTAAGTAAAGGCTCCCTAGAATGTTGTACTTCAATGACTGGTAAATTTCTCTTCATTGGCTGAAATGGTAAATAATTTGAGTTTTATAGATCAGATAATCTGATTTGCAATTACTTGATTCTGCTTTTGTGGACCAAAGTAGCCATAGACAATATGTAAATGAATGAGCATGGCTGTTGCTATAGTTTGGATCTGGAATGTCCCCCACATATTAGAGGTTTGGTCCCTAGCTTAGTTGTATTGGAGGCTATGGAAACTTTAAGAGGTGGGGCCTGATAGGAGGTTTGAGGTCACTTGTGGGTATATCTTTGAAGCCCTCAGTCTCTGGTGTCTTCCTCTTTCTCTATTTCCTTCCTTATCCATGGGGTGAGCAGTTTTGATCCACCAAGTGCTCCCTGCCAGGAAGTGCCGCCTCATCACTGGTCCACAATCAATGGGCCAACCTCCAACACTATGTGCCAAAATAAACCATTGCTTTTCTAAGTTGATTACCTCAGGTATTTGTTATAGCAACAGAATGTTACTTACCTGGCTATGTTCTCAAAAATTTTACTAACAAAAAGGCAGAGAGCTAGCCTTGGCCCTTGGGCCATAGTTTGCTGACCCCTGCCCTATGTAATAATCTTATCCATGGTAATCCTAATTTGGAGACTTACTAAGGGTAAGGAGTCAAAAATACAAGTGAGTATGAAATTGTTGAGTGCATATCTTGTTTTCGTGTGGACACGTGTGTGGCACGGGTAGAGGAAGTAGTGGAAAGGGAGTGTACATGTGCTCCTGAGCCAATTGAATCTGTAGCTTCTGTCCTTGAAATTATGGGAGGTGTTGTAGAGTCTAACAAGAGGAGGGATACATACCACATTAACATAGCTACTGCAGAGATTGAAGGCTCTTCTAATCACTGACAACAAATACCAAATCTGATGACCTGCTCCTTAAAATATCATCAAGTTGTGGGTGAATTACATATAACTAGGCCTAGTTCTGGGACAAAACAGACTTCTACTTTGTGAAGTGCTTCTCATGCTCAAAAATCTCAGTGTGGTTTTGCCTGATTCAGTGAAGTAGACAGCTGCTTCACCTTATCCTTTTCACCTACACCACCGTCTTTTTGCCATGGGTAAGCCTAAGAGGGTTGTGCACTACTCCCCAGTTTTATATTTTCTTTTTGCCTTTTAATAATGGATTCATTCACATATATTTAAGGTGGGCACATTTCTTTTTTTAAAAAAATTATTTGTTCTATTTAGTTACACATGACAGTAGAATATATTTTGACCTATTTGTACCAACATGAAGTACATCTTATTCTACTTAGGATAGCAGTCTTGTGTATGTACGGGATATGGAGATTCACTATGGTGTATTCTTACATGTACATAGGAAAATCATGTTAGATTCATTCCACTATCTTTCCTATTTCTATTACCCCTTCAGTCCCCTTTTTCTAATCAACCGAACTTCTATTCTCCCCCACCCCTTGTTGTGTATTAGCATCTGTTTATCAGAGAGAACACCAGACCTTCAGTTTTTTGGGATTGGCTTATTTCACTTAGCTTGATATTCTCCAGATCCATTCATTTACCAGCAAATGTCATAAAGACATTTGTTTTTTTGTTGCTGAATAATATTTCATTGGGTATATATACCACATTTTCTTTATCCATTAATCTGTTGAAAGGCACCCAGGTTGGTTCCATAGCTTAGCTATTGTGATTGAACTGCTGTAAATATTGATGTAGGTATCACTGTAGTGTGCTGATTTTAACTCCCTTGGATATATACCTAGAAGTGGTATACCCCCATCAAATGGTGATTCCATTCCTAGTTATTTGAGGAATCTCCATACTGCTTTCCAGAGTGGTTGCAAGGTGGGCACATTTCTGATTCACTACCTTCCATCAGTAGAATTTGAGCTGAAGTGATATGTGCCCTTCAAGTCGACATTTTGGAAAGGAAGTAGTCTCCCCTCCATTTGGTCTTTGTCCTTCTTCCCACTGCCTGGAATGTGGATAGTTGTGGTGAGCTAGAATTAGCCATGTAGATAGGATAGCACCTATAGCAGGTTTGGAAACCTTTTCTGTAAATGGTCAGATTCTAGGTGTTTCAGGCTATGATCTGTCACAAATACTCAAGTCGGCCATTGTAGTGTGAAGATGCCTTATAATATGTAAATGAATAGCTGTTATTATTTAAAACTTTATTTACTTTAAATGGGTACAGGCAGAACTTATTGCTCAGACTGAAGTTTGCTGACCCTGGCCTTAGGGGATGGAAGAGCAACAGGAAGCTGGGACTCAGAACTTTAATTTTCAAAAGCAGATTAATAAGTGAGCAACAATACAATTCCAATGTGATTTCTGCTGGTACCTAAAACACTAAAGATGATTTGAAAGATGAAACAGAAATGCACCCTTACATCTTTTTAAAGTATCATTTGTAAAAACTGCTTAAAATAAATTACATTTTTCTTTGCCTTAAGCTTTTCTTCTTCATATGAAGTAATTCCATTTCCACTAGCCTTTGGGATAAATCTATTTTCCAAATTTTCATCTATATTAGTTCTTACATTAGTTGTTGTTTGAACCTTCTCCAAATTCTTCACTTTTTGAGAACATGTGGAAAATTAGAGAGGTGTGAAGGAAAAAATATCCCTCAGGATGCTATAAACTACTACCCTCAAATAATTTCCATTTTTTCTCATTTCCTATACTATATTTTTGCACATTATTTTTAATGGTGACTTTCCTTTGTAATAAATTTTATAGGTCTTACATTCATCCTTAAAGCCATAAGTTCTTTGTATATTTGTAGATTAAATACTATATGTGTGATTTTGCAATTTAATAATTTTTCAAAATTTTTTACTATTATACTATTCATTTATGATACAAGGAAAGTATTAATATTAAATTGAAGCATATGAAACTGCCAAAATCAAACCATTTTAAACTTGAAATATGGGCAGTTTCATTTGGCATTAAGTTAATATATTGAAAAACATTCCTATTTATAAAAAAGTGGAATTAAAATGTAATCAATCATACATCAACATACAACTTGTATTAATGTATAACAGATATGGATAAGTTATCCTATTATACACTAAATTTATTGCATAATAAGTTTAAAATGTTTATTGAATGCTTATGATGTGCTGGATCTCTGTGACGTTGATCTAATGGTTTAGTATATATCCACAAACAAGAAAGGAAACATGATTTTTTAAATTCAGTATTGTGCTGTGGGTGGTAAGTGCTATAGAAGAAAACTTTCAGCATAAAGGGGACAAGGAACACTGGAAAGTTGGGGGACAGTTACTATTCTCAATAAGCTAGTAAATTAAAAGAGTGATACTTGAAAGAATACTTAAAGGTAAGGAGAAAGTGAGTTAAGTGTGCATCAGGTGAGAAGGTTTCAGACAAAGAAAACTGACATTTCAAACAAGATAAAGTGGGAGAGCACCTTGGATATTGGAGGAACATCACAAAGGCTACCATGACAGAAGTGAGGGACAAGGAAAGTTCTCAATCCATGTGGTAATATGGGGGCAGGGTTGTATCATGAAGGGCATCTTAGCTTTTCCATTAAGATGGAATTCATTGGAAATTTTAGAAAGTTTACTAGCATTAAAAAAGAAATCCCTCTAGCTAATGTGTGAAGAATAAAATCTATGAGAAGCAATGAGAAGGTAGGGAGACCTCTTAAGGGGCTATTTTAGTAACCGTGTTCAGTAGTGGTTGCAGTGATGTGAAGTGGTTGCACTCTGGTTATATTCTGAAAAACAATCAGCAGAGTTGCTGATGGATTATATGTAGAGCATGAAAGAAAGAAGGGAGTCAAGAACCATCCCAAGGTTTTGGCCTAAGCAACTGAAAAGAAAATTGCCATCAACTGACAATGAGAAAGACCCCAAGATGAGGTGATTTGGGGAAGGGAGAAAATTGGGAGATCAGCTTTGAACATCTTAAGTTTAATGTTTATTAGATGGTCAAATGGAAACACTGGGTAAGTTTCCATCTCAGTGTAAAAGTTATTACTCTGTCTTACAAGTTGCTACATTTCCTGCCCAAAACTTGTGAGGACCTCATCTCATTATCTTCCTTCTCCTTCACTCTGCATGAGCTATGCTAAAAGAGTACCTTTCCATCTCTTACTGCAATACATTTTCTCAAATACTAGGTATTTGGCAGTTTCCGTTACCTCAATTAGGTCCTTTGGCAATCCTAGTTTATCAGAGAGCCTCTCTGTGATCTGCAGGGTGGTTTATTAACCAATCTAAATAAATTAGTACTCTACTTTCTCTGTCTTCACTTCCTAACTCTCTTGCCTTGATTTTTCTCTATGGCACACAAACAACATGACACAATCTATATTTACTTCTTCACTTGTTTACTTCCAGTTTCTTTGATTAGAATATTCCAGTTTCCCAGCTGGTAACTATGAAAGTGCCCAGCTTGGATTTCTCTTTTAGCTTCAATGACTGCAATTAGGTATTTTGATTTTTCTGCAGTGCCTTAAGGAAATAATGCAGGATTCAGAGCTAGACAAGACACTTTTTGGACAGCCTCACAAAAAGGAAATACTAGGCTTTGGCTCTTGCTACCCAACACAGACTTCTCTACAGAGGATATTTTCTCCAGAGCTCCCAAGATTTTTTTCTGAGATTTTTTTTTCAGTCTAATTCCTGTTCTCTTTCCTTTCATAGATATTAAATTAGTATTAGGATCTCAAGCCTTTCCCAGGTCAATTATTTCTTTCTCCTTTTATCTGTCACAGTAGTTGCCATCCTCCACTGCCTTCCCCTCTCCCTGCAAAACAAAAACAAACAAACAAAAAATCAAAAACAAAATTCCTACAGCATTCTTGACTCAATCTTAGGTCTTACTATCTCCTTTGTGAAGAACCTGAACTGATATTGTTGTTATGGGTATATACTAAATTGGAATTTGGGAAGTGGATCACACCTCCCATGACTGCTCATGAGGACCTCATCCTGTGTGGTGTGTGGGACACAGGTAGACTCTGGTATAAAATAGCGGTATATTTGCTAAGAGTTTCATTGGGGATAACTTGGTGGTATAATGATTCAGGCTGTTTTAATAGTATGGGGGATGCAAAGAACAATGGAATTGACTGGCTGTTAATAAATTTAGAAGATATCCTAGTGAAGAATGATGAGAAGTTGGAATCAGTGCAGAAAAAAACCGAAAACCAACTTTAGGGCTTAATAGAGTTGTTGAGTTTCAAAGACGATTGACTAATATTCCAAGACACCAAAGGTACCATTCGGTTACAAGTTATGGGTCCCAGGTAGACATTTTTGAGTCCTGTGTCCAGGGAAGACCAGGCATGAAAAGAAAGCAGAATGAAGTAGGAGGGAAATATACGAAACTCAGATGATCCATTTTGGGGAGTCTTGCAATTCCTTTGCATGATTCTGACTGAGATGAATATGGTTATCCTAGATAACCTAGATAATCTGGTTATCCTAGTAGAGATAATGGCTGAGGTGGCAGAAAATTGGAATGTAGAGTGGAAAAGGAAGACAAGAAGTATCATTGTAGCCTCGAGAGGAATTGCTGTGATGGGGTGATAGCTGGTTCCATTTACCTCTCGTTTTAAAATATTTGCTCAGAAAGATGGACCAACTGGAACCTTGAAGGAGCCAGTGCTTAATGCATGTAAAGGTGATCATGTGGTACCAAGAATGAACTGTAGTATTCATGAAGGTGAATACTACAAACCTCCCTTCTAGAAAGAGTTTGTTCAGCTCCCAGGAGTGTTGTTAGCTCACAGCCTTCTGCTGCAGCATCTACAACTTGAAATTGAAACTTCTGAGACCAGGACATGATCTTCCAAGGCAGTCTCCAGTCAATGACTGGGTCTGATGGTGATGGTACTAAGACCTGGCTACTCTTGCCCCATGTGCGACTCTTCTAAGGAAAGACTTTGCACTATAGCTCCCATTGTACTGCTGAGACACTGTCGTGTCTGCAGTGTAGTCTGTGTTCTTCTGCCCAGTTCTTCTTCCCCATTTCTTTCCTGTCACAGGTTATATCTGTGTCACAGTCTGAAGACTTTCTTGCCCAATTGGTACCCCTCTTTATCTTTCATAAACATTGTCCCCTTACATTCCTAAAGAATCTCATTATGAGCACAGAATTTTATCTTTTTGATTTTCAGCTGAATCCCCAGGGCCTTTAACCGTCTCTCCAATTTGAGGACATTGAATAAGGAAAATTTGAAAGTTGTAATATGATTACACTTGACAATTATGTCCTTTCTCACTAGACTGTGGACTCTCTCAAGAGTAGTATAATAATGTTCACTTAATAAGTGATAAGTACCTATTACTTGTGTTATCTTATTTCACACTATAGCTTATACAGAAGTTTCAATCATTTCTCCATTTTCCAAGTGAGGCCCCAAATAGTTGAGTTCATAATGTGTCAATCAGGATTCAAGTCAGGATTCAAGAAAGTGAGCTCAGGAATTTGATTCACAAAATACACTACTTCCCACTAATACCTGTTAATCTTTCTGATATCAGCACAGAGCCTACCACACGAATTCTTCAACCATTTAAAAAGTTCTTCTATGGGCCTGGGAGCAGTGGTACATCCCTGTAATCACAGTGACTTGGGATGCTGAGGCAGAGATTACAAGTTTGAGGCTAACCTCAGCAATTCAAGGAGACCCTCAGCAACTTTGTGAGACCCTGTATCAAAATCAAAATCAAAAAAAGGACTGGGGATATAGCTCAATGGTAAAGCACCCCTGGATTCAATCTTCAGTTCCAAAAAGCCAAAACAAAAATTACACAGCCCTTCTGTGAAATTTACATCATTAATTTTATTTGCCTTTTCTTCTTTTTTTTGGGGGGAGTGGGGTACTGGGGATTGAACTCAGGGGCATTCAACTACTGAGCCACATCCTCAGCTCTATTTTGTATTTTTTTTAGAGACAGGGTCTCACTAAATTGTTTAATGCTTTGCCATTGCTGAGGGTGGGCTTTGAACTTGCAATCCTCCTGCCTCAAGCCACTGGTATTAAAGGCTTGTGCCACCATGCTCAGCATTTATTTGCATCTTCTTTAGACACTTTTTAAAACTGTAATTATTCAATCGTATTAATTGCAAAATTAATAGTCTTCACCTTGACATCTCCACACATGTATATACTGTGCTTATCTTTTTCTTCAGTGAAGAATATTGCAGTGGGTTCACCAGATATTTTTATTAAATAACTTTAAGTAATGACACCAAGGGTATCATTTAGATTTATTTCTGTCCTATATTATCTCTTCTAAATTTAAGTGATTTACTTAAGCTTTAAAATGCTGGCTGTATCAGAACTAACAGCTTTGAAGTGAAAGCTTCCCTAACCATTTTCCTGCTTTTTGACTCTCCAACACTTGGACGGGATTTTCTGGGTATTCCACCACTGTCTTTAGCCTCTTTGTGGCTTCTCATAGCTATCATTTGAGGATTACAGAAGCTCCATATTGGTTTGTATCATGGATAGAGAAAATTATTATCGTGGAGGAGCCATTACTGTCTTTATCTCTGCGGGTCTTGAAAGATGGTGTCCTTCAGGAACACTCTCACAAGTATTGCTCCACGCCAAAAGAAGATTCTAATTTTTAGAACAAATTTTCCCTTGTTCCATCCAAGTTTACAGTAATGTCATATCAGTCACTTTATTTGACAAAGTGGTTTGACATACTCTCTTGTTTTCTCCTTCCTAGAGGAAGACCTTTTTCAATGCATTCCGCTGGGCATTTCTAACAGCCTATTTGGGGCTTATTTTGCTCTTTCCTTTATGGCCATACTCACTCACCCACACATCAGTGGCTTAAAGATTCTTAAAAAGTAACATCACCTCACCCACAGTATCTAAGAGGAATCAAATTGCTCTAGAGTCTTCCATCTACTTGATTTTATTCCACATATGGATGTAGTCTCAATCTTTCCCCCTATTCCCCAGGCTTCACCATTTAGTATGCTACTCCTACTTGAATTTATGATTCTATTCCCTGAATTTGATCTGCTATTCTCTAACTGACTTTGAAGTGGATTTTGGGACCATTATCTCCAGACTGGTTTGATTATCATCAGTCCAAAACCTCCATTTGAGGTTCTACTTTACAGAATTATACTTATCATGAGCTACTTGATCTCTGACTCTCTTGGAGAATGTGCTAGGAATTATATGATTGATTTCTTTTTCATGACAAGGTAAAATTATAAGATGATCAATTCCTTGGAGACTTCAGAGAAAATTAGATATAAAACTTATACTTTTAAGATTATAGAAAAAACTGGTTAAATGAATTTTAAAGTTTCCAACAATTGATCCATCCTTAGTAGATAAAGCAAGACTTGAAGGATTTGTTTTTGTCTAACTGTAACACATAGTCTGGTCACTTTGACCAGATTTGCTTGATTATCAAAGCAAAAACTGTGTAGGAAAAACAAAAATAAAAACAAACAAACAAAATGTATAGGGAAGCAATGATTTTATACTGAAAAGAAAAATCAGTTGTTTTTCTATAATAAAAATTTAAATCAAATCCAACTCAAATCTAAAATTATAGCAATGTAATATATTTTCTTCATCATAAAACTCAGTTTGCTGAGAATATTTGTAAAAGGCAAATACACACGCATCAATCTTTTATAATTTTTCCTTTGTTGATAACTAATGATAGTCATGAAGATATTGATTTTTTAAATCATTTTATTACTCTCAATTTACTGAATGCTTAAGCATGAAAGTCAAAAGATGAATAGAGTTTTTATAGTTAAAGTTCTGATCCTAATAAAAATTTTATAGATTAAAATAATGCTAAATATAATAAAAAAGATTCATATAGTATAGAAAAGTGATATAAAGCCTTATATTTAGGGTACCTTAAACACATAAAATATTTTTGAGCTCTAAGCAATATTTTAATTTATAAAAGACAATCATTTATATAAGGCAGAATTGAGAAATGAAATTGTTTTAAGTTGTGGAAGGCTCTAAAACTAGGAAAAGCAACTTCTCAAATTTGAATTTTCATTTTTACAAAGGTACTCCAATCCCATGTCACATTGATTCAATATCTGAAATTATCTCCTAATATACTTGAAACTCATCTTCATCTCTTTTAATCCATATTATCATTAACCTAAATGACATTTCTTACATTTGATTTCTTGATACTTTTGTTAATGTGTATGTATACAAACATTATGTGTATGGGTATATAGTTAGAAAATGAAATCCTTTGAGTGACATTAGAGAACCTTCAGAATCCCCCTGTATTCTAAATTACCATTAAACCTCACATGCTTTCTTTTAGCCTTTCCAAGAACCTGCCTTCTCATTCTGATTATTTGCCTTTGATCATGGTACACCTGGGCCTCTCATTTTATCCTGCTGCTCTCCTTACCTTATGGTCACCTCTCTGTCCAAAATGTTTCACATTTCCTAACTGGTCTCTGAGTATCCTGCCCTATAGTAACACATTTTTCACTCTGAAGCTTAAAGTAGTTCTTTTAACATTGCAAATCTCAAATCCGCCCCAATTTTGTTTACAACCTTTCAGTGACTTCAACCATTCCCAGGATGGAGTAAGAAATCTGTGATTTACTGAAAAGAGCATTCAGTAATCTAATCGTTGTTAATCTCTTCAGACTTTTCTCTCACTTCTCATTGTTCTAGATTGTTATTCATGTTCTGGGATAGGCCATAGTACTCTTTAGGGCTTATGACATGAGTCCCCTTACTACAACATTTTGTTTTGTATTCAGTTCTCCAGGTAAGAAATAAATATAAAAATTTTGAAGTTGACATCCATTTTTTTTTAAAAAATAAAGAATATGGGGGGAGGGGACTGGGTTGAGGCTCAGAGGTAGAGCACTCGCCTACTATGTGTGAGGCCCTGGGTTTGATCCTCAATACCACATATAAATAAATAAAATAAAGATTAAAAAAAAAAGAATAGGGAACTTTCACTTTTAGGACAAGCTGGAATAATAGGAACTGAACTTCCCTTACTACTTGAAACAAAGAGAAAATGGACAAAAATACATAAAAACTTCCCAGGCATTAGAATTTTTAAACAATCCTCAAATTTGTTCCATCACTCAATCTATAACTGGAATTTTTGGTTCTCTAATTAGCCACCATGAATTTCTTCTGTGACCCTACATCAGAAAATTTAATTTTATGTATCTTGAACATAATTTATATTTTCCTAAAAATGGGTCATAACTGTAAAATCTCAAACTATAAAATTTTAGGAAAAAACATAGGAGAAAAATCTTAGTTTAGTGATTTTTGAGTTATGCAAGGGTTTTTTAGCTAGGATTCTAAAGCATGATTCAAAAAATTTAAAATTGTGTATTAGACTTCATCAAAATTTAAGCATTTGCTTTTCAAATGGCATTTAAGACAAATCATAGACTAGGCAAAAATTATTTTCAATTTGGATAACTGAATATAGGAAGTATATTTAAAATACACTAAAAGTACCTTGAAAAATTAATAAGAAAATAAACTATCAAACAAAAATTAGACCAAGTTTTGCATAAGTTCTGTATCAAAGAAAATATTTTTATTATAATAGCACTTGAAAAAAAGCTTAACATCATTAAAGAAAAATATAAATTAAAATCATATGAGATACCATTACACAGTTTTCAAATGGATAAATTTAAGACTGACTAAACCAAGTGCTAGCTCTTGATGCAGTGGTGCACATGTTATCTCAGAGGCTCGGGAGGCTTAGGCAGAAGGTTTGTAAGTGCAAACCTAGCCTCAGCAATTTATTGAGAACTTGTTTCAAAATACAAAGGGCTGAAGATGTGGCTCAGTGATTAAGTGCTCCTTAATTTAATTTCTGGTACCCAAAACAAAACAAAACAAAAACCCCAACAACAACAACAACCAAAAAATAAAATCAAAAAACCTAAGTGCTGCCAAGAATGTGTAGAGTTTAGACATTTTATACATTGCCAGTCATAATGTAAAATGTTATGACTACTTGAGAAAATAGTTCAGTAGTTTCTTAAAAAGTTAAACACGCACCTACCTTATTATCCAGTCGTTTACCCTTAGGCGTTTAAGACAAATGAAAGTATATCTTGCACACAGATGCTTTACAGCAGCTTTACTTGTTACAGACCCAAATTGGATACAATTTAAATGCCTATCAACAGACAATTGGATAAACAACGTTATTACATCTTTACAATGACATACTATTCAGCAATTAAAATGAAATGGACTATTGATACACAGTACAACATGACTGAAGCAAAAAATAATTACACTGTGTGAAAGAAGATAAGCAAAAATGAGAGTATATATTTTATGACTTCACTCTCTGTATATAAAGTTCTAGAAAATGCAAATTCTAATAATTTAAATCAGATAAGTGGTTGAAAGAGAATGAGGGCTGTATGCTTGAGAGGGAGAAATTTCAAAGGGACATGAAGATATTGATGGCAGTTATAGATGTGCTTACTTTTTGTGTGTGTGAAGCTTCACAGTTGTATATCAAAATATAAAATTATATGTAGTTTATTATATATGTTACATTTCAATGAAGCTGTTTTATTTTTTTAAAAAAGAAGTATTTTTAGTAGGCAAAGCTTCTTTTAAGCTATTCTGTAGCTTTCTTGAGTTGGTGAGAGGTGCATTCACTCAGCAGACTTCTTGGTACCCAGCCCAGATGAAAAATCAATAATGGAGGGGTTTGAAGAATGTGGCCTTTGGTGGCTTGAGAACACATCTGGGTTTTTTGGGATGTAGACCTGGTAATTCCCAAAACCTTAAAAGTTTTTGGTATCAGATTAGCATTCTAATCTATGATTCAGGTATGCTTTCCTTGAGTTCAGTCTCCCAGTTTTGTGTCACCTGCAATTCAGTAAGATTGCTTTGAGCTCTGTTTTTTAGATTATATATATAACATTTAATGCAGGTAGAATATTTTAAAATTCAGTTTGTAAATGCTTTATGTGATTTTGGTAAACTCTTGGAAAGGTTTCCATATGATAATTTTAATAAATCTTTTTAATGAGGCACACATACTGTGCATACGTTAATAAATATCTTGATTACATTTATTATCAGTATGAAACTTAATGTAATCCTCATCCTAAACTTTGATACAAGTTAATGTGATTCCATAATTTTGGAAGGTTGGAAAGACTCTTTTTTATTTGTGGTGAACAATTAAATGTAGGACCAACGCTTTTAGTAAATAGACGAAAAAATATGAAAACCACAGAACCCAAGTAGTTATATAATACTAAACAAACTTTCAGAAACATATTTTTAGGGCTATATTCAGTCCAAGATATGTGAAATCAGCAGTTTTCCCATGGATTATTTTTCTGATGGCTTAATATTCTGGTGCTTACATGACTGAAATTACAGTTGGAGAGCAATGGAATTTACGTCACAGAAAGTTTGCTTTTTTTGCTGTTTGATGAGAATTGTTTTTGATCAATATGATAATTTTTAATATTTCTAGTGTTAGAAAGATTATTTAGTTTTTATGTAGAAAAGCATCCAAATAGTTGTTCTCTTAAAACATGTATAAAAATTAGTGTTTTTCTTGACTGAGAAATAATAAGAAAAATTACACACCAAACATGAAATCAATATTATTATTACCTGGCTCACATAGACACTATTAAGTATTATCTCCTAAAAAAATAAATAATGAAATTCTGTCCAAAGATTTATAAGTAGTTGTTTATATTTGAATAACATGGCTTATATACATTCAAATTGTAAGGTTAAAATGTGGTTTTATTTTATGGTTTAATTAATGCTCTTTATGCCACTTGAGAACTGGACTAGTAAGTAGTTGTTAGTGAACACAGGAACTGTTTTCTCATATATTACTATTCTAATAATGACTTAATTATGCAAATTAATGCTATCTTCAATTTCATATTGGCCTTTGCCAAACATGTCTAAAGACTAGCCAATTTTACTTCCAGTTGGGGAGTGGGGGTCATACGTACCTCTTCCTCTCTATTCTTTTATGCAGTTGTGGGTTGGGACTTAAACTGCCTTTCAGGGTAAGAAGATTCTAACCTCTAGGTAGACTTCCAGACTTTCTTCAAAGCAATCATTTTGTCTTAGTGGGAGGGTCATATTTCAATATCATTTTGAAGCGCCAATTCAAACATTTTATCTGTCTCTTGAAGCTTGAACCTGTTTTCAACTTTTAATTATACTTAAATATAATTAAAATATTTTGTCATTGTTTTCAAAGTTTCCAAATTCTTGCTCTTTCCCTATCTTCTCTGTTTTTATATGGTATAGCAGCACCATCTAATAGATGTGTTGCAAGTCAAGTGTGTAGTTAAAATTTTTCTACACCTTTTTGCTAAATCAGTCTGAGTCCAATTAGGAGACAGATATCACACTGCAATTTAAACCAGGGAAGTGTAATATACAGAATTATTAAGCTAAGACAGAAACTATGAAAATAGAAAAATAACTTTAAAAGGAATACCAGGGTTGTTTGGAAAACTAAAGGAAAAATACTGTGCAATGGGATACCCACTTCAAATCAAGGTTCAGGGCTGGGGATGTGGCTCAAGCAGTATCGAGCTCCTCTGGCATGCGTGAGGCCCGGGTTCGATCCTCAGCACCACATACAAAAAACAAAGATGTTGTTCTCTGAAAACTAAAAAATAAATATTAAAAAATTCTCTCTCTCTCTCTTTAAAAAAAAATCAAGGTTCATATATCTTTGAAAAAAAAAAAGTGTGATTTTACCCAATTGGATGGCCGAGAAGTTTGCTTAGCTGACTGGTCCAGATATGGTCCATAGTCACTGAGCAGCAAGAAACAATTTGCATAGAGGGGCTGCAGTGTAGGCAAGTTGGGGCCTATAGGCTGGTGTCCAGAAAGAGTCAGGGTAGCCTTCTGGGTGTGAAGCCTGAAACATGCTGTGTCGGTATGAGAAGGGTGGTGAGAAGGGGATTGTTGGACCTGAGGTGGGCTGTGAAAATGCTGAGGGACCTCATGCTGTGGATACATGCTGGGCACAGTTCCACCAATGTCTTTAAACACCCTCACTGACCAACTGTGAAATGGGAGCAAGATAGAACTCAAATGCTCAGCAGAGAACCAGGAAGGGGAGTCTATGTCATCTTGCAATGTGTCTCTAGAACTATCAACTGACAATGCTTAAAGTTATGTAGTCTATAAACAAGAAATGTTTTAAGAATCTAGCTCATTGTCATGAAGCAATGAAAGATCACTTTGAAGCTCATGGGAAATAAATTGATAACAGCCAGTCACATTATATAGTAAAAAAATCCAGGGGAAAGCAATTTTAATGGTATATTGAAAGTAATATATCAAAATAATATTTGAACATTTATCAAAGAAAATTATTAATAAGATACTTTCCATTATTTTATTACTAAGCATTTAAATTCCAATTTATATTTCACATTTACAATGCACTTGAATTGTACTGGACACTGGGTTTTCTTCCTTTTATTTATTTTTTTGGTATCAAGGATTGCATCCAGGGACATCACATTCCCAGCCTTTTTTTATATTTTATTTTTATTTTGAGACAGGGACTTGCTAAATTGTTTAGGGCCTCTCTAAGTTGCTGAGGCTGGCTTTGAATTTATAATCCTCCTGCCTCAACCTTTTGAGCCTCTGGTATTACAGGCATGTGCCGCCATCCTGGTTTGGACACTAGGTTTTCATTGCAGACATTTATTTGTGTGAAAGTTTCATAAAATTTATTGTAAAAAAAATAGTTTCACTTACCTAAATTATTCCAAATATGCTTAAAAATTTTAATAACTGAGAATTCAAAATAATTTTCCAGTAACATTAATTTCCATATTGATATTATTGCTTGGTAGTTTATAGTGTGAATGTGTACTTTTAACTATATCTTTTCTCAGCGGTGGACTCCTAGATCTCTAACTTCTCAACATCACAAACATTCTTTGTACAACTCCCTTGTGGTTGGGGTCATACATTTTATTCATCTTGAAACAGGTCTGTTAATTCTGTAATTTTGGACAGTCTACATTTATATATGTAACTTTAAAGACTCATATCCTATGTTTGTCCCTGGGGATTTAAGTTAAATGCCATAGGAAGAAACCTTTTAATCCCAAATTTAGGGGCTGCTGATCTTCCCACAGATTTTCTAATGAAGTGAATCAAGCCATTATAGAGTAGTTTAAATTCTGTGTGAATATCAAGTACTGTTCAAATAGTCATTAAAAAATACTTATGGAAAAAAACATTTTCCCATGGAAGTACATGAAAATTGTTGCTATCATTATAAAATCATTTGAAAGCAGCATATTATTTGCTATGCAGTCTGTCATAACTTCTTACTTTAAAAAATAATTTTGAGTACTGTGAAAGAATTGCCATTTTCTGCCCTATAATCATGAATCTTGGCATCTTTGACAATTCATCTGGGCTGAGTTGAAGTTATCCATAAATAACGCTATCCATCACATTTTCAGGCCAGTAGCTAACATGAATAACAAGTATACTTGGATACTGGTCAACATTATGTGCTATTTTTTAGGCTAATTAAAATTTCTAACATAGTAGAAATTACTTTTTTATAAAAATGATTAAGCATATTGAATTTTAGAAATTTGGAAAGTTAAATATTATTTGATAATGTCTTTATTTCCAGCTAAGAGCTTAGTATGGTAGTTAAAAGTGGCCACAAATTATTTTACATTCTTCCCATTGAGAGAGAGTATCTGTGCCCACCTCTTGGACCTGAGTGAACTTGTGACTTCTTTGAGCAATAAAATATGATAATGTGATATTGTGTCTGTGTGCAAACTTACTTTTTAAGAAACTGTCAGTTTCTGTAAAATACCCTCATTGTTATACAAAAATTACATATAAGAGGAAGTGAGGGGAAAGGGGAAAAAATCAAGAGAGAGAAATGAATTACAGTAGATGGGGTAGAGAAAGAAGATGGGAGTGGAGGGGAGGGGAGGGGAGGGGGGATAGTAGAAGACAGGAAAGGCAGCAGAATACAACATACACTAGTATGGCAGTATGTAAAAAAGTGGATGTGTAACCAATGTGAATCTGCAATATGTATACAGGGTAAAAATGGGAGTTCATAATCCGTTTGAATCAAATGTATGAAATATGATATGTCAAGAGCTTTGTAATGTTTTGAATAACTAATAAAAAAAGAAATATTGACTGAAATCAATTTATGTCTTTATTATGAAGAATAATTAGAGAATGCCTGCAAATCTCAAGGGAGTACCCAGTAGATTTAAGATGCTAAACTTTATTACATAATACTAATAACATATGTAAATATCACTATTATCATGTCAAATGCAAATGATTCTAATAGTGAATAAAAAATAGCAAGCAGCAAGAGAGATTGTTCAGAAAGGGAGTAAATACACAATTCCTCCATTTTTAGGCAAACTTCAGCAGAATCCAGAGTCTAGTAGAATCCCAGTCCTTGCTATTGACAGTGATCCTAAAGATCTTGCAAAATATTATGTTAAGTAGCAAATATTGGGACACCAATGAAAATGTTCACTTTTGACCTACTTTTTAAAAAATAAATTATACATTTTGAAAGAACATATGCCTGACAGTATGAACCAGAGTGGAGGACTATGCAAGTTCACTGAGGTCCCTAGAAATACTTAAAGAATTTCCTGCCTAACATAGAGCTGAGTATGAATAGGAGAAGTTAAGTTGATACAATAGTTTCTTCTCAGGGAGGTGGAGATGAGATTAGAACAATATTGTTCAAAATCTGGAGGTATTTTTTAAGCCCCTTATGCAATAGTTTTCCTCATTGCCTGCCTTTACAGTCCTCATTCCCTCTTTGTAGATGACATATATTTGCTGCACTTTTTTATGTGCTGCACAGCCTTCTACCAGGATCATTCACCTCTTATTCCTTTTCTGACTGATGCCTAATGTTTGTTTTCCAATCTGTTCTGGTCACCTTTCCTGGCGTTTCTATGGCGATGTTATGGTTTGGTTGCGAGGTGTCCCCCAAAAGCTCATGTGTAAGACAATACAAGATAATTTAGAGAGATGATTGGATTATGAGATTCTTAACCCCATCAGTGAATTAATTCCCTGATAGTAGTAACTGAAGGCAGATAGGGTGTGGCTGGAGGAAGTGGGCATGGGGGTTCTGACTTTGGAGTATATATTTTGTATGTGGGGAGTGAATCTCTCTCTCTCTTCTTCCTGATCATCATGGAATGATGCTTCTTTTCACCACACTATTCTCCCAGAATGTTCAGCCTCACTGCAAGCCCTGAGAAATGGACTGAAGCCACTGAAACCATTAGCCCCCAAATAAATTTTCCTCTTTACAATTGTTCTGATCAAGTCTTTTAGTCAGCAAAAAGCTGACTAAGGCTGTGGCTACCTGAGCTTTGTTTAATCTAACACCTGCATCATTATTCTGAAAGCATGAGTGCACTTGTTTGTTTTTTCCCCCTAGATTGTAAGTGCCTTGAGGGAAGGTACTGTTTTATTTTTATTAGTATGTACAGTCCTTGGTAAGATAGGAGGTACTCAGAAAATATTTGGTGAATTAATGAAAAAAGAGATATCTAAAGCCAGCGGATCAACTCCACTGAAGTCTGTTTGAAGGAAAAAGAGCATGCTGCCCCAGGCCAGGGATCTCTGACCTATGATTTCCATTCTCCTTTCTCCAATTACCTTTCAGAGCTGGTTAAGTTTTATATATACATGTATATTTTTCCTTTCTTCATGTTTACTTCAGCTTTTGTATTTCCATATTTATATACTTTACATCACATATTATTTAAGAGCTTGTATTATCTCTATGTTAAGTATTGACCTGTTTTTCTTTTATAACCTAAAAGATGAAATTTTCATTGCAAGCATGGATGTTCCTTTAACACAAATTAAGACCACATCACACTCTATAGTATTCCAAAAAGGAAGGTGACCTGTCTTCAAAGGTAATAAATAGCTTTAACAACAAAGGATGTAAACACCTCATGAAACAAAAAGTCTCTAGTCATATGCATGACTTGTGGCTAAACATTTCAACAGGATCAATCTTTGTTTCTTTGATCTTGAGGTTTTTACTTTTGAATGTCCACACCTGGCATCTGCAGTAAAATACACAGCATCTGGATTACAGAATACAAATAACATCCATTCAGGCAAATCTCTAAGAATAATTGCTTGGAAATAATTGATTTCAATTGTAGTAGAAATTTTCTCTGATTTGGAGAGGTCAACTTTTAACTTCGTTGTTGTTTGTTGATGGACATATTATTTCTCCTTTCTCGGTACTGAACAGAATTCTTTTACTAATTTCAATATCATTTTAATGCTAAACATCATTAAACTTGTACAATTAGTAAAAACAATTACTGTTTTTCTTCTTTGAAGTTCAACATTCTGCTTTAAATGATTTAGAAACCCTGAGAGAATGATTTAATACATTTTCCTTGTGCAATTTATTGTTTGTGACTTTTAGGTATCTTGAAAGAATGTAAAAACTTGAAAAAAACAAAAATTTTTTTCTCAATTTTACACCATCATGACTTCCTTTTTTTCTAAATAGAAAAATGGAAATAGAAATAGGAAGAAGTGCAGCATTAGCAAAATACAGGGAAGGGAAAACATTAATTTATGATGTAAAATTGAGTAATGTAGAAATTTAAATACAAAGTGTATCTAAGTCATTGGAGGCAAAATATTCTGGGATGGACTTTTTATTAAATAGACAACCATATGAGTTTGTGCTCCAAGAAAACTTGTATATCATGCTTTCTTTACATAGATTGTTAAATTTATTTTTAGATATAATTAAACCGATTTCAGGTTGCAAAAGCAACTTGTATAATATGTTTTAGGTTGTTTAAATTTTAGGTTGTTTAAATTTAAATTGTTCTAATTGGTTATTGTGCATGCACATATAAATAATGCAATTGGGTTATGGATTTTATTTTTGTCATAATATGGCTATTGTTTAGGCATGTGAAGAAAATATATTCAAAGTGAAGACTTATACAATTAAAACCAATTCATTCAGACAATGCTTTAGCTCCTGCTAATTTTTGCCCTATTTCTATTCATCTAAATATCCAGATGTTTGATGTTACAAGTGATTGTATGAAAGCTCTGATCTGAAATCCTATGGCTTACTGGATTACCCTTTACCCACATGGTTTAAATTAATAATAAAAAAATGAACCAGGGCAATCTTGCAACAAAAGAACAAGACTTTATTGTATAACAGAATTGCAGATGTGGAAAGGTGCTCATAATGCAGACAGAATATTTCTGTTTCATAGAGCATCTGGAATGCCACAGAATCCTAAGTTATCAGGAGCTAATATTAGACAGCCTTGGCTTGTGATTAATTTAATATTCAGAGAGACTTTTTTAAAAAAGCCCTGTGCCATTCATCATCATAATGTCATTTGTGCAATCCTAAAATGATTTACAAAGTCAACTTTCCCCCCCAATTTCTAAAATAATATTAAGACATCAAAAAGTTTCAGATACAAACTTCAAAGGGAAGCCAAATAAGAGATTTCTGGCTAAGACAGTTTAGATCATTTAATATCCTTTGGTTTTCCTAGGATTAAATTACAGCCTATAGAATTCTTGGAATCTAGCTAAGGAAGTATTATATAATATAACATTGCAATTTGGGGAAGGCTGGCAAAGACTACACAGGAAAGGAGATGCCTTCCATCTTTTCAATTTATCAACCTTTCAGTGAGTGCTTGTGAAATA
Organism: Ictidomys tridecemlineatus; assembly: GCF_052094955.1. Taxonomy (NCBI): domain Eukaryota; kingdom Metazoa; phylum Chordata; class Mammalia; order Rodentia; family Sciuridae; genus Ictidomys; species Ictidomys tridecemlineatus. The sequence goes on along the minus strand of NC_135478.1, from coordinate 154,930,019 downwards.
TTAGAGGTCGGAGAAGTTATCTCAGTGTGCACAACAAGCTTTGATAACCAGAGAAGAGAAATGTTTGCATATAATCTCAGGATGACATTCATTTGGGGACACTTGCTTTCTATTTTCTGGTCATCACATTTTAGTGAAACTTGTATCCAAGTAGTGAATGGATGTCTCATTAATGAGTATCTGAGGGGGGAACAGACACCAAGACCCCATTCTGGGACAGCCACAAAGAGACATACTTCAAACCACCCTGGTTTGCTAGGACAGTGGTGACTTCTGTTTGCTTTTGTAGCAGTATGACATGGAATGCAAAAATCACCAGACACATCATCCTGGCTGCTGGAATAATCCTGTGTGGAACTGCCAGGTTATTTGGAGGAAGCACCATTTTTCTAAAAGAATGACATTCAGCTTGAAATTAAACTAATAGTAAGCAAGTAAAGCTCTGTGAATAAGTTTTAGTGTTCTGACTAAACCAAAATAGAAGTGATTGTTACAAGAAACATCCTGTTACAGAGGTGCTTCCTCTGCTAACACATATGCTGCCAGAAAGGTGAGTATGTTGCAGGTTGTATAAAAGAAACCTGGATGTGTGTGCATGAGTGTATGCATTTGTCTCCAAAATCAGTGACCTCAGGTTTCACTATTAGTTTGATAATCAGGTTTGTTTCTAGGTCTTAAGTTAAAAATAAATCATACACGCAATTTGTACCAACGTTCTCATGATTTAGAGAGAGAGAATATATAGAAATTATAGGAAAATTTTATAGAAAATAATTTTCACAATTTTGATTAAGATTAAATATGTATTTGCTATTCTTAATTTCAATATCTTGTGCTTATGCACAAAAGTTTTAGTAACTTAAGTCTGATAAGTGTGATTTAAATTGATTAAGTATGAAATGTACTTCAATATTTAATGCATCTAACCCATAGTCTTAGGAATTCACTTTGTAGGTATATTTCTGTTTGGTGTAATTAAATAGATCCAAGTTCTTGTTAGATCAAGCTACAGTTTATTCTGTTTTTAAGGTCCTCCCAGTATATTTTCACTTTTAATTTTAAATTCAGATATGTTAATTCATCAGAATGTGGCTACTCTTTATTGGTTTTAAAGGGATGGGACATTATTCAGCTTTAGCCTGAAGCCTTGCATAAATTGCTCTAAGTCACTTTTTGGTGTTTATTTTTTCCCTTCCACCCTCCTGTGTAATTCTACAATAAAGAAAGGCAAAACAGCACAGAGGTGCGGTAGGCATGATGATGATGTCAGCAGCACTTTTCATCTTCTTTTCATAGTACTTTGTCCTCATTATAAAAATAGATGAAAGCTAGAAAAGAGGTATTAGGGAAAGCATAGAGACACAAGATTAGAAAGAGGATTGACAGGTGATGTATGTCAAAACAGATTGAAAGATTCAAAAAAAGAAAGGGGCAACATAGCTATGGTTTGAGTTTTGTCTGAAAGCATTCAAACCATGGTTTCAGAACAACTGTGGATAAATAAAAGTGCAGATAAAACTGAGAGTGGCTTCAGAGAGTTCATCAACGACAAAATGTTATCCCTTTGTCTTGAGGCAGATTCTTTTTCCACCAGTTTATTATGTAACTGCCAGCATCTAGATTATTTTATTTTAATAATTGTTTTACTCTTCTCTTTAGATCACACAGTAATACTTAGTAGGGACTGAGTAGATAAACAAGGTAAGGGTGTCCTATCAGGGATTATGGCCAAGTGGAAAGTATTCATTCTTTATAAATGTACCTCAATTCTATTGACTTGTTGCTACCAGGGAGTATAAGGCCTGTGTCATTATGGTAACTCCTTATCACATCAGCAAAGAAACCAAAATTTCATTTTCCCATTATTTAAAAAATACTTAGAAAAAGTCAAAATTAAATATAAAAACTTAGTATTATGTAATTTATTTCAGGTATCTTCAAATTAAGGGGAAAGCTCTTCCTCAAGGGGCTCCTTAAAAAATGGTTAAAAACTATATTTCCACACCATCTCACAAGCAGTCAGGCTATAATAGTTTCCTGCAAATAGAAAAGTCTTACTGCATTCTATCTAACAATCAAATATTTGCATCTGACATACATGTATTTGTCGGCAAATATTCAATTCTGAGACATAATGTAAATGGAATTCACACAACTGACGATGTATTTCTAGGGCAGAATCTATAAAATCAGAGGACTTAGAATAGTTCTTAAAACTACCTCAATGTAATTCCTGGATTTGCCATTTTGCTTTAATAACATTGGTAAGATTCTTTGAAAAATGTTGACGGCTTTGTAATTCATATACTATCTATATTCTAACATCTCTCAATGGTGCATTAGAGCCAAATGTAAAGAGAACCAACAAAGTGAGAAGAACTGATGGAATTGAGGAAAGATAGGGGCTTAATTCTCTACCCTGGAAATGCATGGTCTTGCAGGTCCACACTGGTGGTGTTGTCTTCTAGACACATCCCTGCTGACACATGTCCTGTTCTGCCCTGCTGGAGCTCTCAGTCAGTCTCCCCTATAATTGGGTTTTCACTTTTAAGAATGGCTATCCTCCTGCTCTTCCAAGTGATTTAGTGGTCAGTCATTATTTGGGAGCCAAGGATATCTATAGCTTCAATGTCTAGAAAACAAACACTTTCGGGATTTCATGAATCATAACAGCAGGGTTCTAGCTTTGTTTTTTGAAGAGATTGAACAATTTCTATGTAGTATTTAAATTACTTTAAAGGGGATATATTTTGGCTTTGAACCCTCTACAGATACTGCCAATTAGTTTTGAAGATTAAATTTCTATTTTAACATGCTCTAAGAAACATTAGGTTTTTAATATTTTCTTTTCTTTTTTCTTTTGGTACCAGGGATTGAACTTAGGGGTACAACTGAGTTCAATCTTGACAACTGAGCCACAACCCCATCCCTATTTTGTATTTTATTTAGAGACAGGGTCTCACTGATTTGCTTATCACCTCACTGTTGTTGAGGTTGGCTTTGAACTTCTGATCCTCCTGCCTCAGCCTCCAGAGCCTCTGGGATTACAGGTGTATACCACTATGCCTGGCAGATTTTTAACTTTTTGTTCATGTCAATTACATGTTATAGAACCATATTGAATGGGGATATGTGATTAAGTGGTATTATGTGGTAAGTATAGCATTTTATTCTTTACATGTATGGCTTGGTCAAATCTGCATGTATGTAAGAATATGTATGTGTGAGTATATATATGTATGTATACACACATGAACATGTATGTACATATTTCTATATAATTTATATAGAAATTTTCTCTAACTTAGAGATATGTTTTCGGGGCAATATTTTGGACAGCCTAATTGTCTTGGAGTCTACTAGTCACAGCTTCTAATATGTTCTTTAGGCTTTTGATAGAGTTGAAAAATATTAGAACATAAACGAATAAAGATGATAAGGCTAAGCTGTGTATCATAAAAACATAGTAGTAGCGTGGTAGGCAAATGTTCAGTGGATGGGAAATTTTCCCAAGAAAGAATTGTAAAATAGGATAGAAATAAAAAGAAGGTGATCAGGAATAGATGCATTTATTTATCCCTTATTACCAGCACACTGTGTCCCTTTCTTAATTTATCCGAAAATAATTATTATGTGATGCCTAGTTTTTTAAGCATGGATCTCTCATTGGTGATAGTCACTCTCCCCTCTTCCTTCATCAACTCAATGCATCGATAGAGAGTCTTCTCATTCTTCTGTGCAGGATCCCTTGTTCCTCTTTGTTAACTTCATCCTCAAGGCACTGCACTTACTGCTTCTATGTGTGTGTTCCATGACAGTCACTAAATTATGCCAAAGATTTTTGTTGCTGTGGTTGAACAGCAGGTATTAAAACCTCTTTCCAGGCACTCTGCATGTTAGAAAGTCTGCCCAGACGGGAGACCTGAGAAGGAGAAGTATGTTCTTATAGGTCTGTACTTTCAGTTTGAGTGTCTAATGAGGTAGAGTAGCAAAAGCATTAACTTGGAAATCAGGATTTCTGAGCTAGAGAACTGGATGTGTTACCATTATGTGCTATTAAGCAAGCCTATAATTTTTTTTTTTGGCCTCACTTCCCTCCTCTATAAAATAAAAGGATTTAGTTATATGGTCATGGATCCCCTGGATTATAAAATTAATTCTATTATTTCAGGAATAATTTCTCAAGGAATTGAACATCTGTTACCTATTCATTTGGTGGATCAGGAACTTATTTAAACTCATTTGTAAAATGTGAATCAATGGGCTCAGACAGGACTCCCCAAGGTTATCTATTGAATTCATTTATGAGAATTCTGAACTCACTAGAAAATGTAACCATTGAAAATTTCAAGATTCATGAATAGACTATATGTATATTTTTAAATACTATAAATAAAATTATGTTATTATATATTATGGTATCTTAATGTTATTATATTTCAGTAAATATCAGAAACAAACCTTCCTGGAGTCCTTCCAATTCACTTCCTTGTTTTAAAGTTCTCAAAATGTACAAGGAACTACTTGCTCATGTAACAATTATTTTAGAGAGGGTTTTATGTAACAACTATTTATTCTTATTGATCCGCTTTATGCAGGCATACGCCAGCTCTTTCCTCCTTAGCATAGTTGTTTCTTTCACTGCATTTACCAATTTGAAGAAAATTCAGTGAAGCTAAAATGAACGTTCTGCTTAATTGTTACTCAGTGTGTTTCACTATATCACAGGACATAAAACAGAAATATGATCTCCTTAATCTTGATCCTATTTTCTACATGTTCCATAACTTACACCATCAATACAACGAAAGCAGCTGAAAGTTAGGAAACTGTGGGACTTGTCTTCAAATCCCTTTGCACTTAGGTAGTGGGTGTGAAAACAGAAATGCAAGAAACAGAACATGTGTGATATATGAATCAAAGTGTAGAGGCTATTTGGTGTGAAACAATGTGATCCTTGTAGCTCCTGCTAATGCATCATTCGGCAAATGTCTGAAAAGGACAGAGCTTTGAATGGCAAAAACAGCCTCCTGGAAATAGACCCTACATTCAGTCCCTTGCCTGAAACTTTACCGGATGAAAACAAAGGAATATCTTTCTCTTGTGAACTTAAAACAGGTGTCTGAGGTTGGATACATAACGAATACATGGAAATGAATTTGTTCACATCATTACTGTTTTTCCACAAAGCTAGTTTCTCTCCATTTCAGTGAAAATTCTCAACCATCCAAGGTGTCACATATCGCACGTGGAAGCAGAAATAAATGTGGCTGAGGCATATTTTCTAAAGGTTGTAACATAACTGACTTTGCTGACCTTGGACTCAAAAATACAATTATAAGAATTAGGTAGAATTCACCCAGACCAAACATGTGAATATCTACCAATACTTGAGAGACTTTCACATTTAGAACTTTAGGAAGGTAATAATTGGTGAGAATGATATTAACCATACAGATTTCTACTCAGTCCATCTAAATATTATTATGTAGCAAATTTCAGAAGAAATATTGCAGATCTTGAGTAATTATGTCCAGAAACTGGTGAAAACAGTCATGAGTAAGAGAGAGTATAAGTGAGAGAATTATACAGATCTGGCCTTCAGCTAACTGTGATATTCTTCTGTGTGTTCCCAGCTTTTCTTATCTGTTTCACTTGAATGCCTACTTTATCTTTGTTTCAGTGGCCTTGTTTGTATTTGCAGAAAATTCTGACTCTAGTACTATAATTGGCTCTGAGGTCTCCAAATATTGATTAGTACCATTACTATGAAAATTTTACTTTTTTTTTTTTTCTCAATAAGTCTACCGAGTACCATGAGTGGTTCATTGTTGAAACATCGACCTTACTCCCTGTGTTTAGTACTGTGGTCAACTTCCCAACCAGATTGTCCACCGCCTGCTCAGCTTTGCAGTCAGTGAGAAGGGTCAGGGGTGAGAGTTTTCTACTCTTCATGGTTAGCTCTAGAGTTGAAAGTGGTTCCTCCCTGGAGGGTCCTCATGACATTAACTATGAAATTCGGTTAAATGAGCCCTAACTCTCCATCCTCCCACATTCTAAGGCCCACCCAGAGAATTTCAGACATGTCACCACAGAACAGTTTCACCTCTGGTCCAAACACAACCTTCTTCCCCAGAGCCAGGCCTATGGATTACTGAGTTCAGACCTGTTTACATCATTTTGGCAGTTGCTTCACTTTCTTTTTCTATGGATGTTTGGCCAGTGTTTTCTGCTCTTTGGTGGAGTCTTTTCAGTTTTCCCTACCTTGCCGTCTGAGTCCACAAACTGGTTGCAGAGCAGGGCAGGTGGCAGATGCTCTGTTGGAATGTTTTTATTTCTTTCTCTTACAGATTATTTGAACTTGTTGTCTATCTAATGCTGAAGTTATGGGTCTTGTGTGGATTAATTCTTATACTTCTTGATTTTACTCTTTTGAAAGACTGAAGAGAATATTTGAAAATTATTGTCATTGCTTTAAACCTCTAGAACTTGTATTTTAATAAGGATATACCAACTTTAAGTATTATAGAAGTACTGCATGATGTGTCAGGAAGGCAAAGTTTAAGCATTCCATCTAGAATACAGCAGCTCATTGGATAAACAAATTTTAATTTTCTTCTATTTAGAGTTGAAAGTTTTGAGGACTGATTGGTGTAATATATGAGACATTTGTAAACGTTTTGACTTCATAATTTGCACTCGTCATTGGTATTACCCAAAATAACAATGTGTATTCTGCTTCCCACTCTGGGCAAGTCTAAGACCAGATTCTTTTTCACAGAGTAAGATTCTTTTCTATTAGGCTTTTCAATGGAAAAAATTTAAAGATACCAAAGGTGGTGTGACATTTATATATAATATATATGTGTATATGCATGTATGTATATGTAAATATGCATATATATACATATTAAAAATGCTTTTATGAATATAAGAAAAGTCCTTAGCTGTTAAAATGCCTCAGGTTTTTAATCTCAGGATTTACCTCTGAGAGGCTATGCATTTTGAAGTTAGACATTTGTGAGATTTCATGGATTATTTTTTGGAACATATTATGTAGAACGTGAGCAAGGAAACAAAAATAATTAATGGGTGTTTCTTGTACCATCTTAAGAAAATGAATTTATATTAACTGATGGCTAATATAACAAATTCTAAAATAAGATATGATTCTAACATGACAATATATTAATCTCAATAATCTGATGTCAGGTGCTTTTAAATATAATAAAATGGTGAGAAGATGTAGAAGAGAAAAGTATAACTATTTCATTTTCATGTATTTAATTTAAAATTTATGCTAAAGTAAGAATAGAATTAAAAATAAATTGTTCCATTATTTTGACTATATGTCTGTAAGTTTGGTTTTACTACAAGAACTTCAAGACCTTGATAAAATTTCTACTTTATTACTGTAACATATGATCATATTTATATGTAATATATTATGCAACCACAAGCTAATTAACATTTTTGTGAAAAAAACATTAAAGTATAATAGTTACTAATATATTATAACATTATAGCACTTATGATAGTATAGTTCATAAAACATATAGATATGTGTTAATCATAACATTTTTCACTATGGTTTGTTTCCTCTGTAATGAGCTACATAGTTATCAGTATTACCCACCTGATTTGAGTTCTTTGAGTATACAAACTGTATGCGTATGTTTAGTTCAGTGTTCTGCACACAGATATTCTCTGAATTTCTGTTCCTTAAAGTACATTCCCTAGCATATATGTTTCTTGACATAGTAATGATTTTTCTCTTCTCCAAAACGTGTTCTGTATCAAAAATATTTTGTAACTCCTAGGTTTAGGAGGATTCTTTTTGGCAGGACATCTCGGGCCCTGGCTTAGCTTATGTGTTGTGAATTCCCTCGTGGGAGTTATAGTATGAGGGTTTACATTAATTTATTCTTGAATTCTTGCCTCAGTAATTTGATTTTTAGCTTTTTCCAACAATGTTCCTATTTTCTCAGACTTAAAGAGTAAACAAGAAGGTAGAGTCTTCTCCTTAGAGTTCTTCTTTGACATAGAATTCTTTCTCAAGAAATGTCTCCTAGGAATATCTACTACTCTGCTCTTAACCTTTTAAAAATCATTATTATGTATATTATAATATATATTTCTTCCTTCCAATGCTTCTGTTTTCACAGCTGTTTATAGATACACAGATGTCCAACTGTTACTATGAAGGCTAACACCAAGTACTTATTACATACCTATATGCTAATTGATGAAAATTAAGTTTACTAAATAAAATAGTAGCAAGTCAAAATTGTCCAATCCTATCCGTCTTTGACACTACTTTCATCCCAATTTTATTTTATACTATTTATCATTTCATTCCTGAATTTCCACTAAGCATAACATTTACACATGGGATTATTTCTTTGGATGTGTATTTTCTTTTAAGTTTCCAGTCACTGCAGAATTACAGGAATGCTAGAAAATTAAGGGTTTGATTATTTTGGTGCCTGATCATGTTAGGAAATAATTTTGTGTTCCAAAACCAAGCTTGGCCAAGAGCAGAGACAAATTGCGTGGCTTATTTGGAATCTTGAAATTCCCACAAAGAGATTGTTGCTGGAAAATGATGGAGAACAAAAAGTAGAGGCACTGGACCAAGAAGATACTTCATCACGAGAGAGAGAGAGAAACAGGCTCCAAACAGTGGCCGTCCATGGAGAGTTGTTGATGGCCCTTGTGTCAAAGTTCTCACTCCTAGTCTTCACTGACAGGGAGCTGGCATGTATCACCGCTGTGTCAGGAAATGTGTTTTTAACATTTGAGAGGTGAGAAGAGAGTCAGGAAGGAGACTTTGGGACATTTTAAATGATTACACAACTTAAGCCAGATACTTATTCTATAGAAATAGTCATATAGAGTTGTAAGCAGGAAAATCTGGCTCCACTCCTTTATATTCTCTGAAGGGCTTAACATTTCATCTTATTTTATCCAGCAACAATAATGCATTTCACCTGCATTTAGCATTATGCAGTAGATATTTAGTAGGATTAAAAAACTGTGACTTTAGGCTCTGATCTATCCACTGATAATTATAAAAACCTTCATAATTGCTATTTTGTAATTAGTTTCGATCTCATTGGCAGTATCTGACCAGTCCAAAAAGCAAATTGTACTTTTACCCTCTCTTTCTTCAATCAACAGTTTTGTGGAATTAAAAAAAAAAAAAAAGATCTATACTGTTGAGGTTGAGTGTTATTTCAAATTTTGTTTCTAAATACTACAATAATTAAAATTGCTTTGGAATTGGGATAGATCTTTGTTTTTGCGCAGTAATTTTGGCTTCTTTCTCAGTGAGGGGTTATGGGGTCAGTACGATAATCCCTCACACTCCCTTCCCATGCTGTGCTCAGGATATAAACAAGAAGGGTGCACTGATTCAGGGAAAGCGTGATGTCTACTGGGCTGCTGCCTGCTCTGCCCCTTCTGGGCCTCTGAAGTAAGTGCCCATGATTTTAGTTGGTTAGAACAGGCTGGGCAACGCTTCCTCCCACAGGATGAAGGCAACACATGATAGAAGAGTTTATAAATTTGACAAAAGACTGTGCATGATGAATTTAATTCATAAGATGTAGTTTTCTAAACAGCCAAATTCCAGTTTGAAGTTAAGAACAAAACAGAACAGCAAGTCAACTGATGTTTGCTACCTGCTCACCTCCTGAAATTCTGGTGGGGGCCCGCTATCCCACAGGCCCGCTCTGATCACCATCTTGGCTTTGGGTCTTCGCATCCCTGATGGGTGTTGGCCCACTGTACTCACAAACCCATATCTTACCAATCAGTTCCTTGAATGGGAGCCTATATTCTCATTGCCCAGAGCTTTGTTTGTGTCTCCAATTGTTCAAACACCATCTGTGGAACTTCCAGCTGTTGTGCCTCTATTTCTACTGGCTCCAGTTATTTCTCTTCCTATTTACTATGGCACAAATAAGTAAAAATTTTGAAAAACAGATGTTTTTTTCAGTGTGAATGATTCCGATATTAGTCAAAATCCCGCTGCTCCAAAAGGTCTTCTTTTCTCACTAGGGTTTAATGGGATTTTGTTGGCTGAGAGATGCAGAAAAATTTAGGCAGAGAAAAGATATGATGTTAATTTGGGCTGCCAGTAGAGTTCAGTGGTGGAGTGTGTGCAGTTTAGTATGCCCAGGTCCCTAGTTTGATCCCTAAAACCTTTCCATTATGCTTCCTCCAAAAGAGTTAATTTGCATATTATCAAAGGACAATGTCTTTCTTTTTTTTTTAAGAGAGAGAGAGAGGGAGAATTTTAATATTTATTTATTTTTTTTTAGTTTTCAGTGGACACAACATCTTTGTTGGTATGTGGTGCTGAGGATCGAACCCAGGCCGCACGCATGCCAGGCGAGCTCGCTACCGCTTGAGCCACATCCCCAGCCCCAACAATGTCTTTCTTAAACTATTCAGAAACTTTTGTTTTTCGGAGTGTCTTCCACTCCTTCTACCAAATCCACTGACTAGTGTTTTTTTTTTTTTGCGGGGGGTGGTACTGGGGAGCGAATTCAGGGGCACTGGACCATTGAGCCACATCCCCAGCATTATTTTATATTTTATTTAGAGACAGGATCTCACTGAGTTGCTTACCTTCTTGCTATTGCTGAGGCTGGTTTTGAACTCATGATCCTGTCTCAGCTTCCCGAGCCCCTGGGATTATAGACCTGCGCCACTGTGCCTGGCCTGACCTATAGTTTTGCTAAGGAGGTGGGATGTTGAGTATCATCAGGAAACTGGTTGTTACAAACTGCCTCAGATTTAGGATCCTAAGTTATTATTGTTCATATGAAGGGTATCAGTAGGGTAAAATACCAGCTACTTTTGAAGCCTGGTGATGTATTTTCTCCTGAAATAGTCTTAACAAAGAGAAGCTCAGGGAAGTAATTAATGTTAGGCCTCCAAAAAGTCAAGGATAAGACTCTGTGCAATGATGAGAAACTTCTACCTGATATATATATATAAACCATATATATATATATGGTTTTTTTTCCTATTTCATGCTTCCAAGTCCTTACTTTGTCATTTTTCTTCAAAGAAACTTTCTTATTGAGGCTTTTTGGGATATGTCTCTTGAGGGTTAGAAGTGGTGGCAGGAGGAGTGTGTGTCTGTTTTAGCTCATGAGCTCTGACCATTAGAATGGAAGGTAATATTTCAAGTGGGTTTGGGAGATAAAGGAACAAATGGCACAAATGGGCTGATGTGATTGTTTTATTTGAGTCAGTGGCAACTTGAAAGGTTGATAGGTGATATGGCTAATGCAGGCCTGGATTGGAAGTCTGAAGATGTCAGGGTAGCTACCAGCTTGAGCTTTGTACCAGTCACTTAGCCTGTCCTTCCTCTTCCTCAAGAAGAGGGTAAAATTACACAAGCCAAGAAGGGAAAAAGGGATGGCTAATTTTGTAGGGATAGTTAACAGAATCACAGAAAATGTATTCCCTAAAAGCTCATTTTCCCTGTAGTATCTTTTAAATTGTTAATCTTTTCCTTGTTCTCCAAAGTTCTGGACTGTGTTCCATTGGAGCCCATCAATTATTATCAAAATTTCAAAATGAATATTATGAGGTGACAAGGTAATGAAAGCAGATAAAGTCTGCTTCTGATAGAAAAAAATATATATATTTAAGTCTGTTTTGGTTTCCATTAGCATTTAATAATGTCCTTTAAAATTGTACAAGGAGTAATAAAGAACTGATATTTATGTGGCATTTTATTGTTTTGCAAATGCTGGCACATGTTATCTCACTTAAACATTACAACAACTTTATGTGAAATTACCTGAGGAATTTGGGTTTCAGAGCCACTATGTGGCTTGCCCTACAACATACAGCTAGCAAGAGGTCAATCACACTAGAGACTTTCCAGCTTCAAATCCAGTACTCTTTCCAATATCCACCACAATCTCATCAAAGACAAAGAAGAAATTATTCTTCACATTTACATTTGCTGAACATCATGATCAATATGAATCACACGATGAAAAAAAACCTACCTGGTGAAATTAATAATAAAATTAATGATTTGATTCCCCAGACAATCCTTATCCCCAATTTTTAAACTCTAAACCTTCCTATTATCTTTAATAAGCAAAACGCTCTTCTTAATTTACTTGAGCACTTTGGAGATTATATGTCCTCATGCATTATGAAAAACGAATCCGTGTGGTTTTAAAACTCAATCTAGATTTGTTACTTCTTACGTGATGTTCTCATATATCACAAAACAAATTCTCAAACATATTTTGGCAAAGAAATGGAGGAGTGATTTGAATTATAATACAGCTGGCAAAACTGTAGGCATCATTGGTAATTAAGTCCAATTTGACATGTTTATCATTTGGTGCAAACAATGTTATCTGATCCAGTTTCCTTAGTTCTTGATATTTTATTATGCTTCACCTCTCTGGTCTACTTGCTGGCATTGATTATTAAACACTCAACTCCGTAAATTGGGGAAATTCTACGTAGCTATCTTATACCTTTCAGACATTTACTTACGCATTTACCACATGTGTTGTTTCTGTGAGTTCTGTTACTACAAAGAAATGGAATGACTGCCATGAAGTCACGTGTGCTCTGTGTTTGATGGGTATTCTCTTTTCTTTATCTGCTTTCGGCCTTTTAAAGTGCAAAAGCGCCATGATAACAACATTAAAGGAGAGAGAAGACATAAAATTCTGCCCTGCTGCCTTTCATGCAACAGATTTTTCCTTCCTGGTTTGACCTTAGGGCTTCATTTTACTTCACACAGTTCTGAATGAGCAGGTCTAACTCAGAACCCTATCAAGCTGCCTCTTGCGCTGTGTTGTGATTGACTTTTCACTTATTGGTCTCTTCTCATTATAAACTCTTGTAAAAAGAAGAGGGGGTGCTTTATTTTGCTAGCATTTTTACTTGCAGATCATAGAATAGGGTCTGCCATGTACAAGTTCCTTAATGAGTGTTTGGTGATTAAATGAATAGCAAATCAAGTGAACTGAGATACCCTCTCTATTCTGCTCTGTTTTCCTGGAGCATGATGCTCAATATCTTTGGAGGTGATAAGAGTAGTATTCTCAGAGACTATTGAAGATTTAATTAGATATGCATTCATATTGGGATGTACTCTTCAAAAGTTGTTAGGCTAATCACCAAAACTTTGCTGTTTTATTTTCTGTGAATATATCATAATCACGTGTACATGTTGCTTTAGTTCAGGTCGGGATTGTTCCAATGGCAATGTAAGTAGCCTTTGTGCCATGGTTCCTGTTTTGTATTACACACTGAATCCAGGTTAACTATTGAAAACCTAAAATAATACGTCATTTCCTCATTTCACAACCTTCAGCAGAAGCCTGTCTGATGTATTCACCATGACATCACCACCTCCATGATATCTGTGCACATAACCCTTTGATGAATTTTTATTCAACACCTGGAGGCTTCCTAAGAAGGGCATAAAAGAAGCTTTACAACATGCCTCCTCTTGTCTCCTCAGCCTCCAAACTCCATGAACAGTTGAACATGTTCCCATAAAAACAACCAGGAAGTCCTCAAACAGGCTGTGTTCTTTCATACCCCAGTGCCATTGCACATACTTTCCTATTCTTCCCAACAGGCAACCTCCCTACTCCACTGGGGTACTTGACAAGTATTTGTCCTTTATAGCTCTGCTTAACATTAAACACCTCTTTGAACTGTTTCCCTTTTACCCACAGCAACTTCCTGTCATTTGAGCTCCACAGCACGTCGCATGTAAACATTGTCTACACAATACACAAAAAGCCCTGTTAATAATTATTTATATGTGCTTTTCTTAACTAGTTAATGAGCTCTTTGTGTGGAGCCTGAGGTGAATGTCTGCATTTCCTGCACCTAACATGGTGTTTGATATTCTATAAGCACGCATTAAATGCTTCTGAAATGAATTGTACAACTCTGTAGTTATAATTTTGTTGGCAACAGTATATTTGATTATGTTCTACTAGAATTTACTTCATCAATCTTATGTGGAAGTTTTGGTTATTCCCAATTATTCAGCATATAGATTCTTATTTTAAGTGAGATTTTCAGTTAGTATAAATTCTCATGAAATATAAAAATAAGTGTAAATTTATTCTCAGGAAAGTAAATATTCAATGCTTATTTTCTTTACAACTGTTAGCTTAAAATAGAACAAAATTATAGTATCTTCTGTAAGTCTATTTTCAGGCAGCTGCTTAATATATATAGTCAACCACTCAGTTATCTGTGTAAAATATTTTGTGTAACTTGTAGACATGTACTTTCATTCAGATAGTTAAGTGTATAAAACAAGAAGTTAAATAGAAGTAGGTAAATAGTCTGGCTTGGCAATTCATAGAAGAGGAACCAAGTCAGTGAAATGATGCTCTATCTTATTAATATTGCAAGAAATGCAAAACAAAGACAAAACCAAAACAATAAGACCTTATTTACTTCACACCAGTTGGAATGGCAAAATCTATGGAAAATGTTACTACCAAGCGTTGGAAAAGATTTGAGAAGACACAATTTCTTGCACTGCAAAGTAGAAGTGCAAACTATGTGGTCATTCTGGAAAGCAATTTTATGATACTTAGTGAAATTAAGGGTGTTGTTTTTGGTAGCAGGGAGATGAAGCCTACCTAGAGGTTAGCAACCCACAGAAGAAACAGTGGATGCTGCCTATGGAGTGTGACAGGGCAGTCGGAGACAAAGGAACCGATGTTATAAAAAAATCATGAAAACATAATGATGAGTGGGAAAATAAATAAAATGCCACATATATTTACATTTCTAATACACTATTTACTTTCTTATCTGTTAATGGCAATGAGATAATGAGATTGTTTTTTCTTGTCTTGCTAGCAAAAGGTATACTTCTATAGCAAAATTAATTATGTAACATATTCCAAAGCTACACTTACTTGTTAAGAAGCCAGATGTTAAAATAAATTTATTTTTTTTAAAAAGTAGAGATTTCTCCCACAGTTGGTGACTATAGGAAAAATAATTTTATTTTAAATGAATCATGCTATTATTTTAATATATAAAACTAGATTTATTGTAGTGCTTCAAATATATACATATATACACACATACACACATATGAGTTTATATACATATTTTTTTAATCCTTCTGAGAAGGAGATGGAGATCAAAGGGACTAAGGAGAATAATTATAAAGTATTACAAACTCTTAGTTTAAGAATCCAAGGGGTGAGTTCTTTCCTTTTTTGGCATTTCCACATTAACTACTTTGTTGAGTACTTTCTACTTTCTGTTAAGATTCAGGGAAGATGAGCAGAGATGTTAAACACACAGATTTTTCCAACCATGAGGGGAATCTGCGTGGTAAAGATTGAGTGCAGAGAGCAGAGGATACTTCAAAGGAGAGAAGCTGACACCTGTGCCATTTTACAAATAAATCTGGAAGTTTCTATATGACTCCCTGTGTCTGCCCTCCATGTTTCTCCAATTAGAAGCTGTCATGGTTACCTTCAACTAGTCTATTTTACTTGCTCTTAGTTGCATCCAAAGTTATTAAGTCCTGTGAAGTCTCCCTCCTGTATTTCTAATCTATCTCCTTAAAAAAAACAATATTTTTATTAGTTGTTGATGGACATTTATTTATTTATTTATGGGGCTGAGAATCAAACCCAGTGCCTCACACATGCTAGGCAAGTGCTCTACCACTGAGCCACAACCCCAGCCCTCTCCTCTATTTCACCATAACTTTCTACTTAATATCTTCCTTAAATCAACACACCAGACTTTCTATTTTGTAGTCTCTCCTCACTGCAAACCATCTTCCCAGTTGTCCTTTAAAAATTGTCACTAGGTTACTTTAAGATAAGTTTTCCTGTTACCCATCAGAGTCTGGCCGGATGCCTTGGGATGACATTCAAGGCCCTGTGCAAAACTGTGATATGCTCACTTTCTGGTTCTGTCTTCCAGCACACTTCCTCCACCTTGATTCCTGTACAGGTGAAAGAAGAGTGTTTAACACCAACCAAAAATGATCCTCCCTCTGGGGAACTGCTCCAAGAAAGTGGGGCTCATCCTGTGTGCTTCACTTGTGCTGTGTTAATGTGTGCACTATAGCACTTACCCCCGTAAATTCTACATGTTAATGTAGGAAACTATTCCCCAAAGCGAGCCCTTACGGAGAGTGACAATGGTAGTACAAGTAAGTAATATACTATAGAAAACAGAGTAGCAATCCCATTTGAAAATTTAAAAGAAAAAAATACTAAGCAGTATAGACCTTTATTTATGAGAATTGAGTTATATCATCTATACATTTATCTATATCTATTTATTTATTTTTTATCTCTGTTTCTATTTCTTCCTGAAAAAAAAGTTCAGAATAGAAGATGGGATAGAGAGATATTTGAAAAAAATTTTCTCCTTCATTTCTTCAAATATATATATCAACCAATGCTACAAATGTATCTGTGTCCCAAACCCAAAGTCATTGCATTTATAAGGAAGAATGCTGTCATTTATATCACATTTTTTTTCACATTAAAATTCATGATATAATAGCCAATTGGGGCTGTAGACATACAAACAGGTCAGATGTTTGAAAGCTGCACTGAGTTCTTTTAAAAATACCATACTAATGTTACTTATAATGAACTTATATTAAAGATGCAGATGCAGGCATGAAGGAATGTCCTCACTATTATTATGATTTTGAAGTATAAACAACAAAATTGGGAATCAAACCATGGAGTCCTTGTGCTTTGGTCATTTTATAGCTCCTTTTGGGTATAAATAAATTGTTTTTATGTAATTTGGAAAGTTCTCTACAACCTCAATAGGGGAGACTTTTTTCCTATCATTTGTTTAGAAAAAGAGACAAAACTGGTAAATTTAGGATTTCTTTGTAGAAAGTCTCTGTAAATGACACTAATTAATCTTGATTCAATAAACTTGGATGAATATGTATTTTGTCATAGTTGAATGATCTAAGTACTCTGAAGTCAGATGTGCTTTCAAAATACTCCCATAAATGTAAATTCTTAATTATGATCATTTTAGGACATTTATCTGTCTCCTGGTGGTTGTTGCTACTTTGGCCCTTTTTATATGTTTTGGACAGGGAAGGAAACACAATGCTTGCATTCCTGTGGTTGCTATAGTAATGAGAAAAAAACTGCAGCTGTGATTGTAGACTTGAAGAGAAAGACTGAGGTCATTTCAGCCCTGGAGACTTAGTAAATATTAATTGTGAAGAAGAAAGCTCTTGTTCCCATTCTTTAATAGTTTTTTTTTATAAGAGCCAGAAGTCATTATATTGAGATAAATTGTGACTCAATGTTACTGCCCCTTAATTGCATTCCAAAAGTAAGTTGAAATGTTAGCTAAAATTTTAATCAGTAGGATTTTTGCATTCAATTTAATGAATTCTCTGGCCTCAGCTAAGATATTCTAAGATACAGAAGAAAAACCTGTGGTTTGATTAGGAAAAAAAATAACAGTTGTATATTCTCTTCTAGAGAAAAAAATAGTTTTCTCTCCCAGGTGTTTCTTGATTAAATGTGTTTCTAAATAAATATTCCATTTTATTCTGCTTCTTTGCTCAGTTAACATAGGACATGCAGACCTGCCTCAGAACAAAATCTTCTCTCTGTATTTCATAGAACGCAGTCACAGTGACAGTCTAGGGTAACCAAGGTTGAAATCTTAGTTCATGTTCAATATACATTTTCTATTATTATAATTATTTTTATAGCCAGAGATGTTATAACATTATTAATTTTGTTTCAGGCATAGCATCCTGATTGGTGACCAGGGTGCAGAACATGAAGGTGAAATAAACTGTCCTAAAGACAACAAATGCCAGCTGAATAGAGAAGAGAACCTAATAGCTGTATTGAACCTGGGGAGATAGGTGGGTTTTCATCAGCATATACTTATTGACTGTTTTCCACGTATCCTGTCACTGTGTTAGGAATTTATGGGTGAAAAGAGTCACAGAATAATATTCCTTCCTGCTCAGGATACCATATATATATTTATGTATATGAGTCTATGCGTGCATATATTGCATATTATGTAAAATACGTACGTAGTATTTTGGCTACCATGGTATATATTTACCTATATTGTGAGAAGCATTTGACCCAGGCACACAGGAGAGAAAATACTTTATAGAAAAAGTACTGAAGCTTGGTTATTGACAATGAATACTGGATCCAGGATTAAACCTCAACCTTGTCATTTCCTTTCTGTATAACATGGGCTATGTTATTTAATGTTGCTTTATTTCTATTTCCTCTTCTGTAAAAGGTGAGTGATAAGAAGCTAGTTGACAGGGGTAAGAAGAATGTTTGTTAAAAGTGGGGATTAAATGTCATACATCTGCCACCTGTCACCTATCTACCTATCTATGTTAGTGTAGTACCTGGTATTGCAAATGCTATATATATGTGAGCTGTTATATGAAGCATGTTGGGTCAGTAGGCCTTCTGCTGCCCACTGATTATATCCTGAGCCTTCTGGTCTCCTGGATTCAATGTGCAATTTTTCTAAAACACAGAATTTAGAGGTCATAGAGTGAATGTACTGGATACATACACACTCTAATCTTATGGGATTGGGCTTAAAAATTCACTAAACACAATTTAAAACAAAACAAAACAAACAAAAAACAACAAAACCCTGCTTTCACAATTCTGGATCAGACTAGGTAGAGTTGCATGAATGAGAAGCCATTCAATTAAATCTCATTTTTCAATTTAAAGCACTTATAGTTGAAACTTTCAGTGTAAAACAGAAACTTATATTACTGATGTCTAGAATATTTTTGAAAATATGACATGTTCCTTCTAGTTGACAGACATATGAACATATTGTTAAACTATATTGAAACTTCTCTGAGGACATCCCAAAGAAAATTTATGTCTGTTACAAACTTATATTTTAACTGAAATTATATAATTGGAGAAACTATATCCATTCTTTTTGTGTATAATTCAGAAAAGATAAGTATGTGTGTGCTCACATGGGTCATTTGATTATTGTATTTTATTAGTAGGACCATTGGATGGGAGACTTAGAAGTAATTCTATAGATAACGTGTGGGCACCATTCTCTGTCTCCTGCACTGCTCCTGCCAGGAATGTGATATACATTTATATTCATAAGTAGTTTTAGGTATTATAGATTAAATAAAGAAGT
The DNA here is from genome assembly GCF_052094955.1 of Ictidomys tridecemlineatus. NCBI lineage: Eukaryota > Metazoa > Chordata > Mammalia > Rodentia > Sciuridae > Ictidomys > Ictidomys tridecemlineatus. The sequence goes on along the minus strand of NC_135478.1, from coordinate 154,910,810 downwards.
AATGTACAGTGAACTAAGGAATATTTGGCCAACATTTGAAGGTTCACTAAAGCTTAGTAAGGCTATCATCACTCAAAATTTAGTACTTTGTCTTTCAAGTCTCATAGAATGATTTAGTTTTAGTAGATTCTAGAGGCATTTATGTCACACATAATTGATTCCATAAACTCAGTGTACATGAGTCTAATTTTAAGAGTTATAATGCAAATTTGCTTCCCTTGCAAAGAACTTCAATGGCTCCTAATTTCTTATTGGGTACATTCCAAATCTGTCAGAATTCCTTGCTCCATGATCTAATCCAAGCTCCTTTTCAACCTCATTATAACTTTCTTCCTAAATTCATGACCTTCAGCTAGAAGAAAAGAAAATGTCACATATATCCTCAGATCCTCCAGTTTTTCCAGCAATGACTCTACAATTCTTACAATTTCATCTTCCTTCTCTGCATTCATTCAATCCTTTCACATCAGTCAAGCATCATCAACTATTGATAGCAGTTACTGGGTTTGATAACTAATAACTGACTTTTATTCACATCTCATATATATGGTCCAGCAACATGTCTCACATCCTAATTGGCCACAGCAGTACTTTACTAAGCTGTCTTTATGTTTCTCAGCAGGACACTGTCAGTTGCTACTGTATATACCTTTTCTTGTTAGAATCAATAATGATTTTGAGATTTTTTTCAGCATTTTTTAACCATTTTTTGAAGAATGGGATGTCATTTATTTTATTGCCAAGAACCAAGATGTTGCCTCAAATGGAAACAGTTTCAGATATGCTGTGTCATTCTAGTTCTTCAATGTAGAATTTTTAAAACTTATTTCACAAGTCTATCTCAAGTTATTTTTTTTTAAACTGATCAACTTTTGAGACTGGCTGTGAATTACCTTCTGCCTGGAAGAGGTTAATATTTTATTCTATTCTTTTACTTCTTTTGTTTTGGCTAAATAATTCTTCCATGCTGTCTAGCTAGTCTCCAGTATCCTTAGAGAGATGGAGAATACAGAATTATTCAAATTTGTGTATTTTCTTCTGTAACTCAGAGATCAGCCTACAGAATTACTGACCTGACCCATTTCAAGCAGAAAGGTGTGGTTTTCTTGGTGGCCACAGGGCTGGAACTTATTTGAAGAAGCCAAATTGATTAATTCATTCATGATGTATTTACTAATGCATTCAAACAGTCATTGAACATTTTTGTATCCTCATCACTGTTCTATATGGTAGCAATGGTGATAGAAAAAGATTTTGATCACACTTTAAAGCCATAAATTCATGGGACAAATACATAAACCAATATAACAATATTCTATAAATACTATTAAATCAGTCAGTATGATCTTTTTAAAGTCCTGAGCATGGAGAACACTTTTTCAGACTAGATACTTATGAAATAATCCATCAAGAATGGCCAGAAATATTTTTCAATGGAGAAAGAAAGGGAGGGATTGCAGGTAGATTGAACAGCATATTAGGAGATAGAAAATGTTAGTAGCGACCTGTATATTCGGGATCTCTAAAGTGTTGGTTATGCCTAGAGCTTAGGGGACAGAGATAGAAGCAAGAGATGAGATGTGAGATGCAAAGACAGTGCTCTGTAAGGCTGCTTAGACCACCCAAGGACATAAAGCTTCATTCAAAGGAGTCTGGTTTTGAAAGATATCAGTCTGATGGTTGACGAGATTTTTCTAGAATGAACAGTCTTTTTTGGAGGCAAGTCAGAGAGAGACTGCAAGGATCCCTAGTATGACAGCTTAGAATAAAGCAGTATCAGAGGTGATAAGGAAGGAAGAGACCAGAAATGAGATATTTCATTGATTGGATCAGTAAGAAGCAATGACTTCCTAGATGGTAGGCATGAAGGAGAGGGTGCAATGTCTGACATTAATAAAATATTCCAGTTATGGCTTGGATGTCTGAATGGAGGGTATATCCTGCAGGAGTGACTCTTGTCTAAGCATACTTCCTTTCAAAAATTGGAAATCATTTTTAAATATTAAAACCATCTTACTATGCATCTGTAGAAAACCAAAATGTCTATATGAAATTGGGGGTTGTTCAACCTCTTTGTGTCTCTTTTTGCCTATTTTAATTTTAAATTTGGTAAAATATGTATATCAGGGTTTTCGACCTTAACCATTTATAAGCATATGGTTCACTAGAGTTAAGTACAGTCTTCTGAACTCTTTACGTTGTATAACAGAAATGTTTATCTATTAAACAATAACTCCCTTTCTTCACTCTCTCCAGTCCTTGGTAGCCACTGTTATACTTTTTGTCACTATAAATTTGACTATTTTAGATATCTCATATAAGTGGAATCATATGGAAGTTTCTGGTATGCTTACTTAGTATAATATCTTTAAGGTTCATCCATGTTGTAGCATGGGTATGAGTTTTCTTCCTCTTCAAGGCTGAATAATATTCCATTGCACACATTTGCCACATTTTGTTTATCCAGTCACTCATTAATGGACACATTAGCTGCTTCTACCTTTTGACTATTTCATAGTGAATAATGGAATGAATAATGCTGCTGTGAACATGGATGTACTCAGTTTAATTATTTTTCAAAGAGGATTAATGGTAGCCCTTACACCATGGGGAGTTTGTGGAGAATTAAATTAGTTAATAAGTATTTAATGTTACAACTTGCCTGAAGCAATCATCTAGTGAATTTTAGTTATTTTTATTGCATCTAAGAGAGAAATATAAAATTGGCTTAGGAGCATGGAAGGAGAGAGGTTGTATGAACTGTAAGACTAATGAAGGTCATTACAGAAACAGGATTGAAGCAGTCTAGTTGGGGCGCACCTCCACCCACTTCCTCCTCTTCTGTTCTGATCTGTTTCCAAGCTTACCATACAGCAATTTCATTACTCATGCAGCCTCTGATGTAAACCAAAGTTTGACTTTTAAACTAAGAAGTAGATCACATTGCAAAGTATTTTGAGTGTGGAGGAAAGGTTATCTTACATGAAATTTTAGGCTTTTTCATTTTATGATTCTAGCACATTAGTGGTTGCAAGACTTGAAATAGGCATATTTCTATGGAAAAGCAGCTTAAATGGTAGTTGCTTTCTGGCAGATGGAGGAATTTAGTTCATATCTAAATATGAGCTTTGTTTATTTTTATCAGATTACCAACTCTGCAAATTGGATTAATGTGTAATTTTAAGCACAGCAGGCATACAACTTCATAGAAGGGCTTTCTATTTCTAGCATTTCCATCTTATTGAGTTATGTTTAAATTTTCCCTACTATTGATATAGGAAAAAGACACATTTTTATTCTCTTTCCAGTAGCATGGATATATAAAATAGTGTTATTTCTTTGACAGATTCCTTAAAAGAAGTTACCTACAAATCATATCTGTGTAGTGTTTTGTAGCTAACTACAAGGACAAGATGCTCAAATTGTATTACTGAGTTGGTAAAGACTAAAAAAAAAATTTCATGTGGTACCAAAGAGGTTGTATGCTTCCCCATCTGCAAGAACCCGAGATTGTAGACCTGTAGGGGTCACAGTGGACCCCTAAGCCCAACTTAGCTCCTGGGGCCTCTGCCATCAGTCTGTCTTTTGGAATAGATAAATATCTGAACTCAACATCTAGTTCTTTCCTCTAGCTTCATGTGTTCCTTTGTGACTTTCTAGAATTTCCTGTCAACTATTCAGATATCAAAGTGATATTATTAGGTATTTCTGTGTAGAGACCCCTGGATTAGTGACTAGTGATATGTAAAGACGTGCCCCTCCCCCAAACTCTAGTAGGATCCCCAGCCCCAGCTCAGCTCACAGAAACAGGGAAGCCTTCTGTGGCACAAGCAGAAGGGAACATGAAAAAATAGTGTGTGTGTGGTGGGGGGAAGCTGTGGAGAACAGAAAATGCATTGGAATGCACGAATAGTGGGCCTTTCTTTCTTTGAGAGGCATTCTTAATTTTACTTTTGTTGCTCATCTGATGAAAACCCAGGAACGTAAAACCAATGGAACCAAGATCTCTAGAGTGAACCCACATGGTTTGATCTAGCTCTGTCGCATTTCCCGGAGATGTTATATGACAACACTGTAAGCTCACACTGTGAAGTGGCTGGCAGGTGGAGTGGAGAAGCTCCCGCATTCCTCAGACTGTGGCACCTTTGGGGGCATTGTTTTTCAGACCTCGTCTTCCGCCTTCTTACCTCCAACTCAGAATGTGCCAGGGAGGGATTTTATTAGGCTGACTTTAGTCTAACCATTGTTCATGCTTTCCTGAGACCATCGCAGTCCTCTGAGGATCTCAAAACCACCTCAAACATCTGTAAGATCCCTGGTAGCTCCAGGTTCCAATCACGTGGTGCTTTACTCATGGATGCTGTTTGCACCTGGCAAATATGCTCCCTCCCTTTAAAGTAGGAGCGTCTTCAAGCTGCTTGGCCCCAGCATTCCGTAGGCAGTCGCCAGGCGCAGCGTAAGGTCAACCTGCGATACCGCTAAATGGACCACGATGGGCACCAATGGCAAATTCACTACGTGTAATTCAATTATGATTCTATAAAACAAGGAATTGATTTATGTTCATCTTTCTTATTGTAGCATATTTCTATGAGGATGAGAAGTGACATTTTATATTTTTTAAATCAATGGATTAAGGTTATTAAAATATTTTTAAACAATTGAAATCATCTGGAACTAGAGATTCTGATTAATTTCTCATTCAAGGAGTCAGTATTCTTACTTTGGCTGACATATAGCCTTATTTTGTGTATATATATTTAGTAACAGAACACTTAATTCAAACTTTAGTAGATTCACTAAAAATAAACAGAAGCAACTACAGTGCAGTGAACAGGTATTTCCAGACAATATTTTCTATTTACTATCTATTTATTGGCTTTTTAGATCCTTTCAGTGAGTTAAAAAAGAATATTTTCTTCCTCAAATGTGCATAAAATACACCTAAAAATGATTATCACATTAATTTTCTAGGAAAAGTTAGTAGTTATGATCCTAGCAAAATATTCAACACTTATTCTCTAAAATGCTTTATTCACTAAATTTGTTTTCCAGACTCAACTAGTAATTATTCTCAGTAATAACAATTATCTCCTATGACTACATAAGGAAGTGAATGTTAACAGGATAACATTCTAGTTCTACAGTCAATATTAATCCTTTATGACTACCAAACTATTTCCTTTATTTGCACTCACTTTGTAAAAATTATGCTGCATTTTGAACTGGTTTAATTTAAGATTTGCATGCATGCCTTCAGTGCAATAACTGAAGGTAGTTTGTGAATCTTATGTTTTAAATAATATTCAAATTTATTTGATATTTGTTTTAATATTTTTGCTTTGATTATAAAAATAATTTATATGTATAAAATTTAAAATGTATAGAATAAAGAGAAAATTAATATAACTTGAAAAAATTAGATTATATTTGCTTAGCATTTAGATGTGTTTTTATATATTCATATAGGATAATTTTTATGAACATCCATAGATTTATGTCTCTACTGATCTATATGCATTATATGTGTTATGGAATTCTTGGGGCAGCAAACTCAGAAGGTATTTTCTGTAAATGTATAAGTGTATTTTTCCTAGGAAAAATAATCTTGAGGAGAGACTTCCTGTATCTACATCCATATACTGTAACTTTCTTTGTAACCCCCAGCTCTGAGTCTCATACAGATGATTAGATTATGGTAGTCAGCTCCCCTAAGCAGTGTAAGAATTTTTCTTAGTGGATTTGAAATCGAAATGAACGTATTCTCACCTCATACTGCTTAGTTTGTTGAATAGAGGAAACCAAATATATTCTGATACATGGAATAGAAAGCAGAGGACAGGAGGATGTATCAGGGGAGGACAGCAAGACAGGACAGCAGAAAGGAACAATTCAGAAATAAGGACTTAGTCCTAACTACTGTGCATCTATAGTCTGTTTATTTCCAAATCTTGCCCAAATTTTGGCCTTTGGTTTACATTGTACCTTTTTAGTTTTGCTTAACTGGGCCAGAGTGAGTTTCATTTATTTTAATATTGAAAATAAGAATATATTTAAGATGATTTTTTCATTTAGCAATATATTATGGATATTTCCTGTCATTACATTTTTTGGTAAAAATTATTTTTACAGTGTGCCTATTTGTTTATCCAAATTTTTATAAATGGAGGTTCTAGGTTGAAGTATGAACATTTGCATAGCTATTCATCAATTTATTAATTATCTTCCAGAAGCATCTAGAAACAGTAAATTTTTACACTTTTTACAGTGCTAGGTATTGTAAAATTGACATTTCTTATTAATAACAAATGTATTTTAAAATACAATAGTAGAAATAATGTATCATATACAATTTCTTAGCAGTTTAGAGTACTTATAATTTAAATCAAAATTTTATCAGAAATATTAAATTTGTAAGTTTTTATAAGAAAAAGGGAAGCCCAATGTTATGTGTTAGATTTAAAAATGTCTGACACAGAACACATGTTAGGCAAGGTAGTGGTGAAATTGGATTATGATATCTATAACCTCATTATTGGATTAGTCTACTGGATTAATAATTTGAATTAATTACTGGCTGGTAATTATAGGCAGGTGGAGTGTGACTATAGAAAGTAGGTCATTTGAAGATTTGGCCTTGGACTATATCTGTCCCTGTCCCCTTTCTCTCTTTTTACTCTTTCCCTCCTTCTTCCATGAGTTGAGTTGCTTTTCTCTACCACAGTCTTCTGCCATGATATTTCTGCTTTAGGGCCTGCTGACCACAGATGGACAGGGACTTTTGAAATTCTGAGCCCAAAGTCACCTTTTGGAAAAGGTGACTTTGGGCTCAGAATTGTCAGGTGTTTTGGTCACAGTGATGAAAACTAATACACCCAAACAATAAGATGTAAAGAATACCAATCATTTTTTAAAGTCTTGCAAAGAATATAAAAAACAATAGTAAGTATTTTTTGAAATGTAGTATCAAGTTTCACTGTTGAAATCCAGGTATTTTTTCCTCTGGGTGGACAGAAATTATACTTAAAATGATCAGACTCTAGTTGATCATCCTATATTAGATATGTGTTAAGACCTCACGCACAAGACAGCTGCCATTAAACCAGGGGACATCTCCTGCAGTGGGACCTCTTCAGAATCTGGCCAGAAAGAACCACTACTTGCCTCAAATCACTAAAACCCCTCTCTCTCCTCTTCAGTGTGAACAAGGGGACATGGGCTGGGGAACTGCACCTAGCCCTGATAAGCTCTGTGAAGCCTCTTCTGCTGGCTCCACTCAGTGACAATAATGAAGCAAATTTGGGCCCCAAACTTAGGAAAGCAGATTCATTAAACCTCAATGACTGACACTGGGGGAGAGGCACCATGGGAAGCCTAGGGACAGTCCCTAAGATCCCGAGGGAGTTTGTACCAGAGGGAAGCTGCCTGGATATTCAGTGACATAGAGACCCAGTGAGAAATTACCAGTCTATGCAGAAGGAAGGGGCTGGTCCTAGTCTTATCTGGTGCACAGCCTGAACAATGATCACAACTGACTAGTGACAGGACTTTGTTTGGATACTTGCAGGACCTTGCATCAGATTTAGTAAACAGAGGGAATCAACACTCTCCATTCACAACCTGGACCAGTGGAAACTAGTGTCCATGTTAACCACTTGAGACCTTCACTAAAGTGCCTCAGAGAGCAGTGTAGCTGGGGGAATACTTCTGCACCACAGAGAACCCACAGCCAGATGCTGACAGCCAGCCACCAGGATCTTCACTACCATGACAAAGATCCTGTAGAGGGAGGCAGGTACATTGTGATCCATAGGAATCACAGGGACACTCCAGAGCCTGCATCCTGATCCTGCACACAATAGAAACAACCAATTCACAACATTTCACCCTCTAAGCAGTCAGCTGCAGACCCTGAGCTGACAAGTCAGAAGCTGCTGGTAAGAAGTTCATAGCAAACTGGCTCTTGTGCTCCAGCAGCTTGGGAGAGATCTACAGCCCAAAACTGATAGACGTCCACTAAATGTCCTTAATGAAATCGTAATGAAAATTAGGATTAACCTTATTAACATAATGAAATCCAAACGAATATTCAACAAAATTTTTTCACCTCTGACATGGTTTATATACTATAAATAACTCCAAAGTCAATTTTGATCATATTTATAACTCTTTTACTTGAATAATAACTGTTAACCCAAAAGCCAACATTATACCTTCAACCCATTTGAATGCATTTCATCTAATGGTTTAAAGCATTCATTGGAATCAATCTTTCTTTGTTTTCCTAGCTGTAGTTAAAAACTGCTCTTCTTACCACTTACTCATCCTCTTGCATTATCTGCTACTGCCTCAAATACCAACCATTCATTTATTGCTCCTTTCTACCTTGGCATGAATTTTCCTTTTACCCTCTTTCTTTCTCTATTTTCCCCTCTCCTATTTGCCCAATATTTCTTCTTTCCCCATTTTAATCCTCACTTAAAGTCGTGGTAAATCTACTAAATTTAACAACTTTATCAACCTATTTCAGATATTTATTTTAGGTTTATACTTGAGTTTGAGGAACTTCAAAGAATAATATAAGGTTGAATAGAACAAGTCTTGGCTCTGAAGTGCTTATAGTAAATAGGGCTCAGTGGCAACTCTTAAAGTGATGCTGATACTGGGTTCAGCAGAGGTCACAGATTGACTTAAAATATTGTTGTCTGGATATTCACCCAACCCAGGACTCTTTAAAAAAAAGAAATTCACAAAGTAGTCTCTCAATAATAACATAGAATGTAAATGGTCTAAAGAGTCTAAACTCTTCAACCAAAAGACATAATTTGGAAGTTTTGGATTAAAAAAAAAAAACAAGAACTAACAACATGTTGTCTGCAAGAGACTCACCTGATAGGCAAAGACATCCACAGACTGAAAGTGAAAGGATGGGTAAAAACACACCATTCACTTGAATCTCATAAGCAAGCAGGGGTTACTATTCTCGTATTAGATAAAATGGGTTTCAAGCCAAGAGTCATAGAAGGTCACTTCATAATGTTTAAGGGAATCATTCATCAACAAAATTATTTATGATATAATGATCATAAATATTTATGCCCCAAACAGCAGAACCTCTATGTACATCAAACCCTTCTCAATGGCAAGAATCACATAGACCACAATACAATAATACTGGATGACTTCAACATGCCTCTCTCACCAGTGGAGAGATCATCCAAACCAAACAAACCTAAGTAAAGATTCTACAGAACTAAAAAAATATAATTAATAATATGGATATAATAGACATCTATAGAATATTTCATCCACTAAGATATAATTCACTTTCTTCTCAGTAGCACATGGAACATTTTCTAAAATAGAAGCTCACAAGAATAAAATCTTAGCAAATACAAAAAAATAGAGATAATACCTTGCATTTTTATCAAACAATAATGGAATGAAATTAGAAATCAACAATAAGATAAAAAACAGAACAAATGTAATAATACCTGGTGTCTTGGTTTGGATGTGAGTTGTCCCTCAAAAGCTCACATATGAGGCAATGCAAGCAAATTCAGAGAAAAAATGATTAGGTTATGAAAGCCTTAATCCAGTTAGTGAATTGATCCCCTGATGGGATTAACTGGATGGTAACTGAAGAGGTGAGGCAGTGGGGGTGTGGCTTTGGGATATATATTTGTATCTGGTGAGTGGAATTGCTCTCTCTGCTTCCTATTCATCTTGTGAGCTTCTTCCTTCTGCCACATTCTTTCTTCTTCCACATTACCTCCAGCCCCAAGTAATGGAGCTGAGCTTCTATGGACTAAGACCTCTGAAGCTGTGAGTCCTCAAATAAACTTTTCCTCCACTACAGTTGTTCTTCTTGGGTCTTTTAGTCACAGTGGCGAGAGATGTCTGTAGATTAAATAATATACTTTTGAATAATGAATGGTTAGCAGAAGAAATCAGGGGAGAAATAAATAAATAGAGGTAAATTAGAATAATGATACAGCATATCAAAATCTCTGGGACAGTATGATATCAGTTCTAAGGGGAAAGTTCATAGCCATGAGTCCATACATCAAAAGAATAGACAGATACCAAATAAATAATCTAAAATTGCATCTCAAGGCCCTAGAAGAAGGAGGACAAACTAACACCAAAATCAGCAGAAGTCAGGAAATAATCAAAATCAGAGCTGAAATTAATGAAATTGAGATAAAAAATACAAAAGATTAACAAAACAAAGTGCTGGATATTTGAAAGAATGAACAAAATTGCTAAACTATTTGCTAAACTAACCAAAAGAAAGAGGGAAAAAACTCAAATTATCAAAATCTGAGATGCAAAAGGAAATATCAACACAGACACTATTGAAATCCAGAGGATCATCAAAAATTATTTTGAAAACTTGTATGCTAAAATACCTTGGATTTATGGAAAAATATGCAGAGACATATGACCTACCCAAATTGAGCCATGAGGATACAGAAAACTTAAACAAATCAATTTCAACTAATGAAATTGAAGCAGCCATCAAAAAGCCTTCCAACAAAGAAAAGCCCAGGACTGAATGGATGCTCAGTCAAGTTCTATCACACATTTAATAATAACTAATACCAATCCTCCTCAAATTATTCATGAAATAGAAAAGGAGAGAAAACTTCTAAACTCAGTCTATGAAGCCAGTATCACCTTTATACCAAAAACAGATCAAGACACATCACTGAAAGAAAACTTCACACCAGTATCATTGCAGAACATAGATGCAAAAATTCTTAATAAAATATGCCAAACCACATACAAAATAAATTAAAAAGATAGTGCACCATGATCAAGAGGGTTTCATCCTAGGGATACAAAGTTGGTTATATATATGGAAATCAATAAATGTAATTCACCATATAAATAGACTTAAAGACAAGAATTATGTGATCATCTCAATAGAAGTAGAAAAAGTGTTTGACAATCTACGGTACCCATTCGTGTTTAAAACACTAGAAAAACTAGGGATAAAATGAACTTACCTTAACATGGAAAGGTCTATATATGATAAACTCAAGGCCAACATTATTCTGAATGAAGAAAAATTGAAGGCATTTTTTCTAAAATGAGGAACAAGACAAGGATGCCCACTTTCACCACTCCTATTTACCATAGTCTTTGAAACTCTAGCCAGAGCAATTAGGCAAGCAAAGGAAATTAAAGGGATCCGAAGAGGAAAAGAAGAGCTCAAATTATCTCTGTTTGCTGAGGGCATGATCCTATATTTAGCAGACCCAAAAAAACTCCACCAGAACACTTCTAGAGCTCATAAATAAATTCAGCAAAGTAGTAAAATACAAGATCAATACCCTCAAATCAATTGCATTCCTGTACTCCAATGATGAATCTCCTGGAATAAAATTAGGAAAACTATCCCATTGACAATAGTCTCAAAAAAAAAAAGACATACTTGGGATTCAATCTAACAAATAAGCAAAGGATCTCTACAGTGAAAACTATAAAACACTAACTAAAGAAACTGAAGAAGATTTAGAAGTGTAAAGACCTCCCATGTTCTTGGATAGGCAGAAATATTATTGTTAAAATAGCCATACTACCAAAAGCACTACATAGATTCAATGCAATTCCTATCCAAAATTTCATTGATGTTCTTTACAGAAACATAAAAAGGAGTTATTAAATACATTTGAAAAAATAAGAGACCCAGAATAGCCAAAGCAATCCTTGGGGAGAAAAGAGGAGCAGGAGGCATCTCAATACCCTATCTCAAATTAGCTACAGAGATATAGTAACAAAAACAGCATGGTACTGACACCAAAGCAGATATTAAGATCACTGGGATAGAATGGAAGATGCAGAGAAAAACTTACAAAAATATAGTTGTTTTAGTCAGCTTTTCTGATACTGGGACTTAAAGACCCAACCATAACAATTATAGAGGAGGAAAAGTTTATTTAGGGACTCATTGTTCCAGAGGTCTCAGTCTTTAGGAGGCTGGCTCCATTTCTCAGGGCTCCAGGTGAGGCAGAACATCATGGCAGAAGAATGTGGCCAAAGGAAACGGCTCACCTGATAATCAGGAAGCAGAAAGAGAGGTCTCCACTTTCCAGATACAAATATATACCCCAGCCATGCCTCCAATTCCCACATCCTCCAGTCATACCCCACCACTTCAGTTACCACTCAGTTGATCTCTATCAGGGGATTAATTCCTCTCAACCTTCTTGCATTGTCTCTCACATGAGCTTTTGGGTAACACCTCACACCCAAACCATAACAACAGTTATCTCACACTAGACAAAATTGCCAAAAAATACATTGGAGAAGATAGCCTTTTTAACAAAAGATACTGAGAAAACTGGAAATCCATATGGAGATTTACCTTACCCATTCTTTCAACCAATCTGAGCCAATTCTCCAAATATTTTTTTCAGCATTTTGTTAGGAAGAAATATTTATTTTTCACTATTAAAATTACCCTGCGCAAAAGTCAACTCAAAGTGGATCAAAGGCCTAGGAATCAGACCATAAATTTGCACATGCTAGAAGAAAATGTTGGTTAAACACTCCAACATGTTGGCTCAGAACTTACTTCCTTAAAAAAAGATCCTGAAGTGCAAGAAGTAAAAAAAAAAAAAAAAAAAAAAAAATCAACAAATGGGATGGCATCAAATTAAAAAGTTTCTTCACAGCAAAGGAAACAGAATGGGAGAAAATATTTGACATTTGCACCTCAGGTAGAGTATTAATATCCAGGATATACAAAGAACTCAAAAAATTTAACACCAAAAGAACCCAAATAATCCAATCAATAAATGGGCAAAGGAACAAAATAGATACTTCTCAAAATAAGAAATACAAATGATCAACAAATGTATGAAAAAAATTTCAATATCCTTAGTAATTGGGGAAATGTAAGTAAAAAACTACACTGAGATTTCACCTCACTCCAGTCAGAATGACAATTATCAAAAATACAAGTAACAATAAATGTTGGTGAGGATGTGGGGAAAAATGAACACTCATACATTGTTGGTTGGGTTGCAAACTGGTGTAACCACTCTGGAAAGCAGTATGGAGATTCCTCAAAAAACTAGGAATGGAACCACCATATGACCCAGGCATTTCACTCCTCAGTATATACCCAAAGGATTTAAAATCAGCCTACGACAGATTGGCAGCCACATCAATGTTTATAGCAGCACAATTCACAGTAGCCAGGCTGTGGAGTCAACCTTGGGTGCCCTTCAACAGATGAATGGATAAAGAAAACATGGCATGTATATACAATGGATTATTATTCAGCCATAAAGAAGAATGACTTTATGTCATTTGCTAGTAAATGGATGAAACTGGAGACTATCATGATAAGTGAAATAAGCCAGTTCAAAAAAGTCAAAGGTAGAATGTGTTCTCTGATATGCAGAAGCGAATCCAAAATAAGCCAGGGAGGGAGGAGAAAACAAAAGAATAAAAGAAACATCAGTGGAGTAGACAAGGGGAGAAAGGATGGAATAGGTAAAGAGAATGGAGTGAATATGACCCAACTTTTCTATGTATACATGAATATGCCACAAAGAATCTCACCAACAAGTATATCCACTAATTAAAAAAAAAAGTATAAGTAAATAACAGATCAGAAGACTAGAGGGAAGGGAATGGGGGAGAATAGAGAAGAGGGGAAGAGGAAGTACTGGGGACTGAATTAGAACAAATTATATTCCATGTTTTTATAATTATGTCAAAATAAAACCTATTGTCATGTGTAACTAAAAGGAATCAATAAAATAATTTATTATTATTATTAATAAAAATATTATACAATGAAAAAAATATAAAAATCCTTTGTTTTTAAAATTATTCTCCCTGAGACTAAATCATTCAATTTTTCTTTATAGAATTATAGAAATGGAAGGAACTTTAGAAACCTTTTAGTCCTAGAGGTTGTGCAGATTATATAAAGCACTGTCGTTTCCTTATCTTTCCTCTTACCTATTCTTGAAAAACAATGACATATGTAACTGTTTCTTCTTTAAGTATAAAAGGAATAAAATACCAATTCTTTCAACAAGTATGTATTGAACTCCCAGTATATGATTAACACTTTTCTAGGCCATAAACAACAAAAAAGTAAAGTCCCAGTCTCAGTGGAGCTTATGTTCTACTGATTTGGGGAACCTAATCAATATCACCTTCTTATCTCTCACTTATTTGAAAACAATGGATAGGCCCAAGAGTTTCGGACACTGGAGATGAGCGTGTCTCTATAAATACTGACAAAAATATTTGGATGGGCTTAGATTGGTTGAAAGAATGGGCTTCATAATTTTGTACCAAGTCCTAAGCAAAATTATCTGTATGGGCATAAGAAATGCTGAGAATGGGCAGGGCAGCAACCTAAAATGCTGCTTATCAGGGCATAGTAAGTGCACATGTCCTCTGAGGCAGGAACATCCCAAAGATGGGGTTTGAGTGGCTGGAGGTGTGCATTCCCAGGCTCCCTGTCAAATCTCTATCCTCTAGAAGGGGGAAAAATGAACACTAAGCCAGAGGCCAGGAATTTACTCTGAAGGAAGCTCCTTCACAGAAAAACAGAAGCACTGGGGAATAGAACTTCTCCCCTAAGGATTTTTACCAATGATCCCACAGTAAGATTAAAAAAAAAAATCTTGTCTTGATGGTGCTGCATTTAACCTTTCAATTTGCTATATACCTCTTATTATAGAACTTTTTTTATGCAATTTTCAGACTCCCATAGCTTTTCTTAAATATAAATACAGAGTCCTGCCTCAATAAAGAGGAACATAAAGAAAATCCCACAAGAGTGGCCATATGTTATAGATTATATAGATATCTGTTTAAATTATATAATTGTTTTGGGGATTAGAAGAGTACAATAAATACTACTATCATTTTCCTGGGTTTGAAACCAATTAAGAGAAAGACAAAAATATTCGAGCAGATGGATATCCAAGTAGAAGCTTGATGTAGATGAATGGTGTGTGGGAGAATTTGATAATAATGAGACTCTCAACACCAAACCTGAGAATTTGGTTTATCCCCCATGTTACAGCCAGCTTTAAACAGCCACAGGCTTCCCTATGTGAAAGTGAATGTTCTGTAAACTTTATAGCTTGGAGGCAATAACCAGAATGTACACTCCCTATAGATAGGGAGGTTCTCAGAAGAAGGAAAGAAATGGGGACTGAGCTGTGTTTCAATTCCTTGTTCCACATCTTGTCAATCAAATGCATCTCTTTGAGCCTTCCTCTTCTTCCAAGAGATTGAGAGAGATTGGGACTGTTCATGGAAACTACCTCTCCAGGGAAATTTTAATAGTGAAAAATAAACATTTCTTCCTAACAATATATAACTTAAAAACTAAATTTTAAGCCAGGTGCGGTGATGCATGCCTGTAATCTCAGCAGTTCTAGGGGCTAAAATAGGAGGATCTCAAATTCAAGACCAGCCTTAGCAACTTAGCCAGGTTCTATCCAACATAGTGAGACCCTATTTCAATATAAAAAAGCAAACAAACAAACAAAAAGGGACTAGAGATGTAGCCCAATGGTAAAGCATCCCTCATGTCAAATCTCCAATATTATTACCACTATTGCTACTACTACTACTACTACTACTACTAAATAAAACATTAAATCCCATACTTATAAAAACCATAAATTATGAGAAAGCATGCTTATTAAGTGCCTTTTAGGACCAAATTAAATAATTAAACTAGAGCACAGAATGCTAAAAAATGGTGTTAGAGGGAATGTGAAGAATAGGACAGGAAGTGAATAAGATCATGTGTGCCCAGGAATGTCAAAAATTAAGATTAAGTTGCCAAACCTTTTGTCATCTGTAAATAAGAACAAATACTTTTTACTTGTGCTAGTCAATTAGTATATGAATTTGATAAATTTCAAATTCATGAAGTCTGAACTTGTCAATAACTTTAAGGATAGTCTTATAATTAATGAAATGTAAATTTCATCAGTGATGACTTATTAAGAATTACTGAGGTTTGCTACATGCTAAGCCACAAAGATACAGGAATTGTTAATTGTCATACATAATTCATTTTGTTCTGTAATGTTTTTTTTTTCTTTTCTATCCCTTTGAGGATTCTTCTACAGATGTCCCTTTTCTTTAACCTCTGACAAACAATCTATCCTAGACTGAATTAGTGTAGATTAGTGGAGTTCGGGCTTTAGCAAATTTTCATAAGAGGAAAAATGTCCTTAACCTTTTGTGAGACACACAAATGTTCATAAGAATCAACTCGTTCGTGAAACTTGTTAAGATGAGTAATACCAACTTCCACCCTAAAATATTCTAATTCCATAAATCTAGGCTTGATCCATGAAATCTTCCTCTCAATATGTTACTGATGTGATTTTTGGACTGTGTCTTGAGAAACATCATCAGGGCATGTACACATTCTAATCTTGAGACTGTTGGAGTCCACTGACTACTGCGTGCTCGTTAACTACTGGTCCTTATTAACCATGTGACTCATTCCTTTAGGCAGCCTTGAGAAATGTGTTCCTTGCCACTTTTCCATCCACAGAGGTGACTCAAGATTTGCCTTCAGTAGGGCACTTTTCTTCTCTTTGAGTTTGGGAAATTTATCAATAGGTAGAATATTTTTAACATTGGGATACACTTAGAAATATCTAGAAATAAATTTTCCTATTGTGAAATCCTCTGTTCTTGGTCTCTTTTCTCATGGAATCATTTTGTTCTCTTCAGGAGGAAAGCAGATGATAACTTGGTTAAAGGAATCATGAGGGACAAAGCGTATGCTTTGATATTTAAAAAAAAAATGATAGTAGGAAGTAGTACTAAGAGTGTTAAAGGGATTTTGAAAAATCTTAACTTAATCAATACATCCATGAACAGAACAGATAGTGGGAGAGGAAGTCGGATACAAACGTCTTGTAATGTGTCCTGCAAGCATGCAGGGATGCATGCAAATACCAGAGAATATTTATTGACATCAGAGTCTGCTCAATTAGGCATAATTCAGAGAAGTTTCACTCTAGCACAAGCTCAGGTTTGTACTCTGAGACTTGGTCACACTTGGAGAGTGAGGGCTGCCAGGTGGATGAACCCCACAATTTCTCTCTTTGATTTCCACAGTCTGTTCCTCCCATGTAGAAGATCCAGGAATTGCTGGACGCTTGTGGGGAAAGAAAGGGAGCTGCTGATGCAGAGTCATATATGTCTCTAAGATACCCAGGTGGCATCATGGAGAAAGATACTAGAAGAAAGAAAGCAGAAGAGAGACCAGGAGATTCTCATGAAAGACAGATTTAATTAATAGTTAACTAACGAACTAAAGAAACCAGAACAAACTGAAGGAAGAAGATTTCATTGATTAAAAGCTTAAAAAAATTTTCTTACTAAACTTTTATGAAGCATGAAGGGGGAATATAAAGTGATAGCCTACTTCTCAATCCAAACATCATGAGGCTCTACAATTTTATTCAGTCTACTCTGATATTTTGCAGTCTTGCCAGTCATGAAGTGGGAAATTCACACGGATTAGACTTCAGAGCTCTCAGTTATTTGCAAAAAGTCCCAACATTCAGTACCAGTGGGATGTTGGCATTTGAAGAATGCTACCACCACCATACCACCAGAGCAGTTGCCAGGAGTAAAGTGGCTTAATAAAAATGCGAATTTGATCCAAGGAGCGTTTCCATCAGCTTTCTCCTATTTTAATCTCAGCAGTTTTTAAAATAACATGAGATTGAGAGTAAAACCAAATTGAATTTATAGGAATCCTAATGCATGCAAAAAACTCTTGAGTTGAAAGACGAAGGCCTATATTCTTTGACTCTATGTTGATCACTTTAAAGCCAATGGCATTATCTCTTTTTCAAATATTCATTTTCTCCTATTCATATAAAAAATAATGATGTTCAAGATTTGGCCAAACTATTCATATTACCAATTAAATTTTTATTTGTTTTAACTAAAAATACATGTTTGTTTATTTATTTATTTTTGAGTTACTGGGAATTGAACTTGAGGGCAGGGTGTCACTAAACTGCTGAGACTGGCCTTGAATTTGTGATCTTCTGGTCTCAGCCTACTGAGCTGCTGGGATTACAGGCATCTACCACCATGACGGGCTAAAATCCATGATTTATTAAATGGACAGTGTTAGGGTTTTGATATTAGGTATCTCTCAAAAGCTCATGCATGAGGCAACACAGCAAAGCTTAGATGTGAGATGTTATGAGAGTATTAACATAATCTGTGTGTTGTCTCCCTGATAGGGATCAACTGGGTGTAATTGTAGGCAGGTAAGTTGTGGCAAGGAGGTAGGTCCCTGGGAGTGTGCCTTTGGGATATATATTCTGTCCTTATTGAGCGATACCCCCACTCCTCCCTCGCTCCTTCCCTTCCTCCCTCTCCATCCTCTTCTCCTTCCTGGTGCATTTTCCTGAGCCACTTTCCTCTGCCACACCCTTCCACCATGATGGTCTGCCTCACCTCTGCTTGGAGGAATGGAGCTGGCTACCTATGAAACTGTGAGTGCCAAATACATTTTTCCTCCTCTAAAAACTGTTCTTCTCAGGTCATTTGGTTGCAGTAGCAAAAAAAAAAAAAAAAAAAAAAAAAAACTGACTAAAACAGACAGCCTCACTCTTTTGTAAGCAATTACAAAGAAATGGGGATCTAGACATACCACAAATTTACCAGAGCCATAGTATACTTTTAAAGATTGTTGCTCCTGGAAATAATGCTTTGTTCTTACTAAGTTTAAATGTTTAAATGTTTCAACCAGACACATGGTATACACCTTCCTTCATATATAATCCTTCCTTCATTTCTTATGATGACAGTGGCTACCTTTAAATTGTTCTTGCAGTAGTTTTGTTTGCCTGGTTATAAAAGGGCATATTCTCCATAACATAGGGAATCCAAGGTATTTGGAAAATTCTGTCCTTTTCTTTTCAAATGTTCATGCATTCTAGATCTCCAAATTACAAATGTTGGGAGTTTTGGAACCTTAAAAAAAGAATATGACATTTGCTGACTCTAGCAGTTGGTTCTGTTTATTATAATTGCACTGATCAACTTGCAAAAAGTTTCTGTTTTTATCATGTCATATAAAACAGGACAATGCATGCTTAATTTGTGACATATATGAAAAATATACTTACATGATATTTGCTCTCAGTTTTTTCTTTTCTTATCCCTGAAATATGACTTTTCTTGAGTTTTTGTTTTTGCATTTTTGACCATGATGCATGTGATGATTTTTACATTTTATTTGACTTGTCTCAAATTTTACTCAAAATTGCACAAAATGATACAGGTGAAAATGCCTTTAGATTGGTAGAAAACCATGGAAGAATGATGTTTTTGATTTTTACAGTTCTTGTCAACGGACCTTTCGTGGACTTTTCTGTTGCAATGGTATGTGTTTTAGTCAGCTTTTTCAATGCTGTGACTAAAGGACTTGACCAGAACAATTGTAGAGGAGGAAAAGTTTATTTGAGGGCTTCCAGTTTCAGAGAGATTAGTCAGGAGAAGGCTGGCTCCATTACTCAGAGCTCCAGGTGAAGCTGAACATCATGGCTGGAGAGATTGGCAGAGGGAAGCAGCTCACATCGTGGTGATCAAGTAGCAGAGAGAGAGAAAGAGAGAGACTCTACTCTACAGATAGAAATATATACACCAAAGCCATGCCCACAATTAACCATTTCCTCCAACCACACCCCACCTGCCTCTAATTACCACTCAGTTAATCCTATCAAAACCCAATAATTTCTCCTTTGAACCTTCTTGCATTTTCTCACACGTGAGCTTTTGGAGGACACCTCACATCTAAACCAGAATATTCCATCCCTGGCCCCCAAAAGCGCACACTCATCTGACAATGCAAAATACATTTTTCCCATTCCCAAGAGCCCCATAGTTTCAACAGTTCTGAGATAGCTCTAAGTTCAAGTTCAAAGGCTCAAAGCAATCTCACATTGTAAGTTTCTGTAAAATTAAAAGCAATTTACAAGTATCCGATATATAATGGTACAGAGAAAACATTTCCATTCACAAGAATACTGACATAGAAAGAAGGGATAGGACCAAAGCAACACTGAAATCCAGCTGGGAAAATAAGTCCTGTAGCTCCATGTCCAGCATCTGGGGAACATGACATTGTGATGTTTTTTCCAAAGGGCTTATATAGTATGATAACTTTGATAAGGAAGAAACTAGAAGGTCTTCTAAATCTCATTTCAAATCAGAACCAGTATATTAGAACAAAATAGTTTATTGTAATAATTTGGGTTACTTATCTTAAATGCACTAATGTACATGTTCACATTGAAATACATTTATCACTCGTTACACAGCATCAACACATCTTCCTTCAGCTTATTCCCTACACTTTTGTTATGTTTCAGTTGTTTATAGTATCATCTGCAAACTGAAATTTTACTACTATTCTTGCTCTTGGAAGATAAACAGGTATAAGCACCTTATTTCCTTCAGCTCAGTTATGTCCTCCACAAAACATGGGGTGGAATAGGAAGAAATTGAGATCTCATCTAGCTCGGAAAGTATATGATGTTCTTAAAGTTGGAATTAGAATTTCTTTGAAAAGTTACTATTTCAATTTTTCCATCCAAAGAAGTATCTATTTTGAATTTTTGTTTCCTTTTAAAAACATTCCATGTATGTGGCAAATCAATTCCTTGTGAATAGTCTTTGGATTGGCATCTTTTCTAAGAATCTTTCTAAAGCACACTAATAGATTAATCAGCTTAAAATTTCTGCTGACTGGTATTTTGTTGCTTTCAATTTGTGGAGAATATTTAAGTTGTTTTAGTTGCAAATCATCAGAACAGATATTGTATAGGAAAAGGAAAATTCTTCTGTACTATAATGCAGTTGTGCAATTTATGTGTGAAGATTAGAGTTATTATACAAATGGGTTTATAGAGGTGTATGCCACTCAGTTTTTGAGCCCTCAAAGACCATGTCTTTTCCTATTATCCTCAGTGACAAGGATATTATAGTTACATAGTGTGTGTACAATATTGGTATAATTGAATTAGATTATTCATGCTGTTATTTTTCTACTGCCCATTTTCCATTTGTGAATGTGCCTGTGTACACTCTGGTCAAGATCTATCAAGGTTCAACTCCACTAACTTAACATTCTCCTGGTCCATCATCCTTCTTCTTTCTCCATGTGGTTTTTGAGACTATACAACAGTAGTTTTCACGGGGCTCACTAGCTCTTAGGAATCCTTAGCCATTGGCAACCTACACTTCTGGGGTGTCAAGCATGAACAGGAGTCACTATTGGAAACACATTGATTCAGAAATGAACTTTTTTTTTTTTTGTAAGACATCTCTCAGCCCATTATCTCACTCTCTCAAGAAATTTGTCTATGTCAATCATAAACTTCTTTGACTCAAAAGGAGGAGTATCTCTTTATCAAAGACTAATTTTACCTGTGTTCCACATACACACTGGAACCTCTCCCCCATGTCCTGCGCAGGCAATGGATATGAAGTTCCCATTGGTGGAATGGGATGGCTGAGAAATAAAAGCTAAGGCAATAGAATGATGAAAAAACCACAGGACACAGAATATAGTTTCAAAAAGTGGGGGCAGGACAGGCAAGCCGATCATAGAGAATGAGCTTCTATACTCTGGCAAAATGGAGCCCATGACTGCTTTATTTATGTCAGGGGACATCAAAGGCTTTCTGTAGAATATTCTCCAAAAAAGGTTAAAGATGGACTGTCCTGTTCCATTCGGGTTATGCCTGTCTTCAGAGAGATCACGAGATCTTCCTAGCAGAGGGAAGATAAAGGTCCTGTGCCTTGGGCAATCTATTTTGTGGGAGAGCCATGCATAGTTCCCAAGGTTAAACCTAAACTCTCCCTGCCTACATGCAGAGAGAAGATCCTCCTGTGTTTTTCAAGGATGGCTCCCTGCAGGAACTTGCCATTTCTTTTGCCTTCTTCCTCAACCTCTTCTTTCCTTTTGTTTTCTTTTTTGGTTTCAAGTTATATGTTCCCTAAAAATAACTAACTGGAATAAATCAACTCACTCTTAATACTCGCATATACTATTTCTTCTTAATGTTTTACTTCATGACCTGACATGAAGTAGGAGTCATTTCAAATTTTCATAAATAATCTGGCTGCTTTCCTCTAACCCTCCAATGAAAGCAAACTCTTAAAGATGAATAGAAGCTGTGTAGCAATCCCAGAGAGTTTATTTTTATTCATTGCCCTCTTCTAATCATTAAACCACGGTGACTCCCTTGTATTCTACCACGTTTTTGTATCACACCTAAATTCATTGCTCCTTTTCCTTTCTCTAAGAGAAGCAAGAGAGTAAGGAGGAACCTAGTAGCAGGTGATAGTTAATGATATGCCAACCCTGGTTTTACATGTTTTTATTTTTATTTTTTAACCTCTTCTCACTTTTATTCTTCAGCATAGTTCCATGAGGAAGATATTTTTCCACTCAAGAAATTCTAGAAATTTTTTCAAAGTCACCCAGATCTTGGTGAGACACAAATGAAAACCCATATTCCTTTCTTACTCCGTGGTATCTTGTGACCTTGTGTGTCTTTACCTCATTCCACTATAATGTGTAGACAGGCATCTGCTGAAATTTCATTTCATACTTTGTTTAATTTAAGGTGTTTGCATATGGTGTTTATGTTTATTTCTTAGAATTATATGCAAATGGATCTAAAAATATATATTTTAAGCCTCTCAGAGATGTGACTTGATTTTTCTTTCCTTCCTTTCCTCCCTCCCCGTCTCCTCCCTGCTTTCCTCTCTCCCTTGCTCCTTCCTTTCCTCCTTCCCTCTCTGCATTCCTTTTTTGCTTTCAGCCATGGTAGATATGTCATGGTATTACTCTCATTGCACACTTATTAGAAGCTCCGTTTTAAACAGGAGGAAACAGAGGCTTAGAGAGTTTCGTAACTTGGTAAAGGTTAAATAGCTAGTAAGTACAGAACCAGACTTGGAGCTGACTTTCCTATGAAATCTTTGCTCACCCCTGCTCCTGTGGGAACACTTGCTGTTTTCTGAACATGGACTTTTCTTTTTTACTTCTTGCCTTGGTTATGCTGTTAACTCCTATTCTCCCTACTAGAATTCTATTGATTTCACAAGGTAATTTTCAGTGGATCCTTCCTGAAACCCCTTGACTGGATGTGTTGTTTCCGCATCCCCAGCATCATAACATTTTGCACCCCATGTGCTCAGTTTCTGTAGGCACTTATGTATTTTCCTTCTATAACGTACTTGCTCATTGAGGTAGAAACTGTCTTTCAGATACAATAAGTGCTCTCAATAAATCTTGTTAAATTGTCACAGATTCCATCCTGGCAATGCATTGTTTCCTTAAGAACAAAACAAAAATGCATATGGCAATTATAGATTTCAAAAACAGGATTACTAAAAATAACTGATTTTCATCATAATTTAGAGATTAAAAAAATAGAGACTGTATTAATATTTGTTTCTTTCTTCATAGCTATTCAGTTTGCTAAATTTATTTTCTCCCTTATTCAAATTCTTACTCTCATCCACAGGACAGAAACTGCTAGGAAACCTCCTATTGCTAACATTTACAGTGTGTCGATTGCAAATAATTTTCAAATGGCAGTGAGCTCATTATAGTTGATGGTATTTTAATGTCTCTTTATTTTTTTTGGTAATTACCTTGGAATCCAATGAAAGAATTTTAAGCCTTTTGTCTAATTTCCCTAGTATAATTAAGCAAGACAACTACAGGGGTTTGATCCAACAAGATTGTTTTGAATTTCCTGTTTATTTTGTTTCTGGATTCTCCAGTTTCCATCTTGAGAGGTTAGACTTCAACATTTGTATGGATGGAATTCCCACAGAAAGCTACTAGAGATTGGTGTGTGAAGGATTACAGCCTGGGTATAAAGGAATCATATTTCGCCTTTCTTTCTTTATTCTCCAGCTGCTGTTCCTTAAATAAAACTTTAAAAATAACTTTTATAGGGTGGTTAATACATTCCTACCCTGTGGGGACAGGCTAGGTTCTCAGCTGCCCCAGATTTCAGGCAAGCTCTAGTAATTTGGGTAAAGAAATGTGCTTTTGTCTGGAGTGTTGAAGGATTGCTACAGGGTCAAGGCAAGAGCAAGGGAACATGGCCCCTGATGAACTTGGTTCTACACACAATTTCCTAGTGGTTATAAGGAAAGAGAAATGCAGAACTCAGGTGATGAGGAGTCCACAGCATCATAGGAGTAGTCTGAATTTCAGGGGGGAAGAAAGAAAGTCGTAGCTCTTAAACTTAGAAGGTCTTATGACTTCCTCAAGTACTTTCTTGTATCGTTCTTGAACCACCATTTATTGAGTTATTCTTTGATATTTGGCCACTTGTGGTAGCATCCAGCCTCACTATGACTACTTATAGAATTCATGCAAGCTTAAGCTTCCCAGTTTTCTTAGGGAATAAGCTGCACTTAGGTATATTGGGAAGCCCCGAATCCCTGTGATCCTTTGTATAAGAACTGTTACCCCCTTGGGTTCATAGAAAGAGCAGTACTGTGTGCTGTCATCTTGTCCTGCACACCTCAGCAGAAATAATGTTGAATCTGTGAAGCTAGTGATTTAGCCTTTTGTGCTTCAGAATCTACTTACCTCTGTGAAAGAGATTTAGCTTTCTTGGAAAAATCCAACTGAAAGGTGGGAAGGATTCCAAGAACTAGGAGATGTTCAATGAGGTTAACCTCACATAAGATGGAACAAGCAGATATTGTTGTACCCATTTATAAACTTGAAGAGTAAAATCCAAAGAAAGACAAGTAATTGAGTCATTAATGAAAAATTATTGTGTTACTTACGTCCAGGTTTGTAATGTGCTAAAGAGGGGCAGTGCGCAGTGCATTAATATTAGTATTACTATAATGTTAATTTATAAATACATGGCCTGTATAGGTTAAGCATCCTAATCCAAAAATATGAAATGTAAAATTCTCTAAAGTCCAAACTTTTTGAATGGCAACCTCTGCTATGAGTGGGAAATTCTACACATGACCTCATAAAGGGGTGACAATCAAAACACAGTCACACGAAAAATACTGTATAAAATCACGTCCAGGCTATGTGTTTAATGTGTATATGAAACATAAATGAACTCTGAGTTTAGATTTGGATCTTATCACCAAGATACTTCATTATGCATATGCAAATATTCCAAAATCCAAAAGAACCCAAGTACTTCTGGTCCTAAGTATTTCAGATAAGTTATGCTTAAGCTGGATATGATAACATGATGTACATTATAGAATAGCAGGTAGTTTTATTGTAGTAAATTTGTATTTAACCATATCCTGAATATTTCATTCATTTGTTTTTTTCATTTTTGTGCTATAAGGAATACAACTTTTATTCTATGATTGCTAATTATGTTCTTAAATGAGATTCTTAGAATTTAAATTACTGGGTAAAGGGGGCTGGTGGACACTTATTATCTTTATATGCATACCATCCATTTCCCTTCTCCTGGAAAGGCTGCCTGGATTTTCCTTTGTGAACCACCTCTCCCTGCTCTGTCTCTGTGATTCAGGCACTAATTCAGACAGGACAAACCCCACATGCAGTGCATATGTCTAAGGGAGCTGAACCAGTTCTCTAATCATAGTGATTGTTTCAGAGAGCAGCATGTGACCCAAGTTATGCCAGGAAGATATCATGAGTTATAATATTGGTGCATTACAGAAAGTCCTGGGGAAGTTGGAGTCTTCTTTCTTCCAGCTCATTCAGCCAGTAGAATGTAGGCCTACAGTGCAGGTTGCCACTGTTTATATGGAACGAACCACCTGCCTGAAAAATAAAAAGCCATCACAGTTGAAAGCAGAAACGACATGCAGAGAGAGATTCGTAATTACATATTTGAACACTGGGCTCCAACACAAGCACTGTTTGGAATTTTCCCCTATGTGAGCCAATTCATCCCTTTCCTCATTGCAGCATTTTGAGTTAGGATTTTGCACTTGCAAGCAGGAGTGCTGTTTTAGTACAATGGCTCCAAAGGGTCTGAATATATTTGAGGGTTCTTAGAGACATTGCAAAATTAATTTCTAGACAGCAGTACCAGCCATGGAGTACTCACATCTGGGTGCCAGTATTGATACAAGTAGATTATATTTATATGTGAAAATATTCCCTTACATTTTACAATTTTTCACATTAAAGGACATTTTACATTTCTTTTGTGATTTGTCTGTCCATGACCATTGCTTGCTTTTATTTGGATGGTTGCCAATACATTTCTTCATTTTTACGAGTTTTTTTTTTCATTAAAAATATAATTCTTTTGTAAGTTTGTGTCATACTTAGTGAAGATGGTTCCCATTTTCCATTTGTTCACAAATTGGAGTGATATTGTATATGAAACTCTATGTAGTTTTCCTTGTAACTGTCATAGGACTCATTATTAGAATGTCATTTACCTTCTCAAGATGAATTAAAAGTTTCATCAATATTTTCATATTTGCATTATGCTTCATTTTAAAATTTAACCTATTCGTCTGCTGGAATTTATTTTGGTAAATTAATTCATTTCTAGAGCTGTCAGGAGGTGGGGTGTTCTTGTGAGGAGAACAGGGGTATTTCATGGAGCCCCTGTTCTGGATTCAGCCACACTTCAGGGAAATACAGGGACCCAGGGCGGACCTGCTGTTGAGACTGTCTCTGTTTCTTCCTCTTTGGCCTGGGTTCTCAGTGTATTTCCTCAAATGTCTCACTTGTTTTTGCGACTTCCCTGTCCCAGTGGGATCCATCTAACCACCCAGAGAAAGACTAAATCTGGCTTTCACTTCCAATCCAAATTCCCAGTAAAATGACCCTGTTTTTCTAATTTGGACACGGTACTGAATGTTGCCCTGAAACAAGGTCATGTTGAATGAACCCTGGCTGCTGGGACTGTGGATCAGATTCTTCACCAAAGAATCAGGGGAAGGGTGGTTACCAGAGAAAGGGAAAAATTTTGAGCTGGGGAGAGATGAAGACATAAAAAATTATTTTTCAGATAGCCTGCTAATAAAAATACTTATTGGTACTCTATTCTTTCATTTTTAATTTTTAATGTTTGCTCTGTCCTCTATTAAAGTCTTGAGACTATGTATATGTGTGTTTCTGGGTTAAGATTTTCTGGTATAGCCGGGTGTGGTGGCACTTGTGTGTAATCCCAGCAGCTCAGGAGACTGAGGCATAAGGATAGTGAATTCAAAGCCAGACTTTGCAATTTAGCGAGATCCTTAGCAATTTAGCAAGACCCTGGCTCAAAATAAAAAATAAAAAGGGTTAGGAATGTGGCTCAGTGGTTGAGTGCCTCTGGGTTCAATCCCTGGTAACAACAACAACAACAAAAAATTCCATTTTTGTACTAAGATATATTTCCCTTTATTCTCTTTCCTTTAAAATTTGTTTGACATATATTCCTCCATTTATTCTTCTAGGAAAATTTTGTTGTATGTTGAAATAAAATAACTACTTATAATAACTATTGTAACTTATTAAGGAAAACTATTTTTTTTGCTTATTTACCATATAATTAAATACTTTTCCAGTTTATGGTAACTCTAAGAAATTTCCAGTAAATAAATGTTTATTATTACCAATATTAATAGTAATTTAATCTTTTCCTTTCTTTATGCTACTTCCATTTTATGTCTTATAGAATTGGTCAGATTGTCTGATAAAATAATGATTGAGTTAATACTAGATGTCTAGTGAAAACATTCATAAGTCAAATGTAGCCTTAGAAATTTATGGGAGTTATATTTTTAAAAAATTTTTTTGGTACTGGGGGTTGAATCCAGAGGCATTTTACCACTGAACCATGTCCCCAGCCCTTTTTATTTATTTATTTATTTAAATTTTGAGACAGGGTCTTACTAAGTTGCCGAAGCTGGCCTTGAACTTGTGATCCTTCTACCTCCGCCTTCTGAGTGGCTGGGATTACACACGTGCACTACCACACTTGGCTATGTGAGTTATCTTTTTTTTTTTTTTTTTAATGGTTTTTTAGTTGTAGATGGACAGAATACCTTTATTTTTTATGTTGTACCAGGATCAAACCCAGTGCCTCACACATGCTTGACAAGTGCTCAACGACTGAGCCACAACACCAGCCCATGAGTTATCTTATGTATCATTGTTTTGCTAATCAAGAAATTGCAGCTTAGAGAGGAATGTTCATTTGACCTGAGCATACAAACATGGGTCTGTCTGACTCCAGCGATCATATTTGTAAAGATTATCCATATACTCTTCAAAAAGGGAAAACAAAGTTATTATTTGCAGAGATATGGTTATACACTTAGAAAGCTCAAAATGGTTTTATAATAACCATTAAATTGTTTTTGCAGTCTAAAAAGGTCACTGGTAAGACTTTCCATCTTTGGAGGCTTTTTAAAATATAACTGATAATTTTGCAACCTTCTGTATGGATAACAGCCTATTCGAGTTTTCTATTTCTTTTTCCTTTGGTTGATGTTGATAACTTTTTCCTCTAGAAAATTATCAATATTATTGCGGATTTCATAATTCTTTTGAATAAATCTTCTGAATTTTAATTTCAAGAAATTGCTATAATGTTTAATTTCAGAATCAGTTACCCTGCAGACAGGGTAAGGTATATGAGTGACAGACTAATCTCAAAAATATTCTTAAAAATGAGAAGACAGATGATAGCTTATAATTATTAAATCATATGTCAATGGATTTCCATTTTTATTCTCTTTATGGGAAAGCAAACTGGCCATGGTGGTACATGCATGTATTCCCAGACACTTGAGAGTCTGAGGTGTGAGGTTCACCTGAGCCCAGGAGTTTGAGGGCAGCTCGGCAACATAGCAAGACCCTGTGTCAAAAGAAGGTAGCAAATGTATGCAGAAATGACTAAATAAATGTAAACCTTTTACCTTTCTCTCATTTAAGCACATTTTTACATTACATTGTCATTTGATTTTTAAAAAATGAATTTTAACTGTATTAATTGTGGAAGGTTTGTGTTGCTATTTCATCTTCCAAATACTTTAACATAGTAACTTTGTAATTGGTAGCCTCTAAACAACCTATGTGTACTAATTTCAGTATGATGGGAAACAGATTATGTGTGTAGGGTAAGCACTCATTAGGGTATGCCAAAAACACAAGGATGTAGGTTATGTTAGCCTCCTTTGAGATATCCTTTATGAACCAGAGTGAAATAAATCTCTAGTGGGGCCTATGTTAATAAATCTCTAGTGGGGCCTATGTTTGAAGGATATTAGCATCCTTCAAACAGGAATCTGCAAGCACAGGTGAGTATGATAGGATCAATGGAATCATCAGTGAGACAGATTAAATTTTCATTCAATTTTACAACTGCTCTAATTTTATTCTGTATATAACTTTGTTGTTCTTTTGTTATATTGATTGAGTAGGTTGTGCAGTTCAGAATAGTAAACTTGGAACTCAGTTCTGGTCTTAATTTTGATGCTGTTTTTTTTTTTTTTTTTGAGAGAGAGAGAGAGAGAGAGAGAGAGAGGAGAGAATTTTAATATTTATTTTTTAGTTATCGGCGGACACAACATCTTTGTTTGTATGTGGTGCTGAGGATCGAATCCGGGCCGCACGCATGCCAGGCGAACGTGCTACCGCTTGAGCCACATCCCCAGCCCCTTGATGCTGGTTTTAAAATTTCAGACAAATACTCTATTTCCTTGAAATTTTTGCTTCCTTTATACAGTAAATGCTATCTTTTCTATAGTTCTAAAAAGAGAAAATCTCATAAATTATGATTTTTTAAAAAAAAGCCTTTTTATGGAAAAGTCCTAGGAGTGTTAAATGCCTTTCTCAGGGTCATATTGGAGATAAAGCTACAACAAAGCTCCAACCAATGTCCCCTTCCATCTTCAGATTCTCACTAACAGAGCATCAACACGCCTTTAACAAAGATTTCATAGCTGTACCAGGGTTAGCTAGGAGACTGGTTAATGATGTTATTACTTTTATAAAAATATATGCATACGTATGTATTTCACAGATTTAAAAATATGGATAGTGACTAAAAGAACTCTAATTAAAATAGCAATAAAGTGACAATGCATTTAGGTAAGTATTAATTTTTTTTTTTTGCTATATAGTAAGAAGAATTGGGGAAATAAAGAACAAATAATTAAACATATGTGGTAGGTTATATTTTCCAAAGATGGTCACAATACCCATCTTCCATACCAAGTTTTGGTTACATTGCTACTTTGAGAAGTGAGTCTATGTTCTCTCACCTCAAACCTTAGTGGTTCCCTGAGCTACTGTATAAGCAGTCCATCTTCCCAGAGGCCACCATGTTGTGAGGAAGCACAGGCTAATCTATGTGGAAAGGCCACATGGGAAAACTTTCAGAATACCTAAAGAGAGAAACAAGGCCAGTCTCACCTGTTATAGCTTTACTTATTGTCTGATTGATAACTGACTCAAAACAGCCCAGTGGAACTTCTGAATTTCTGTCCGTGAAAACTTGAGAAACAATAAAGTGATTGGTATTAAGTTATGTTTGATTTTAACAACTGGTTACTACTCTCCCTTCTAAGAAAACTAAAGTTTTGGTTAATATTTTAGTGATTTTTCTAATGTCTAAAGAAATATTACATTAAATGCTGATATTGGAAATTTTTTAGTGAGGGGCCATCTTTGTTTAAGAAAATTATATGGTAAACTGAAGGCTAACATCCTGAACATGTGGATTAACAGAAGGCAAGGAATAGAGATATCGAATCTGTCTTTACCTAAAAAGAACTGAGGTGGAGAAAGAGAAGCATTTACTAGGATGTTGTCTGAGAAATATGTGAATGGAACCTTTTAAAGATTATCGTGTCTAATTTTCTGTGTAAAGTTATTTACATTATTGGAGTACAAACGTTTCATTCCCTGAGGTAAATCACTTCACTGACTTTAGAAAGTCCACATATGCCCTCATTATTTTGAGTGAGGGGATTTCATTTTGATTTGACAGATACTAAAGAAAACTCCTGAATTACACACCTGGGGTGATACAGTGGAGATAAGGATAGCATGTTCAGAACATTCAGAGGACCTAAAGCTGAGCTTATTAAGTGAAAGCTGTTGCTCAGATGGACCCCATTTGGGATTGGTATTACTTGTGTACAAAACATGGAATCTCTGAGTGTTGGAATAATCTAGATGGGATCTTAAGTCATAAGTGGATACTAGTTGACATCTGGGCCACACATGTTACACAACTGATGTACATAACAAACTGTTATTTAACAATAGCTGAATGATTGTTTAGCTGTTACTGCATCCTGGATATTGGGGCTGAGGTAACATTTTTTTTTTCCCCATGACTTTCTGTAAAACTGACCATATTTGAATAGAATAAACTTTACTTTAACCATGTTGTATATTTCAAAACTATTTAAAAATTTAATCATAGAAATGAAATTTTAAAATATATTATTTTTTTCTAAGCCTACAGATAGAATCTTGCATTTGAAATATATAATGTAAAACATAGCAGCAAATATTCAAACATTACTGACTAGTTTTATTAAAATTATTTTTTCATTTTAAGAGATGTGTGCAATAAGACTCACTCATTTCCATAAAACTTATTCCACCATCCTCAGTAAATAACAAGTCTGAAATATCACTCCAGCTTATGAAGTCCTTCATAAGAACAGTAACATAAAACTAGAAAAATAAAAATCTTCTCAGATGTTTAATAGTTCTATAAATAAGGAACTAAAGTTATTTTAAAAAGCTATTATAAAAATGTCAATAAAATACACCCCAAACTACATTACCTCATTTCTGAGGAAACATTAACCAAGCAAGCTTTACCTGAACATGCAAAATTAAAATTAAAATAGTAACTCTGGATGGTGTTGATGGTTCAGAGGCTAAGCACCCAGATCATTCTTGTAGGCAAAGACATTTATTTCTATATGGCCTGTTTTTGACTTTATGGAGCAGCCTCCAATTCTTTGCATTTCTGAAACATACAAGGGCCTATGCCACCTGTTACTTTATAGGGTACTATATGAGCTTCTGGCTTTTTCCTGAATTACATTTCCATTTAGAATGATGTGTGGCCTATATGTAACCTCATGCTGTAAGTTTTCTTTTAAATTTTTATCTCATTTAATGATCAATTTTTTGTACTGGAGAAGTTGATCGGTTAAGTAGGTTCCTTAATTGGATTTTCTTGTTTTTGTTCATAATGCACGGTCAACACATTCATCCAACCATCACATTTCTATGCTTTAAATTTGTCTACACCCTTTATTTTCTGGCAAAGGAACCATTGCTTTCTTAGACTGTTCTATTTTCTTTGTGCTTCTATCAACAAGACTTGCTCTTGACATTCTTTGGATTTTCCACAGAGACAATGTTTTACTCCCTTATTCACAAGATTTATTTAAAACCTCAGGAAAAGAAGACAAATGAAAACTTGAAACTGCTGCATTGAGGATGGGTGGATCCCGGGGTGAACACTGAGGCTCCCTCTACCACATGAGCCCCTGGGCCCTTGGGATTTAAATTCGCAACTCAGAAAAATCTACTTCAATTTCAGAGATGTTTAGGATGGTTTTTCAATGTTTCTTATTAGTTTAAATGGGAAATGTCAATTACTCAAATGCCATGGGGTCTCCAATAATTTAAGTTGACTCATAGATCATGGGATTTGACAATCACTGGGAATAGCAAATAAGTTTTAGAGTCATTGTCAGTAGTCGATATCTAAAGTCTGTCCCAATTGAGAAATCGTTTCCCTTTGCTGTCACTTAAAGAGAAAGAAAAAAACAAATTGTGCCTTCTAATTTAATCTAAAATGTTGGAAGACACTCTGACCACTTTCAAAATTCTGGTTCTGGGAGTAAAAATGAAAGTATTTTTAATTTCACACTGTACCAATTATAGGTGCAACTTTGAAATTTCCCCTTCTCTTAGATTTGACAAATGTTACCTAGTGTTTTCATAATGACATAATAGTTTTGTGGAGTACACAATCAAAATGTCATTACTGCACATTACCCAACCACTGAACATGCCATTCTCTGCCAGAGAATCTTTTCTTAGTACATGTGTTTCAAAAACACTTACTCTGTAAATGAAAGATTAAGGCTTAGCTGACCTAGATGGAGCTGTGGGGATTTAAAATTCAAGGATCAATCGTCTTGGGTCTACTTCAGTTCAATTCTTTTTTCAATTTTTTGGATGACTTGGTGGATTCATTTCACTTCTGTGAACAAAGAAAATCTTTCATGCTTGCTTTAAAAAAATAAAATAAAAACCCAAACCAAGCCAAACAAAACAGAGTGAAATAAGCAAGCAATCTTAACATGATTCTCTCTTTGAATAAGATACCATGAGTAGTGTTCATTTCATATTGTTAAGACAAGCTAGAAATTCTATTGCTGATCCTGAAACCTCTCAGGAGATTGGCAGAAAAGTCCTAGACAAATGTATAAATTTATTTGGAAATAAATCTTATTCACAAAAACATCTCTTAAGTGTTTCATGGCATTCAACCTCTTACTCCTAAACTCTTAAGATGAGCATAAAATTCTTTTATCTGCTATTTATGAAGAACCAACAACAGAGAGACCCAACATAGTCAGAGATACTGTACTTCCTTTTTAAGTTCGGTAAGTAAAGAAATAACAAACATAAAACCTTTGAAGAGTGCCTGGTAGGTATGGAATTTTGAAAATGTAATCTTACATGGAGAAGTTCTTTTTCAAAAGTCTCATGATTTCCAATTCTGCTTACGTTTGAGGAAAAGAAAATTACTGAAAATATCTTTAGAACTTTAAAGACTCAATTTTCATTAGAAATTGAAAATACAGTTTAAGAACACATTTAGTCCCAAAAGAAAACCAGTTTTAGGTAGCAATCTGATTATACTTTAAGACATATTAAAATATACAGTTAACAAGTTTCCAAATGCATTTATTTTTATAACAGGTTGCTATTGCTAGACTATGGAGTGTCCCCTCTAAAAGTCATAGAGTTTTAAATATATTGTGAGGTGTTAAGGGGTGGAAAATTAATCCACTACAGTGTTTAGAGATGGGGCCTCTGGGAAGTGATTAGGTTTAAAAAAAATCATCAGGGTAGAGGGATCAAGACTGAATTCTTATGACTTTATAAGAAGAAAGGAAGAAACACAAGAAAACACACATTTGTGTTTGCTCTCTCTTGCTATGTGATACCCTGCAGAACTTCTGGAGGCTGCCAGCAAAAAGGTCATCACCAGCTGTGGTTCTGTGATCTTGAATCTCCCAAACTGTGAGTCAACTTAGCCTCTTTTCGTTAAAACTCACCCAAGATATGGTATCATGCTATTAGTAACAAAAGATAGATTATAATATGAAGGGTTTTTTTTGAAAATTAATTGCATACCAACCAGCAAGACCTTCAAATAGAAGTAAAAAAATTTACATTTTTAACATTCAACAACTTGCAGACAAAAATAATAGTATAGATTTGCTTTTTCTTTATTTTATTATATTTGGTATCAGGGATTGAACTGAACCATATCCCCAGACCTTTTTTATGTTTTATTTGGAGACAGGGTCTGACTGAGTTGCTTAGCGCCTCACGAAATTGCTGTGGTTGGCTTTGAACTTGTGATCCTCCTGCCTCAGCCTCCTGAGCCTCTGGGATTACAGGTGTGCACCACCACACCCAGCAGATTTACTTCTTTTACTCTAATGGAATAATGGGACCAGATTTACTTTCAAATATTTAACAACTCGATAATAGACAAAATATTAGCATCAATTTTCAGACACTGGCTAAAGGAAATCACAAGAGCATAGATCCATAAAAAAGGCTGTTAGAACAAGCAATCACCAAGGATACAAATAACAGTAAATGTTGGCAAGGATGTGGGGAAAAAGATTCACTCATATATTATTGGTGGTAATGAAAATTGGTGCAACCACTGTGGAAAGCAGTATGGAAATTTCTTAGAAAACTTGGAATGGAACCACCATTTTACCCAGTTATCCCACTCCTTGGTCTATACCCAAAGGACTTAAAACCAACATGCTATAATGACACAGCCACATCAATGTTTATAGCAGCTCAATTCATAATACCAAGCTTTGGAACCAACCGAGGTGCCCTTCAACAGGCGAATGGACAAAGAAAATGTGGTATTTACACACAATGAAATATTACTCAGCTATAAAGAAGAATGAAATTATGGCATTTGTCAGTAAATGGATAGAACTAGAGATTATCATGCTAACTGAAATAAACCAGTCCCCCAAAATGAAAGGTTGAATGTACTCTCTGATATGTACATCTCATAACCCATAACAAGGGAGGGTAGGGAGGGGGAGTATAGAAGTCCATTGTTGTTAAATATTTGAAAGTAAATCTGGTCCCATTATTCCATTCATTGAAGTTGAAGGCCTAGCAATGAAAGCTATTGAAAAATGAACTACCTGGAGAAAAAAAAAATCTTGAAGAAAATAGTTCAAAATTTACCTGTGGGAAAATACCAAGTGTTTAATAACACATGTGTACTAAAAAACCCAGAAGGAAGAGGAAGGGGAACAGAAAGTATAATAGAAGAAATAATGGCCAAGAAGTTTCCAAATTTGTTGAAAATTGTAAAATCCAATAAATACACAAAACTCAAGGAACTCCAAGAAGAAATATGAAAATGACACCAGGCCTATCTTAATCAAATATTTATGAACTAATGATAAAAAGAAAAACTTACATGTAGACACAGGAAAAAAGGGCATTCCTTATAAAGGAATATATTTTAAAATATCAGCAGTTTAGTTGTCCTGAGCTAAACAAGTAAAAAGATATTACTGTGACATCTTCAAAGTACTGAAAGAAATAATTATCATTGTATTATATTGTATATGCAATAAAATATCTTCCAAAAATTAAGGAAAAATCAAGACTTCTAGACAAAAATAGAGAGATATCATCAGCAGACCTTTACCTAAAGTTTTAATTCATTAATTGTTAAATTCAGACAAAGTGTGATGGATGGAAATTTGTAAAAACTGAAGATCATGTGAAATGTTCAATACATCATCACACATGAAATACTAAATATTTCGTTTACATTTTAATAATGATGATCAAATATGTCATTCAATAGGAAACATTTTCTTTACATGTTTTAAAAGCTCTTTAAACATAACTGAACACTTAAAACTAATAATAAATAATTTAGAAAATTATAATATTGAAATGAAGTATATAACAACAGTAGCACAAAAAGGTTGGTGGAAGTAATTAGAAGTTTAAGGCCCCTTCATGTACTGTAAAGTGGTAGACTATTATTTAATGATAGACTCTGACAAGTTAAATATTTATGATGTGATCCTTAGAGCAACCAAGGAAGAAATAAATCAAGTGTTTAGACAATAAGCAAATAGTGCTGGTAAGATAAAATCCCACATAAAATATTTCATTCCAGAGAAGATAGGAAAAGAAGGAAAAAGAACAGTTAAGACAAGTATAAAAATAGTAAACATGACATATTAATATTCTAAAAATTCTATTTTCAAGACAGATTGCCAAATTGAATACAACACACACACACACACACACACACACACACACACAACTGTATATATAACCCAGAGAACCCCCCTTAGATGGAAAGTAAAATTATAGACAGCAGATAAACTATATATTTACAAAGAAGTTTAGGTTTAACTTTCTTGTTAATTGGAAGTTTTTTCTGTAGAGCCCTCTGCATCTTTGTGAAGAAAATCATACTGTATATAAGCTTCTTATAGCTTCAACTTAATTTCCTTATCCCAGTTCATGTATATGTATTTGCTATTCAGTTTTGGAAAACTCAGCATAGATATGGCATTTAAAAAAATCCAATCTTGACGTGTATCATTTAATAGGAGGGGCTTATAATTACTGATATAATTTTATTAGAATAATTTTAACTATTTTATTTTGTGGTTTGTCTTTTCCTGACCCTCATTAAACTTTCCTGCTTTTTATTTATATTAGTATTAAAGTTGAGCAGCTGGTTCTGGATTTAACAGGTCTAAACTTAATCACTATTTTTTATCCTTCTCTAGAACATTGAAACAAACTCAGGAATTATATAGCTCTTCTTTCATGTTGTTTTATCAAGTTATCAGTTCTTTTTTATATTTAAATCACCCAAACTAGATATTATTATCATCATCATCTTTAGCATCATTATTGGTGAATACTTATTTAGATTTACTTACATTTTTACATTTTTTTTGGTTCACCATTGAATACCACTCCTTTCCTTGGGTTAAATTTTGTTCTTACCCAATTGTTCTCTTAGGGAATATCATGAAGAGAAGTGAACTTTAAAATAAAATGTATCATTATGTTAACATTTATTTAGTGTTTTGAAAATAAATGGATATAACTATTTGAGATAAGTGAATTTTTACCAAACCAACCAACCAACCAACCAACCAACCAAAACAACAACAAAAGACAAATATACAAGAACAATAAAAATAAAGGAAACACAAAATAATATAAAATCAAACTTTATACTTGTGCTTGGCTTCTTTGAATTTTGATTTCTCTGATATTTTTGAATATATATATATATATATATTTATCTCTAGACATGAGTTAATAATTATGTTCCTTTTTTGTTCTAATATTATTTTTTTTCAATCCTTATTCCTTGAAGCAGGAGAATATCTCCTCTGTGTCTGTTCAGACTGTCTATCACTATACCACTCCTTCCTGGCTCTTAGGATAAATTTAAAAAATGACTTCGAGCTTCAATTTTTTGTAAAGCTACTTTTCAGTGTGGTAACAAAAGTACTGTTTTTCTCTTGGTAAAATGACAGAGAACTTTCAAAAGTAGATAGTTTTAATAGTAATTTTTTTACAACATTAAAGCAGATACACAAAACTTGAGTCTTTGGTCATGATAAAACTGGTATGTCTCAGCCTTCTTTTAAAGGCTATTTAGAGGAAGAAGTCAGCACAAGCAGCAGTGTAATCAAGAAAAAAAGAAATTTCCCAGTCTTCAGAGGCAAAATTCCCTGAAGTCAAGTTCATAGTCACATCAATGGTAGAATCTCTGGTCTAAGTTTCTGGGAACTTTAAAGCAGATACCCTTCTTGGTTTTGAGTAACGATTCTCATATTGTTCTATGAAAATATCCCTATTATGCTTTACTTAAGAATATGGTGACTTCTGCTGTAACTTCACTGTTCTGTGTATTTGTTTATTAGTTTATTTTATTTTTTTCCCACAGATTTTTTAAAAAAATATAATTAAACTTGTGCACAGATGTCTTACAATTATTCAGTGGCTTTATAAATTATCTTGGGATTTCCGTGTGCGTGCGTGTATGCGTGTATGCGTGTGTGTGTATGTATTCTTGATTGAAACACATAAGTTAGATCAGAATACCTTATGAGAAACTCAACAATGCCAACTTCAGTAAGATGACCACCTTGCCATCCTCTAATAAGGGTCACTTTGTTATTCAAGTCTTTTTAGAAATTGAGAAGAATGCACACATACTTAAAAGTTTAAGAACTTAGAAATCATCTACTCAAGTGAGTATATAGGAAGAAGAGAAAACAGTCTAGAACTTATTACAAAAGTATTTCTCTTTAAATATTTGTTGAAGCAAGTACATTTCACAATTGAAGCATGAATTAATAATATTTTATTGAATACTTCTTTGTGCCAGGCATTGCTTTATATCTCTGAATGAATTAACAATATTCAAATTACACCTATTACAAATTATGCCCATGTTACAGACGAGTGATCTCAGGAAGAGGGAGGGTGAATAACTTGTATAAATTCATATGACAAACAAGTATCTGAACTAGGATTTGACTATAGTGCAGTATTCAGATACTGGACAGTCACTGGTTCAGAGTAGAACAAGGGGTCTAGGGTTGTAGCTCAGTGGCAGAGTGCCTGCCTAGCATGTGTGAGGCCCTGGGTTTGATCCTCAGCACCACATATAAATAAATAAATAAAGTAAAAATCCATTGACAACTAAAAAATATTTTTTTTAAAAAGAACAAGGACAGGTAGAGGTAAGACTCCTATGATGCCTAATTCCTGATTTAGCCTTGTCTAGGATGTTGATTTCTTGGAGATACCATCTAATATAGATCTAATACAGATTGTTGATGTCCATTAGTTTCATTTTTCTAAGTTGAAAAGTAATGCAATTCACAGTTAAATACTTGGAATATGGAGGGCCATACTAGCCACTTGAACTTTTACCTGTTTGACATGGCAGTTATGATGGGAATGGTGAGAATTAAGTTGTCATTCATTTCTTAGACTCAGATTCTGCACTAACTCCTAGGAAGGCAAAGCCACTTGGGTTCAGTGATTATATTTTTAGTTTTTCACTGTCCACATTCATTTATTTCTAGGTTTTGATATGAATGCTCAGTGTCCAGATGGATTTGCTTTGTGGGATTTCATGGCCATGTTTCATCTGATGTAACATAGATCAGGATTATGTCAAAATTTGAAAGCAGTTCTTTACAAATTTCCAGTACAGACTACCATAAAATCACTCAGTGATGAGAAATTGATGGTTCTTCGCATGTCATTGAATTGCAACACTAAGACTGAGTAGGTCCTGGGCTTTTCTTCCCGATTCAGTCTTGTTTTCAGGAAATAGATGGAATTTTTAATGGAATTCTGAGATTGATCAATACGGTTTTCCAATAGATTTATTGTTTTGTTATTAGTAAATTTGTCAGATAAATACATTTCTGGGTTATTTCTTAATGTTCAAGTTTGTCTGCCACGTTTAATATATGAAGAGTTGAAATGCTCTAAGAATAAAAGTTAATGTCTAAGATGGATTGAGTCCACAGTGAGCTGCTTCCACAATTGCAGGGCAATCGAACATTGGCCTACACACTAGTGAAAAACATTTTTGTTAATTGGGATTCTTGTACAATTGGTCAAGTTTTGGATATTCCTTCCCTTGAATAAGAGGGATTTTAGCTTTATTTATGACCTTGAAAATGCATCTTTTCATTCTCAATTGTAAACTGGTTACCACAAATGTTATGTTCATAAGATCCATAACCATTATGGTAACAATGATGTACCAAGAAAAGCCATCAATGCCAAAACTGCACCACAGATGTATCATCTGTTTAAATGAGGGCTCCAAACCTTTTTATTTACTTTAAGAACTTGGAACAGAATGATGGCCTTGAATTGTATTGTTACAAATGCATTTTGGTGTAGATGATATAGTTGAATTTTTGGAACTTAGGAAGCACTGAAATCCCATTTGTTTAACTACTAACTCCATAAGAAGTTTTGATAACAATCAAAACATTGATTAAGATTTAATATTTTCTAAAATGTGCATGGTTCTGTGGTTGATTGAACATTATTATAAATGGGGTTTGATAAAGATTAAGTTTAAATCTGGGGGTTTGTTTTCATTAAGAAGTTTTGAATTAAGTTTTGGGAATAAGAAATTTTAAAATTTTATCTCAATTTATTTCCACATCAACATTATTTCAATTTTAGAACTAGGGCATTTTCCTTCCTAACTCTTTCAAATATTACAAAATATTTTTCGTAGAGACCTAAAATTTAGACACAATGGATTTGAAAATATGTTCGATTTCTCCTAAGT
The DNA here is from genome assembly GCF_052094955.1 of Ictidomys tridecemlineatus. NCBI lineage: Eukaryota > Metazoa > Chordata > Mammalia > Rodentia > Sciuridae > Ictidomys > Ictidomys tridecemlineatus. The sequence continues at coordinate 154,870,128 of NC_135478.1, read as the reverse complement.
TTTTCAACTCACCAATTTCTGATTAACTAATATATGATAATTATTTTAACATAGATGACATACCAAGATGGCAGAATTAGTGGGCAACCTGGATATATCATATTAACTAAAGGATCCTAAAAGGAAAAATTTCTCATCTTTTCTCCCCGTGGGACTCTTTTAATAATAGGCAAGCAAAAAAAAAAAAGTGAAAATTATATACTTTAGAGTCTGACCACATAATTACTCATTTAAACCTTTGGCTTAGGAAATGGCTCGGTGGTAGAGTACTTGCCTAGCATACACAAGACCCTAAGTTCATTCCCACCATGGGAAAAAAATTAGATATATTCAAGAGTGAAATGAAGCTTGATTAGTAATGACACTGGGATAAAAGGCACAATGTAATAGTATAATAGATATACAGTTGTATATAAATCTGATGCATCAAAATGTTTGCCTGTTATATGCTCAGATCCCTGCACTGAATAAAAGACTTATTCAAAGCAGTGGCAATTGTCCCAAGCAGCATTATATGATGTTTAGTCTAACAGAATCCAGGGATGTGATTGACTAGATAGGCCCCTTAGGGTTCTGCCTAATGCATCAGACCTAAGAATGAAAGTTCCAGGCCTTGCTAGAGTTCAGTTAAATTTACTCATAGAACGGTGGACAATGCTTTAAAACTAGTGTATGTGAATCAACCGAAGGAAATTCTGAAACAGCCAAGTCTGAAGGGGATTCTGAGAGTTTACACTGACAAACTGCTACTAGACTTTGGACCTTGTTTGAGTAATAAAGTTCTAAATGAATTTAGGTATTACATAAGTCTTGGTCACCTCCCACTTCACCAGCAAAAGCCCATTTCATCACTCAAACTAAGAACATATCCTCAGTGTCACTAGTAAGACCCCATTTTAGATACACCATAACCTATTTGTAAAACATTGGCTACTATTCTGACAGAAATCCAGGATTGTGCTAGCCACCTCTCTCTGGTAACAGGACACAATGTGACTGCATCAAGACTATGCATTCTTGATTAGCATGCCATTGAACCACTCCTACCTTTCTTGATAGGTGTGTGGGTGCTTGCTGACCTTACAAAACACACACGTTTTATCACCTTGTTGATGCTGAGGTGTTTCAGTGTGGATTTCAGGCATTGTGACTTTTTATCTATTTTGCTTTTTATCTTTCCATAGCTAATATACACTATGAAATTTTATAGTTGTATGATCATTTGATACTAGCATGAAAGAAAACACAGATACCATAGGCTGACTCACGTGTTACTTAACTCAGAGACTCACAACACAAATACACTGGTGTCCTCCCGGCATAAGTTCCTGTTAAAGTCTGTAAACAAGTCAAGATGGCACCTGGCATTTTGCCAGAGGGAGTGGTTTGTGAAGTAACGCCAGCGAGCCATTAAGTGTGGAGATTCCTTATTGGTTAACTGCTGTATCTAGTTTATGTTAATTAAGATAAGCTGTGTGGAATGTATATATACCCCTCCTATCCTACAATAAATGGCTCCCACTCCTGCTACATCAATGTACATAAGTTGTTTGTCGCCCCCTGGTTATTTTGCTGCAGCCAGACTGCGGCAAGTTCCTCCAATTAGTATTGAGAATCTTAATGGCCATCTGAGTTCCCCTAATAGTAATGAAAGGTACTTTTTTTTTGCCTTTACAAAATATATTCCTCAAAAGGTAAGTGAGATTGCCCAGAATCTTGCTCCCATAGTAATGTTAGGCTTTTGGACCTAATGATTCATGACTGTATAAACCAGCATGGTTAATTTCTAGAAAATTATTTAGCCTGAGTCACAAAGTTTGATTGAAGAAGCTCTGTCTCTGACATTTTTATATTCCTAAGGCAGTCATTTAATGTCTTTGTCTTTAAGCTTTTATTTGTAATGTAACAAAACACTATAACTGCACTGTTGGGATGCCCAAGTGAATTAATATGCATGGTATGCTTTGAAAAAAATAAAGTCTAATAAAAATAAATAAAATTATTATTTCACATTTAAAATAATATTTAACTCACTATAAATCATCACAGATCATTTGTGTGTGTGTGTGTGTGGCCATACACCCTTCAGGACATTAAAGGAAAATCAAATTATTTTCTTATCTCTGAATATTTTAAAGAATTAGTGATGTATAATGGATGGGAGTAAAACCAAATGTATACATGTAAATAATAAGGACATGTTTAGATGTAGCTATTCAGTTCTCAAAACTGAGATTGCAGAGAATTTAGAATAACAAAGCTTAGATATTTATTCCTAACATTAGAAAATAGAACCATGAAATCTAATTTTCTTTGTTTCCTAAAGAAGGAATTACTATCTTACTTCTTTCTCTTCTTTCTTTTGACACTCTTGCCTGGACAAGGGGTGTTTGTGCCATATAAATGACCATTTGTTTTAGATTTCAGTGGATTGAATATTTTCTCTTCTCTTTATAACCGGGATCACAGACATTATGGAAAGTCTCTTTGAAGTTTTATGCTGGTACTTTCTGCTAAAGCTGTCATTTTGCTCTGCTTTACTTACAGCCTTTCCATTATGATAAATCACTGAAATCTCATAGGCTTATTCTTACAACAAAACTATCATTCCCTTCTTTCCTTTTTTATTTTTCTTTTCCTTCTATGAAGTTTGAGGACTTACACGATTCAGACTACATATGCCACGTCAAATAGTAATGTCACTCGTCCAGCAATTTTGCATCTGTTGAGCCTGTAGTCCCCTCCAAAGCATGTCACCTATGAATCACATGGCAATTGTGAAATAAATGTTAAACACTACTAAAATGAAAGTAAAATAAATCAAACTTAAATTCATCACAATCTCACCTTTCTATCTTGTCACTGTATTTATCAATTTTTTTTACTTACCGTAAAAAAAGAAATACTGACCTGAATCTTTAAACTCCTTTCTGCTATGCCCTGTACTAGACCTGTAATGTTTCCCACGTGTATATTAATTAGTGATACTGCTGCAGTGTATAAAATCTGACTTTATTTATACACGTTCCCATACTTGTGCTCTTCAAAAGTTCACATATTTAACTCCACTGTTGTTTAATTTAAATTTCGGTCAATTTCTGGGTGTATAGTTGTGTGTGTCTCAAAAGAAAAGTCTATAAAAAATTTTCCATAAAACTCTGAAAATAAGAAGTCAGAATTTTCAATTTGACTTATATTCAACAATATTTGCAAAATTTTTATAAAATAAGCCAAAGTTATTATTGCATTTAAAATACTATATAATAGTTCCCTATAAACTTTTGAATAATAAGCTTTAATATATAAACAACCAATTGCTATTACTAAATTAAAATTCATTTTCTAAAAAATCAGTATATTATTAAGTTCATAAAATACCAAACTCCATGTTAGAAAATAAAGAATGGATTTCATCTTCCGGGAATTAATGTGTCATAAATAATAATATTTTTATTAAGTTGATATAAAGAGACATATCACCATTTTTTTTCAGAATTCTCCTTGAATTGGATTGAGAGGACAATTACTTCTGTGAATTGATAAATCAATTTTCAAAGGTGTAAATGTGACACAGAGTGGATGCTCTTAGCTTGGTATACTCTTTTTTTTCCCCCACAGAAACTATATTTACTGCTGTTATCCTTGAGATTCTGACAGATGCTCAGTAAATACTTGGTGAGTGAAGCTGTGTTAGTTCAGGGTACCCAAGAGAATACACAGTTGCTATTATTATTTTTTTTCAATCACACTTGCTTCTTTCTTAGGAAACAGAATCCACCTTGCAATAAAATCTTCACATACAAATTTGAATATTTGAGTAGATATATTGCCTAAATGTATCTACCTGTAGTGGTCTATTGGTTCTGTCATTATTTTATATATTTTTAAATGACACTATGCATCAAAAAGAATATAATGAAAAGTATATCAGCCTAAAACATCACCTTTTATAAAAGTATTATTAGTACTGATCTGAATAATAAAATAACTATTGTAGGTGTTTTGTTAATTAGAATCCAAACAAATCTGATGTCCTGGGTGGTTTTCACCCACGAGCCTTAGTTAATGACACACTCTGCCTACAAATGGTCATTTTTAAGCAGCAACAACAAAAATACCAATAAGTATCATAGAATGAACATTAATGAATTTATCCCACAATTAGACTAAGAGGGACTAACATCTACCTCCATGTTACTTCTCTACTAGACCTCTCCTGGCCCTTCCCCCAGAATTATCCTGAAATGTATATTTATAACTGTTTTTTTCCTTTTAATTCCAAGATGTATACTTAAAGTTATTATATAAGTTCAAAAAAAGTTAGTTATTATGTGGTTTGATAAATAAGCAACACCTGATGCTTTGTGATGGACCAGAACAAGGATCAGGCTGAGCCTTCAAGAGTCAGCGGGATTTACTTAATTGATGGGAGTTGACATTCCAAATTTTTTCTGTGTTTGCATGATGTTTGGAAACTCATTGAAAATGAGGGTGGAAAGCAATGCAGAGCCAGATGGTGGAGGAGTTTGTAAGCCATACGAAGTGCTTGAACAGGTTATAGGAAGTGTGGGAAGATTTAAAGAAGATGGAATACATGATCGGTTTTGTTATTTAGAGAAACCACCCTAGGAGTAGCATGGAAGCAGAAGTTACAAATGGGAAACCAAAGGTGGCCACCAGAGTGTGGCAATGTTTTAGGTAAAATGTTGAGGACTTATGTAAGATAGAGGCAATGCTGATGGAAAGAAGTGAGAAATTTATAAGGAATTTAGAAAAAAAAATCAACTTGTTTATCAATGTGAATGAATGGTGGGAATTGTGTCAAAGGTTGAGATATTTGAGATTCACAGATTTTCCAGGTAACCTGTTGCATTACTAATGAGGCTATGACCCCAGCCTAGGAAATTCCATGAAAAGAGAAGTTTAATGCAGGATCCGATAAGCATATGGAGAGAGTTTATTCTACAGCCTGCTGAATTTTCTACAAGCTATGGGACAATACCTAAATCTACAGATGAATTCCCAAATGGAAGAGACTTCATTAAGAGTTCTAGAAAACTTAAAATCAAGCAGTTTTCAGTCTCAATTTTTACTCTCAAGGTAAGAACAATTGAAGTATACTAACGCAATGCAGAATATCCTAGGTGGCATCAAACAGGAACAGGCAGTGCTAAGCCATCTTCAGACCAGGGTGAGCATGAGTATTTTAGTTAGCAGAGATGGTGGTGAAGAAAGGGATGACCAAGGAAGTCATGGCAAAGCAGCAAGATACAGACACAGCAAGCATGGAGAATATTTATAGAGAGTCCAGCCCTTCATTTTAAATTATGGTTTAAAAAGAAGATTATTAAATAATGAATCTGAAATAAAAATTGGACCCAGATTCTGAAGAGCTTTGAATACTAGGCATTGTAGTTTATTTAATTGGAAAATGTATTGGGGATTGGAACTTTAAGCTTGAGTATGGTTTTAAGGGTAAAATGACCTATCAGAGTTGCACTTGAAGAAAATTAATGAGGTATAAACATATGGGATGGACTGAGGACACAGATGAAGTCTTTGAGGACCTTGTGTAGGAGCCTATTAAAATCATCCATGAAGAGAAATTGAAAGCCATTATGGGCAATAGAAAAGAAGAAAAGAATGGATCAAATTTCATATTATTTTCAAATTTTAAGGACTAACAGGAGGAGTGAGCCAAGAATAGTTTTCAGAATTTGCGTCAAGTACTTGGGAAAGCTGAGTATGTGGACCTGATGATTATCATCATCTCAGATGATTACTTATTAGAAAAAAAAATCAATAGGTCTGGGTGATTTGGAGGAACTAATTTACCTGGGAAGAAATGGTTCCTAAAGATAGCAAAGCCAGGAAAAATGAAGAGTAGGGGGAAATTATTCATTATCTCTGAATAAATGCATTTGTTAAAATTGTGGGCATAGAGGAAAGACTATGGAGTGGCATAGAGTTTTCTCTATTCATAAAATTATTTAGCAAGAATAATGTCCCACAAATTTCTTTCCAACTCTAATGCTCTGGAAGTCTAAGATTCTATGAATGCTAATATTTTCTTAAGAGATTGGGGAGTGAGTAAATACAGAGACTGGGTATAATAGTTGGATTTTGTTTGTAAAGGGTAATGGCTAGGAGGACGAAAGATTCTAAAGAAGCAAAATAACGATAATGATGAACAAGACCCCTGAATGAGAGCCACAGTAGAGCAGCAGGCATTTGCTGGGGAAATTTGAGCAGCTCACAGTAGCAACTAGGGAAGAAATGATGGACAAAGACAGAGAAAGGTTAGAGGAGGGATTTGAGGGAGGCCATTTGATTGACTCAACCATGTGGTAAATTAACAGATGAAGGTGAAGGAGTATGGAGAGGAAACTGGAGGAGTCTTCTCAGCATCTTCTGGTACTGCTCTCAGGAGTGTGATAGATTGAAAACTGCCAAATAACAGTGGCGATGCAGGTTGCTTTGGGTCTACACCCCCCTTTGCCTGCATGGCCTCTCTATTTACTAGAGCAGAGAGTGATAATTCAGAATGTTTAAACGGATGCTCTTTTTCCATTGGTTGTAGGTCTATACGGACATGCTTCTTCTACAGCCCGCATCAGTGAGGTTAATTAAAGCTTAAGAGCCCAGGAACAAGTGGGGGCCTCCATGGGGCAAAAGGCAGGTGATTTGGGCTGGAAGAGAGATGATGCTTCTTTGATCCACTGCTCTTCATTTAGATGAGTGGGTATACATAAATTCTTAGAGGGGATTTTCTAAAGTACGTCTTAGCACAGACTTAACCCAAATTACCATGGCCGACGCTCTCTTAGCTTTCGATGGAGGACAAAAAGCAAAGAAAAGTGAAAAGTCCTGAGCTGAATCTCTTGTCTAACTTTATCCAGGTTTATAGAATCCAGTGCAAAAAGAGATACAATGTTTTAAAATACCATTTAGCCATAAAAATACCAAAAGAGGGATACTTAGGAAAGCGTATTTATTTATTCACCCACACGTAGAACACAACAGGGGTGACACATATGAAGCTTGGCCACTTTCAACATGAGTAGAGAGAATCGTTAAGTGAGCTCTTAGAAAACTCTCTTTGGTCAGTAGTTATCTATGGACTTCCTTTACTTGGAGTCAAAGCTGGGAAACAGAGGTGGGGTCAGGGGCAATGACATTTTTTAGCACCAGCAGATCTCTGGTAATTGGACTTCAAAACCATGCTGAGTCCTTGTTTCTTGAAAACCAAGCTGAGACTCGTGTAGCATTTTACAACAAAATAATGCTCCCTGGCCAAAACCGGAATCTGCAAATCCAGGCAACATACAATCTGGACCCATTCCACCTGCTTTCAAAAGCTGCCAAGTGTTTACTTTCCTCTCATTTTGTCCTGTGTTGTGTTTTCACTCATAACACATATTTTGCACCAAAAATAATTTAGTGGCTTAGTGGGAATAAAGTCATAAATGAGGAGAAAATGGAGAAACTGCTGGCTGCTGGAGCAGCCCACGATTAATAAATTGTGCAACATGTGACTTGGCAGCTCTTTGATTCACCAGTAGAGTCCCCTCCCTTGTAAATTCTAGTTGGCTTTCCCATACATTATTATGTGGATTCCTTAGAACCACTTCCCTTTCTGATTTTCCAGAGACAGGGTATAAAGTTTCCCTAAACGCCAATAAAATGTGAAATCTTATCCCCCTCTTCAGGCTGGCTTTGTGCAGTCATCTTCTAAAATAAGAACAGCAAACGTCTGAAAAGTTGCGATTTTCTATTTTTATGTTCATTCAATAGTTACCATTCTTCAGAATATCACCCGTTTTCATCTCGACACCAGTTCGTTAAAACTGTTGGGCTGAACGTTGAGAGAAACTTTACCTATTTTCTTTTCATCTTGAAAAAATTAACTTCTCATCCCACGGTGAAGTAACATACACACTGTTCAATCACTAGATGAGACACCAATTTCTCCACCTAATCTAAATCTATTTTGTAAATGCACTTCAAAGAAATACAGTAACTACCGTAACTTCAAACCCTTTAACAGGTGATCTTAGCTTGCTGACATCTTCCTGAAGCAACACGAAAACACTGAGGTTAAAAATGTTGATTTCATTTACGTAATCAGAGAAGATGCATCTTCCGTGGTGGCAATGGATTCAAACATTGTTGCTGATTATTACACATTAAATGAAAAGGATGTTTTACTACACTTTACTAGGCCAAAACATTTGTTGACAAGTTTTCAAGAGGAGGTTTCCATTTTGAGTAGTGGAGGAGTAGAGGGATATAAATAGCTTTCATCAGTATCTTCTGAGAATTATTTATTTATTTATTTTAAAGTCTTTTCTTTTAACGTGGAACTTTTGGCAAGGAAAAGCCTGAAATGCACACATAGCATGACATCATTTGTATTAAATCATTTTGTGTTTTGAAGGCCTTCTAGATTCAGAGAGTAGAAATTAGTTAGAATGAAAAGATAAATCGTTCAATATGTCTCAAAGCCTCAGAATCCATGTTCCCCAGTATCAGAAAAAGTTCATAGCATATTTATATGAGACCTGAAATGTGTAAATCTGGGTGTTTTAAATGTTGCCTTGGAATAAAACTGGAGAAAAAGGATTTACAAAATAAGTTTTGTGAGTTTGGGATGAAGGGAATGTAGCTTCATTAAATTTTGATTTTTATAGTTCTCAACAATACTTAAATAAAGTAGATAGTATTTTGGAGATTCTGATATGCTTTTCTTTTTTTTTTTTGCATTTCTAAATATATGACTAGGATGCAGATGGACACCAGCAGAACCTGGGTATGAAATGTAATAACTGAGGGGAAGAAATTCATTTGTCTGATGGCTGTTGTTCCTGGGAGGCAAGATTGGCATCTCCACCCAAAAAATGGATTACTGAGTGGATAATGAGGTAATCAATTTTGGAGTGTAGAAACAGTTTAGAAATGGAAGTCATAGGATGCCCAGAAATCAGATGGTTTGGGAGCATTATGCTATTAACAAGTGTACACAGCTAATGTACGTGTAGAGATCAGTTTAGAGAGAGGCCTGGTGTAGGGGTTACCATATGAAACATCAGCTAAAGAGGCCATTTCATACATGAACCGGAATGAGTTTTAAACTGGATAAAGCTAGAATTTGAATTTTTTCCCCACTAAGTAGTAAGTGGGGATTAAGAGGGGAAAATCAGCTTATTTTTAAGGCTAACTAAACGAGCTACATTTTTCCAGCATATTTGAAGACTACTGATCCACCCTATTTTGAGCAAAGCTCTGAATCCATTGCTAAAATTGCTGGTTGTCTACTGAGCAGCATCACTGTTCCTGAATGACCAAATTTGTCTAGTGATGTCATAGCACATCTTTTATTGCATTTAGGAAGTGGCAGTAAAAACTTCCCTTCTGATGCTTTCCATAGCTCTTCTTTGTAAACATAGAAGACGTAAACTATTTAATAGTCTTTATGTCATATCAAGCTTGTAGATATGTTTTATCTGATCCATGAAATTATTTTAAAAACTAAAATATTATTTTAAATTTCCATTATTTTCACAGTATAATGGCTTTCTGGATATTGATGAAAAGATTTAGAGGTCTGGAAGCACTGTATCTACTTTCCTAAATGTCAGTAATTGCTTGTGCTGAGTTTTGGGTGTTTGAGATGACAGTTCACTTTGCCACTGGCCACATTACTATCACTGCTGAGTGTAGTTCTACTAGATGCCCATGCCTTTTTAACTCTTGTCTCTTTTTGACACTTGGTTTCTTTCTTTCTTTCTTTTTTCTAAATTTTTGTTTGGTTGTAGATGGACACAATACCTTTATTTAATTTATTTATTTTTATGTGGTGCTGAGAATTGAACCCAGTACCTCACACATGCCAGGCAAGTGATCTACCCCTGGGCCACAACCGCAGCCCCTGTCATTGTGTTTCTGACTGCTACATTCAAAGGATAAGTTTGGGCTTTATGCCCAAGCCCTCTGTGATACCCACTAAACCTGTATTTTCAGCCTCATCTTTCATTCTATTTCCTTATGTTCCCTCCTCTTCAAATACAGCTGCAAACTCTTCAGTTGTGTTGCCTGGCTCCATTCCTTTCTTTATGATGTTTGAGGTTCCCCCACCCCTTGCTTCTTTTAAGTATAACCAAACCTTCAGAGTAAAAGCTTTAAGTCAAGCCAAGACCACAGACATTTCCTTAAGATGCCACTGTATGCAAGGCAATTGTATTAGATGCTGCCGGGATCCATTCCCATAGGAGATTACAATATCATTGGTAGTATAGTGCATAAACATTTAAAAATTAAATTAAACATATAATACACTAAATAACAGATAATCATAATGATAGAAATGATATCATAAGGCAGAATAACCCATGGCGCCACAGAAATCTAAATGAATTGCCCACATCATCTGCATCTCCTTAGGACAGAGAATCAAAATTCGTGTTTTCTGTCATGGAAGAATAGCTTTATTTATTTCCAGGGTGTTGCTGAATCTCAATGTTAAAAACTTATTTATTTACATTTAAAACAATGCCTAAGAACTAACACAATTTATACCAATTTGCATCTTGATTTCATGCATACATACCTACATAAGTATATAATGTACATTTCTTTGAAGTTAACAATGATTAAAAACATGCATATATAATTCATGTTTCTTTCCAATTTGGTAGTCAGTGGTTCTTCAAAATTTTGCATTTTAAAATTTAATAATGTTAAAACAAATTCATAGTTTTTTTTTCTTTAGTTCGTTTAAGTACAAAATGGTAATATTTCTTAGTACATTAGAATTTCCCCAGAAGAACTAATTGCTATGGAAAATGTATTCTTCAAGGGAAAAAAAAATTTTGTTTTCTGCACTGACACTGTCAGGACTTACCTCTCTATGCTCAGACCAAACTAAGAAATCACAAAAGTATCCTGCTGGTAAGCAAGTTAGCTGTTAAATAAGGCTCCAGGGCTAAAGGTTAACAGGCATGGCTTCCACCACAACTTTTTATAATAGAAATACGTCACACCAATTAACCTAAACACCTTATTGTATTTATCATATTGATTGTGTTTTATTTCAAATTTCACCATTCCCACCTAACAAAGTTGTTGTTCCCCTTATATTCTTGGGGGAAAAAAATCACTATTGTAACGTTGAGACTCTTTTTCTTTATTGGTCATATTCATATTAGTCACTTAAATTATTATTTAATTAAGTCCTATCAGAAAAGAGTTCTCAAGGGAGTTTTACTTAAATAAACTGAATTAATACTGGTTTTCATGAATGATTTTAACTGGTGGAAATGAAACAGTAACTGCCAAAAGACGATTGTATGAGAAGATATGTAGCAACCCATTAATTTCAAACAGCTTGGTGATTAATGAATCTAGGTTAGTTAATCAACCTTGTGGTTTGGTATCCTGTGAGGGTTGGTCATGGTCATCTATCTACACTGGGGAATTGGAGGGTTCAGAGTTTTCCATAGTCATGTTTTCATACTGTATAGAAAAAATTATTCATTTTACTATTTGAATAGGTCATCATTTTCAGTTCAAAAGGAGGAGAAAGGCTGGGAGTGTAGCTTGGTGGTAGAACTCTTGCCTAGCATGCGGGAGGTCCTGGGTTCTATCCTCAGCACTGCAGAACAAAACAGAACTCCTCCCCCACAAAACATCAGTATAAAAGAGACTCACAGAGGGAGAGAGTGTTCTCTATCACTTTCCCAGGACACTAGTGAAAGCTTATCTGGTCTTAGTTTAAGTATGCCTGGTCCTTGCAAGGGAACCATTTTCCTCTTTCCCTTACTCTACTCACCTTGCAACCTAAAAAAATCCACAAAATTATCCTATATGTGCAACATAAACATAAGGGTATTCAAACTCAGAAGATTTTCATAAATTTCAGTATATGTCAGGAATGGAACTAAATGCTAATGTTATTCAGGGCATCTCTGATGAAATGGATGTTATGTGAGTTTGAGTAGCAACATTCTATTAGTTAGAAATGATTATTTTTATTTAGTGGTCCTTGATTCCCAAATTAAAATTTCTTTCCTGGATGAAGGAGATCTTACGGTTCCCTTTTAGTGAATCACTGAAAGAATGATTTTATAATTCTCAAAATCTGGTGCTTAAAATAGGGATATAGTCGCATTTTCTTCACAATAGCTCAATTTTCCTCATCCTAGGAATATTGCCATGATTTCCATCTTATTTATAGGAACATTTATTGTTTTAAAACACAGAGTTATAAAGATTTTAAGAAAAAAAATTATATTTACATGTATAGTTAGTAGTTTCCATCTTTTTTTTTCTTTCAATTTAATTCTTTCTAAACTTCCAAGTTTCTCTAAACATTTACTTGGGCAAATTGAAAAATAAAAGACACAATTTGAAAGAAACACTCAAATGTACAAACACATCAGTATAGTAAAAAGTGTTCTGCTGATAAAGTTGTCTTATCCAAATATTTATAAACTGTTCTGTCAGAACAACAGCCACTACCACAATACAAAACCAATGGAACAAGCTTTAATTTGGGGACACAACGCTGTGTAAAGCAGGCTTACTGATAATTACAAATTAGGCAAAATTGTGGTTAGCTTAATGAAAAGGCTTATGTGTGCTAGGCCAATGGCAAAGGACCTGAATCTAAGGACAGAGGAGCTTTTCTTGATTACTGTGATTACATCATGGTCATTAGAATTTAAAGCAACTAACCCAAACACAGACATCATATCTTCATTTGATAGCTGTAGTCTAGTAAATAGTGGGAAAGGATGTTATGTATGGCTTAAGCTTGATGAAATGAAAACAGACATTCTTTTTGAACCTGTCTGGCAAAGAAAATGAGAACTTCAGAATCAGGCAGTCAAGTTAACTTTTTCAAGCTCCAGCTCTTTGATTGGAAGGGGTCTGTGTAGTGTTTTTAGCTAGTCTTTGTTTTATAGGGAAGCTATGGATGACCGTCTTTTTCACATAGGGACTTCCTTTTTGAAAACTTAAGCCAATTAGAATTTCCAAAGCATAATGAGGTGCTAGCAATATTTCAATATTTTTATTTTCTCCTCTAAAGTAATATAATGTAACTTCACATGTGAGTTTTAACTCTCCAAATGTCAGCCCTCAAAGGGTCTGCAGGGTCTTACCCTGCTCTGCATGTAGACAATTCATGCTGAGCAGACAAATGCTTTGCTCAGGGGAAAGGGATGCATTGGGTTACAGTTAGAGCTACATACATGAAAGCTAGCCCAGTGGCCCCTGACCCTAAACTCCACTTCATAGCACTACCTGTGGGAACCCAGCCTGAATAGAAGTATTTAGGAAGATCAGGGGAGTCAGGCAAAGGAAAACAAGCATAGAACAAAACCCAGCAGGATGGAGTTTCTTCATGTTACCTGTCCCATGAATAGAAGATCTAACTTGGTTTAAGAAAATGCAGATTTTTTTAAAGGGTTTGTTTCTATTTTAAAAAAAAATGAAGACAAAGAAGCAGGCTAACAATATCTACATTATCCAATTTTAAGAAAAAGCACACTGATAAGACAACGTGTGTGCGAGACATTAAGTGGAAGTAAAGACAAGAACACCCCTGTTACAACTCCATCATTATGATCATCAAAAAGCATTTATTGAGTGTCTGGATTCACTGAGCATCATTGAAGCTACTAAGTTTAAAGTACTTAAGAAAGGAAACTAAATCTTAGTGTAAACATAGCTCAAGTAACATGAATTGATATCAGCTCCTTAAATTGCACCTTGAAGAGACCATTAGATCCTTTAAAAAAAAAAATAGAGACAGACTACATATGAAGCTTGCATGTTTTATCACTCTGGTATATACGTCGTTTCGTTTTCTACTTTGCTGACATTTCAAAATGGTTAGAGGGACTCGCAAAAGTTTCACAGCAATTTTCAGATAAGGTTTTATTATTACAAAGAAAAAGCATGGATTAAATTAACCTTCCAAAGTGCACTTTCTTGATCCATTTGGTCTTGGGCGGGGATGGGGGTGGGGAAGACAATCAAACTTGTAAAGTTTTACATTACCTGTTGTTTTAGCATCTGCCTCAGCCTCTGCCAAGGAATTTCCCTCAGAACCTAGGCAACGTGTATGTATAATGTTATTGTTCAGGAATTTTAAAATCGAAGACATCAAGGACCTGAAACCTAATCTGCTCAGACAGAAGCTAGGGAGGTGGCTGTGTCATTAAAAATGCCTGGAAGCCTCAGGGAGAAAAAGTTCCACTTCTTTCAGGGCAGCAGGACTCAGCCAATTTTGACTTAATTCTTTTGGGCCAGCACCAGGCAGAAGTATTTTATCAAATCTTCCTAGGTGATTCAAATGTTTAACCTCCTAAATACCTACAAACTCTGGTCACTCTTATTTTGCCTCCTAATTCCTATGGCCATGCCATGGGAATTAATGGGAGAAAAGGAACTAGCCATATTGAGCTTCCTAGATACTGGCATTTTTCTTATCAACTTGAGACAGACTTCACTAAGTTGTCCTGGGAAGGATGGAATCCCAGCTTTTGGGACACTTATCATTTAAAAAGTAGAAAATTGGAATGCAGATCACAAAAACTGATAATGTTTATGGATAAAAGTTGGATCCTAGTTCTAGGCCATCCTAGGTATCTATAGGCAGATGCATTATCACATTGCAGGGAAAACAAATGAAGGAACATATGTGTATGTATGTATATATATACATACATGTAGAGTTTTAAAAAGAGGAGAATTAAGTACTGAGGATTGAGGAACTCAGAAGCTGGTAAGAAAGCAGCGGTTAAGAAACAGACTGACAAGCAAGGAGGTTGGCATAAGTAAGTGCTGAATAACCTGGAAACAGAGGCCATGTTCTTCCACTTAGAAATGATGCATATTCTTTTAGAGCTGGACAATGAGCTCTGGCAAGCGAAATAAAGAATAAATCAGCCCCAGCTTCGGGCCATTTGTTATTTCAGAATCTTATGGTTCGAATAAAGACAACTAAAGTATTGATGAATCATGTATATCTGCTCATCGTTCTATATTTCATATATTTTATCACATTTAGTTCTCATAATAATTACAGATAAGAATTATCTTTTTTTTTAGAAGAAACTGGGAATTCAGAGGTATTCATTAACTTGTCCAAGGAATAGACCTCTTTAAATGATAAAAATCAGATTTGTAATGTTAGGTATTTCTCTTCCCTTTATTTGCTTTGCATTTTATTCCATCAAAATTTTGTAATCCAGAGTAGACAGTTCAATATAAGTCATCTAATTTTGATGCTTTTTAAAAATCACTTGTGGAAAAGCAAATTTGTTTTTTGTTCATTTTTGATATTTTTATATTTCATACGCTCATTTCCTTTTCTCTCAGTTGTGTAAACTTTACTAGATATATCTGAAGTGCTAATATTTGTCAGTGTATTTTTAAATTTTGTAACAGTTTATAATAGCTTCAGTGGAATTAAATACATAAAAACAGTGCTTAACTTTATTATGCAGTGGGTATATTTTTAACAATTACTTTAAATGGGAACATACGGTTTCTGAGAGTTCATGATTCTGGGAAAATTTAATGATAGGTTGTCAGGTTTGTTTGCATCTAAACACCAGAAAAAATACTGAGGTTGTTATTATTATTATTATTATTATTATTAAGAATACAAAATTTAAAATATAATTATATATTTTTAACCTGAAGTCATCTGGATAGAAAATACTGTAGTGTTCATGAATCCAAAACCTAACCTATGATGATTAGGAGCTTACGTTTTATATGAATTTTTAAAATTTTTCTAAAATGTTAATATATTCATAAATTTAGGAAAAATTCATGAAATCTTTGAAAAGTCACATCATTATGTGTTTATATATGCTATGTGTGTGTAAGTATATATATCTTTATGTATACATGTATGTATACATGTATGTATACATAAATATGTATATATACATATATATTTTTTAAATGTCTGTTGTCAAAGGCAGTATTAATAGCAAATAAAAAAATCAACAGAAATTTATTAATCCTTTTCAATTTGATGAATTCTCTTACATAACTAAAAGAAGGGTTCTAAGACCTCGTTCTTGATCTCAAAAAAAAAAAAAAAAAACTTAAGAAAATACTAAGGGAATAACAGAAGACAGTATTAAGTAAACAACATTTTAATGTGTTGTGGATACTTTGTATCCAAGGCAGGAAGGAAACAGGAAGTCAGGCTAGTAGAAGGGCTTATTGAGGACCTGGTATGGAAACTCCATGCTCAATCACCAGGTATCCTTTAAAGCAAAATTCAGTGGTTGTCAAACTTAAAGGTAGGATGGAAATAAGAATATATCATGGCTATCTGGGGCAATGTGCTCATTAGAGAAGTGATATTGAACACAAAATCTAAGCCAAATATTGTAGAGTTTTTATTTTTCTAGCAGTGTTTTAGACATAGAACAACTTCCTAAAGGCTTTTTAGGTGTTATCTAATCTTTATTTTTTATATATTTATTTAAACATCAACTGGATAAAGCTTTGCAGATTAGCCTGGAGAGACTACATAGTTTATGGCAAGCTTAATGACAAGAAGCTGAAGACGTAGAAAAGTAGAGGGAGAAATTGCTGTATCACTGGGGATTTTCCATCTTTTTTTTTTTTTTGCAACAATAAAGTAGTAAGGATTATTTTGAAGAAATGAGAAATACTACTTCTAATTTCTCTGCACAAATACAAAAATTTTCGCTTTAGAGAATATCTTCCAGTCTTGACTGTTATGTAGAGACATAATAATATTCACAGAAATACTTAATTTTGAAATATTATGTTTTTTAAAAATCCCCATTGTGGTTGAAAATCATAAGGAATTTTGAAGAAAAAACTAGAAGATTGAGTACCTGAATACTGGGGATGTAAATGATAGAAAAATTAATTGTGACTCCAAAAAGTATTTATAATAGTGATACAAATACCAGAATGGAAGCTGGTTAGTGAATAAATATTCAGATTCAATTTTCGACATGCTAAGAGTAAACAGAAAATATCTCCGAGACACTTGGAAACGAGATTATTGGTCTGGTCTGGAGATGTGGATTTGACAGCCAGGAGACAGGGTGACATAGAGACTTTATGGTCATACAGACTCCGGGTTTGTTATGATCCTTTCTGTTTACTATCTGGCTGACTTTAGCCAAGTTATCTAAATCTCTGGGGTCATGGCTTTTCTTTGGAAATAACAAGCTGTCCTTCAGAATTCTGGTGACTAGCACTATTCTAAAGAAATAATTATACAAAATTTACTGTGATAGATCCACTGCTGTTTCCTTCTAACAAAAGAACAAAACACATCATCAGACATGTTAGATTGTTTGTTCTTAAGTCATTTTCTTTCACTACTATAGAACCTTTATGCCAAGAGACACAGCTTATGTGAAACACCTATTCTTGCAAAAGCTGTCTGAGAAATGAGTAATGAGAAATAGTGATTTCTGTGTAGCCAGAATATGTCTATCAGAAATGATACCTGATGAAATGTGAAAACACTGATTAATGAAGGAGAGATTGTACAGGTCTGGAAATGCAGATAACTCTGAACTCCAGGTTGCATCTGGACTCAGAACTACAGAGAGAAATATTTTTTTTTTCTGCCAGCAAATAAAAGAACTTCAGTCTCTGTGACTGCCCATCTGGTATTTTTCACCAGCACCAAATTCATTAGCAATGATTAGTCCTTTTCTCCAATCCCTTCACTCAAAATAAGTAAATAAAAGGAAAGTTTGGGTAGTAAAAGATCAAGGGACAGTATCTCTATTTTGAGATGTTCTTAAGTTATCCTGCTTGGTCAAGACCTAAACAAGAATTAAGGAAAGAGCTATGTGATGAAAAGATGAATTTCCCCTAAATGTATGTTCCATTTAAGCTAACATAGAGAATATAGTTGAAGTCACTCACATAGATGGACAATTGATCATGTAAATTTAGATTGCAGATGACATGGTAATATACTTTGGGCTCTTTATTTCATTTCCCTAACCACATAGAAAAAATATTTACTCTCTTTTACTAATAGACTTATCTATTATAGAAATTCTTGGAATATACATAATTTCGAGCTTATTGCGTTTTATGTGCAATATTGGCTTAAAAGTTATGTTTAATGCATTAAATGGTTGTTTGGGTCACCCAAACATTGTGTTGTTTTATATTGTAAAGCCAATAGGATTCCTTAAATACTTTACTAACTCTTCAACATTTAGATATCAGCAAAGTCAACTCTCAGTTCTTAGGACCCAGTTTTAAAAGGAAGAGAGGGAGGGGGAAGGAAATTGAAGAATAGATTTTCCCCAAGAAAATCTCTAAATCTTAATATTCCTTAATTCTTCTCAGAAGGTGCTGTTTTACAAAGTGCTTTCAGAAGTTCATATCATAATGTGGCATGCCTCAACTAAAACCAGGATTTACAAAAACAGTGCAAGTCTTAATTTTCTAATGAAATGCATATAATATTATAAATCAATTAGGAGAAATGAACTTGCAACTACAATGTGGCCAAAATACTATAATATGATACTATTTTTAATATTAAATTTAATGAACATTTTAACTAACAATGCTGAGACATAATGTAAGTGGCTTTCTGAAGTCTCGTAGTAGAGTGTTATTTCTTGACTATATTCTCATTCCTCCCTAAGCAATTTCTGTTATTATTATTATTATTATTATTAATTTATTGAGACAATGTTTTAATAACTCTCTAGAGTACACTGTGATAATTCAATACATGTATACAGTTGTATAATGATCAAATTAGGATAGTAAGCCCTTCCATTTTTTTTAAGCATTAGTCATTTTTCTGGTTATTTTGAAATATATTACTGATGATTTTAACCAACAGTTTGCCTACTATGTGACAGGAAATCAGAACTAATTCATTTTCTCTAACTGTTTTGGTGTCCCTTACCTAACTTCTTTCTGTCCCTCTTCCTCTCTCCTTCCAGGTCTCTGGTGACCACTATTCCACTCTGCTCTTCCATGAGATGGACTGTTTAGTTTCCAGTTTTGAGTGAGAACATGTGGAATTTGTCTTTCTGTGTCTGGTTTATGTCACTTAAAATAATGACCTCCAGTTCCTTCCATGCTGCTGCAAATGTCAGGATTTTATTCTTTTTACGACTAAATAATATTCCATTCTGTATGTATACCACATTTTCTTTATTCACTCATCTGCTGATGGGGTTTATTTTGTATCTTAGCTATTGTGAGTAGTGCTACAGTAAACATGGATGTGCAAGTATAATGATTTCATTTCCTATAGACCCAGTAGTGGAATACTGGGTCATAAGGTAATCCTATTTTAGTTTTTAAAAGGTTCTCTGTAATGTTTTCCAGAATAGCTGTACTAATTTACATTCCCACCAACAGAGTATGAATTCACTTTTCTCTGCATCTTCATCAGCATTTATTTTATCTTTAGTGATACTGAGTATTTCCTCATATACTTGTATGAGAATTAATACTGAGAATTTCTCATATACATACCAGTTGTATGTTTTACTGTTATTATTTGTTGCTATTCCTAAAAAGTTTGAGTTTGTTTCCTGAATTAAATGTGTTTGCAGAATTATAGTAACCACTAGTGTTAGGTGAATAAAAATCACTTTTCCTATCCTTGGCAGCCAGAGTGTTTCTATCATGTAAACCTTGTGGTAATGTAATAACAACTTTTTACCTTCTTTGCATTTGTTGTTAGAAAACTCTGAGACAAGCTCATGACTAACTTCTAAAGAGATTAGAGGACTTAATGGTGCTCTCTTCACACATTAACCATACTTCTCATATCCTTATTTTCCATTATTTTCTTATATTGGTTATATTTTATGTTTTTGGAAAAGACTTACTTGTGTGACTATTTAACATACTGGATGTACACTCTAAGACTGGTAACAACTTTTACCACATATAGAACATGCATTTTATGAGAGCCCCCCAATTTTTTTCTTTTCTGACTTATTTGTACATAGGTTTGTAAATACAACAGTTTCAATAATTTTTGAAAAAAAATAAAAAATAAGATGATTAACTGATCAGGGAACACTGAAATCTGCCTTTATGATGGTATTAGCAAATTAGGAATTAACATTTTTTTTTCTTTCAAAAGAGAATCATTAAATGCCCAGAACGAGGACTAACTTAGTAAAATTTTAGTGATGAATACTTGTAACTGTTTCCTTAACAAATCATTTATTTAATAATGATAGTGGCAAAATTAATTTGTCAAACATTTGTAGTAAAGCCTGTGCTAATTCTTATTTCATCTTCACCCCTATAAAGAACCTCCTCTACTGCTAATACTCTGTCTTTATTGAAAAAAGCATCTGTTGCCTAAAGTGAGAATAACCCAAAGAGGTCCATTTGAGAGTGAGGGACCTCTGAGCCTTTTATTTATCTATTTTTATTAGGTTAAGTATTACAAATAGGCAATTCATCTTTGAAATGGGAACAAGTTGTATAACGTTATCTATTAACGAAAACCAGAAGTCTCGGAACTATCCTACCACTTGGCCATGTAAGTGACTTGTGACAAGCTATAAATCCCCCTTTCATCAAAAGTTCTAGAGGTATACTTTTCTGGCATCCATACTCAGTTGATAGTGTATCTCCACAGGAGCTGTGATACCGTTTTGCAGATGTGGTAGAAGGAAGAAGTGGCAGTACTTAACAACAGCAACAACAACAACAATAAAAACACCTTGTTTTCCATTTGGGCAATATGTATTCTCCATTCACACAGCTGCAAAACACCTAGGAATAAAAAGGTTCTGATGTAAAATCTCTAATGAGGGAAAAGTCTGGGATACAGCCTCTTGGATTAGAGGTCAAGGGACTAAAGTTCTTATTCTAATGTAAGGACCCCTACTCCCTTGATGAAATCATTTAGCTTCTCAGAGGCCGTCCTTTTCATGGGATAAATAAATCCCTAAGTTTCTAGAGATGTCTCCTACCTCAGCTCAAGGAATCCTAGCTTTGTTGAAGACTAGAGTGTGCCCATGGTTCTCCCACTGGTGTGAGTACTCTGTCACTTTGATATAATGTAAGAAATAAATGAGTATTGGCTGGGTTAGCTATACTAGATAAAGGCTGAAAGTTATGAAACTTCTGCATGCTTAGTTGTTTTGGCAGCACTTTTTATAATAATATCTATGTTTTATTAAATACTGATTAGTACAGACGGGACAACAAATTTTTGTTCTCTAAATATTTTACTTACTATATTCTTACTCTTTATAGAAACCAGTTACTTAGCTGGAGTTGAAAACAAAAGGTGGTTTGTTTTATGTGAGAGGTTTTACTTTAAAAAAAAAACAAAAGTAATAAAAAGTTCAACATATATGAGAATAACAAATAAAAGGATTTAAGATAGCATACTTTTATCTGTGTTGAACTTAGTCTTGTTTATGAAGGAATTTGGTATCACACATAGTTGGCTCAAAGGTGATTAGCTGGGGGAAGTGAAGTTTTATTCTGATCAGTGTATTATTTATCAGTTTGTTTCTAAGCTAAGAAAGGTAATTCCTAAGAAAAATATTCAAAAACCAAAAATAAACAGGAAAAACTGAACTCAATAAAATTATACTCAGAGTTTATTTCTATCATGATCAAAAGTTGTAACTTGAGTATAGAAGGCTATGTCTGTTGTTGTTGTTTATTTATTTATTTATTTATTTTTGGTACCAGGGATTGAACTCAGGGGTACTGAACCACTGAGCCACCTCCCCAGCCCTATTTTGTATTTTATTTGGAGACAGGGTTTCGCTGAGTTGTTTTGCTTTGCAGTTAATGAGGTTGGCTTTGAACTTGTGATCCTCACATCTTAGCCTCCAAGCTGCTGGGATTACAGGCTTGCACCACTGAGCCCGGCTGTATGGTTTCTAATGCACACATTCTTCTGATGTACCTCTCCCCTACTTCCCCATCCACCTGGGAAGAAATCAGCCGATTCTAGACTATGACATTTGCGGAGACTTTAATTTCTAAATCAAGTTATTACAGTAGGTTTGCTAACAGTCTCTGTCACTCTGTTGAAACTCTAAATTGATACTCAAGAATAATTCACTCAAACTTTAGGGGGTTAGGGGGGGGGGATCTTTTCCAGTTTGTCTTAAATCTTACAGCTACTTTGAGTTTGTTCCAGGAAAGAAAACAGATTACGACTTTTGATAACATAGGAAGAAAATATTATTATCACAGCTTGAAATCTGTTAACAGGAACTTTCTTTAGGGAACAAACATTAAAGTACAACAGAAATTTAATTACAAGGAGATTTTCCACTTGTCAGAAATACTTGCATTAATGTCAATAACAGCTCCAAGAAAGAGACGATTGTCTGGGGCTGCAAGACAATGAAAAGATAAAAAGAATCCCTGAATCCCTGTTACAGGCACACTACAGGCACATTGATTGTTTAGATTTTCTTTTGGAAAATCCTAAATAAGATATTGAGCAAAAACATTAAAGCAATGCTCATTCATCAGTATCATATTGATTGTCAGTGTGTCACCAGGGAATGGTCAGGGCTGCTATTCATCCTTCTGTCCTGCTATGGAAGTAGGTGACAGAGTATGGTATTTATGAAGAAATGTGACAATACAAAAAAGAATATTTGCATCTTTTATTGATTCTTCATTTGTGTTCCACCCCTGGTTCAGGACACTGCTTATAGGAAGAGCTTCATGAACTCTCTATGAGATCCAGATAGGAAATTTATTTAGAACCTGCTTTCAGTGTTTGTAAGGACACTGTAAGAATCAGGGGCAATACACCATCCCTAGCAGATCAGACGATTTCAAATGCTGTGGTTACAGGTGCTTTTGCCATAGGGAACAAAAAAAAACTTCTTATGAGATGGATAAAATGGAGAAAACCAAGAAGGGTCTCATGAATCAATTTTGGTCATCCATCCAGCCTCTCTTGGAAAGAAAGGAGATCTTTACAGGGCTCTTACTACGTGTGAAACTCTTTACATCCTCACAATGTTTTCACGATGTGGATACAATTATGCTCTTTTCAGAGACTTCAGAGAAATAAAGTACATTTCAACCAGAACACAGTGGGGCCATGATTCAAACATGAGTCTGTGGAGATAACATCGCATGCACTCAATCACACCATTTTTCAATGACTTTGGTGGGAAACCTGAAATATCCTCTGAGACAAATTTCAGGGCCAAAATAATGAAGGCCAAGTTTTTATCCACTGTTTCCCATCCTATGGATCATGAATTCTTGGGGGACCTCCAAGTTAATATCAGGCATTCTTGAATCCAAATATACATAATGCAGTATCTATAGACAATAAAGATGTCTCCTAGTATGAATATATTCTTTGTTAACAATATGTGTATGTTCAATGATTAGCCATCATTGATTATAGGAGTTTCATTCATTATCATTTTCTGGCCAGTTAATATTAAGAAGAGATTATTCTTAAAGTGAAATACAATAGTATTTTTATTATTACTTACTTTGAAAATGCTAAGAGTAGTTATTTGAAATCACTAAGATCATTCATTTGTCTATTCATCCATTCATTAGTTAACAAATTCTGATTGAGTATCAACTGTATGCCACTGTTAGTTCTATTAACAGTAAAGAAAATGGACAAAGGTTCCCCATTTTGAGGAGCTTAAACTTTAGTGTCATTGTTTTGTGTTATAATGTATGTGTTTTATCACAACCAGAACTGTTGTCTAAAATAATCTTAACACTACCTGAATATTATTGTCATGGTACACATTCCCATAGAGTTGGAATGGGAAGTAATTCAGGCTATATCTTAGAGGTTCTAATGGGGTGATTTTGGATGTTGGGATTGGATCAGCTGTCAATCAGAATCAGCTGGATGCAATGCCTATGCTTTAGGATAGCGAGACAATATAATCTTTGCAACCCAACTCTTATCAAAACTTGGTTTTTGTGAAGCTATATTAGAAAAGATAACACAATGGATGCACAGCCCAGTCCATGTGGATTGCTAAATAGTATTTAAAAATGTATCCCTGAATAAAGCTAGGCAATCAGAAAGCTGTGGGCTTAGACTGTGTGGTTTTGGCAGTCCTTCTGAATTGCATTTGCTAAGCTGCGCTTCAGCATGAAGTCCCTGGTGAAAATGGTGGGGCAGCCACAGTGAAAAACAGCTCTGTGGAGCTGTCTGTGTGATGCAGGGATATTATTGGGGATGATGCCCCTACAATTCCCAAGTATCTCCTCTATGAAGAATTTTGGGATAATTTTGTTTAGAGTCTAGGATAGTTAGTAGGATTTTTTTTAATCTTATACAGTATAATTTTATACCTTATCATATTTCTCACTTCAGTGAATCTGATAGAAGACTCAGAGCTGAATTTATGAGCAACCTTTAATTCTTTTGCAAAAATGTATACATTTGTCATGTACATCTACTTGTATAAATGTGTATATATATTTACATATGTAAATGTATACATTTATCTCAAGTTCATATTCTTGGGCTTCTTCATAATATACAAGCTTTGTTTTCTCTATTCCCTATCTTCTCTAATTTAAACATTTTTATTTTACCATGCATCTATAAGTACTTTGGGGAATAAGATAAGCTATATATTTATTAATGAAATAAGTATAGAAAGAGTCGAGAGATCTCAAGAAATAGTCTAACCTCCATGTTAAAATCAGAACAAATGTAAACTAACCCTGACAGTTGACTGTCTACCATTTTCTTTAAAGCTTTTCAAAACCAGTTCCAGGGGCTGGGGTTGTGGCTCAGTAGTAGCATGTTTGAGGCACTGAGTTCGATCCTCAGCACCACATAAATGTAAAATAAAGATGTTGTGTCCACTTAAAACTAAAAAACAAACTTTTTTTTTTTTAAAAAAAAAAAAACATCAGTTCCCAGAAAAATTTCTTGGAATGATCTTTAGGTTCCTGCCCTCACCCCTGGCCCCGTGTTGGCTGTTCTGAATAGTTTCCAGTTCTCCACAGAGCATTTCAAACAGAACCCTTCACCTGAAAATGAGAATTTAAGTAAAGGTAGAGATGGATGATATATTTGTAATTTTTTACTTGAATTCTGCCATCTGTGTCTTTGAGGACCTCACCATTTTGTAACTCAGATCAGGATAGCATCCTTATTCCACCTAACATTTGGATAGAATGGTTTGATACCTGTTGAGATTTTTCCCTTCTATTTCCCTCCCCATTAGGTTAATTTGTATAGTCATTTAATTTTAGTCTCCTATGAATAGGAATGTTTACTTATTTAACAAAGAAGGTTTTGTTTTGTTTTAAAACATATCTAAGTTTTAGAGAAAAAGTTATATTAAGAATTTAGAGCTATCTTCACTCTCTAGTTGGTCTAGTCTCTTCATTTTAAAAATCAGCATGTCTGTGGTCAGTTTTCTAGGTTTATTAACTGTAGAATTTTTAAGTAACTGATGCTCACAGAAGGTTCCTGTTTGAGTTCATTGGAGTGAGGATGGCAGATCTCTTAAGAGGAATTCAGATTAGGAGATGTACAGCCCTCGAAGGTCATATTAAGCTGACTTTTCCCACATCTGACTGCAGTTCTTTTCATAGAGCACAATTCATACTCCTCCATGGTCCCAAGGAGATTGTACAAGTAAACAGGAATTTTCTCTTGTGGAGTGAGAGAGAAGTCAAGCAGGATGTGAACCAGGCTAATAAAATGTGAATTTATAGGTGTTCTGCTTCTGAGCCCACTTTCTGTGTCTGTTATGACCAGCTCTGCCTAATCCTTCCCACTACAGGGAGGTACTGTTCCTTTTGTTTTATATAGAGAGATAATAAATATGAGAGTTTGTTCTGAGAGAATACAAAGATTACAGAGATCACAGCTGCCTAAGGCAATCACATCAGTACTCAGGTGATTAGGAAGAACCAAAACCCAAGCTGAAAATCTCTTAGAGCTTGCTAATAATGACACTTAATTCCGCCCTGTACTTGAAAATAAAATCCATGACTTCCTTCACAATTTCCCCAAATGTTTTAATTAACTCTGTAGAAACAATTATGTAGTAGGTATTATCCCAGACCAATCCAATAACCATTTAAAAAAATCTTTCTATTCAGCACTTAAACAATCAAATATTTCTTGTGAAAACAAAAAAATACTGAGCACAGCATTTCTCATACAGTCACAGATAATAAACCATGTGGTTTTTCTAAGACATTTAACACTTTTCTTGAAATGAAAAGGTTTTCAAAGTTAAAGTCAAATATTCTTGAGGAGGGATTCTTCAAACACATAAGAATGCAAATGGTCAAAAATTGAAGCTAACCTCTTTTGACAATTCTATAATATCTACCATTATAGATTCAAATCAGGGCAATAATTCCATATGAAAACTTGGCTAGTTTGGTCTTGCAGAAATTTAGGATAAAACGCCGTGCAGGATGCTCCCACATAGTATTTCATAAAATTATGATTTGATCTGATCGTCATAGTCTGGAACATATTTCCCTTGGTATTTGGCTTCTTTCCCTCACGCCTGAAATAAATTTTCTGGAGTCTACGTCTTTGCTACATACTCTGTATTCAGAACAAAAATATCTTCCTTCTCTAGGGAGTGACTGAGGCGAACGCTTCTTTACACAAGCTATTCACAGCCTGCTCTCTTTCAGGTGCTTTGGCTTAGAAATGTCACTCAGTTCATTTTTACCTCTTCCATTTTTTTTTAAAGTACACTAAAACCCTCCTCGTTATCTTGTGCATTATCTCTAGGTCAAGTTCAGCCTGCTGCTTGCACAAGACTTAGATCTATCTGGAATACTGACACCTATTTTCTGCAGTTTCCCTTCTTCACTTTTTAAAATAAATAAATAAATTAATTAATTAATTTCTTACATACATGACGATAATGGAGTGCATTATGTTCATAATTATCCATTCACAGCACAATTTTTCATAACCCTGTATATGAAGTATGTTCACGCCAAATTATGCCATTATACATGAGCTCTCTCTTTGTTTTTGCATTACAATTCTTAATACACCTTTATAACACAATTTATCATATCTCTGTTTTCACACAAGGTATGTTGACACCAAATTCACATCTTCATACGTGTATTTTGTATAATGATGACCGTCTCCTTCCACCATCCTTGCTATTCCCCCTTTTTCACTTTTTTGTTTGCTTCTACTTTTCTTAGTGCAGGCTACTTGGAGATACCCAGTGAATGATCAAATAAACAAACAGATCTGTTGCATCTGCCATATTCTTCCTTGCATTGTAAATAAATAGTGTACATACATGTTAAGTACAACATCTTGTAATGCTAGACTCTGTCCCCCTCCTCTTCTTACATACATGTGTGCATACCCAACACATACCCAGTGCATATCCAACAGTACCTTGCTCAGAACTTGGCCATACTAGGTTGTAGATGTCAAAATATTTATATTGAATATGTAAATAAAAGGAGGATATTGACATATTTAACATGGAATATGCTGACAATACATCTTTAATGTGGTACTATTCTTTATTTATTCATTCAATAAATCTTTATTGGGTTCCGTAGTAAGTCAGACATTCTTCTATGCACCTGTACATTGGTAGTAACAAGGCAGAGTCGTGACTGAAGCTTTTACATTCTAGTTAGGGAGACAGACAACCACAAACTTAGGTGAATGAACATATGACATGTCATTATCAATAAAATACCATAAAAAAATAAAGCAGAATCAGGGCCTAGTTGTGGCCTTGAAAAAATCGGCTACAGCAAATAAGGATTAGTACAGATCCTTCCATGGTACTAACATTTAAGTAGAGATATGCATGAGAGGAGGGCTATTTGGAAAAGCAATGTTCTAGGCAGAAAAGACAGCAAATAGAGTGTTCTTAGATAGAAATAAACTTGGTCATTTCAAAGATGAGCCAAAGGGCTAATGTGGTGAACACATATACAGAAAAGACTCCTTCCTTGACCTGGGTGCTTTTTTTTTAGATGTTAGACAGGTATCTCCAATGAGGAGGTGCCAGCAAATGAGACTGAGAAGCAGAGACCATTGTGGCAGAAGGAAAACCAAGGACTTTGAAACCTTGGGGAAAAAAAAAAGTGTCTCAAAAGAAGAAGAGATTATTATCTGTGCCAAATGCTACTGAACAAGAATGTCAAAGGAGATCTTCAAAGAATGGTTTCCACAAAGATGGAGGATGAACACCTACCTGGAGCTTCTTTGAGAATGAGAAGAAACTAGAGTGAGGGGCTGGGGTTGTGGCTCAGTGGTAAAGTGCTTGCCTAACACGTGGGAGGTCCTGGGTTCGATCCTCAGCACCACAGAAATATAAATAAATAAAATAAAGGTATTGTGTTCAAATGCAACTAAAAATTAAATATAAATATATTTAAAAAGAAAGTAGAGTGAGTGCAGGCAGTTATCTTGAGAAGTTTTGCTAGACAGGAAAGCAGAGAAAGGGAAAGTTGCTGTAAAAGGTACTTAGGGCCTAGAGAACTTTTGTATTTGTTTATTTTCTTAAGATGCTTGATATTACAGTGTACAGTATGTGTTGGAAAAAGAACAATATACTCAACAAGGAATAGCATCTGTTCTCTGGCTCTAAGATAAGGATGAGAGGTTATATTTAGGTCATAATCAACTTGTCTGACATCATTAACTCTTTCTCTCTCTCTCTCTCTCTCTCTCCACACACACACACACACACACACACACACACACACACACACACACACAACATATGCATAACATTGAAATGCACAAATTCGTTCAGGGTTCTAGCAGTTGGCATTACTAACTGGCAGAATAATTTAATATTAGAGGAGATAATTAATATTTTTGTAACTTCTTCCGTATTATACATGATATGTTGATATGTTTGTAAAATATCCATTCATTTGTTTCATAAACATTTATAAAATGCTGCTCTCTTTGTCAAATACTGTTCTAGACATGGAGTGTGGAGAAGAGATGTGAACAGACTTGATCTTTACCTTCTTGGTACTTGTACTCTCAACATACGTGATCCAAAGAAAAGTTAGCCTATTTTTCTCCCTTGTATCCCATAGAGTGTCTGTGATACACTGCTCTAAATAATGCACATTAAGATACCTAATTAAAATTTTGTTCATATTTCTATGGGGTTAATTAAATTTCTATTTTTATAAGAACATTAAAATGAACAAAACTTCCTTGTGATATTTCAGAGGTTGCCAAGAGCTTTTGGAACACATTTTAATTTTATTGAGAAAAATGTTTAATTATTTGCAGCTCCTATGATTATTAACTCTGCTAATAAAAAGTAAAAGTTCCAAGATTTTTTTTTTAATATTTGATATAGGATTGCCAAACACTCTTTGTAAAAAGAAGGTCTGGGAAAAAACAAACAAACAACTCTCTCAATCTGGTGAACATCCAATTCCAGAACACACACGCAAATCTCCTATTATCTGGGTTAAATCTCTGCATTACAGTTATAAGTAACCACTATATTTGCTATGTGACTCCACAGGCAAAAATTATTGACTGACTGTTATATGTTTGATTGGCATTTTTGTTGTCATTTCTGCCTTAAGTTTTGCCAAAAGTTTTTTGAAACTGGAAAACTGACCCACTTGCAATCCTCCTGGGGAGAAGTGAAAGAGGGAAAATTTTACGTGAATCTGTTCCAGAATGATATACGCCCAGCATGGGGTGGAATGGGAAGAAGAAAAAAGGTTGAAGAAATTGAACGACTTTATTGAGCCTCCTGTGTGGTGTCTTTACAGTAGGACTTTATTATTTCCCTTGGAGTAGCTCCCTAGAGCAGCAGATCCCAACTTAGTCAAATGTCAAACTGAAAACAATTGCTGATTCAAAGCCCAGGCTGTCCTAGGGAGGATCTGTCAGTTTGATCATCCACCCTTCTGTTTTCTTCCATAATACCCGCAACCAATTCTCATTTGTACCTATTACAATTTTCCTCTCAATTATGTGATTTTATTTGCTTGATATGAACTTGAAAGGCAATGATAAATTCCCATTATATTTTCCATATTTTAAGTTTATACTTTCAGATCCCATGATTATATTTTAGATTATTAAAATTAAAGTTTGCTTATAAATGATATGCAATTTCACAAAAGTAGAATCTATTCCTAGACTTGTGTTAGAGTCTGTAAACAAGTCTGGATGGCGCCTGGCATTTTGCCAGGGGGAGTGGTTTGTGAGGTGGCGCCAGTGAGCCATTAAGTGTGGAGATTCCTTATTGGTTGACTGCTGTATCTAGTTTATGTTAATTAAGATAAGCTGTGTGGAATGTATATATACCCCTCCTGTCCTACAATAAATGGCTCCCACTCCTGCTGTATCAATGTACACAAGTTGCTCATCACCACCCCCCCCCCCATTTATTTTGCCCAGCCAGCAGGGCTGCGGCAGACTTGAGGAATTGATAATATGGTTGATCATATGTTGAGAACCGTGCCAGGTGTCCTGGGGGAAAGAGTGGCACATCATAGATGGAGCTGGGCACACTGATAATACAATGAAATTGAGGAAAGGGATTTATGCATTTATAATATTCCCCCACACATTTTCTTTTAATATGCTTAGTATTTTATTTAAAGGAGTCTAATAACAAGAAAATACTACAGTAAATTTTCTAGTGAACTTGCTTTAGAAGAGGAGATAATTCCTCCTGGAAGTCATGAGATAATTTGGTGATACAAAGCTCAACTTCAAAATAAAAATGTTACATTTTAAAATTATTTCTGTAATTTTTAAATAGAGTTACACAGGAATTGATCCTGTGGAGAGGAGAACCTTCTAATTTATTGAAGACTTTTTAAAGGAAAGTGTAATGTCAGAGAAGAAAATTTCAGACAAACTAGGGTGTGCTTTTCACAAAGTTACTCACTATTAAAATCAAATTATGATGAAAAAAATTTTGTGACTCTGATTTATAGCATGTATATTTTTACCTTGCATAATTATAGCTGGGGGACAGTTCACCACAAGGTTTTTAGTACCTAGACTTCATGGAACCAGAGTCCTGGATCCTGGCAGACTGAACTCTATCCTAATCCCTTGGAGGTAGATGATGGAGTTCCGCACAGTTTAGTTTCGGAGATCCCCTTGGTGCTGCAATATATTAGTGACTGCACAGATCCACCCTGGTGTCCTTGGCTGGAACTTGTGTGGGACAGCCAAAAGGCAAAGAAACATTAAGAGCTCCAGTTAGGCACAGGGCGACGGAAACGTGCTCTGTCCTCCTCCTCTAACTATATAGAAGTTACATCAAAATTCAGGGCAAGAGAAGAACCTTATGAGAGTGTTATTGATTGATCATTTTTCCTCATTTGATCCTGGGGAAGATGTTGGTTAGTTCAATCAAAGTACCTAGAGGGTCAGGGGAGCATGTGAGGGTCTTCGTTGTCAGCAGCTTCAAGTCCTGACAATTTCTTGGAGGTAAACTTACTTCCCCTTTTAGAAGTTGAAAGAAGGAAGAAAAGGGGACTAGGGTTGTGGCTCAGAGGTAGAGCACTCCCCTACCATGGGTGAGGCACTGGGTTCGATCCTCAGCACCACATAAAAATAAAATAAAGATATAGTGTCCACCTATAACCAAAAAATAATTTTTAAAAGGATGAAAAGGAAAAACAGAGGGACAGAGAGAGGCAAGAAAGGAGTGGTGGGGGGAGTGGGGAAGGAGGACAAACATAAGAAAGCATTTGTTTTATTTTCTTAGCACACTGATTTGCTCCTCTGAGAAGTCTTCATCCTACCTGTCAGCCAGCCTCCAGACATACCCTTTCAGCAAGCCACATTCTCTGCAGCCAGGCCATCATGAAAGCATCTTTGTCCAGCTCTGAAACAGTCTTGCAAAGACTCTTGGGATTTGCATTTATATTTGCATAATACAATACTATATTACCCTTATGCTTGGAATACGGTTGGATAAGGTTAGAGAAAAAAGACTCAGGGAAACTCTCTGTTTTTAGAGGAATAAATAGGCAAAAGTTGATGTTATGTGGTGGCCTGACTAGTCATAGGATTATGTTTCTTTTATTCTATTGACCGCTAGCAACAGGTATTGTTGCTAGCGGTCAATAGAATAAAAGAAATATAATAATTGTTTAACATAATACTTTTCATATGTATTATACACACATGTGTATAATATAATATAATATAAAATACATACATATATATGAAAAAGAGCATATAATCACAATCCATCTATAGTTAACTGGTTTTAAATGGAAGTACTTATATTATAAGGCTCATTTCTTTGGCTATTGTTTCCAATCTATATATCTTTCAGTACCATGCAAGAATACTATGATAATAACTTCAATATTTTTTATATTTTCTTCTCAATAGTATAAATGAATCAAGCATGGTTTCCACTTTCTTTTTTGATTCCTAAACCCAATAGCACCACAGGATCATTCACTTAAAAATAAGATGGTGATATAAGCACCAACAATCATGTGTCACTTCTTCATCTCTAACTAGTTGCGTTATATATAGCCTTCTATAATATATACTGATGTTCTAAACTCTTCATGACTATTCCATAGTACAACACATTAACCCCTTTTGTCCTGGCCAAAGATATTTATAGTTAGGAGACTGCTGCATAACACTCAGGTTTCATTTAAACTTCTCTTTCTCAGTGACTTGACCCTGTTTTCCCCTTAATGACTTTTCTGCTTGGCTTCTCTCCCACCTGTGGGGTGTCCCTTTAGTTCATGTGGTTTTTTTTCTACTTTTCCACCTCAGACAGTTATGTTCTTCTCTTTCCTACCTTAAATTCAATCAATAACAAATTTTAGTGATTTTGAATTACGACAAAGGTCTCAATGACCTTTAATGACTTTTTCTTTTCTTAATTGTTATAAACAATTTTTCATTATTTTCAAATTGGGGCAAGAAATATTTTAAATTGTTTTTATACATTTTTTAAATTTAAAAATTCCTTTTAAAAGCTGGGTATGGTGGCACATGCCTGTTATCCCAGCAGCTCAGGAGGCTGAGGCAGGAGGATCTTAAGCAAAATCAACCTCAGCAACTTAACGAGGCACTAAGCAACTCAGTGAGACCCTGTCTCTAAATAAAACACAAAATAGAACAGAGATTAATTCAAAACCCTAGACAACTATTTTGTGTTTCATAGGGTTAACTTTTTAAAATATTTACTTTTCAAATCAAACATTCTAGACTACCTTATTGATTAATTTGCTATTATTTTAAATAAGCAATAATCTTTAAATATCAATCATCTCTAATACACTTGGAAAATGAAATTATTATAAAATGAATAAATAATCTGATGATTATTCTTACTTTTGTGAATATTATATAGATTTTAAAGTAAATTGTGTGTGTATTTTAAAAGTTACATTTCTAGAATGAGGAACAAAAAAAGACTTTTTATTAACCAATTGGGTACATCCTGCATAATTATTATAAAGGGGGATTCAAACTGAATCTAGAAATTGGCTCAGTTGAATGGCTTTCTTGAAAATGTAAAAGTGGAGGCCAGTTTTGGGTAACAATTCACTTTTAAGAAAGAGAAGCAGTGGGGAGAGAGAGAGAGAGAGAAAGAGAGAGAGAGAGAGAGAGAGAGAGAGAGAGAGAGAGAGAGGCGCACCACTAGAGACTGCTTGTGAGGATATAGTCCTTGAATATTCCGTAGAAACCTGCTTTTGATGCATGAATCCAAACTCCTTTCTTTGTAAGGTAAATATTCCCTCTAAATTACAAATAAAGCTTAATAGTGAATTTTAGTAATGTTTTAAACAGTAAAAATAGTAAATACTTTCTGATTCCATGAAGTCTTTTTTTTAAAAAAATATATAAACCAGAAACAGAATAGTTTAATCTGAAGGGAGGGCTTGAAAATTTAGATTTCTTTTTACGTGAGATTCGATTCATACTGGCTGAGGAATCTCATTACCATACTCTGTGTACACTACAAAGAGGAAAACAAAGTAGGAAACAAATATCCACCCTATATAAAAAATATTATTTCCTGGGTTTGACACCCAGTACACAAACAAAAGTGATGAGCAATCAAGCTTCTTCTACTAAGACATCCAATGAAGTGTAAGAATGGTGAGAACACATCTGTTGTTTTCTGTAGAAAGACAAATTGGTACAATCATTTTTTCCCCATGTATCTCTCTACTGTCTGAATTGAACATGTTCTGTGCCTGATATTTATATTTCTTAGATTACATTCATAGTGTCTGTGAATGGGACATTAATGATTGGAATATATGAGAATCTGTTTTTTAAACAGAGGCTACTGCTCTGTCATTCTGAATGAATTACCTGGGAGATCGATTTGAGAATAACTGTATCATACTTTAGTGTGAGAAACCTTTCAGCTCATTACCAGACAACAATTAAGTGAGACATCATTCACGATGATGATAATGCTTTGAATTATTCTGAGCCCAAATTATAAGGAATCTCCTGCAAGTGACCAAAATTTATAGCTGTGGCTTGCATAGTAGCTTAGCAGTTCACATATGGCTTATGTCAATGGCAGAAACAATGTTATTTTCTAAATCACATTGATTTGTTATGTGGTATTGAAAGATTTTAAACAGAATCAGGACTATAAATTGCAAAATGGAGTCCTCAAAACTTCTTATCTCTGTTTCAGTTCTGTCAAAATGAGCCCAAGAGCCAAGCATTCTGTGTACACAATGCTACTAGTCAAAGAATAAGAACTGAGACCATTCAATTTCCTCCTTTTTTGGCAAGGTGCCAGACTGACATTTTCCTTTCTGTTAGTTTTGGCAACGAAGA
The DNA here is from genome assembly GCF_052094955.1 of Ictidomys tridecemlineatus. Taxonomy (NCBI): domain Eukaryota; kingdom Metazoa; phylum Chordata; class Mammalia; order Rodentia; family Sciuridae; genus Ictidomys; species Ictidomys tridecemlineatus. The sequence goes on along the minus strand of NC_135478.1, from coordinate 154,835,315 downwards.
AAGAGAGAGGAAACTTTACTGCTCAGTTACTGATGGTTTTTCTATTTTGTTTTTATTAAAAATGTTGAAACATGGGCCCTTTGTCAAAATTATTTTATTATTGAAGGGTGGGTGGGGTGAATGAACTGGCAACTGTTCAGAAAACCATTAACAACACTGATAATGGACAATCTTATTTGGGTTCCCCAACACAGAAGTGCTTAATTACAATAAATTATGCTGCAGCCTGGTGACTGATGTGCATGTTTAATGAATTGGTACGGACTTAGAGGCTAATCTGCTGGGAGGGAACAAACTTAGTCCATCTGATATTGCAATAAAAAGTATGATCTTTTTAAGTTACACGATGATATATTTTGGGCATGAAACTAAAAGAATGAGTTTTCATTGGCTGTGGCTTTGTTGGGTCTCAAAGCCTAAAACACTGAAAAACCAACATCCCTAATGGTGACATTTGAATGAAATACAAAATGTAAGTATATCATTGATGGAATGCAACCCACCCAGAATGAAAGACTGGAGGCCATCAAAGCACTTACCGAAGACGCAGTGTGTGTTCAGAAAACAGTTACTGTGAAGTCAAGCCATTCTTACCTATGTGATGAAGTATATTGTTAGTTTTCAACTTATTTATATAATGAGAAAATAAATAACCTTTCTACATGATTCTATGACAAGTATTTCTTGGAGTTTGTAGAGAAATATGATCTTCTCTTGGAAACACAGGGAGAAAATGATTTTATAAGCCTAAACCTGAAATTGAGTATCAATTAGAAAAACACTGAAGGTGGATCTGTTGAGGAAGTACTTGGGACTGAAATGGTACAGACTTTTTTCCATGCACATATAATTGTTATAAAAATAAATCTTATTAAAATGTGTAACTATAATGAGCTAAAGAACAAAATAGTGAATCTGTTGAAGATGGTAGGGTCACTGCCTAGATAAATGAAAAAAAAAAAAAAACAAAACAAAAACCAGTAACCAAACAACACAATTCTTCAATATGTGAAAAAGTTTGCAAATGAGGAAACATAGAAAACATTTACTTCTCTATTTTGTGATGAAGTGTTTAGTATTGTCAGTTCAAAATGTGGTATCTAGAACAGGCAGAAAGTGAGATTAAGTTTTTCACGGCACAATATTTATGCATCTTAACATGTGAAGGTTTATTTTTTTTTCTTTTTTTGTCATGGAATAAATATCCTGACACAAGAATATCAGACTATATACTTGGAAGCCAAATCCCCTAGCTATGTAGTCATTGAAAGTACAAGTAGATGATTAATTAAAATGCTTAATCCGCCTCCAATTCCTATCTGTAGCTTTTCTGTGGTGTCCTTTGCAGATGATTTAGTGACAAATCACTGACAATTAAGGTCCTAGAGAAAAGTTAAAATATGAAGCAGTATGTTTCCAAAGGAAGATAAGACCCAGTCTTCCAGATAAATCAACCAAGAGGCCTATTTTGATAACAATTATCTAAGTGACTGTATAATAGGTTTTAAAGAATAGAAACATAATGAGAGGATTGAAGACATTGTGCAGGCTCTCATGAGAGAGATGTTTTCATTTCTTGGTGCTATGGTTTTCTTATTTACTCACATGTTCATGGATATTCTGATACCGTTACAAAGTCTTACAAATGAAAACCTACAACAAAATGAAAAAAATTCTATTATTATTCTTTACTTCTTAAACACCAGTATTACAAATTCCCAAGTGTCTGGGCTCTGTTTTCTTTGAATTTGCGGCTATTTTTGGTGCTGTACAAGAATCAGAGAGCATCCTTATGTGTTTCTGGCAACTTCACAATGTGCTTTACTCTCCCTCTGAAGAAGATAGGATATTGGAGATCATTTTGTTCAACTCTTATTCGAGCATTCATTATGTAATTTAATAATTAATATAAATATTCAAATGTTCTTTTCTCCAATTTTACGACAGAATAACATAGGTTTTATATTATAAAATGTTGTTAAACTGTTTCTAAAGAATTCTTATTTCACACAATGAATTCTCTAATGTTCACTTACATGTATAGTTTAAAATTGGGGAGAATTTGGTTATAGGCAAGCTTAAAAAAAAAAAGATACAGGAGAACAGCCAAAGCCACAGGTTCAATGTTTTCACCGTTGAAGAAAAATAATTTCTACCAATTTCATTCTGTTGAAGGAGGAACAGTTTTAACAAAGAGTAAAATTGGCAGATTCCCTATGTTTTATGATGGTGCAGGAGTCAACTAACAGGTTGTTATAATAGTTTACCCCAAATATTAGTCATTTTTTTTCTTGGATAGGATGACCCTCAAAAGTGCCTTCTTAATTTTCTGAATATCTGTTCACAGTATTTTAATATGCCCTCAAAATATATTTGAATTTGTATAACAAAGTGCTCAATATAAAATTAACTAAATGTTGGACTTGATGGCAAGTTTTTTTTTTTAAAGAGAGAGAGAGAGAGAGAGAGAGAGAAATTTTATTTATTTTTTTTAGTTTTTTTGGTGGACACAACATCTTTGTTTGTATGTGGTGCTGAGGATCGAACCCAGGCCGCGCACATGCCAGGCGAGCGTGCTACCACTTGAGCCACATCTCCAGCCCTGATGGCAAGTTTTGTGTAACAGTTTTAAGAGAATGGGCTCTTTCAGAACGATGTTCATTTTTTTAAGGTTAAATCAAGATATTTGACTTTGGTAACAGGTAATGGTCAAAAAGTAGAAACAGAATTATATTCATTTAAAAAAAAAGAGACTGATTAAAGCTATTCACTATATAGCAAAAACTTGGAAATAGTCCATACTTTAAAAATGATGAATTGAATTTTGCATTTTTTTAGCCTATCAAATTCTGTCTTCACCCTCATCATTGTGACATTTTCACTAGCTCTGGGGAAAGGCACTGTCAACTGGTAAAGGCTTGAGTGGGCCATCCTTTTATAGTTTCATGTTTCTTCACGTTTGGCGAGAACATGACAGTCCCAGCCAACAGAAGATGGATGACATAGTAAGCAACACCATGTCCCGAATAGGGTTGCAACCCAATTTCCCACATTCAACAAGTAAGACAGGCCTGCCTGGAAGTGCAAGATGTGAGGTGGAGAACTTGAACAGGCTGTGCTTGGTATATGCATAGGAATTTTTCAAATTATTTATGTTTGAGAAGAGAGAGTTGTTTTTGCTTCTTGAAGGAATGTACAAAATAAGGATAGTGATGAAAAGGGAAGGGTGAGATCCTGCGTGAAGACTGTCAAGATGGTGATAGAATGATGGAGTGAGGAGGGTTGTCCTGATGTGCAGAAGAAGTAAACACCATGTTCATAAATTCCTACTCCTTCTTAGGGGTATCCTTAAGGACAGAAGTGAATGAAAGAAAAAAAATCCTGTTAAAAAATATAGTAAAAGTTTTCTTATAAAATTCATCTAGTTTTCTTTTGGAAAGGAATATTTGTTCAGTTGTATACACAAAATTTTACCTACATCTTAGCTTCCAAATATGGTAAATACTAGTGTACAGTATTTAAGGAATTCAAGATAAATAGAGAACATTATCAATCTTTGTTATGCTGTTGAAATAGAGTTATGAACATGCCCTTTAAAGGAGTTTTGTCATAAGAGAGCTAGTCTTGAAGAAGTGATACTTCCAAAGTTATAAAACTAATGCCTATTAAAATTAAAATCAAATGGTTTAATTCTGATGCCAATGTACTTTTCAATACACCACACTCTAGGTGAAAAGATGAAATTACTCCATATTACTGATGGAAAATGTAAGACTCAGAGGTATCTGAAGCTATAGTGTCAGCAGCAAATGTGGGACCATCAATTACCCATGCTACTTGATGGCTAGCCCCAGTGCTGATCAGCAATGGCTGAGTTTTCACGTGTTCATCTGTCAGGATCATGCATGATACTGAGTAAAATTCTTATGTGTTCATCAACAAATAAATGCACAAAGTCTCTCATGGAAGATTTGGCACATTTTGTTAAAGGAGATGCATGACTCATTAAACGTTTTTTTCCCTATACTTTGAGAAAACAATAATTTGAATGAGTCATACTTTGTGGAGGGGAATGGGATGAGAGGACAAGTCTTGGGTACAAATCTGTTCTTCACCACTTGCAGGTGTGAACTTGAGTAGGCACTGCATCTTTCTATAATTTAGTTTTCCTACCTATAAGCTTGGGATAATAATACTGCCCATTTCTTCTCAAGTTATTAACTAAAGAAAATCATACATGTACATGATGAACACAGAAAGCACTTAAAACACAGAATCAACACTCTACCAACTGAGCTATATCTCAAGCCCCTCATTTGCTAATTATTTTACAGTCCCATCAACCACAGCAAAATTGAAGGGATTGTATGGCAATGGTCCTATATTGGTACTCTTTCATTATTTTCAGTTTATTTTTATTTTTAATCCTGGTAAAATATATTTATTATAAAATATATCATCTTGACTATTCTTTAAAAGTACAATTCAATAATGTTAAGTACATGCATACCATTGTAAAAGTATCAGCACCATCTATCGCTACACTCTTTATTTTTCAAAACTAAAACTCTATACAACAACTCTCCATTTTCTCCTCTCCCTGATGAAAATATTCACTTTCTATTAATTTGAACGTTATGATTATGTTTCTATGAATTTAATTACTCTGGGTTCTTCATATAAATGGAATCGTATATTATTTCTTTTAGTGATCAGCTTATTTCACTTAGCCCAACACCCCCAAGAATCATCCATATCATATGGTAGAATTGTTTGTTAGTTTATATAAAACCATTGATAAACTGTTACTTCCACCTTTTGGCCATTGTGAATAGCTCTAATATGTATATGGCTCACAAAAACACATTGAGACCCTACCTAAAAGTATTTTACATATATAATCAGAAGTGCAATTGCTGAAATACAATCTATTTTCGAGTTTTTGAGGAACTATCATTCCTTTTTTCACAGTGGCTGAACCCGTTTACATTCCTACCAACAGTACACAAGGGTTCCAATTTCTCCACAACCTCATCAGCATCATTGTTTTATTTTTTATAATAGCCATTCTAATGGGTGTGGGATGATTGAAACCTTTTATTTTTAATATAAGAGATCTTTGAAGAACTGTTTTGACATTTGTCTTAGAATGTGACTAGGAGTCTGCTGTGAGTTTAACTGAAAAATATCACAGCCAAAAGTTGGGGAGATAATCCCAAATTCCTAAGGACCCACTGGCATTTGCATGACAACCATGGATTGAAAGGACCCCTAACTAATAACTGACATTTGTATTTCACAAATGTTAGGTTTATATGAGTAATTCTGAATTCTAGTTATTCCATACTCAGTCTAACAATAACAATGATAAAGCCCAGTGAGTGTTGAGATTAGGAAGCTTGAGATTGTTTGTTTCTTTTATAGATGTCAGTGTTAGGAAGGCTTCTTAAAATTTTCACCATTATCCCCTCCTCCCCCACCATTTTGTTGCTCATAGGCAGAAGTATTCCAGCCAAGGCTGGTAGCTGAGTGGAAGAATTTTCTTGTGGAAGGTTAAGTTAGAGGTTTTGCACTTTTCAAGAATCAAAACAAGATATTTCATTCTTTTGCTATTGATTTTTACGTATATTCACATATGAATCCTGAGGACTACTTACAGAAACACATGTACAATTTAGAAATATATTTCTGATTATCAAAATGAAGATCAAAGCAGAAATTTGTTCATGAGAATCTCTTCTAATTAATTTTAAAGAAAAATAATGGGTCATTTACATTGGGTAGTATCTATTTCACTAAACACCAGTCAATGATAGAAAGACTAACTCATTCATCATTCATCGCTTGGTGTGCTCTTTTTTTTTTTGCAAAAAAAAGGAACAGAGAATAAATTATTTTAAAGAGAAAAATAAGAACTTAAAGTAAAAAACTTGCCACCAAAGTTTATTTTGCTTCCCTCAAATTTATCTGGTAATTAGTTGATGTTTATCCTATGGTATTTTAAGGTCAATTAGTCTGGATTCATTATATCAGAATAAATTTCAGGGGAAAAAGGGAAGAATTTGAATCTTATGATTCATTTCTAGTGCATTTAGTTCCATTTAGGACAGTCTGGAAGTGTGTCATATATATTTTCTCATTACTAAAATGTATGCTGGGTTTATACCATGACTAAGACTTACAGAGTAATATCGGGATTGATATTGCCAAAATAATACTCTCTTACATTTTAGCTATCCAGAAATATCATTAAAAAGGTTTTGGAAATCTCCTGATCTACAAGGAAGTTAAAAAAAAAAAAACCACTGCAGGTTTTGGTTTCAGACTCTTACATTCTTGTTAAAACTGACTTCTTATTTTAAATTTGGTTGTTTAGTTGTAAAAGATAATTATAAAGTAGCACTGGATGAGCTAAATTAAACTAGAAATAAAACACACTTAGTATATAGAGTATGTGCTAAAAATATTAGTTCAGGTTTCCGCTTTTTGCACAATACAGATATTCAAGAGATGGTTTAGTTATTGCCAAAAAGAAAATTTATATATTCCTGCTTTTGTTTTAATTTGAGTTTGTGAATGCTTTATTTATACATGAGGACCTCCAAAGTTCACATCATTTATATTGGTGTTAAAATTTATTCATTTTTATTTCAACTCATAAGGATCAAACTGTATCATTTCTCTAGCCTGTCAGGGGCTGAGTACGGCTGCTTTTGAGTAAAGACTTCAATTTTCTAGGATTTTTTTCCTCCTTAGTTACATTAAACAGAGCTGACAACTTCCACAAAAGAAAGTATTGTTCAGGAAGCCACAGCTGGGATTGCTGATGATATTATGAGGCCTTCAGCAAGTTGGGCTGGAAAGAGGAGGGGCTGATAGGTTTCTGCTCTAGTTGGTGTAGAGATGCTCCCTGCATGGGGAAACTGATGGCTCACCCAAAACGCATCTATAGAGAATGGTACCTCGAAGCACAGATAAGGGAAGAACTTGACTCGTGCACAAACCACAGAGAATAACTACCTTCAGTGAAAATAAGTTATTCTCTGAAAGATGTCTTTCAAAATGTTTCTTTTGATCACATTAATTTTGCCAGAAATAGTACAACATTCCAATAGAATATTAGTTATGAATCGACTTACTGATGATGGGAACTTACTCACTATGTTGAATTATGTTGAGTGACACAAGGGGTATAAGACATGAGCTCTGCTGCTGAAGGGACACAGCATATTTGCTTTCAGATTTTTAGAAATTTATCCAGAAATAAATGAGTTGCCTCAGAACATAGCCTCCTTAACTCTTGCTGTGTGTTTCTATTTGTCCCCTGACTCTGGCCACTCTTTTGTTTAAATATTCATGATTTTAAAAAATGCATCTCTATGGTTATAATAACCAGAAATAATAAATATTTTCAAATGTAATATTTAAATCATTTATGTAAGAAAAACCTGTCATATTTTTCTCTAAAATTTTCATATATCATTACTTATAAAATTTCTTATTCTTTTTTTTTTCTTTCCTCTCATATAATTAAAAGAACACAGAATGGAAACACTGAAAAACTAGAATCTTAGACTGTGGCCCTTTGGGTAGGCATGAAAGTAAGATAGGTTGCAGTCAGATTTTTGAGATTCTCTGTATAAAACTGATAACTAACTTTATCAAAAAAGAAATTAAGCATGCATAATTTCCATTCTTAGAAAGAATACTTTATTCTTAATGTTCTTCTGTTCAGGATAGTATATAGTGGATAAAAGGAAGGAGGCAGGAAGGCTAATGGAGAGAAGAAGATAAGGGTCCTGTATTAGGTAATGAGAAAGGAACACTTCTCTCCCTGCGTGATTCCCAATTCACAGTTGTGTCTCCTACTTCTCTCACCCAGGTTCACTTTACTCTAGCTAACCAGGTCTTTCTCTCAGTCTTCCTCCTTCAGGTCTTTGTAAATATTCTTGCTTCTTCCTAGAATTTGTCAAGAATTGGCAAAGAATTTGCATTGTTTCCCCTCTCCCCTTCCCTATTTCCACTAAGGTCTCAGCTCACATAACTAGGAAGATGTTGATTGATTAAACCTTACTATTTGCTGTCTCAAGTTCTTGTTTATTCCATAGACTCACATCAGAATTGTCAATATTTATTTATTTGTTTGCTTACATTATGGGTTTTCTCCTTGGAAACTCCTGTCTGCCATATTAAAAGCCCACAAAGAATTCGGAAAAAAAATTACAAAGCACAGTGGCTTACACACTTCTTTCATTTCATTAAAGTAATAACAAATATTTGTGAAGAAAGTATGCGATTTCTGTCTGAATGTTGGTATTCTGTCCATTTTGCTTTTTCCGTGAAGTGTGGTGACATGATAGTAACATGCTTTAGCAGAAAGAATGTGTTTCTGTCTGAAATGTGCATAAGGTAACATTCATAAATATGTCCCTGACATTGAACAGAAACTCTGTAAGCCTAAATTAGGAACTGCATCCTCACTATAAGATACAGATGCAACATTTTATTTTATTTATTTTTCTCTTTGTCCAACAGAAATGAACCTAACACCTCTGGTAGACGTTCTGTAACTTCTGGAGTAAAGCACATTCCACCAGTTTCCTCAGATGCTGGCAAGACTTCAACTTAATTCATTTCCTTTGCCAATGACAACATTCTGTATTTTTTAGTTGTTTTGGGTATCTGTCTGACAAGGTTTTCTTTATAACATATGTGCATTCACTCACACATTGAAGTTTTCATGAGATCTGTGCCCTTAACTCTAAGTGGCAATAGAGTCATAAGCAGATACAATATAAATCTTTGCTAAAGTTGACTGTGTGGCCATTTCATGACATATTAAGTTTATTCTTCATATCCTCTAATACATGTGAGTAGGTATAAAAGACTGAAAGCTTGTGTTTTAGGTGATTGTTTGTAACACTTTCATACAGTCTATATGCTTATATACAAGGACGATAGCTCATATCTTATTAATTTCTTTATGTGCCAATATTTCTAGCATAATATAACATATTTTTTGAGTGTGTTGAATTGTTTAATCCCCTCATACTGTATTTTTAGGCAGCTAGACTTCAAATTGTTCTATCAATAATTTTAAAATTATACTCCAACTATTTTCTACAAAATTCTTTGAATATTTTTTCCACCTAATATTTTAAAATTTGATATTAACTAAGGGAAAACTATGCACATTTAACTTTGAAGTAACAAAGTTGATGGTTACTATTACATTACATTTATCTTCATTATTATTTTAGATTCTAAAATGACTGCAGAGGAATTGGATACACCAACTGAATGTAACTGGCAAGATTCTAATTTGTGTCCTTGGTGGTTTTTATAGGACCAAGAATGGCACGTTGAACTATCTCAAGTTATTCTGGGCAAGTTTGAGGTAATCTATTTTGTGTCTCCTTAAGATCTTGTTACTCAGGATAGATTTTTACTATGGGGAACATCAAGTGTAATGATAATTTACCTTAGAAAATCTTGACTTCTGTGAGACAGAAACAGTAATAATATATCATAAAATATACATTATCTTGTTTCTTTTAAATTTAATGATACACATTAGTGACCTTGATTGACTAGAAATTCATTCCAAATTGTACAAATAAAGGGGAAAACCACCAGTAGTGTTATCAAATTTCAGCTAAGGTCCAAGAATGACCTGTCCATTATAATAAAGTTCTTACTGTCTTCAGAACATCAGAGAACTTACTATCCGTGGTTTGGTCTTTGAAGTCACCATGACACCATCGCCTCTGATAAAAGAGTTTATTTATAACTTGCTCTGCTTATGTCCTTTCCCACTGAATCAGCAGGCTCTCTAAGGTTTGGGGATATAATTTCAAGGACTGTTAAACCTCTGTCAAAGTTTGGTTGGCCCCCTGAGGGGCCCTGTTTTTCAACATTCTCTTTGCTAAGACAAGACTTCTCAAGAAAGTGCTCAGAAAAGTGACAGCTTCAAGGACCAGAGTTTTTGTAATTTGAAGTGGCATTTAATCTGAAAAATAACACTGGCAAATCAGCATATAATTGGCTTTCTATTTCCTTTTTTTCCCACTCCCCCCCCAACCTTTGGTTAAGCCAAGACACCAAGTCCAAATTACACTTAGTACAGCAATTTGCTAATCTCTTCAAAAGTTTCTGTTCTATTCACCCTATAACGTGGATGGAGTGTCCTACTCCTAAGAAAGTAGTAAAATGTACATTTTAATAGGAACTGTATATATTTTTGGCATTTCTTTTGTATTATTTACTTTATTATTCATTATCAACTGATATTTTAAAGGAATCTTTTTAAACAACCAAACTTTGTGAATAAATTTAACAAAATATATTAAAAAAGAAAACATTGTATAATTTTTTCATTCTGTAGTTAATTGTTCTTGGTCTCCTCATCACCTTTCAAATTTCTCTGCTTCTCATCTCCTGTGCTCCACATTACCCACATTTTAAATTAGTCAAACTGAGGGGTGAGTGGAAAATACCTGTGGCCCTTCTGCAAGATCTGGATCTTCTCCTACCTCCCTAAATTTTTATTCTCCATAATTCAACTTATAGCAGTTCCTTTGTTAATACCCACTTCTATACTAAGCAAGGTTTTGTTAAATAATGTTTGTCCTTTAACGAATTATGCTTTAACTTGAATTTGTTTCACAATGCTTTGGTTGACATTTGCTATATGAAACACATTTATTCAATGGAATTTCCCTTTCATCCTCTGTCATTGTGTTTCATCCCTAGGTGACAGTTCCATGCTACTGCCACTCTTATTGTGTAGATCAAGGAGGACTGGTGAGGATATTGGCTTTGCTTGAGGTCCTTCCTCCTGACAATAGCCTAGGAACTAGGGATCTGGACTCTGATTCTATGTACTCATTAATACTTAGAGTCTTGCTTCTGCACCTTTACTAGCCTGTCATCGTTTACTTCAACAGTATCAATCATGGTGGGTTTGTTCACATTGTGTGGACTAGGTCCCCAAGCATCTATCAAAAGTCTACTTGAATACATAGCTAAGCTTAGGTTCTGCAGCTTTAATTATGTTTGTTGTGTTCTGCACAAACCTTACATTTAATCCCAATTCCTCTCTTTAATAACTTGTATCCTCAAATTTTCCAAGCCCTTTTTCTCATCTTTTCACTAGAATCATAATAATTTCATCACAAGACTATCACAAATTTTGATGAGACATTTCATATAACATGGTCAAACTTGATAAATGGGTGGTTATTATGGTTAAGAGTAAGCAGCAGATATAACCTTGCCCTTAATCGTTTTGCAATTCATTTGGACAAATAAGAACAAACTGTATGATTTAAAAAAACATAAATACCAGTTATTAAATATTTACTACATATGGTAGATATTGGGATAAACATTAGAGAAATGTGTCACTTAATTGATTCCAATAAACCTGCAGGAAGATATTACTTATCCTCTTTTTTAGATCATGAAACTAACATATTAGTATCTATATCTCTATGCTAATGTTATCAATACATTGTTACTACTATTATTTTGAACCAATAGTTACCTGTTAGATCAATTAAGGATAAGAAAAATATAAGTTTGATTTTACCCTCACTTTTTCTTTTCCTAATCTCCTTCCTTTTTTCCTGTAGATCTGAGTTCCTGATCTTTATCATCCTTCTTCTGTCTAAAAAAACTCTTTTAACATTTCTTGCAAGACATAACTGTCTTAATAGATACCAACAAATTGTACCAGCTGTATAGATACCAACAAATTCCCTCAATTTTTGTTTGTCAGAAAATGTTCTTCTTTTCCCCCTCACTTCTCATGTTTATTTTTCAGGATATAGAATTAGTACATTTTTTTTAATTTTCAACATTTTAAATATTTAAAATGTTATACTCTTGTTGCATGGTCTCTGAAGATAAAATGTAATTCTGTTGATCTTCGGTTTCATGTCTGAGCTTAATTTGGGAAAATCCTCAGTCATGATTGTTTCAAATATTTCTTCCTATTTCTCTCCTCTTTTTTAAAAACACCCATTACATATATATTCCATATCTTGTAGTGTTCCATGGTTTCTAAGTATTATGTTCTATTTTTTATTTTAAGTCTTTTTCTCAGTAATTTTTAGTACTAGAAATTTCTTTTGAGACATCCTCCAGTTCAGAGACATTTTCCTTTCCTATGTATAGACTATTAAAGAAATCATCAAAAGCATTCTTTATTTCTATTACTATGTTTTTGATCTCTAGTGTTTCTTTTTGATTCTTAGAGTGCCTATCTCTCTGCTTACATTATCCACCTGGTCTTGCATTTTGTCCATTTATTCTATTAAAACCCTTAGCACATTAATCATAGTTGTGTCAAATTCCAGTCTGATAATTTCACTGTTCTTGCTATATCTGATTCTGTTCAGCACTGTCTCTGCTTTTTAGTGAAAGCGATTTTTGGTAAATGGTAAACACTATGCATTGAATAAAAGACATTGCAATAAATAGGCTCTTGTTAATGTCTGTCTATGGGTGGTAGGCTCAGTGTTCCATATTCTTATCACTAAGTGTTGGGATTTTGATGAGCCTATGAGTCTGAAATATGAGGCTCACTGGTCCATCTGTCTCTCCACATAGATGGGAATGGCTGGCTAGAGGGAACTAGAAGTGGGTATTCTCCATCACCAGGAAAGGAAGGCTCTGAAATTTCTCCTGTGTACCTGCCTTTATTTAGAGAACAGAATGTTAGGGTGTACTTCAAAATGCTTTCTTTTCCAATCCCCTTGCTAGAGCACAAGAGGATTTTTCTTTAGTCTTCATTGTGAGGATGTTGGTAGAACTCCTAGAGGGAAAATTCACAGCAGTGTAAAGGCTCCTCCTGACTTGGGTCCCTGGAATTTTTAACTCTTAAACTTGTCCACACAGAACCTCGAGCAGCTCACCACAATTCAGGTTTTCATACCCCAATCCTGATTCCCATGGAGATTTCTACCCTGATAAGTTGTCATTCTCAGTGTCTACTGGACTGTGTCTCCAATTATGGTGGTAGTGGTTTGCTTTGTGGTCTCCCTTCTCCGATGGGTCTAAGAAAGGTTGTTGAATTTTAAATTTATTCAGTTACTTATTTGTTGTCAGAATGGAGGGTCAACTCCTAACCTTACATGCCAGAGTACCCAAGATGAATTTTAAGACTTTTCTCAATGTTCCTTCATGAGTAGTTATGAAATTTGCTTTCAAATCAAACAGTACTAAAATTCAGGTCCTGCCATTTAATGCCAACTATGTTTTTGAACAAGTTACTTGACTTCTTGAAGTTTTAATGTCTCATTTTAGATTATTATCATTAGATGATACTAATTTTTATCTGAAACACACTTCTTGGAAGTAGAAGAATTCCAATAAATATTAGAATTTAATGTTATCTCAGTTCAATTTTTCCTAAATATAAATGTTTCCTTTCACATCACATGTCCCTGGGCTCTAGGCACACATGCAAATTATAAATAACTGTATTGATTATTTTTCCTTGCCAAAATTTTAGTTTTGGAAAAACTAATACTCTAACACCATAGTAATCTTCCTTGATATTTATGATATAGATATATAAAAAAAAATCTGCTTTCAATATATTCTTGCAGGAATGACAGGTTTAGGTAATTATGGCTTTGAAAGTCAATTTATATTTTGATCAGAAAAAGAGCCTGTAGTTTTGAAGTTCAACTTCAAAGCTCATTCTTTTAGAGTTTTCTAAAAATGATATCATATCTTCAGAATGTTAAATGGAACAATTCTGTAGAGGCCTGGGTCGGTTTCGGATTGTATCCAGAGTCTATCAGTTTTTTGATCATATACTGACATGTCTCCTAGTGACATTTGAAAAATGCCTGAAAGCAATGCATAGATCTATCTCCCAGATTTCCAATTCTGAAACACCTCTTATATAAATCATGTCATGGAATTATTTTTCTTCCAGTTCACAATTCATCTTACATGTTTTAAAATTAGCTCGAATTTTATAAATCTCTTGATACTGTTTTTCTTATTACTGTGTCAGCTGAAATAAATATCATTTCCAAAAAGGTAGTAATAAAATGACCCTGTCCAGTTATAATCATTTCTGCTAATGGCTGCATGAAAATTACCAGACAGGAAAATAAATTAACAAAGTAAATTGATTTAACCTAAAAACAATGGGTATTTAAGTCTTGCTATAGACTATCCAAAAATTATTTGTTTATTTTTCTTTGCAAACATTATTGTTTGTAACTCATTTCTATATTAAAATTTTATATTTGCTCAAAAACAAACTTTAAAATGACTTTATTTATTCACAAATTATAATATTAATATGGACAAGGTACCATAAAAGGTATCACACTAATATATGGTAAACAAGTCAGAAAAATTAACCTTCAGAATGGCCAGGCTAGAGTCAATAGAAGGGAACAGAAGAAAAAAAATGTTCATGTAAAGTTTACATTTTGAATACACAGAAAAATAATGGCAATTTTTTAACATCTTCTTTTAAGACTGAATGTAATATTACATATTTAAACAGGATTTAAATAGTATGTTTCTTTTTTCTCTGTCTTGGTCATGTATGTTTTCATTTTGTCTAAATTCACGTTCCACCCTAGTTCTAGTTCTTGTATGTCTATTCATTTGATCCATAGACTACTTTTTTTATTTTACTAAATTTTAAGATGTCAACAGTAATTTTTATAACACAATTACTGCAGATCTTAATAGAAAAGAACACTAGTATCGATCATCAGATGATAACTTAACTCAGTTAAGAGGCTACACCTTCCACAAGTAAAATTTTTCTGCAGTTAACAGTTGGGATTTATGGTTGTTTCAAGTTAGGATCCCAGACCTCTAACTGCTGTGATGTATACTTTGTATTCAGAATTCAGTATTTCAGCTGCTTCACTGCATCATGCTAACTTGCAAAGTGTCAACTTGGCTACGCTGAAGAACTACACTTTCCTAGAATACCCTTTTCTGTAGATTGCCAGGTGGCACTAACACCTAGTTGCTCCCTTTGCTCTGGCTGACAGGATGCCAATCTCAGGACCACTGACTCAGGCCTACCTGGACCATCCAGTCCTTGGCCAACAATTTGAGTAGATCTCTAGAGAACTATAGAGGCCACCAGCTCAGACCAACCCATAGCATGATGAGCTAAATAAATGTCTTTCATATAAGCCACTAAGTTTGAGGTCATTGTTTTACAGGATATAAAAAGAATGGGCATAGCTAGGAGGAGAGGAAAAAGATGCAGATTGGGATAATGCTATCTGCAATTATTTTGGCAAAAATAGAGATTATAATCCTTAGGTTTGGGGGGTAAAATGTACATTCCACAAGCAAAAATATAGAGTTCCAGATAAAATTTCAAGTATAAGAAAAGTAATTCATTAAAGGAAATCTGGTAGAAAATAAAGTCTTACAATGTTTCTAAATTGGCTTAACTATGATGTATATGAATCTAAATTTTTCTTCAGAGGTAAAGAGCCATACAATCACATTTTCAAAAAATGTGATAGTGTTCACTTGTGAAAGTTCTAGTCTACCACAATAAATATCTTTAAAATTATTTTTGACGTGGAATTAGATATAATCTCTTCAATTGGAATATCTTGTGAAACACTTTATACTACTTATATGGCACTATCCTACTGTTCTTTTGTAATCATAACTTACCTGACTTCTATACTTCTCTTTCTTCTTATTTTCCATGTAAACTGTGTTTTTCACAGCATGTGCCATTGACCACCTGCATCAGAATCAAGTAGAGTATTTGTTTGAAATGCAGATGTTTGGATCTGCCTCAGAGCTTCTGAAACAGTTTTCAAGGATGTGGTTGGAAATTTCCTTCCTCAGTAAGTTTTCATATAAACACTAGAGTTTGAGAATCTTTATTATGGACTTAGCATAGTTCTAGGTGCTAAATTTTTAAAAATTATATTAAAAATGCATGGTAAACAGAAATATATGTACTTAGTTAAAACTCCTATTTTAGTATGTAAAATGTGTCTATAGAATTTACACAGAAATAGTTCATGCCAGTATTTCCAAGTAAGTCAATTGTTTAATCTTTGTTATATTGAATGTCAGAAATTGAATGCAATGAAGAAATTGTTTGTATAGCTAGTTTTTTTAAAAAAAATACTGGGCAATTTTTCTTTAAGAATTTAGCATAACCCTGCAGAGACAAAGCCTAACTTGCCATGACAATACTACAAATTCTTTCTCAAGTAATTTCCTAGTATAATTAGAAAGCCACCTCTGTGACTCCCAAGAAGGTCCTGGAAAAATGAATAGAATCTGGGAGATTGGTACTAATGTTCTTAAACTTATATTTGTGTGACAGATGTTTGTATGAAATGTAACACTGAAACTCAAAAAAGAATAGACCTAAAAGTCCTTAATAATTTTGTGTAAGTCCATCTCTGTTTTTGAAAGAAAGTGATGAAATAAGTTTTTAAGTTAAATATCATTATTATGTGGATGCATAAGGGAGTAATGGGAAACAGCAATAAATAAATTCTGCATAGATGTTAGTTTTTAAAATGTAGTGGTAGAAATGATGTAAAGAATGTCTTGAGGAGCATGATTAAAATATCGTCTTCTCTGTCTGGAAGAAATAAAATGCTCAAGAGTTCAATCACTTCTCAAGAGGAGTCTTTGACCTCTTAAATATCTTATTAATTCTGTCCCAACATGGTGGCACACTACTGTGAATTAAACACCAAGACTCAAGAGTGCATGAATATCACTCATAGACTAACGAAGCAGCAATACCCCTTCTCCCCTCCTCACTATTTCTGTAGGCTACTTTGCCTATTCACAATGTCTTCTATTATTCACTTAAGAGAAAGAAAATATTTTGTCTTTCCTTTTATGCATTTTATCTGAAAATTAAAGAATTATAAGCAGGACAATTAATTTGCTACATTTCTCTGAGTTAACTAAATAAATATTTTCTAACAACTAGGATTAGTTGTCCCTAACAACTAGGACAACCATAATTTTGGGAGCAGCTACATAGCTGGAAGGCAGTGTGAGTGAAGTTCACTGCCCATTGCTTTGAATATATGTAACTACACTAAGGAGAATATGCCCATACAACATCCAAAGTAAACAGATATATTGTTTTTTTCTTTTTTCTAAACTTTTTGCAGAATAGGTCTTTCAAGTTGTGAAACTTCCATCTCGTATATGCGTCATCCAGAGAAGAAACATGCTTTCCAAGTCTGGTTTGTAGATTTCTCAGAATCCCTTTTGATCCTTTTAATTTTATTAACTGAAGTGGAAACCTCTTGACATCAGAATTTTTGCAAAGTTTATTCCATATCCCAGCCCCTGAATACTTTTTAAATACCTAGGGGTTGGTCCAGATTGTCACCTAATGAATAAGAAAATCTTCCAAAGTTCCTAGCACTTGGAGCCATTAGTTGCCATAAAATCAGGAATGATTATATTATCCCTGTAAAAACAAATTAAAACCTAAGGTTTATTCTACTATTTTCCCATTATAAACAGGGGCTTTCCAGAATCACCAAAGAAGTATATTTGCCAAAAATGTTTAATCTGTCATTTCTTTGGACCAGTTTACAGAAAATACAAGGTATAGAAGAACAAGTCAAACAAGAAAATAAGCAACCAATCAAAAGGAACCCCATAATAAGACCACCTACAAAAACACTGCCTCAGTCTTCTCAAGAATCTGGTGTTTTAATAAAGGACAGAATTAGAGGAAGGGCAACCATAGTATATTAAAAGAGATTTTAGAGATAAAATGACCATATATCATATATGGTTCATGACTAAATTCTGGTTTGAGCAAACTAGCGCTAACTCTGAAGCAATTAGGGAAATTTGAATCTGTATGGGGTATTAGATGCTGTTTAAATATTATTAATTTTGTTATATTTGATAAAGGTGTTGTGATAGTTACTTTTATGTGTCAACTTGGCTGGTCTAAGGGACATCCAGATAGCTGGTAAAACATTATTCCTGGATGTGTCTGTGAGGACGTCTTCAGAATACGTTAGCATTTAAATGTGTAGGCTGAGTAAAGATGAGGCTTACCAATGGGGTTGGCCTTCATTCGATTCCTTGAGGGCCTAATTAGAACAAAAAGAATGCCAAATTTGCTCTATTTGCTTGAGCGGGGGACATTCACAGTTCCTGCCCTTGAACATCAGCTGACTTGATTCTTCAGACTCCATTTCTTGTGTTTCTGGACTCTTGGTCTGGGACTTAACAGCACTTTAAGGGTCTCCTGGTCCTCAGGTCTTTGATTTTGAGGGAACTACCCCTCTGGCTTTCCTGGGTCTACAGCTGGCAGAAAACAGACCAGGGTACTCGCCAGCTTTCATAACGTGAGTCAATTGTTCACAGTGAATCTTTTTCTATTTATCTATATACATTCTATTTCTGTTTTTATGGAGAACCTCAACTAGTACCAATATTACAGTCACATGGGTAAAGAAGTATCTTACTTTTAAAGATGTATATCAAGGGGCTGTAGCTCTAGCTCCGTGGTAGAACACTTGCCTCACATGTGTGAGGTGCAGGGTTGGGTCCTCAGTATCATATAAAATAAATACATAAAAAGGTACTGTGTCCATTTACAACTAAAAAAGTATATAAAAAGATGTATGTCAATATTTAAGGATAAACTGTCATGATAAATATGATATAATTTGACACAACTAAGAAGAGAAAACTATTTGAATTAATTAAATTGATGAAGTAAATATGGCTTGATATTTTCTAATTATTACATCTCAGTTTTAACTATATGGTTTCATTATTCTATTTATTTTTACTGATTTAAAAAATATATTCATAATAAAATGTTATAGAGCCTAGATTAATGTCTTTCTTAATACATCCAATTATTTAGCACTTTTTAAGAAAATGAGAATGGGCTTTACAAACATCATCTATAAAGTACATATTTTAATGGCAAAGAGAACTGCATTCAAGTAAAACCAGGGATAAGGACCTAGACCAATCACTTTCGCACTCTCAAACCAGGATTTAGTCAAGGATCTCTCAATCCTATTTAAAATAAGAACAATAATCCTTGTCACCCTTCCATGTCAAGGGGGTGTTATAATGATGAATGAGGTCCAGGAATAGATTTGGCCTGCTGATATATTTGTAACACATATGGCTGCATCACCCTTTGACTTTTCTAAGAGAAATGGAAAATAGCTACATTTAGTATGCCACAAATTAAATTTCTGTCAAGGTTAGCTTTAAAACCAACTTTCCAAGCAACTCAGGTTTTCAGAAGCAGGCAAAGAATCTTCATAGGACCCCAGTAGAGTACTCTGCTCTTGTACTTGCAGTGGTACTTTTGTGTAAGATGGAATGAAACCACTGGTATCTTAAAAAAGTACTGTTTTATTTTTTAGAACAGCTTTATTAGAGTATAATTGATATAAAAGGTATGTATTTCGTATGTACAACTTTATAACTTTGAACATATGCATACACCTCTGAAACCATCACAATGACGAAGCTAATAAACCTATCTTCTACCTCAAAAAGTTTCTTTATGCTCTTTTTATATTTTTTTCATAAATGAGCATTAAGAATTGGTAATGCTGTGCAATATAACTATGTGCTAAAAGAACCCCAGTATTTAACAGAAAGCCAATATTTTTGGCACTAATCACATCAAAGAAGAATTTAGATTAAGTAAGATCTTAGAGGATGTTTGTACTTGGTTGTTAAATTTCCTTGATTCCTAAATGACAAAGTGTATACTGAGTAAGTGCTTCATATTCGTAATAAAGATGAACTCAGTACATTTACATTAGAAGTGTGTCACACACTGTGTTTGCTCTCAAGCTACCAGTAGGGAGACCACATGGTTTTGAACCATAGGTACAGAGTTTAGAGTCAATCAAAGTTAAGACAGCATCCTGAGTCAAAGCGAACTTCGAAATGCAAGGAAGTACCTTCGACATCCAAACAAAATATAAAGATAAGATAGAAAGAAAGCTTTGTTTTTTTTTAAGATGAGAAATTTGCAACTGAGATCAAATTAAGATCAATGATTAGGACACACCACCAAAGAGCTTTGTAAATACCTTGTGGTCTCCCTTACGTCAGGGAGGTGCTGATTGGAGGTGGAAGCCATTTAGATGCCCAAGGAGCTAGGTGTTCAGCCTTAGCTGACCTGAGTTAGAGCATCGTGGACATATGTCTGTGGCTAGTATGTTTCTTGAGGCTTGTGAAAGAAGGCCTCAAACAAGGAATCTCCCCTTGGAGAAACAGAATATCTACCAATCTCGAGAGTATGGGTTCTTTAAAGGAAACATTTCGGCATTAATCAAGCCTTGAGCCAGGATGAAAAGCTTTATTGAATAACAGTCTTAATTGCTATATCCTCAGTGCTCACAGTTTTATTTGAAAAACTGAGAAAGTTTAGAAGACCCGCTTGAATATTTGGCCTATTGCACCCCCACCCCCAAGAACAAAGTCAGTGATTTCTAAATACTGTGATTAATGCTTCCACAATTTCAGTAAAGGGGCATTTATTAGGACATATGAAAACTGAAAATGATCATAATCACCATAAAAATAACTTCAATTTGAGTTAAGGAAAGTGGAAATGTATTTTATAGTAATTATATAACAGTAGTGATTTTTAAATTGTGTCAGCCTAATATTGATCAAGGCCATTTTTCTAGAAATCTGTTGAATAACTATTTGTTGAACACCTCTAGTGGGTGAAATATCTTATCAGTAAACATCCCTAAATGATAATAATATTTGCATTGCTTATATAACAATGTTGACATTTGCATGTACAAAACTAGGAATGCATTCAGATTAAAGTAACAAAAGTTCTGATTTAGAGTGACTAAAACAAAGGAAGTTTTATGTTTAACTTTTTTTCCACGTAGCATTTACATCTGGAGATGGAAACTCTGATGTTGGTTCAAAGTGCATGACAACATCTGAAGTATCTGCAGTTTTCTTGGTCTTTCCTTATGATGTCAAAATAGCTATTCAAGCTCTAGGAATCATGACTACATTTAAATATAATGGGGGAATGAGTTGGCCAGCCACTTTAGTAGGAAAGCTAAAGTATGCCCCCTCCAAAAAAAACATTTGGATCAAACTTTCCTTTATATCTTATCAACTATAACCCAGTCACATAATCACCTATAGCTATAAAAAGAATCAGGAAAATAAATATCAGGCAATGGATTGTGGAAATATTTTGACTCATTGTTAGGGGCTGGATATATATGTGCCCTGAATATAATCAAGGGCACAGGGAAGAAAAATGTTGAGCAGAATAATAAGAGTCCATCAAATCTTCAAGTCATACACACACACACACACACACACACACACACACACACACACACACACACAGAATGTCATCTATGTTTTAAACTCCAAATCTTAGACATAGATATTAAGCGCTACAATATATAATCTGTTATAAAGGTGAAATGTATGCTAGATGATAAATGGAAAATACAAATATGATTTTAAAATATTTATATAGTCTAGAGAATTAAAACCTAAGAATTGTCTTTATGTTGTATAGCTGCTGTCCCATGTAAAGGAAACTATCTAAAAACTACAAAACAATTATCAACTGAGTATGATCAAAAACCTAAGAGAATACTATAAAAGGAACAATGACATACTAATATAAACATATGCAATCCTATCTAACATCCACCAGCAGTGAGTTTCGTAACCTTGAATAACTTCTGTTACCTGTCTGGTACTTGGTTCCTTATTGATAAATTGTTATCTCTGGATTCTGAATTAGGTCACTGTAAACTGCAGGTGCTTGGCAAGTCAGATATATATAAAGTACAACTTGGAAGATTTGATGATCATGGAGTACTAGGTAGTTCAAATTTAAAGGATGAACAAATATTTCATAGCTTAAATCAAAAATTATGAAGTTATCATTGAATCTACTTCAATAAATTACTGCTCAACTCACTTCAGTAAGTTATCTTCCTTTCAAAAATGTTTTTAACACAGCTTATTAGAACACTCAACTGAAAAGAGAGAGAGAACTCTATATAATGTTTCAAATGGAGATTTGCCAGATATATAGTTGTTTTCATGTCATTCTTAAAGAGTGCCTACTATGAAATATGAAATAACAATGAGATACATATTAAGTATTTAATTTGCTTTATATATTTATATGATAGAAATATAAAATCATGGCTTTTCAAAACTAGAATCAAAAACATTATAACTTAAATTTTAATGATGTTCTTATACATTTATCATGTTGTTATTCTTATAAATGTATTATGTTGTTTAGAAATATAAATATAGAATCAAGATACAATCCTGCATGTCTGTAATGAAGCAGGAGGATCACAAGTTCAAATCCAGCCTCAGCAAGTTAGCAAGGCTCTAATGAACTTAGCAAGACCCTGTTTCAAATATATAAATGAAATTGTTTTATTTATTTTGTAAAATTATTTATTCATTAATATTTTTCAGTTCTTTTACACTCATCATTCCACAATGTAGTTATATGAGCTATTCCACATTTGTCCAATTAATTAATTATGGTCAGGGAATATTTTGTTGCATTTTTAAAACAAAAATTTTCCACCTGCACTCTCTGCCTGTTATCTACACTGTGTTTATATGGTAACTATAGTTGAAAAGCCATTTATAGTTTACATGACCGCTTTGAAAATTTTTGTGTATGTTAACAACATTAGGGAAAAAAAGCCCAAATGAATAAATATAGCAAGTTGAATGAGAAGGCAATTTTAAGATTCAAGGGTAAAAAATTAAGTCTAATTTTTTAAATTACACCTTTCTAGTTGGTTCAATCAGTGCATTCAAATATATTTCCTGAAGTTTTTGGTTGTGCTTAATCAAATTGGCTGTGGAAATAGCCCTTAAGCAAGATTACATGCAGCTTTTAAAATTAAGACCTTAAAACTAGTGGGCATAACAACTAACTTTAGAATCTTTAAAATACATCAGCAATGTTAGGAAATTTTGACACCTGGGATTTTTTTTTTTTTTTTTGCATTTGTGTTATAGGTATACTCAAAGTATTCATATCAGAAAGATTTTTCAATGAAAATTCCAGATGTTTAACAAATGTGTTGACTCCTAATCTTCCTTAGACATATGTTTATGTCCATTCTTCCCAAGAATTTCTTTTTAAAAAAATAGCTAAGCATCGATAGGTACTTTGACCTAATAAATGACAAATGCAGATCATTTAGATTTTGCACCAAGGAAAAAATGTTAAATAGTGTATGTACAGTTGACAATTTTGGAAGCATTTCCATATCTTCTTATTGTCATATTGCAGTGGATTTCTGTGCCTGGTCCATATCAAATATTTCTCATTTCTGAGTTTAAGTGCAAAGCAGTGCCCCTTCTGATTAAGAAGTGGAAATGTCTGACATTTTATTTGCAAGATTCCATGGCAACAATGACTTAGTATTTTTCTATCAGATTCACTGGCCCCAGACTTTGAATCAGGAGTTTGGTGATGCAGTGACTGCCAGGAACTCCTCTTTTGGAAGTTGCTGAAAGAGGCAAATTCCTAAAGGGGCAATGTCTGTGTTACTAATGGTGGCACTGGAAATCTGATAACTTTCAGTATTAGTGGTGCAAGCTGCCTTATGCAATCCCCAGAGGTAGCTCATTTGGGTTTTAACTGGACAGTTCTAAAGGGTGATTGCCAGAGTTTTTTCTGGCTTCATAACCTTGAATTTTGCTCTTTAGTCCTCTTGGTATTTGTGGTGTCTCTGAGAATGTGCTTCACAGGCCTCCAGCTATAGAAAACTTACTTGACCAAGGGTTTAGATGCTCTGATCTGAAATTCATCTCTAAGTTTGCATTCAATCCATGACGTCTATAGGCTGTACTAAGCAGACTGAGCTCAGCGAGAATAACAAGACAGGCCCGCTGTTGGTCAATGGATAGTCTTGCCCAACTACTCGGAAGCTTCCATACCATCTCCCTCCGCCCCTCCTCCTGCACCAGTCATCAGATTGGTGCATGGTCTGTTGGCTCTTCAAGATCCCTTCCCATTTTCTTTCAAAGGGTGTTTCTCCTAATGAAATTCTTGTACTTTTTAATCTTATCTTAAGGTCTGCTTCTTGGAGGATAGAAACCAACCTACAGACCCAGTGAACCAACACATATTTCTTAAATGTATTTCTTCTCTAATTAAATGAGCCAGAGTTAGGTTTTGCTACTTTGGAAACATAGAATGATACTTATCTGTTGTAGAACCATTACAAATTGGTGTTTCTTACTATGAGTATGTCTATAATCACCTTCTCTGACCCAGGTTTTATTTAAATCTATTATAAAATTATGGTTTTTCAAAACTAGAATCAGAAAACATTATAATTTAAATTTTAATGATATTCTTATACATTTATCATGTTGTTATTCTTATAAATGTATTATGTTGTTTAGAAATATATATATAATGACATAACTAACCTCCCTTTTAGTGAAACAGTGTTCACCAAACACTACTCAAATTAAAGAGCAAAAGTATTAAAAACGTTTTGATCTGTTTTCAGTACAAATATGCACACAAATATTTACCAAGGCCTTTTTTGAAAAGAGTCACTTGGGTAAATGAGAACATTAGTTAAGAGGAGGTATTGAACAACTAACTAAAGGTCTTTTTTAGGGAGGGTACATCATGGGACAATCATAGATTGTGAGCATATATAGTAAGCATGGCCATCCATGGGGCATGGAATGTTTAAATATAAAAAGTAAAATAATACAATAAAATAAAGTACATTTTGTTACTTTTTATTAAGGTATTATTTGTATATAAGATAAACTGACTGAATGTAAAGTTTAAAGAGTTTTGACAAATGAATCCATCTACTTGATCATCGAAGAAGAAGGTCTTTTCATCACCCTAATGAGTTCTTAGAGTCAGTGTCCAATTTATCTTCACTTCCTCAGGTTCCTTATAATCTGATTTCCATCATTGTATCTTTTATAGTATACAGTGGTTTACAGATTCAAAATTTCACATAAATGGAATAAAACAGTATATTTTTTTTTGTATCTGGGTAATTTAGATTAAAAAATGCCTCTTATAGTTATCTAAAGCATCGCTTGTATTAACACTGTTATCTTTTTATTCCTGAATTGTACTTATTTTATGGATTTATCAGTTAGTTTACCCATTTTCCTATTACAGACATTTGGATGGTTTGCAATTTTTATAGATTCTGATTAAAATTCTTATGAACATTCTTATATAATTATGCCTGTGGACATATTTCCATTTTTCTTGGTTAAGTACCAAGGGTATGTTTTATAAAATATGTATTACTATGACTTTGGATAAATGTATGTTCAACTTCACATTAGAAACTCCTGAGTTATGTTCCATAGTGATTGTACAATTTTCTATTTGCATCTGTAATGAATGAGAATTGTAGATGTTTTACATCCATTTTTTTTTCTCTGTGCCTCCATTTCTGTCTTTTTCTATTTATTGTGTATTTTTTGTGTGTGTGTTCTATTCAATCTGTTCTATTTTCTTTTTAACCTTCCCTTCTTATATTAGTCTTTCCAGAAGTTGCAATACACATTTCTAACTTACTACAGACCACGTTATAATGTCATCTCATGTACAAGAATCTTATTGGATTACAATTACATTTATATATGTTCCTCTTCTGCTATTGTCTTTACATATTTTATATCTTCATGTATTATAAACCTTATAACACATATCTATTATATTTGCTTTACCAGGTGAATTGACTTTTGGAAGAGTCTAAGTGAATGAAAACCACTGCTTTGTATCATTACACATAGTTAACACAGTTTCTATTTTTATTCTTGGAGAACAAGAATTTTATCTGATATCATACTGTCTTAATTTTTTAGACAAAAATGCTCTTGGCTTTTATAAAATGGGAAATATCATTATTTCTTTCCTATTAATTTTTTTAAATTTTGTGACAGGGGTCTGTTATGTTGCTTCTATGTGACCCTTTAATGTGTGTATGTAAAAATCCTGGAACTTGAAGATAAATGGAATATTGTTAACAAGAGAACAGTTATGATAATTCGCTCTTCCCCTCCTACCTACCCCACCCCTTTGTTTCTAGAGTATTGAGGCTAACATAACAATTTTGGGTAGAATTAGAAAATATAATTAACACAAAATGGTTATGTTGAAGCATACATATACTTACCCCTAAAGTATCCTCTCTTACAAGAATTCTACCCAATTAAAGATATTAACATATTAGCAGATAGCTTTATGTTTTTTTCCATTTGGAATTTAATTACACAAAACAGTTGAAATTATTTTGGCAATTTTCTCTTCTTAGATTATTTTATTTTGTCCCCAAATAATTGTAAAATGTCTTCTTTGTCCTTAATATTTAGAAAATAACTAAAGTATATCTATGCATGGATTTTAAAATATATATTTATTTGAAACAGGGAAATTTTCCCGTCTGCACACCCAAGTTTTGTCTTAAGCAAAAATGTTTTCTTAAGTTGTCTAAAACAATTTTTAACTGCAAGACTAATTTCTCTAAATATTATCTTTAGCCATAATTCTCAGATTTGATATCCAATCTCTATCAACCTCCTTCAAATATTACCATGCTTTTCTTTTGTTCTTGCTTTCTGGGTGTATATTTTTATTTGTTTTGTACTTTTATTTCACTTAGTGTTTCTCCATTTATTTAGGAAGTTTGAGGCTTTTTATTTTTACAGTTCGGATTTCAATTTTGCTTTTTAAGTTTCAATTCCTGATATTGCTAATCTTCCTTTGCTTTCCATGATATTGTTTCTTCAGGACTTCTGATGCCTGTTTTGTGATGGCCAAGTCTTCTATGCTAACAAGAATTGATAAAATCCACAAATACTGGGAACCTGTATTACTTCTGAGGTGTTGTATTTCTCACTGAGGATGTAGTAGTGACCTCAATAAAAAGGAATCAATAGAAGGGAAATAAAAAATGATTCTAAATATTAAGTTCAGGCTTTTAGGGGATTCCGTAATATGAAAGAGAAATTTTTAATAAGTCTATTCCATAAGATTTATTTCAGAAATTTAAAACTGGATCAAAGCAGGAAATATATCCAAGTATATTATGATCTTAACAGAGCAAAGATCTAGAGAGTTGAAGAAACAGCTAGGAGGCCCTGGTAGCAGCAATAGGTGAGTAAGGAAGAAAGGATGGAGACAAGAGAAGCCAAGATGGGGAGCTGACCCTGGAAGCTCTTTGTAGGCCATAGTGATGACTTTGACTCTTACCTAAGTGATACATCAGGACTTTGTAGTATTTTGAAGGAAGAAAGTAACATGATCTGATATCTAACGTGATATCTAACATGATCTGACTTATATTTTAAGAAGGTCACTTGGCTCTGTTAACTAACTTCAGAGATGGAAGAGGAGTGGCAGAAAGATGATCCTTATATTTTAAATATTGCTAAAACCTTTTGCTGATTTAAAAAAAAATCCCATTAATCTTCATGAGTAAAATTAGTTTAATACTGTTTTCTAGTGTGTCCTTTTCTAGTTTGGGTTTCATGTTAAGTAAATTTGGGGTGAGTGGGAGCCCCTGCAAATTGGCTCCTGTGTACTCCTGACATGACCTCATTGTTCCTTGAAATCCTCCCTCTATGGTGCTCTAAGATGATCTAGGTTTGTCCTTTATTTTCCTAACCACTTCCTTAGGAACAGTAATTACTACAAGAAACCATAATTCTTAGCTGAGAATGGTACTTGGAAACCAACATTTGGGCTTGAGGTTGTTTGTATTTTTTATGATATAAATTCTTCCCCCTCCCCCTCAATTTTATTTTATGGCTTAATGTTAAAATTAATTGACAAATGTGTTCATTTTGAGGATTCATTTCATTATTTAAAGATTTAACTATTTCTTTAAAAGTTTTGACTTGGCTTTTAAAGCAATATTCTTAAATGGGTTTGGGTTTTGATCAATTTTTGTTTTCTTTTTTGAGTTTGTGTTTATTTTCTGTTTCTGTAATTTCTGCTTTCACCTTCATTTTTCTTCAATTTACATGGGTTGGTCATACTGATCTTCAGTATTCTTACACTGAATGCTCAATAATTATTTTCAGTTTTTCTTTTAGGAAGTTATTTTGTTAAGATTTATAGTAAAAGAATATCTAAGACATGTATGACATATTAACAATAAAATAAAAACAAACACCCTTTTCTCTAGCAACTTAATTAAGACCATGTTTGATATTGCTGTTCTATTGATAAGATTGCATATTGATTGCATGTTGTGAACTCCTAGGGGGCTTTTGAAAATCCCAATGTCTAGTTCAAGCACCTACTGATTAAATCAGAATCAGGGTGGTTTTTTGTTTTGTTTTGTTTTGTTTTTAAAGAGTCCCAAGTAACTCCCAAGTGCATCAAAGTATGGGAACCATTGGGAAAGGATAATCACATTAGTTTGTTCCACATCATGTTCCTTGCTTAAATATAAAAATCAATTAATATTTCTGTTTTGTGCTTTTCAAATATCATTTCTTGTAGGCTAAAAACCTACTGTTCCTTAAAACATTGTTTCATAATAACCTTTTAGGAAACTCAAAAGTTTTGAGTTTCATTTTGCCCATATTTCTGACATGAGAGAAACAATGAGTACTGTGAGAACAGGTCCTCTCTTTCTGAGACTAGGGGACCTTAGTTTAAACAAAGAAAGGATCAGAATAAGGAAGAAAAGTAGAAAGTCAAACGTATAATAAATAATCAACAGTTACTGCTTTTAGAGAATGAATTTGAATGGTGACAGGGTCCTCCTATGTAGGAAGATTTGTTGTGGCACAGGGAAGCGGAAGGATTCATTCCTTGTAAAACTGATCCCAGACAAATGAGAATTCACCAGTAAAATAAATTCATTACAGCCCTACTATGCCAAGTACTTTCTTTCCTGGTCTTTCCTACTTCCTGTCTTCTACACTCTCCAATCTTTCCCTTCCCCCTTCATACTTAATTATATTCGCAAATTCTTGCCATTTGGAACAGTTTTCAGAGAACCAGAAAAGTGATGCTTGAGAGGTGAAAGGCAATCACAACCTGGCCTGGAATCAATTGATAGGGAGAATTCTTGACAGCACTCACCAGCTGATTCCCAGCTGTACTTGGGATGCGGCTGCTCAGCAGCAGTCTTAGCAATTTGGGTCCACTCATGGTAATTGGTTTCAGATGGAACCAGAATAACTCATTTCACACTGTCCTCATCCCACTGCCCGAAGAACTGGAGGACATAATATAACTTATTCAGGGCAAAATCCCAGCTTCATGGAAATCCCATCACTTAAATTCTAGTCTGAATTGGATCTGATTGTGTCCTTGTAGTCCCTGTGTGGTGAGAAGGATTATTATAATGTTATTTCAGTGGTTAGTTGTGCTCACCCTGCTGCTCTGGCTATAACTCTTTTATTTCCCTCAGAACATCTTGTTTTACAAAAACTAAATGTGTCCCTAATCATGTAATTAAAGAAAATGTTTGTGATCATATTCCTAACTTAGAAAAGAAATAGTGGGTGAAGTTTTACTGTTGTTCTCTCTAAATGCCCATACTCCTATAAACTTAAAGCTTCAAATAAAATAAAAGTACTTTTCAAAAAATGTATAGTTATTTTAATATACATTTTTAAATAAATAAACAAACAAATAAATAAATAAATAAATTGAGTCCATTTTATTCTTATTTTCACAGACTGTAAGTGATGTTTTCAGCTTCAAGAAAAGTGCAACATACTGGTTAAGTAGTTATTTTGGCCATGAGGACCTTTACCAACATACGACAGTAGGTGTTCCAAGGCTGGGTAAGGAACTGAAGAAGGTTATAAAGGACTCATGTCTTTCATCACGATCACACTACCATTTCACCATCCTCGCTGTCTCAGTGTGCTACTGATGTCCACACTCATGATGACAAAATGGTCACTTAGAGCCAAATCTCATATCTCTAGAGGATTTCCGTGGTGCTCTGGTAAATGTTTTATAGCCTATTCTTTGGACAACCCAAACAAGAAGCATCCTGATTCATAGCATTTGCTGGTTTCCAAGTTGTAAGTTTTCCTGCTGGTTAATTTTGCACTCTAATAGAGTGTTCCCCCAGGATGTGGAAGCAGGAAGAGAGACTCAGCCGTGAGTCAGTGCAAGCTTGCTTCAGTGTACCACTACTAGATATCATGCAATGGTAGGAGGAATTTCTTTTTTAAATTTTTTATCTAGAAGGGAAAAATTTTTATTTTAAAAATCTTGTCATATATCCATAAATTCTCTTACATCTCATTGGTTTGGCTTGCATTTCATGCTTTCCCTAACGCTGTTACTTTGATGGAGACTGGAATGACCACGATTGCTAAAAAAGATTATTATCAATTCAGTCTCAGGGACATGGTAAGATTATAGGGGAGTAAAGATACCGGAAAAAGCTTGGAGCAGTACATCATATAGGAAGGGGCTGAGAGTACCTGGGGGTTGGGCAAACAATGGGGTCTGCCTAAGAGACAAAACCAGACATAACTGTGTTCTTATAAACAAATACATGAGGAATATCAGAATGTAAGCACCTATTTTTTCTATTCAGCACGTTTTTATGAGTCTACCATAAATGTGAGCATACACACACACACCATTTGGATGTGTTATCTTTTTGTTTGGGCAACTCCTGGAGCTTGGTCATGGTGCACCATCAAAGCAGAAGGAGATCACGAGCTGAGTTAGGTCGACAGCTCTCAGAGAGCACTTCAAACAGTGAGAATGGTGGGGAACAGTTACAATTCCCCAAGAAAAACATCATCATTTATATGAAAGATGGCCCTGAATAATGGTAATGTATTTTTTAACATGAGTGCTTTATTATCCACTATTCTTCATCACCTTTCCAAAGCATGCCCATGGTTTCTATCATTCAAAATGTTTCCTTCCTATTTAAAACAATGAAGGCTTATGCACAGAGATATGTAGAGGTAAGGACGATAGCTGGAGATGGTTAAGAGCCAGAGAAGACAAAAATAAATAATGTGTTTTTCCTGAGGTCAAAAGAAAAGATCTTTGTTCCTCTGATAAATGGAAAATAATATAGATCTTTTCTTCCATTATGCCACTTTACAGTTTCTTTTTATATTTTTTTAAAGGAAAGAAATGTCAGCTCTTTCATTTTTAATGTTCACATCTGTCATTCAGCCTTTTTTGCTCCTTCTGTCTCTGTGCTCTACCTGCACACAAACTAAGTCAAGAATCTGCATTTAAAGAGAATCTAGGTTTTTTTGCTACGTATTTATTCCATGTTCCATTTTTCACTATTATTTTGCTGTTTGACAATGGAGAGTTGACATGAGTAGTTCAAATTCTGTGCTTATAGTGAGAAAAGATTGGTAACTCTGCTGTTTCAGAGTCTGGACTAGTCAAGTCCAGCTTTGGGATACTTACCAAACTGATGAACTTTTCCTCTAAGATAGAGCAATGCATGATCTCCTAATACAAGAAGAACTATTAACAATGTCATTGTCATTGAGTTGTCTGTTGCTAGATACTTAATTTTGTTACTTTGGGGTTCTTTGGTTATTTTACATGGCTTAACCTTTGCTTAAGGAGTAGTTAACTCTAACAACTGTTATGTATGAGCTAAGGATTAAAAGAAAAATTTTCTCTCTCTTTTTATTTTTGAGAAGGAATAACAATCACTTTGCTTCCTGTCACTAGAGAACTACACAAGTGAAATAGACTTGGATTCAAAAAGAAGAGATGTTGGTTAGATGTAAGGAAGCAACCCTTTGAGGCTATAACTTTGCCAAGAAAGATGGAGCAGTTGTCAATCTTATGAATCTTTAGAAAAGGATGGACGTTTTTTTCTCCTTTGATATTTTACAATTACCTTGTCAAAAAACTTGAGATTGACCCAAAAGAGACCTTATGTCTTCCAGCTTTGAGTCTGTCCAATATTATAAATTCAGTTTCGGATCCAAAGCAAATTTATAAAGTGAACTTCTCACTTTGGGGCACTGGATAAATTCTATTCTCTTTTTTGTGGGGGGTAGGAGGTAAGTAGTTCTTTCACGGAGAATTTTTCTATTAATTTGCAGACTTTTTCCACAATCTGATGTCAGATAGTCAGTTTGAAAGATGTTGGTTTAAGTTACTGACCAGTTATTTGATCATTCCGTGGATGTTCATGATGATAATCTAGTCTTTACATTTCTGATGAAGATGATGATACTGTTTTCCTGCTGTCAACTGAAGAAGGCACATATTTAAAAAATATCTATGTATAACAACTGCTCCTAAACACCACTAAAATTTAGGGTTATTATATCTAGATTTCTTCTTTCACAGCTTTTCTAAATAAAAATATCAATTTTGGAAAAGTTTTTATAAGTTGGTGATCCTCAATACCAAGATGTGTTTTAATGAAATTTAGATAATTTAATTAATGCAACATTAGGGTAATTTAAAAAATTAATTTGTGATTTTTGTTATTCCTATGTTGACACAGATAAAATGAAGAATCAGCAAGAAACTTAAAAATAAAATGTAATTTATAGTTCATCTCTTTTGATCATCAGAATTTCCTTCTCTTAAAAGCATTATACATAGTTCCTATAGCTTCCTCCTTCCTCGAAATTTTGAAAAAAAAAATGGTGTTCTTCATCAAATACACTTTTGACATTTTAAAAATCAGGTTTTTATTCTAGAATAATTTTAGATTTGTAGAAGAATTTACTAAGGTAGATTTCCCATATACCAACCCACTTAACTTCCCCTATTAATATTTTACATTAGTATAAGATGTTTGCCACAATGAACAAATCAGTATTGTATATTTTTGCTATCTGAAATTGATACATCATTGAGATTTCCTTAGCTTGTACCTGATGTTGTGCGTCTATTTCAGGATTCCACCATGATATCCCATTATAATAAGTTGTGATGTTTATTTAGGCTTCACTTGGCTGTGACAGTTTCAGGCTTTCCTTTTTCTGTTGTTATTGTTATTGTTTTGTTTTTTTCCTTGCTTTTGATTTATTAGTTTCGAAGAGATCTGGTTGGGTACTTAGTAGGCTGCCCATACTTTGGGCTTGTCCCGTGTTTTCTTATGATTAGACGAGCAGTATGGATTTTGAGAAGGAAGCCAAGTGCAGTTTAAATGGAAGTATTTTATTCTGTCTTCTCATTTTCACACTGCAGATTTTGTTTATGTTCATGGAAGTACAGGTTAGAGGTCCCTTGGAAACATGGATATTAGCTACATTGTTTACTATAAAGTTATAAGTAGATCATATAACAAAGTTAAATTTTCCAAATCAAGGAAATTCATAACTTGCACGAAAATTTGCTTCCCCCTCAAAAGAATCAGGTGGCTATTATGAATTTCCAGTGATTTCCTGAATTTTCAGTCATAAATCTACAGGAGTAGAAAAGACGAATCCCAGGTGTTTGAGAGGCTCTGTGTTAGAAAACAGTAGTTTCTTAACTTGTTAGTCATGGAAATCTCTGTTCAAATGAAATCTTCCAAGGCCACTGTCATGAGTGGTTATTATTGATTCAGTCTGAGGTGCAGTTAGATTCAATCAAATCTATTTTATTGATGCTCATCACACTTCAGACACACATCCTAACTCTGAGTCCTAATTGAGTCTACACCTTAGACGTGTCTTAAGTCAGGGTCACTGGAACTCAATCCTAGCCAGAGGAGTCTGGTGCAGGGGAGACAACAGCAACAGAGGTCTTGGCCTCTCTGTCCGGGTCCTATTAGTCCCTTTGCCCCACCCCCCAGAAGTCTGGGTTTTTAAGTCCTAGTTCAGTTGTGCTTGCAACTGGTAACTGGGTGAGGTCTGGGTATAGACTCTTACATCACTAATTTAAGTCTATCTAAGTTCTGCAGTCTATCTAAGTTTTGCAGTTCACATTACATCATGGGCACATTGCTTATAGTCATTTACTTATTCACTCAACACACACTAATTAATATAATCAACAGTCAATAATAATTGCACATTGGCCAGTTTGGCAGGTTGGTAGAATGAACAAGAATGGATACAGCTTTAATGATGTGAGAGGCATCTAGTGCTATGAATTTCTGGCACATGGTCACTTAAGAAATACCAGATCCCCTCTTGTCAAACTATAATTGAGTAAATGAATTGTTATTATACAATTTGAGTACCAATGTCTATATATTTGTATATGTAGGTGTATAACCTAAAGAAAATGCATATAATGCTGAGAAGATTAGGTAGTCATGTTTAGCAATTATTATTATTATTTTTTTTACCAGTAAGAACAGCCTTTATTTGTTGCAGTGGTGAATGGGAGAGAGGGCAGATGACAGCTGTGGTGGCATTCGCAGATTGGGTAGCTGCTCTCGGAAAGCTAGTAATTAATTTTATCTTATGAAGTTAAGACAATTACCGAGGGTTAATATCTAAATTGAGACTAATCAAATAAAATTAGATATTTCTCAACACCAAAAAATACTATACTTTAAATGCTTTTTTTAAGCCATGGATATTCTCTTAGCAGTCTTAACAGCTTTTGTTCCATATATCATCTTTCACTGAAAATGTGTTTTTGATATTATACAGTATATTGTCAGTCATATATTCAAACAATAATGTGTACTCTCTAATATTAAAAAGAAATAAAGGTGGCAACTCTTCTCTAGTTTGTATTCCAGGAAAATGGTAGCTTAGAACTCAATGGAGAATTTGTCTAGGGTCTAGTATCAGAGGTGAGAAAAACAAGAAAGAATATTGATGCCACTAAATCAGAATTTTAATGTAATTTTCTATATCAATGTTTAAGAAAAAATTTCAATAATAATTAAAATACATGTGAAAAATTTTTTTGAATAATTGCAATTTGTCTTTGGCACACTTGGTGAATATTAATAATATTTTAAAAATTTCAAAATGTTGCATTTGACCTTGGGAGGGCAACTAATAACTTTTTAATGTGCGTTATCATTGGTATTCTTATGTATTCTTATTTTAGTAATTAATTGTTTTAAAAGTCATCAATTAAAATAATATTGCAATTGGTTCTTAGAATATTTCATATTCATCTAAGCTAGGGAGGGGGAAAAGAGCATTTTTAGCTTATAGATGAATAAATTAAAAGTAATTTGGTGACCTCTCTGGATTGCAGAGGGACTCTGAATCAATATAGTATCCTAAATTCCAAGTAATTTTTTTCAGCAAAAAGTTATGTTTAGTTATATAAGCTTGGTTTCTTCTTTTGCTTTTGTTAAGCTAAGAGTGTTTTTGTTATTTGAATCTTCCAAATTGTTTAAATCATATGAATTATATATCTGATCTCTTTGGTTTTGAAATGGCAAATTTTTAGGTGAACTAAAGAATGACAAAGTGTGGTTAGGTACAACTTTGTGGACAGTCAAGTTACTCTTGGTGGCTTTATGCCATGATATTTTGCTGAATTTACTCTTGGTCCCAGCCAGTTTACTGCCTATATCTTTCTTAGTTTACAAAAATAAGGTAAGGGACAGCCGATTGCTGTCAAGCCACAACCACCACCATCACCAAGAGTGATTGGGAGCATCATCTGCATTTGTGAATGTGAGAATTGCTTTACATTTTATTTGGTTCATTATTAAAACTTGCATATATTGGGAGTTTATTTGTTGTTTCTTAGAATACTGCAGACATCAAGAGAACATTTAGAAAACTGGACTGTTAACCTAGACAGAAATGATGATGAGATAAATTGTGTTATTTTTATAATAATTTAATTTAAGGGCTGGGATTGTGGCTCAGCAGAAGAGAGCCCGCCTAGCACGGGCGAGACCCGGGTTCGATTCTCAGCACCACATAAAAATAAAAGGTATTTTGTTGTGTCCAACAAAAAAGATATATTCTCTCTCTCTCTCTCTCTCTCTCTCTCTCTCTCTCTCTCTCTCTCTCTCTCTCTCCTCCCCCCCCCTCTCTGTCTCTCTCTCCCTCTCTCTTAAAAAAAGAAAAGATTCACTGCTGTTTAAAAATAATAATAATAAAGCAAATAAGAAACATTCATGGTATACTCTGGATCTGCAATGTTCGCCAAAGTTATGGTCCCTAACTTGTGGTGCTATTGGGAGGTAGTGGAACCTTAAAGAGGTTAAAGAATTTTAAAGGGACCCAATGAAAGGTCTTTGAGGATGTCCTCTCTGAGGGAATTGGAGGACTCTGGCCTATTCCCTTTCCTGTTTCTCATTTTACTTCCTGACTGCCATGAGATTAATGAGCTTCCTCCACTAGACACTCCCTGTTATGATGAAATGCTTCACCACAGGTTCAAAAGCAACAGGGCCAAGTGACCATGGACTCCAAAACTGTGAGCCAAGATAAACCTTTCTTTCCTTATGATTATCTCAGACATTTTGTCATAGTAAAGGAAAGCTGATTACAGCATTAGTATCCCCAGACTTTTTTGAGTGTGTAAAATTTGTCTAAAAACTGTTTTCTTTGAATCTTTATTAGAAGCAAGGCGTAGGCAGTAAGCTGTACTTATTGGGAGCTTATTTGTTGTTTCTTAGAATTTTCTAAATGTTCTCTTGATGAGCATAGCCTTTCTGGGAACCAGAAAGCATCAATAATCTTAAAGTGGCAATGCTGAGCTGCAACCTTCTTTAATAGAAGATTTAGCTTTAACTCTTTTGCCACAGGTCATTTCTATTTCTTTACCATTAGTTTAATGTGATGGAAGTTATTCACATATTTTGAGAAGATGATGTTTAAGACATCTTTTTTTATCGGTGACCCCTATCTGTAAGTCTTTTCTGCCACCTGAATTTCTCTATTTCTACATTTTTTACTTTTCTAGTACTTTGCACTCTTTTTGTTACAAGCATGCTTCTTTGCCTGGGTGCCCATTCAGGTAAGGAAGCAAGAGCAGTGATTTACCTCTTCCCACCCCTAGTCCCACTTTGGTGTTCGGTGTATTGTAAGGAATCAGAGAATATTTGTTGAAGTAAATCTTTAGATCACCACGGAATGTTATTTAAAAAAGAAAAAGGAAAGAAAAAAAGAAAAGAAACTTTTGCTTAATATCTCTGAATATTTAATTCATTTGAATGTTACAAAAATCACATAACTCTAAGTTATCAGAACAGAATATACATAGAGTAAACAGCTCTCTGTGGGTGCATGTCTTTTGTTTTCAGTTTGGATTTTTTTTTTTCTTCTTTCCAGCGTTTAGGAAAGTCCAAAGTGGTTTCCAAGTGTTTTAAACACAGAGACCTCTCTAACTTTCTGAATGTTTACAGAAGCCATTTTCTACTTAAACTTAGCCTGCTTCACTTGTCATTGTTTTATGTAGTTTTCTTCAATTTTTAAATGGTCTATACAGCTCAGTAACTACACCATGTTTAAGGTGTTTGGATGCCATTTGGAAGCTGCATAAAAGGAGGTCAATTGGAGTTCAGAAATGTTTAGAAAAGAGAAAAAAAAATCTTAGGAAGTTTCTCTTCGGGGTTAGCAACTTAGAACCTCTGCGTTGTTTGCATTCAAGATACATATGCCACGCTAAGATCCTCTGTTGTGAATCAAACTAAAAGCAAAGTGCAAAACAGGGACAAAGAGAGTGGTGTCATATTTAAGGGAATACCTCAACTCCCTTGTGCCTGAGTTCTTTAGAACTGTATACATAAATTCATAGTATTTTAAAGTGATGTACTTACTGAATCTGACCAAGAAAAAAAAATGTAAAAGAATATGAGAAAGTCCTATTGCTCTGCCTGAATTTATTGTTCCTACTTGTGGAACACTGGCCCCAAACTCTAAACTCCTGAAGGTGGAGCTTCTGAGTCATTATTCCCTTTCTTGTTTGGCCTAGAGGGAAGTAGAATTTAAGACGGTCACTTACGTATCTCAACACACTACTTTAACTGTAGCTGGCCACTGTATCCATTGAAGAGAGATGAGAAAGGAGGCGGAAGTGACCAATAGGGCAGCTCTGGCTGGATAAAACATTTACACATAACTCCTGGCTTCCCCTCAAGTGGAGCTTTTGCAGGGATTTATAGGTCAGATAGCTCAGCAGTTTCAGCTTGTTGCCCACCGTACCTTAACAAAGCTTGTGCGTGTTTGTACAGCTGGACTGGTAGCTGTGGGAGTCCCGAGAATCCCACAAGCCTCCCGTCCCTCTACCTCCCCTTTGCCATTTACCACCACACAAATACACACAGAATCAAACTGTCTGACTAGCAGGTTAAAGGCACACAATTCAAGCCCTGTTTATTTTCTTTCCTTGATTTCCTGCTGCTACAGTGAGTAAATGATATTTTTCCCCATTGCTTTTTAGTTTTTTTCTTTCTTTCTTTTTTTCTTCTTTTACCTGTTTGTCTATCAGTGTCTGGCAGGGAATGAAGGCAACACTAACCCACTAACATTTTACCATAGTTTCTGGGACTCCTGCTTTGGGCTACTATTTGGGGTTTCCCTCCTCCCACCTACCTGCCCACCCCAACTTTTTTCTTTCGGACTCTCCCATTTCTCATCTTTTTCTTCATGTTTTTTTGGGGGAAGGAGGAGAGAAGGAATTTATCCAAAGGAAGGAAAGAAAAACATCCCTGAACTCTTCAAGTCTAACTTCACCCTGAGGAAAGGGTGTTATTTTAATTACCGCTGAATCCATTCTGTAGGGAGGCCTGTAAATGCTTGATGCAGTGAGGAAAGTGGCAGTTAATATGCCTTTTGAATCAGTGCCACAAACTACAAAGACTGCCATCTGGGGAGGTATTACATTTGTAAGAAAAAAAATAGTTGAGACTTTTCTTTAAATGAGCTTGTAAATTCCAGTCAATCTTAGGTTCGTTTCTTTTCTTTTTTTTTTGCAAAGAAATCCTTCCATATGAAATATTTAAAATCATATTCATTATACAGACAAGGAACAGATTCTGAATTTCAATGACTTCTATTATGCCCATAGATTTCATCAGCGTGTTTACATGTTGACTTGTTCACTGTCCTTCCCAACAACCATTTCAACTGAATCCCTTGGCCGGGCACAGAATCAAACTGAGAGAAAAACATTTTCACATGTTTTATATTTCTGAAGTTTTTTTTTTTCTTCATTACCCAAAGATTTGTTAATTAGAAAGCAAAAATAAAATGTTATTTAATTTCTGATAGTCTAAATAATTGGTCACCTTTCATCTCCCATGTGTAGATGTTCTGGCAGATGATGTAGGAAAGCAGGATTATTGGGAGTTAGACAAAACTGAACTCAAGCCTGACAGTTTAACATTGTTCAAAGGCAAGGCATGCAAACATTTGGAGCCTTGGCCTCTTCATCTGGGAAATGGGAAAAAATAGCCTTCCTTGCCAGCCTCACAGAGTTTTTGAGAGAACCAAATGATATAATGGTTGTCAAGGTGCTTTATACATGGAGAAAATTTGTGTAAATCTTAAGCAGTGTTATTTTTCTAGAGTTTTAAATGCTCTTTTGAGTTTTTCCCATTCTTCTTCAGAGTACTCTTTCATGGCAAATTCATAATTGGTGGAAGGTAGAAATTTTAAATTAGGATGAGAATCTAAATTAGTGGTAAGGAAATTTCTTTTTTAAAGAACTTTGTTGATACTGTCTTTTCACAAAAATATAGGGATACCTGGAATATAATGAAGCAAATAACCACAGAATTCCGTTAGTAGCCAATCCAATCAATCTAAGTATATTCAGAAAGAGCTCATGAACTTATTTCAAAACACTCCAGGATGCTTACACATCACACTTTGTTGACATTTTAAATGTACTTAGCAGGAAACCTTCTGGTATTTATCCTTCCATTTGCTGAAGTTCCTTAGTTCATGGCCCCATGGAACTGCAAACTTCTAGACACTAATTTCAGAAGGAAAATATACACATAGCTTCACATAATAGACAGTTACATTGGGCTACATGCAACCCCTTGGCCATTGGAAAATATTAATGTCTTGTATTGAAAAGCAATTAACATTATTCTGAATGAATAAGGACTAAGAAATTATTCTTTTTCTTCATCAAATATTTGAATTCTAATATAGAAAAAAATATTTGAATTTTCCTCTAATCTCTTTCCACTATCCATTCCTGTCTATGCCTGTCCATGATTAAGAAGGAGTTATCTTTATGATAGTGCTCCACATATCTGACCATGTTCATATATCCTATGGACATAAACAACTGTATCTGTAATTATTTTTTTTTTGTCTAACAAGAACAGAGATTTTTTTCCAGTATATCATTTGAATTATAATAATAATTCTTTACCCACAAGATAGGTTTCACACAAAAGTAAATATTTTGAGAACAGCTACTATTGTTTTTCAACTAGAAAAGCCTAATGAAAAAAATTAATTCTATTTTTATCTACTTCTGACAATTTACCTGTGTTTTATTTACACCTTCTCTTTCTGTTTGTTCTTTTCTACTCTTCCTAGCATCTTTGATTGTAATAGTAAGTCTTCACTGGAGAAAAAAAGCATTTACATTGCCCTGTGATGGATCAACCTAGGGATTTGTACTCCCTGTGCTGTAATCCTTCTTGGAGATTGGATCGTTTTGACAATAAGTTTGCTCATCCCACACATTGGTACTGCTAATCGTTAAGGCACTAGCATGGTGAAACAGATAATAAGGACTAGAAGTATATTGCTCCCATGACATTCCATGTAGCCGAATTGGCTAACTGCATGAAATAACTTTACCTGGTTGGGCTATTTCTTCTAAGTGCCCACCAAATACTCAACTGCCCTCTTATTTGAATCGTTTCTTACTCTATAGATTTCAAACTTTCCTGGAACAATCTGCTTAGTAAATAAAGAGAGGACACTGAAATAAATATAAAGGCAAGTCTCTGGCTTAAACCAGCAGCTGAATACTTCAATGAATGTCTTGGTTAAGGAAGTACTTAAAAATTCAAAATCTTTAATGAGTTTCCTAACTGGGGTTGGGGAAGAAGATACAATCAAGATAAATTTCCCTTGTGAAATGCAGGAGATTGTTGAATAGTATTAGAAGCTGAACAGCTGGCCACTGTTTATGAAAACAGCCGGGCTCTTATCCATAAGACAGGAAAGAGAAGCCAAAGCCAGAGTCTCCTTTCAAGATACAGCTGGAAGACTTTCAGAGTTCAGGGAAAGATTTAAACCCAGGGTAGATATACCTTTTCCTCCTTACAGATACAGGCAAAAGAAAGCACAAAACTATCCCAGGAGTAAAAATATCTTCACTAATTCTATAATTTATCTTCTACAAACTTTTGGAGGAAAAAAACATATTTTGCTAAATTTTACCAGAAATCATGGTAGGTGAGGGTTGTAAGCACTATAAAATTAAGAGGAAATAGATTAAGTCATGTAATAGAGAAAAAAAATGAACAAAAATATAGCCAAAATGAACAAAAATATAGTCGTGGTCTCTTTATTGACTGAAAAAGAAAATATTAGCAAGGAGTAACTGAAAGCACGATGAGCGATTTACCAAATCAGTTATTTGGTAATAACTGCTGTTTTCTAGGAGATTCAGGGAGCTTTATGAGCAAAGGATCTCTTACTCAGAAAAGGATCTCTGGTTAGGAAGATGAGGAAGAAGTAAACTGTATTCTTTATTTCCATATTATCCTATTGATAAGTTTAATTTTATTCCTTCATGTACCTCATTTTTATCCACTGGCAGAGGAAAATTAACCTGCTTCAAACCTGAGTTGTAGGGATTAGAGTTAGAAGCTATTTTGAGTAAATGAGGAAAAAAAATCAAGATTAAAATACAAGTTCTCACAAATAAACTTCCCTTCACTAGGCAGTTGTTTTGGGGAAGTATCAAGTGACTCTATTTTAACAGGTGACATGATCTATGAAGGGGAAAAAAAAAACTGGTCCCCAACAGATAAACATGAATTGTCCTACCCATAGCTGGAGCCATGTCTGTATGTAATATCTGTGAATATTCCATTTGGTGCTTTGTTTTTTTTCTTTAGAATGCTACTAAGTTCTGATGAAATAATTGATTGTTATTTTGGGTGAATTTAAACC
Organism: Ictidomys tridecemlineatus; assembly: GCF_052094955.1. Lineage (NCBI taxonomy): Eukaryota > Metazoa > Chordata > Mammalia > Rodentia > Sciuridae > Ictidomys > Ictidomys tridecemlineatus. The sequence continues at coordinate 154,793,285 of NC_135478.1, read as the reverse complement.
TTATGTATAGAAAAATAAAACAAGCATACACTTATACGTTTAATAGTAAAATAGAATCACATATTTAGTCCATTTGTTCAGGTAGGTTAAATATGAATTCAAAATAAAAGATACCAAATTGACATGTGGAATGAGGTAAACCATGGTTTTTAAAACTTGCACACACATCTAGTTTTTCAAATAAATGAGATGAGCAGCAATAGATTAAGGTTTATGCCAATCTGTACCTAGTTTTATTTTTAATTCCTGCCAAACTTTCATAGTATTCATGTATTTAATGTTTTGACTGGTATTCGTTCTTTCCATGGTTTAGTTAAGGCCATACAATCTAGCTGAAAAGAATTATAACAATAGTTTGAAATAAAATTCTACTCCCTTTTGAAAGTGTGTGGCACTTGTCTTTACCATTCTAGGAAAACCACCCCATCTCTCACTTTATTTTCTTTTATCATTATTAATAGTCCTTCTGCAAAAGAAGATGCAGATTTTACTTATTTTTCTGACCAGATGTTTCTAAGTAATATCAATCTCAGCTCATCCATGATGGGAAGTACTCTTAATTTTCCTTGTACATGCCAAATGCAAAGTTCATCTAACTTTTTGATAATTTAATTACTCCTCCTCTGCAACTCTCAGCCTTTGCCAGGAGATGCTTCTTGGACATTAGTAAAGTCAAACAAAATAAAGCAAAAGCCCCTCACCCCATACAATTTGTAACCTTGTATATTTAACTTTTATTGCTGCAAGCCAAGTCTTTTCACATCTATTTTCTTATATTTTTGTCAATAATATCATGGAACATCTCATTAAAATGTCATGCTTTCAGAGTCATGAACTTTCTTTTAGTTGAGTATACATACAGGTAAGTAATAGCCTAGGGAGATCATATAAAAGCAAAAGCATAAATAACAAAGGCATATCATCTCAGATTAGGAGACCGGTGTAAAATGATGACTAGCAGAAAAAAATATATTTTCCTCTTTCTTTTTCTCTTTCTCCTGACTATCTACCACAATTTCCCTCTGGGTTCACCCAGCACAGACATTTAGGTTGTTTATATATCTTGGTTATGGTGAGTAATGCAGCGATGAATTTTCGATAATAGCCTTTTTATCATAAGGTGTGAGGTGATTTCTCATTGTTTTTTTTTTCCAAAATGTTTTTGGTGCATTTTAATTACACATAACAGTGGGATTCATTATGCCATATCCATAATGCACATAATTTGACCAATCTCATTTCCCAGTTCTTTTCTTTTCCCTCCCCCTTCCTCCTTTCAATTTACTTGCTCTACTCTACTGATCTTCCTCTGTTATTATTATTTTTACTTTTATTATTAAATAGATGGTGCTGATCTAGGAACACAAGATATCTTTCTATTACTTATATTTTCTTTATTTCTTTGGTGTATAATTTTCAATACACAGATATTTTTAACATTTATTCTTTTGGATTATTTTGTAGATGGGATTTTTAAAAAATTTCTTTTTAAAATAGTTTGTTCTTAGTGTATAGAAATCAACTGACTCCTATGGTGATTTGCTATCCTATAATTTTGCTGAATATATTTATTACTACTAACATTTCGGGGTGGTGACTTAAGAGTTTTCTCTCTATATATAAGATCATGCTATCTGCAAGCAAAAAATTTACACCTTCATTTCCAATTTGGATTACTTTTATTCATTTCCGTATATATTTTTTACTGATTTCTATCTAATTGCTCTATAACTGCTAGGATTATGTGGAAGAGGAGTGGTTTCAGTTGTCCTGATCTTAAAGGAAAAACTTTTCATTTTCTGCCACTGAGTCTGATGTGAGTTGCAGGCTTGTTATATATGGTCACTATACTTTCCTTTATGCTTAATTTTGTGAAAATTTCCATCATGAAAAGGATATTCAATTTTCAAATGCTTTATATGAATCTGAGATGATATGATTTTTATTCTTTATTTCATTTATGAGAAATATTAACAAGTATTGTATTTATTGATTCACATACATTAAACTATTCTTGTGTCCTATGATTATGGTGTATGATCTTTTTTAATATCCTTTTTTTTCAAAACTGTTTTATTGGTGCATTATAATAGTTTATAGTGATGAGATTTGTCGTTACATAGTTGTATAAGTACTCAATTTAACAATATAATTTAGCCAATATTGTTTAATATATTGTTTTTCATTGCTGTGCCAATCATCATATATTTTAAAATTCATTGATTTATTTATTCTAATTAGGTATATATGACAGCAGAATGCATTTTGATGCATTGTACACAATTGCAGCCCAACTTTTCATTTCTCTGGTTGTACATAATGTAGCATTGCACCAAATGTACAGTCATACATGTACCTAGGGTAATGGTGTCCATTTCATGCTACCATCTTTCTTGGCTCATGCTCCCTCCCCTCTCCTCCTTCCCCTTTGCCCAATCATATGATCTTTTAAATGTGTTACTGAATTTGACTTGCTAGTATTTGCTTGAGGATTTTTCAACTTATGTTCATCAGGAATATTGGCCTGTATAGTTCCCTTGTCTGACTTTCACATGACAGTGATGCTGACCTTATACAGTGTTTTCTCCTCTTCAGTTTTTGGAAGAGTGTGAAAGAACTCACATTAATTCTTTAAATATTTAGTAGATTTCACCAATGAAGTCTTCAGTTACTTGTTTCTTTTTTTAAAATTTTTTATAGAAGTTTTTTGATTACTGATCCAATCTTCTTCTTCTTGGTCTCTTTAAATTTTCTGATTCAATCTCCTTCTTCTAGTCCATTTTCTTCTGCTATAACAATGGATTGAGTAATTTATAATGAATAGGCATTTACTGGCTCACAGTTCTAGATTCTGGGAAGTCCAATACCAGGCTGCCAGCATCTGGTGGGACTTCATTCTGTGCCACTACAGAACAGAAGACATCACATGGAAGAAGGCAAAGAGAGGGCAAATCCATGGTAAAAGCTTAAGTCCATTTATTAAACATCTTGTAAAGGTTCCTACTCTTAATATTGCTATAGTAGCAATTAAGTTTCAACATGAGTTTTGAAATGAGTAAACATTCAAACCATAGCACTGGTTCTTCCTGATTCATGGTACATTGTATGTGTCTAGAAATTTTTCCATTTCTTTTAGGTTATCCAATATATCGGTGTATTATTGTTCCTGGTAGTCCCTTATGATTTGTACTTCATTAGTAACACTTGTAATGCTTCCTCTTAAATTTCTTATTTCATTTATTGGAGTCTTCACTATTTTTTTAATCTAAATAAAAGTTTGTCAATTTTATTTATTTATTGACAAACCAATTCTTAGTTTCTGCAGTCTTTTCTATTATTTTCTATGTCATTCATTTCTGCTCTGATCATTATCATTTCCTTCTACTAGATATAGACCTAATTTGTTTTTCTATTTTTAGTTTCTTTAGGTGTAACTTTAGGTTGTTTATTTGAAAAACCTCTTCTTGCTTAATGTTGATGTTTATGGCTACAAACTTCTGTTTTACAACTGTTTTGCTACATTCTATAAGTTTTGTACATTTATTTTCATTTTTATTTATCTCAAAAAAATTTTTAAATTTCCCTCTTGATTTTCTCTTTGACCCACCAATTGATCAGGAACATATTGTTTAATTTATTCATTTATGAATTTTCCAGGTTTTCAACTGTTGTTTCTGTTGTTGATTTCTAGTTGCATACTATCATGGTTGGGAAAGATATCTGACATGATTTCAGTCTTTTCCATTTATTAAGGCTTGTCCTGAGGTCTAACACATGACCTATCCTGGAGAATGTATATTTTGCTACAGTTCAATGGACCATTTTGTACATATCTTATAAGACCATTTGATCTACTATTAGTTCAAGTTCAAAGTTTCCTTATTGAATTTCAATCTAAATGACCTATCTATTATTGACAGTGGAATATTTAAGCCTCCTACCATTATTGTATTGCCCTTTACCGCTCCATTGTATCTATTAATGTTTACATTATGTATTCAAGCACTTTGTTTTTTTTTTTTAAAGAGAGAGTGAGAGGAGAGAGAGAGATAGATAGATAGATAGAGAGAGAGAGAGAGAGAGAGAGAGAGAGAATTTTTAATATTTATTTTTTAGTTCTTGGCAGACACAACATCTTTGTTGGTATGTGGTGCTGAGGATCAAACCTGGGCCGCACGCATGCCAGGCGAGCGCGCTACCGCTTGAGCCACATCCCCAGCCCTATTCAAGCACTTTGGTGCTAGGTACATATATATTCATTGTTATATTTACTTGATGAACTTATCATTTCTTTTTATAGTTCGTGATTTCCTGTATTTTTAAATCTGGCAATAGTATAGCTACCCCTGCTCTTCTTTGGTTTCCATGTGCATGGCTTATCTTGTCCATTCTTCACTTTCAGTCTATGTGTATGCTTAAAGCTGAATAAAGTCTTGTAGGCAGCAAGGTTGGGTCTTATTTTTTAATCCTTAAAGTCACTCTATGTCTTTTGATTGGATTGGAGAATTTAATCCATTTACACTCAAGGCAATCAGAGACATGTAAAGATTTACTACTTTACATTTGGTGTTTTCCAGTCATTTTGTCATTGTCTTTTGTGTTTTGAAGATTAATATTCCTCTCCCGGTACACTTTGGTCCTTTCTCTTTCTTTTGCCTTTATCTTCTGTAGGTGTTTTGCTTTGTAATTAATGAGACTTGCCTATAATACCTGATAATTTTAATTGTCTTTTAAAGTTAACAACTTCACATTGATCACATATAAAAACTCTACATTTTTATTCCTCTCATTTTTTGTTTTTGATGACATAATCTACATGTTGCTGTAGTTATTTTAAGTTTTGTCTTTTAACCTTTCTTCTATAAATGTAAGTGATTCATGTACAACCATTATGGTATTAGGTATTCTAATTTTATTACATACTTATTTTTACCAGTCACTCTTATATTTTCATATGATTTCATATTACTAATTAAGATCCTTAATTTCATCCTGAAGAACTCCCTTTACTATTTCTTATAAGGCAGGTCTAGAGATGATTAACTTCCTCAGCTTCTATTTGTTTGGTAAAGTGTTTTTTCATCCTTTGATTTTTTTTGGGGGGGGGGGCCGCTGGTTTTGGAGGTTGAATCCAGGGCCTTACACATGTTAATCATGTGCTTTACCACTGAGCTATATCCTCAGCTCCCTTGCCTGCATTTCTGAAGGTCAGCTTTGCCAGGTTAAGTATTTGGGGTTGGCAGTTTTTTCTTTCCTTCTTTCATTACTTTGAAAATATTTTCCACTCTGTCCTGGTCTGCAAAGTTCTGCTAAAATCCCATTGATAGCCTTAGAGTGGTTCTCATATATGTGAAAAACCTCTCTTTTCTTACTGCATTTGACAGTCTCTCATTGCTTTGATATTTGACGGTTTAATTATATTTTGTGAAGTCTTCTTTAGGTTTAACCTGGTTGGGGACTTCTGAGCTTCGTGAACTTCAATATTTATACCCATCACCTGATTTGGGGAATTTTCACATATTTCCTTAAAATAAGCTTTTTCTCTCTCTTTTCCTTCTGAAATTCCTATGGTGAGATTCTCACCTCTCTTTATTGTGTCTTTCTCTATTCCTTTTATTTTCTTTTTCTCTTCTGTGTATTTTTAAATGCTCTTTCTTGAGTTCATGGATTCTCTCTTCTTCTTGATCAGTATTCTCTGTTGATCAATATATCTTTACTCTTGTTCCAATAATCTACTGCATTTTTTATTTGGACTCAGGAGTTCTGAAATTTTTATTCTATTCCCATTTATGAGTATTTTATTCATAAATTTAAATATTTCTAAGCTGAAATTTCTTTCTGTTGAATGTTTTATTTATGGATTTTTTTCCCTGATAGCTTCAAGTTGCATAGCAGTACTTTCTTGTTGTTTGCTGATCTTCCTTAAACAATTATTTTAAACAATTATTTGTAAGAAAATTCAAAGTAAAAAATCAGTTTTTACTTTACCTAAAGGAAAGATGTCTTTGATCCAGTAGAACAGACATGTTTCCAGTGATATTATTCTAGTTATATTTGTGGTCTGACTTCTATTATCTACCAATTTGTCTTTCCCTCATCTCAGACCTATATTGCTAACATTATTAGACTTACATTGCTGATATTAATTAACTGCTGGTATAAGAATTTGGATTTTATTTTCTTATGTAAGAAAAATACCTCTGTTTAACTCCAGTCAAATAATTTCAGATATCACTCAATAACCAATTGAACTAGATTAATTTCAACCTGGCATTGCAAAGAGTTCTACTCTGTAGCAGGAAGTGTCATTTTTGGAACAATGTTGATGCTCCTTTCCATTTTACTGTCTCCTGACAGAAATTAATAGTGAAGGTCTTAAAGAGCAATTTGTGAACTACCTTTTGAATTCACTCTTTTACAAACCATATGTCCTCATTGGAGGCAATATGTTGCCTATGATTTTGCATCAAAGTGTCAGTGAAAGGCAGATTCTGACCAGGCTAAGCTCTTGGGAGTAACTGATCTGGGTGACTTGGACTTTGGTTAGACTCCTTAAGGCCTAGTCTTGAAAGAAGCTGAAGGGACCTGCAGCAGGGCTCTGAGTGATCCACAAGATATGTAAACACAGATGGAGGAGCAAAGGCTCCCAGTCCAGCAAAGAGCCTGAACCAAAGTCAGAGCAATTAGCACATTGTGAAGCAAAGTGCCCATGCAGACCTCAGAAAATAAACAAGCTGTGTGTGTGTGTGTGTGTGTGTGTTTAAAAGAAAGAATCAAAGTAGTTTAAAATTTTGTAAAAGAGTATAAAAATAGGAAGGATTATGTATGGTCTATTTATATCTTTTGTAAAAATATAAAGTCATAAATCTACATAAATCAGTATTGTGTATCATTAAAGTTAAAATGTCCTTAAAAATGCACACTCAGCTAACATTAACCAAAGTCTGGGCATTCATATTAATTTTACCAAACACATATATTAGAAGGAAATTAAAAATGTTCCACACTAATGCAAGAAGTTAATAAAAGAGGAAGCTCTGAGTTGGAGGGAGGAATGTGGGTGTGATATGTAGGAACTCTCTGTACTTTCTGCTCAGTTTTTCTGTAAATGTAAAACTGTTCTAAAAGGAGTATGCTAATTTTAAAAAGCAATTATGAAAGAAAAGTTAAAATAGTGCCATAATGAATTATGGGACAATCCCCCCCGCTTCCCTGTCCTCACTGTCTGCTATCAAAAAGTCAAGAAGAACAGCAATTTTTTGTACGTGTTCAAAATAGAAACCAGTTAAAGTTACATAACTTACAGAAATGCTTCCCTAAACATGGAAGATACTAAAGTGTATATAAAATATTTTTAAAATTAATGATTGAGTACTCTTTCTGAGTTTTTATGTAGAAGAGAAGAAACAGAATTAAATGTATGTATTTGTATGAAATATCTCATCTGTGTGTGGTGAAGTGAGTGAAGTTTTGTAAAGATGTTTTCTCAGTGATTGATAAATAAGATCTCTTTCTTATAAAACTTTGGAAATGATAAAGATTTATCTTTAAAAGGTGATTTAAAAATCTTTTTTTAGTAAATCAAAATAACTATTAATATATTCAATCAGGCTCCATTATGTGTTGATGTTGGTATGGTTTGTGGACAATGTGCATTTGCAAAAATCTGTTGCTTACAGAGGGAAAAAGAGACGGGGGGGGGGGGGGAGAGAGAGAGAGAGAGAGAGAGAGAGAGAGAGAGAGAGAGAGAGAGAGAGAAAGAGAGAGAGAAAGAGAGAGAGAGAGAGAGAGAACAAATAGAGTGGTATTATGGTAGAAACTATGAAGGGATGTTTTCCAGTAGTGAATTTCTTTTTCAGCCATTTCCTTTCTTAGAATATGTCTTCTGATTCTGCATTGTCTGAGAAATAACAGCAAGTGAACTAGAAGACCTGAAGTTTCTTTTTTTAAAAAAGGCTTGAGGTCTTGACAAAGAAAAATATTCTTTCTAATTCTGTCATATGATTTCCAGGATCAGAATTTATGGAGGGCTGAAGTTCCTGGCTCTACCTGACATAACTGGCATTATTTGATCTTTCTAACCACAGCATGCTAAAGCTGAAAAGAATCAGTCCAGTAGAAATCACATTAATTTTTTCCTTCAATGAAATTCATTGTATAGTAGCATATGTTTAAGGGAATGTGTGAGTTTTATTGCAGGTCAGAAAGGCTGCAGTTCTAATCCGCGATTCACAACGAAAACAGAGCTCAGAAAGCCCAGTGCAAGACTGCTGGGTTGGAGATTGGAAGGTCAGTATGTAAACCATATTCCAGTCTGATATGTGTGCAACAATAGGGTAATAAAAATGAAAATATTCCATGTGGATAGGAGACAGTCTTTGTTTTAGGGCCCTTAATGTTTTATTTAGAGGTTGTTGGTCACATTCTTGCAAGGCCAGAATAATTCTGAGAAATGGTGCTTTGTGAAGTGCATAAACCATTTGTAAACTCAAGGGGAATATCAAATATATTTCACTTGCCAAGAAGTTAATCAGTCAACCACAGATCCTTATTCAATGCAATTTATTGAACACCTGCCATATTAGAAGTGCCATAACCAACCAGGTGGTGAACTGAAATGGCAACACTGCCCTCAAGGTGCTTATAATCAGAAAAAATAAAGAGGAGGCAACTAAAATTTGCAAAAACTTCCCATTTGACAGTATTTCACCAGTATTTACAAAGGATGGATGGTGGAAGCATGATAACTTATATGGAGAACTACCACCAACCAAGACATATGCAAACATGCTCAGTTATATGTACTTGTGTATACACTAGTGAGTGAGTGTGCACACATGTGGGGGGGGACACAATTAGTCTTTAGTTGGAATAACTTTAGAAAAGGGTTGAGCTTGAAACAATTTATGAAGCAAAGGTAGGAAACATGGAAAATGCTTTGTAATTAGGGATCAGAGTTCTGAATGATGTGTTTGGAAAATAAATACTAGGTCAAATTTCAGTAATCATGTAATTAACTGTTAGCTTTGCAATTCAAAGTACTAACTAGGTTTTAAAATAATTGGGAACAGTTAATTCAAAGGATTTGAGTAGGGGAGTGATATAAATAAAAACTCTCATGAAGAAGTCTCTTCTGCCTTCTACTTGTTGGACAAATGACCAAGGAGAAGCAGGCTAGTTTTATAAAAGGAAAGTATGAGAAGGAAGACTAATATCTCTTTATGGGAAAGTTCTAGACAGATCATTAGAAGTTAATTTAGCTTTTATTTTTTAAAAGTCAATTTTAATATTGTAATAACTTATATGCAATAAAATATACCCATTTTTAAATACACCATTTCATAAATCAGTTTTGTTTACTTTTTCAGTTTTATTGAGGTATAACTGGAAAAAAATTGTATGAGTTATGTAATATTACATATACATATGTATTTATGGGTATTGCAAAATAATTATCATCATCAAGCTAGTTAACATTCATCACATCAGAGTTACTTTTTTTGGTGAGAATGCTTAAAATCAACTCTCTTAGCAAATTTAAAGTATACAGCACAGTTTGTGTTAATGATATTTTTCTCCATGCCTATTAGCTCATCAAGAAAATTAGAATTACAACAAAAGATTTTTATGAATATTGATGAAGTCTTACTAAAAAGTACAATTCCTAGTAGGCACTCAAATGACTTGCTTATTTTGTGTGTAAAATGCAATCCATTTATAAAACTGAAATAATGAATTGGTATATGAACTCAAAAATAAAGTGATCTTTTAAATAAATAGATATTTAATTTTAGGACAAGGTTATCCAGGAAGATCTTCACTCAGCAAAAGCCATGCATCCATCGTAACATTCCATATTCAGAGGGAAAAAAAGTTTCCTTTCTCACATTGTCCTACTTGTGCCAAATTAGAATGAATCTATAGTAAATCTAAGTGATTTTTTCTTTCTTTTTTTATAATAATCTTTTTTTTAGCTACACATGACAGTACAATGATCTTGACTATTCTTACATTTGAATCAAATGGGGTATAATTTCTCATTTTTTCTGATTGTACAGGTTGCAGAATCACATGACCAATGTGATTCTATAATAATCTTAAAAGGAAAGATTACTTTGGTTTTCTGAGAAAAACCAAAAGTCTGTGAATAGGATCTTTCTGAACAGCATTCACATTTCTCTTCAACCAGCCAAATGGATATTTTAATGCAATCCGTCTTCTCATCTAATGTGTCCTTTCTTATCAAATGGGATTTCAAGGAAGTACCAGTCTGTTTGTTTGCATAATTGAGTATGTAAAACAAGAAGAATGTTTTAAAAGTCTAATTGAGTGGCTCTAATGCAGAACACTGTTTTAACTAATCTTATCTTCTAGTTCTTTGCATTTAAAGATTTCTTTTGAATACATTTTTAGGTTTGTAACATATAAATAAATAAGGGAAGTTGTTTGTGTGATTATTCTACTACAGTACCAACTAGAAACCCAGGCAGTCCTGTTTTTGAAATTTAGTTTCATCTAGATCAGGGATTCTGGAAGAGTTAACTAAATCTCCAGAATTGCTACATTCAACGGGCTAGATGTAGAATGCACCCTACACAGAGAAAACACGTATCAGATAATTCATTTTTTTCTTTTCAGTTATAACTTCACTCCAAGTACAAAAAGACTCAAATCTAAGATTACTAATAATGGTAACAATGTTTGCAAATGCTTTTAGTTTTTTTAATATTACTTGGTGTAAACAGATAAACTAGTTCTATGACTGTACTGAAGATTATTTTGGAACTTAAATCAGTTTGATGAGATGCTGTAAATCATTAAATTAATAAACATATGATGAAATTGAAGCCTGGATATCTATACACTAAGGACAGGACTCTTTACCATTCTATTTTGCTTTTGACTGTGGGTTGAGATGGGGGGGGTGTTAAAGATAATAAGACAATTAGATGAACGCAGGAGCAATTTATTCTAAGAGGTAAGGTGGAGTCTTTAAGACAAGTCAATTCTCATTTGTATGGGTCAAGATAGATGCCTCATTTTCAACCCAATTTGTTTAAAAAAGTCCTAAGCTCTTGAGATAGGATTAAGAGTAAAGCCATATGTAGGTACACAATCAGCAAAGATCAGGGGCTTGAGGAAATACTGAATTTAATTTTGGTAGAAAATAGTGAAATAGCAAGTGTATAAATGCTTTTAAAAGGGCAAGAAAATACTTCTGTTCAGTAATGCAGGTGTGCTAAAACTTTGTGTTTAGGACATACTTTCTATTTATTTGGTTCATTTGCTGAATTCGTTTGTTCACAGTATTCCAAGTCCAAATGTACCAGAGTGGATACAGCAAAATGTTTCTCCCTCAGGTAAGTCATCCTAAGCACAGTTACCCTTCTGTATCAGCCAGGGTTCAACCAGAGAAGCAGAACCAGTAGTGAGTAATATGAACAGATAAACATATAAGTTTATGGTCATTAGTCCCTTAACAATGGGGATATGTTCTGATCAACACTTAAGTGATTGTGCCATTGTGCCAACGTGCCAACGTCACAGAGTGTGCGTACACATACCGAGATGATATAGCCTACTATACAACACCATAATGTTTTACAGTGAACTTTTTTAAATAATTTAGAAGTATGCTCTAAAATAATAATAAAAAGTATAGAAAAGTTCATAATGTAGTAACAATCTTTTATCATCATTATCAAGTATTATTAACTTTACACAATTGTATGTGTGCATTTTTATTGTGTGGTGGTGTGGTAGGCTTGTTTACTCATATCACCACAAACTCCTGAGTAATGGGTTGCATTCCAGGGTGATATTATGATGGCTATCATGTCACTAGGTGATAGGAATTTTTTATTCATAAAAATTATAATATATAATATCTTTGATCCATTATAACCTTAAGGAACTACCATTTTTGTCTGAAGTATTCCCCTTCTCTCCCTCATATACATTGCATTAGATTAAGTGATTGTGGATTCTAAGAGGGAAGTCTGTAGGACAGAAAGTCAAGGTCATGTGCAGGTTCAAACCATCCATGGGCTACAGGTACAAGGTGAAGCTGTTATTTATAGGCATCAGGAAAGGAAAAGCATGAGCAGGATGGAACTCCACATGCACCAGGATGGAACCCCACATGCACAGGCAGAAACTTCTGGCTGTTCCTTTTTGTCTCAGGGAAATATCAGCCCTGCCTTTTTTTTTTTTTTTTTTTTTTTTGCCTGTCAGTGGATTGTGTCAGATCCATGCAGATTTATCCAGCATAATCTCTTTTAATTTAAGTCAACTGATTTGAAACCTTAATTATATCTGGAAAAAACCTTTTCTTCAGCACCTAGATTATTTTGCCTGCATGGCTCTGGACTGCAGCCTAACCCAGCTGATGCACCAATAAAGCCAGCACATTTCCTAAGAGCAAGCAATTTCATTAGCATCTTGCACAGCTTCTCAAGTCTAATGTTAAAATTCTTTACCATCCAGAGGTTATAGACATGCTAACGTTACTTTTAGTGTTCACAGTTTCATTTATCATATTCAAATCTTTGATCCATTAGGGATTTGTTTTTGTGAAAGATAGGAGTTATATAGTAACTTAATATTTTATCCTAAATGGCTATCCATTTTTCCAATACAATTTCTTTTTTTATGTAAATTTTTTATTTATATATGACAGCAGAATGCTTTACAATTCTTATTATATAGAGAGAGCACAATTTTTCATATCTCTAGTTGTATACTCAGTATATTCACACCAACCCCTCTGCCCTATCTAGAGTTCATCTATTCCTCCCATGCTCCTGCTCCCTATCCCACTATGAGTCAGCCTCTTTATATCAAAGAAAACATTTGGCATTTGGTTATTTGGGATTGGCTAACTTCACTTAGCATTATCTTCTCTAACTCCATCTATTTACCTGCAAATGCCATGATTTTTTTCTCTTTTATTCCTGAGTAATATTCAATTGTGTATATATGCCACATTTTTTTATCCATTTATCTACTGAAGGGCATCTAGTTTGGTTCTACAGTTTAGCTATTGTGAATTGTGCTGCTATAAACATTGATGTGGCTGTGTCCCTGTAGTGTGCCTTTAAATCCTTTGGGTATAGACTGAGGAGAGGGAAAACTGGGTCAAATGGTGGTTCCATCCCAATTTTCCAAAAATTCCATACTGCTTTCCTTATTGGCTGCACCAATTTGCAGTCCCACCAGCAGTTCCAACACAATTTCTTAAATAATCCATTTTTTTTCCTTTAATGATCAAATTGCAACTTTTAAGATACAATTTCCTAAATGGATTTGGGTCAATTTATAAATATTCTGGCTTTTTTTTCAAATGATCTTTATTTTTCATGCAATATTACCTAGTATAACTATTGCTTTTGAATATAATTTATCACATGGTAGGAAGAGGATCTTCCATAATTTATTTCATTTTAATTATTTGCTTTATGTTCCATTCTGAATATTAAAACAAGCATGTCTAGTCAAAAACAAAAATATCTCACTTATTTTTTAATAGGAAAAGCATTGAACATGTTGTTTATTTTAAAACTTTTTATAAATATTTTTCCAATCTCCAGTGTATCATATAGTAGTAATTTATTTCTGTTTGTTTTTTTGTTCAGAAAAAAAAAAACATGGGGTATATCATGGTAATTCAATACTTGTATATAATGTGTCTTAATCAAATTGGCGTGAGAAGCATTTCCAGTTCTCAAACATTAATCATTTTATGTGCTTGGAATTTCCCACTCTTCTTTTCTAGTCACTTTGAAATATATCATAGATCATTTTGACCTATAGTTACTCTACTGTACTGAGAAAGAACCAGAACTAATTCTTCCATTCTATGTTTTGGTGCCCTTTCATGAGCTTCATTCATCCCCCTTCTCTTTTTTTCCTTCACTTTATTTCTTTTAGTTCTTCTCCAAGATTGCTTTATTAGTTTTACAAATTATGGGAATGTGTGGTATTTGTCTCTCTGTTCCACTTTGACTCCACTTTTGTGTACAGTCTGGTTTATTTTGCCTAACACAATAGCCTGTAGTTCCATCCATGTTCCTGCAGTTGACAGAATTCATTCTTTTTTTTTTTTTTTTAGTTTTGTTGATTTTATTTTTTTTTAAATACATGACAGCGGAATGCATTACAATTCTTATTACACATATAAAATCACAATTTTTCATATCTCTGTTTGTATATAAAGTATGTTGATACCCAATTCATGTCTTCATACATGTACTTGGATATTGATGTCCATCACATTCCACTGCCCTTGCTAACTCCCTGACCCCTCGATTTCCCACCCACCCCTCTTCCCTATCAAGAGTTCGTCTAATCATCCCACGCTCCTCCTCCCTACCCCACTGTGAATCAGCCTCTTTATATCAGATAAAACTTTCCATATTTGTTTTTTTCTTTTCTATGACTGAATAATATTCCATTTGGTGTATGTATGTGTATGTATGGGTGTATTCACACATCCACCACATCTTATTTATTCGTTTATCTACTAAAAGACATTTGGGTCAATTCTATATTTTCACTACTGTGAATAATGCTACAATAACATGGGGGTGCTGATAGTTTCTTGGTATGATTTCATCTCTTTTGGATATGTTCCCAGTAGTTTTATTGCTGGGTCTCATAATCTTTTTTACAATGGCTGTACTAACTTATTTTTCCACCAACAGTTTATAAGATTTCCCTTCTCTCCGCATCCTCACCAGCATTTGCTATTTTTTGTCTTTTTGATGACAATCATTCTAACTGGAGTGAGGTGATATTTCATTGTGGTTTGTTTTGTGTTTCTCTGATGATTAGTGAGATTGAAAATTTCTTCACATACTTGTTGCCCATTTGTATGACTGCCTTTAAGAAATGTCTGTTTTTAGTTCTTTGGCCCATTTTTATATTGGATAAGTTCTTCTTTCCTTTCTTTTTTTTCTTTATTTTCTTTTTTTGTGTTCAGCTTCTGAGTTCTTTGTATATTCTAGATATAAATTTCTTGATGGGTGAATAGTTTACAAATATTTCCACATTCTGTAGGTTGTCTCTTCATTCTGTTATTTTCTTTGTTGTATAAAGACTTCTTAGTTTGATATAATCCCATTTGTCTTCTTTGACTTTTGTTAACTGTGCCTTTTTTGGGGTCACATCTAAAAGATCATTGCCAACATCAATATCTTAAAATGTTTCCCTGATATCTTCTTTTAATAATTTCATAGTTTTAGGTTCAACATTTAGATCTTTGATCTACTTTGACTTCACTTTTGTGTTAAGGTCTGTAGACAAGTCAAAATAACACCTGGTATTTTGCCAGGGGAATGTAGAGTTCGTAAACAAGCCTGGATGGTGCCTGGCAAAATGCCAGAGGGAGTGGTTTGAGAAATAACAAAGCGAGCCATTAAGTGTGGAGATTCCTTATTGGTTGACTGATGTATCTAGTTTATGCTAATTAGATAAGCTGTGCAAAATGTATAAATAGCTCTGTTGTCCTACAATAAACGGCTTCCATTCCTGCTGCATCAATCTACAGAAGTTATTCGTCACCCCCGGTTATTATGCTGCAGCCGGACTGCGGCACTTTTGTGTACAGTAAGGGAAGGGGGCTTGTTTTGTTCTTCTTCATATGCAAAGTTGATTTTGCCTGCACCATTTAATTGAAAAGACTGTCTTTACTTGTGTATTCTTGGTAGTTTTGGCAAAAAATCAGTTGATTATCCAATGTGGATTATGTGTCTGTTTTTATGTCAGTACCATGCTCTTTTAACCACTAAAGCTTTGTAGCATGTTTTGAAGTCAGGCTTTGTGTTTTTAAGTTTGCTTCTTGTATATCTTATACATTTTATGCTAGTTTATCACTGAAGAAGTTTTATAATATTTTCATCATTTCAGTCATTCCTTGTTGGAAAAGAGGAACTTTTAAAATTGTATGTTCTAATCTATTGTGTATCTATATAAAGGATATCAATGACAGTTTATCTTTGAAAATTTATTGAATTCTCTAAAATTTTAGTTTCATTATCTTAGTTTTCCATGTATGTAATCATATCAACTGCAGTTAATTCCATTTTGAGTCTTCTTTATCTTTTTGCCCTAGTTTCTTCTCTTAGCTTAACTCTAATATAAGTATTTATACAATGTTAAAGGACTGTGAGGCTAGCAGGCATTTTTGTTTCAATCTTGATGTTATTGGAGATCTTCTTATTTATGTATTAGGCCGATGCTGTTTTTTTGTGTGTATATATACCTACACATACACAAGCACAAACATACATACATATACATTTATATACATTCAGACACAGGAAATTATTAAGGTTGGATTATTTATTTTAACATATTCCTTTCAGCATTTTCATAATTGTATGATTTTTCTCTTCAGATCTATTTTTTGTTGATTTATATTAATAGATTTTCTAATACTGAAACATCCTTGCTTTCCTGGAGTAAACATCTTTGACCTCTTTTAATATTCTCTTAGTATTATGTTGTGTTTTGCTTTATTTTTGCCTGGATTAGCCATCTGCAGGGGAGCGGATGGGGTAGTTCAGTCCTGAGGCTGGCAGTCTTGGAATGCAGAAAGAACCTGTGTTTCAGCTCAACTCCAAGCCTGGAAAAAGGCTAATAATGTCCCAGTTTGAGGTGTGTGGACAGGAGGAATTCCTTCTTACTCAGGGTGACATTAGCTTTTAGTTTCTATTCATATGATTAGAGGATGCTCACCACATTTTGGGAAGGGTAATCTGCCTTATTTAGTCTACCAATTGAAATGTTAATCTCATCCCAACACCCCCTGGCAGAAACACCCAGAATAATATTTGACCAAATGTCTGGGTGCCCTGTGACCCAGGCCAGTGGACACATAAAATTAACCATCACAGGCCCAGAGTTTATTTTTGTTTGTTTTTGTGTTGATTTTTTCATGACAGGAGAGAATCTGAGTGAAAACTCCTCTCTGCTTATTTCTTACTGAGTTCTCAAACTCTTTTCCAAATAAATAGTGAGCTAGCCAAACTTTGAAGAATATAGGTTTAAATGGATGCCAAATTATAGCTTGCCTGGAGTACCCACGGATCTTGGGCTGGCCTTACTCCTGAGGTTTGTGCATGTGGCTCTCAGCACCTCCAGGGACTGAAAGCTCCCTGTTCTGTAGGAAAGAACCACTCTGTGGGAACCGGAGGTTTAGTTCACATGACCTCATTGTGGAACTCAGTGTTAACACAGTGGGTAGGGATCTCTGAGGCTACTTAATAGCATGGTAGTTCACGAAGTTTCTCCTTTCAATGTGGTACATAAAAGTTGTGGTGACATTTTTGCTGATTTTATATGGTGAACCAACATGTGAGTCAATAAGTGGATTTTTATAATTCACTTATGCATTTGCATAATAATAAGAGGGTCCAAATGGCAGGTTCAAGAAGCCACATCCTGCCTTTAAAAAAAAACAGAATATCTGAGGATGAGGTTGGATGTTGCCAGTTGAAATCTCATCTGTGAAGTGTATCGGAGGAAGAATTGTTTGGAACCTGAATGTATAAAATATCAAAGAAGAATAGGTAAAAGAGGTTTCAGTGTTAGTTGAAAGAAAAGTGATTGAAATTTAATGACAATGTGAAAATATGTTTGCTGATTGTCTTTAAGGAAAAATAGCATGAAATCCTATTAAAAGAGTCAAGAGAAATTTTAACAAAATCCTTTACCTAAAGAACTTCCAGTTCGATGTGATTAAAGGTAAAGGGTGACGGTGGGTGTAGCCATGTGAGTCAAGAAGCAAGCTCTGCTTGCGCCACCAAGGGCCTTATTAGTGAAGATAAGGAATGTGAACCTTCCCTCTCAATAGGGACCTATGAAGATAATTGACCAGATGAGTGAAATAATTGATAAATTTCTAGAAAAATTTCAGTGATATTAGCAAGGACAGGTGAAGGCTTGAACACAGTTTTCAAAGCCCTAAACACTGAAAAGATTTGGGGGCCTTTTTAAATGTAATTCAAGATATACAAAGCATACATGAATGCTGAAATAAAAGTAACGTCCATAATTTTGATATCATGATTATAAATGCTTTTCAGAGAGTCCAACTTAATAATTCTGGATAAATTAATTGAACCTAAGATTCTCTCACATTTTATATTGTGTTTGCTTTACTGATACCCTAAGAACATGAGTTTATTAATTATTAGGTAATTTCTCTTGGCACTCAATTAGAATCTGAAATAATTCAAGAGTAGTGGAGAGGCATGGGCAACGGAAAGTTCTAGAAGGTAGAGCTGAAAGCACACAGTGATTAGGGGAAAAAATAGGATCAGGGATTTGAAAGTTTCTAGAATCATGGGTAGATTGAAAGAAAAGTGCACTGGAGAAAGGAAACATTTGGAAACATATGGTAAATCTAAAATGTAGATTAGTTCTTACTGACTCACATGGAAGTGTTTTAAAAAATAAATTTCCTGGTGGTTGGAGAATGTATTTTTCTAAATTTATATAGACTAAGATTTTATTTTTGAAAAATAGAAATTTAAATAACTTTCAGAACTTAATATAAATGAAATTGAGAATTGAAATTTTATCTTCTAATTTTCTAGAAGGTTTTCTGATGGCAGAAGTTGGTTATTTGGAGATAGCCTACCATACATACATCATGTAACTTCATGCATTATAATTTTAGCCAGCTGTCGGATATTGGTCATGCTTCTGAATGGCTTGAATTGCCCAAGCCAATGCCAATATCAATGATGAACATGGGTAGATGCTCAAAAAGTCATAATAAGAGAACCAGAGAGTTTCAGAATCCTAAAGAACTCACTCCTGTTACAGAATTCTGAAATCCTTTTCATCCACTTGAGAAATGTTTCTTTGACACAAATGAATACACAAAAATCTTAAGTTCAGCCCTGTTCTTTGATATGGTATCTGAAAAACATGCATTCCATTCTTTATGCACTAGTACTTCTTTGGCCTGAACTTCTATTTTAAAATGTTGTTATTATAACAACATATTTTTTCTTTTTCCTTATTACTGGTTATGGTACACTTTGAAATGTGGCTAATTAATATTAACAAAAGATAAAGCTATTCGGACTGATTTAGATTGTGACTTTTAACATAGAAACAACCTTTCCTCTCCCCTTCTAACTCCTCCTCCCTATTTGTTTTCTCCTCCTCCTTTTTCCCTCCTCTTCCTCCTTCTCTTGTTCATCAGCTTCCGCCTTTCTTGTCCCACATGGATATGAAATACAAAAATGAGAAAGGCAAATGGAGTTCACTTTTCAGTGATCGTAGCTGGTGATCTAGCTATCTCCTGATATAGTCTTTCTTTTTCTTTGGGAAAATATCAGCATGAGGAGGGGTGACCTTGTGCACTTGTTTTAGATGAAGGTAAACAGAAGATGGTATTACTTGCCTGAATGGAGTAGACTATCCCATGGAGGAAAATAATAGCTGTCTTATAGTTTCTGTTTTTCTAAAAAAGACCAGTGAGGACTTAAAAGGAGAAAGAAATAGAGAGGAGGGTGAAAGATGATTACCTTAAGGATTAGAGCTGTTACCCTGGTGAAGTCTGCAAATACTGTCTCTAAGCGATGGGTTGAAAGTCTCTCAAGTGAAATGAATTACGACTGAGGGATTAGCAGTAAATCTTTATAGGAAAATATCTTTTGGTTAGTTATTCATTTTGATAGTATGATTTCAATAAAAATGGATATTGTTCCACTCAGTAACCATGCTGTCATTTACATATTATTTTGAAAGATCAGTAGAAATACACCACTTAAAAAAATTTCAGATCTCTGAAATTTCGTGACAAGTTTAGTACATGAATTAAATTAAAATCATCAAAATGTATTCTTTTAATGAAAAACTAGCCTTCTTAGTGACTTTGGACATGGAAATATCTTAGGTGATTTATAATAAAATGTATGGTAGTTATGGGAGGTCTCATCAATGACTTGTACATTGCTTAGGACTCTTGTTGGCACTTTTTATTTAAAAAAAAAAGTAATCAAAAACACATTGTGAGCTCACAGACTAGTATATATGCTTCAGGTTAACACGGTAATGGCTCTGACCTTTAACCCCGATGCAACTGTTCTATCCTAACAGCCCTTTGTGAAAGGACACCAAATACTGAAGAAATTGGAAAGGTTAACAAAGTTAGTGGACAAAATAAACTTGATACTGAGAATGAACTTTCACATGCAGCAAAAAAATAAACACAATTCTCTTAGGCTGATCATCAAAGGATGTTTAAGATGCCTATATGCTTCTTAGTTGTAAGTTCATACTCTCTTTTGAGGAGAACTATTTATACAAAGGGCTACCAAATTCATGATGAGTAGATGACTGCAAATTCATAACCAGTGTGTATGGAAAACAACTGAAGTCCCAGATCCATGGGGGTGGCAGCAATGTCTAAGAACTTGCTATTTCTCATGTCATTTTCATGACATGTAAGGATAAGAGGCACCCTCAACCCCTGGTATAGACCTGATTGAATTATTTCCCTAAGTAATTTATGGAATTTGAGTACAAACTATAACCTCAATATTTGACTGTTAAAAAGTAATATAAACCCTGACTTCTGTTATCCACATATTTTAAAATGAGAATTATACATCAAATTACTCTTCTCTCATAAAAATGGTATAGAGCAGAGTTTCTGTAAAGCTCTCTGTGTGTATGCAGAACACAGTATGGAAAGAGCCTCAAAAGACACTGAAAAGGTAGGGATGTTTTTTTACTAGTTTCTTCTTGTCATCTAAATAGTTTCACTGGAATTTTTTCAAAACCTCACATCACCCTAAAGATATAAAGATGGTTTCTCTCTACTGCACACAAGTGCCTCTTTAAAGAAATATCCCAGACCTAACTTGCCAAAACACTTTTTTTTTTTTTTGTAATGAGAAGTACAGGTTAGAGACTTTCTCCCTACTCCCATATCAAGAAAATAATATTTACATGAAAGGAAAAGCAAAGGAGAGACAAGAATGGTCATATCTGGTTTTGCATTTAAAAATCCATTCCTTGATGATTTAAAAAAATAAAACTTCAGGTGGTCTTATTTTTTAACTCAACAGAGTTCCAGTTGTTACATAACTCATCTTACAAATTTATTGTTGGGTTTTGAAAAAGCTGCTCCATTTTGCCAGTCTTGCAAAGTATTGGTTGATGTGGCTAGCAGTCTTTCAGAAAACACCAGGATTAACAGAGTATTTGCACACCTGCAAAGCTCATTTAATGACTGAAATTGCAAATGCTGCACGAGTAAAACAAAAAAATATGTATATTTTAAGTTATTTAGTGACCACAGCTATATAACACTATTCAGACAACGAAGAAAGTATGCCTATATGTTATATATTCCAAAACATAGATTTGATAAATTATTATTCCATGTCAAATATTTTGATTTTTTTAGAAGAAATGACAAAAGTTCATAAGAGAAATAGATGACTTTATGAGAAAATACCTGAGCAGAAAAAGCATTATGAAAAGACTCTAGTTATTTGGGAATCTTAAGGTCAAGGAATAAATGAAAAGACACAAGAATACATGTAAACAAAGGACAGCATGGCTGTTTATTTTCCTAAGGAATAGCATTCTGAAGGATTATCATGCATACTTAGATGCATGCATATTAGCATGCCCCAAAGATATTCTCTCACTTATCACTCACTTTTCAACTGTATGATTTTTTTATTATGTTTTCTTTAAGTGATTCTCATTTCAATGATTTCTAGGTTTCTTTGAAAATCCTCTCTTCTCAGAACATCATTTTAATAAGAGTTGTACTCGCAACCTGAGAATGGCTTCCCAAGAAGATAACTTTCTGGTGGACTGAAGTAGAGAAGAGTTAGATATTGGACTGATATTACAACCAGAGAAATTTAGACGGAACAGGAATTCTTCCCACTCTACCTCTGAAGCTCATGGCAGACATGACTAATTGGAGAAGTACAAGAAGCTGCAGAATCTCCCTCAGATCCTTTCTCTAGGCAGCCAGCATTAAGCTCTAAATGGATTCAAATGGTGAAATCTACTTGCCACCCTGCATCAGATTTGTATTTCAAGCTTTAATATCTACTACTTATATTCCCTTCAGAGAAGAAAATAACACTTTTTGCTTTACTGGCCCGAGAGAGGAGTTTATAGAGAGATAGTATGAATTTTTTTTTCTGAAGTATAGCACTCATTACTCATGACAAATACAACCCACTGTAATCAAAGGGGTTTTATCAAAATTCCCCTATCAGATTACAATCTACTGCTCATCTTATGCTCAGTTTTACAAAATGAGTTGAGTTCTTGAAAACAGAATTCTTTAGGAAGCAAGGATTTATTTGTGAAAATGATCATACTTAAATGTACTGATATCATTTTACTGTGGGTACAGGAAAAGAAGAGGTAAGGTTTGTGCCTGTGAAATCACTATGTTCATACATGAATACATCACAGTAAAACTCCACATTATGTACAACGCAAGACTGGGATCTTAATTAGAGTAAGTTATACTCCATGTATGTATACTATGTCAAAATACACTCTATTGTCATGCATATCTAAAGAGAATGAAATAAGACTAATACATAATTAAAAACCACAATAATGTATTGATATAATAGACCCACAGTCATTGGAAGGATATTGAATAATACCTAACTTGCAATGAAAAGGAGATTTTATTGATTTTTCTCATTTGCCATGATCGTAAAAACCTGTGTGGCCTTTAGTGAGAGACGTAAAGGAATCCAATGGTGGTGGTGGAGGGGAGAGAAATCAGTATGCTAAAGAGATCACTGGACTCCTGTTGCTTGTCACACTATTCACAGTAGCCAAGATATGGAATCAACCTTGAAGGCCATTGACAAATGGACACATTTTTCATGCATAATATACCCATATAATACACACACATAACATACCCATAAAAAAGGATGGAATCTTGTCATTTGCAACAACATGGATGAGCATGGAGGACAAGATGTTAAATGAAATAAGCTGGGCACACAAAGACGAATACTGCATGGTCTCACACATATGCCAAAAAGTAGAAATCATAGAAATTGAGAAAAGAATAGTGTTTACTAGAGGCTGGGAATGGTAGGGAACAGAGGGAGTGGGAAGATACTGGTCAACAGGTACATTGTAATAGTTAACAATAGTTAACAATAAAGCATCAGCATCGTATTTCAAAATAGCTAGAAGAGAGGATTTTGAATGTTCTCAAAACCGAGACTGGATAAATGTTTGAGGTGCCAGGTATGCTAATTACCCATTGATTATTACACAAATGTGTACATACTTTGAAATATTCCATAAATATGTACGATTATCCTGTGTTCATTAAAAGAAAATTGAATTTAAAAAACGGATTTGCACATAAATAGAGGAGTTTGATGCTCTTGACTTCAGGAGGAAAATGATCCTTGAAGTCCTTAAAATCATAGCCTGCGGGGTGTTAGCATTTAATGATTGAATGCCCTGCTAATATTTTTCCATCTGTAAACACTTTGATACTTAATCTTTCAACTTTAGTTAAGAGTTAATTTCGACTGGGAAAACCTGTGGGCTTTACCTGTGGTGAATAAAAGAGAATAGACACTATGTTACAGCAGAGGTTGTAAATATGTGAAGATTCCTGGTGGGAGCGGGTGGGAGGGCACATCTGCAAATTCAAAGTCTAGATTCCACTGCGGTCTGTGTTTTCCCCAGCGTGACTCACTCAGTCATCACCCAGGCTCTGTGATTGCTGATTCCCAACTATGTGAAACACTCAGACAGTTGGATTCCTTTTAGAACATATACAAACAGTCCAAATCTTGCAATTCAGATGATGTGATTGGACCTGTGCTTGTTGTGAAGACAGAGCAAAAAAGACTGAAGGCCTGTCTGTGGCTTCGGGTGTAGTGGTGTGGGGTTGGTGGTAGGGACCTGGGGTGTCAATTAATACAGGACAATACTCGGGTTATACCCAGTGAAACAAAAACACAAAATTGCAAAATATTTCTCTCTCCCTCTTTCGGTAGTAGATGCCAGTTAGCCTTCCACCAACCTAACCCAAGTTACTTTAGGTAAACCTGAAAATCAACTTCTCTGCAATTTTTCATCCTTATAATCAAACCCCCTCAAAAGCTGAAAAAGCCCACTATAGATACTTGCTTCTTGTAGTTCTGTAGCAGCTGCAGTGTTGTTTGTCTTTTCTTACCCAAACTCTTGAAATCTTTAAATGTAATCGTCGCACAATTGCTACGGAGGAATAAACTTCCATCACTTCTTTTATTACTGCCTTTGTTTTCCAATTTTTTGGACTTTAAAAATTGGGCTACTTTTCACATACTGAAAATTAATCATTTTAAACTGTACAATTCAGTGGTTTTCAGTATATTTACAGAGTTGTATAAGCATTGCCACTGTCTAATTCCAGAACAAGTTCATCAACCCCAAAGACACCCTATCCTCATTAGCAGTTACTCCTCAGACTCCCCTCATCCCAGCCACTGAAAACCACTACCCTATGTTCTGATTCTATGGATTTGCCTCTTCTGGACATTATATCATTAGAATCCCAAAATATATGACCATCCATGATGGGCTTCTTTCCAAGGATAAATTATATTCTATTGTATAGTTATACCACGTGTTATTTATCCATTCATCATTTGGTGGACTTTGATCTTGTGTTTTCTAATAGTTTTTTTTCTGTGTCTTTTAATTTGTCTTTTTGCTTCATGTTACTCTGTTTTTTGTTAAATTTGTGATTTTAAAAATAAGTTATTTGATTCCACACCTTCTAAACTAATGCTTCTTAAATGTTAATGTGAATACAAACACATAGGGCTCTTTTAAAAATGCAGCCTCTGATTTAATAGGTCAGGGCATGAAGCCCATGATCTGCTTTTCTGACAAGTTCCAAGGTAACAACAATACTGTTGATCTGCAAACTACCCCTTGGGTGTTAAAGATTCCGACAATATACTCATGCCAGACACACTTGTAGACGTTCTCACAAATTTTAACTCATCCAAATATTTAATGAATAGCTATTTTAATATTTAATATTTAATTAATAGCTGCTTTCATGTAATACTTAAGCAAGATATATTATAATAGTTAAAGCAGAGGTTGGCAATTTAAGGTCTGTAATTTTGCATGGCATCAATTTTTGTAAATAAAACTTTATTTAGAACCTAGTTGCACCCGTTCATTTTCGTGTTATCTATTGCTACCTAGACTACAGCAACAGAATTGGTAATTGCTACAGAGACCTACCTATATTGTGTTAGTTTTGACAGATACCATCTAGTCTGTAAAGCCTAAAATACACACTATTGACCCTTTTACAGAAAGAACATACTCATTCCTGATTTAAACACATACTATATTATAAAATAATTTAAGTAGCTTACTTAGGCAAATATGTATATAGCATAAAGAACTGAAGGCATAGAACAGCAGAAATTCACCACTGTTGATCATCAAGAACATTCCATAGATACCACTCTTTTATGCTAGTACAACTGAAAAATAAAAGTGCGGTCAATATTTTTCAACTATTTGAACAATTCTAAGTTTGATTTAAATCCAACTCTGTCAAGTCTATGGATGTACCCAAATAGTAGATTGAATGTGACTAGGAAAAAAAAAAGATGAAAAATAGTCACACGTTAATTTTATGATCACTGAATTCAACTGGACCTCATGACTGTTATTTTCCTCATCTATTTATAATCTGCCATTCCTAGATGACTCCACATGCTTCCCCCTTCTGCTCAAGCCTCCAACACCTCATCTTCCATCCTGTCTTAACAGATGACACGACAGCTTCCTTAAGAAAGTAAAACCTATCAGAAGAGAATTCCACTGGTTGCATCACTACATCCTGCCCTACTGGTTTCTTGGCCTATGTATTATGACTTTCCTACTCTGTCACTGGATGAATTGTGTGTGCTCTTGACAGAGGCCAAACCCCTCACCTGTGTACTATATCTCAGTGTCCCGAACCTACTCCCTAACATCATGGCAGCACTGCCTTTTATTCCTGTATTTTAAAATTTGACTCGCCTGGCGTGGTGGTGCATGCCTGTAATTCCAGTGGCTTGGGAGGAAGGAGGATCTCAAGTTCAAAGCTAGTCTCAGCAAAAATGAGGTGCGAAGCAATTCAGTGAAACCCTGTCTCTAAATAAAATACAAAATACGGCTGGGGATGTGGCTCAGGGGTTGAGCGTCCCTGAGTTCAATCCCGGTTACTCCCCACTGCGCAAAAATTTGAATTGATTTTTTTTCCTATCAGCATACAAATACATTCTTAATTTTTCCATCTTAAAAAGAATTCATTTTTTCTAATATCATATCCCATTTCTCTCTTTCTTGTAACAGCAAATATCCTTGAGAGCTTTCTAGCCTCCAACTCCCTCCTTCCATTTCTGTTTAGCCTACACTCAGCAAACTTTCATCCCCCACCTTCCACTGAAACTACTTTTACCAAGACCACCACTAACATCTCCATTAAAAATTTCAGTGGTCATTTTCTTTTCTTTCTTTTTTTTTAAAAATAATTTATTTATTTATGTGTTCTAATTTATTATACATGACAGCAGGATGCATTTTGATTCACAAATGGGGCACAATTTTTCATTTCTCTGGTTGTTCACAAAGTAGAGTCACACCATGCGTGTCTTCATACATGTACCTGGGGTCATTCCACCATCTTTCTGTAATACATTCATTTCTTGGTGCCTAAGATCCACACTCTTCTCATCTTCCTTCAATTATTCTAGTACTTTCTCCCTACTTCCTTTTTCTTCTTCCTTCCCATCTCTTTGAATTCTAAGCATCCATCTTTTTTTTTAATTACTTTTTTCCTCTATCTACACTCAATCCCTTGATGAATCATTACTTATAATATCACATATGTATCTTTGATCACGTATGTATCTTTGGTTCCAAGATTTGTGACTTCGGCCCAACTTCTCCCCAGAACTGTGGAATCTTCAGTTCAGCTGCTTACACATCTCCATCTGTATGACCAACAGGCAGCTTTCAGACTTAACGTGCCCACAACTACCTTGCTTTTCTGCTTACCCCTAACCTTCTTCTGTTTTACTCATTTTAGTGTATAATCTTTTCTTTCTTAATCATTTCAGTGAATGCTTTCATTTTTAGAGTTGCTCAGACCAAAAAACTTAGAATCATTTCAGATTCTTCTTTCTTTCACACTTCACATCTAATCTATCAAAACATCTTGTCAACAGTTTCATCAAAACACATCTGAAGTCTAACTACATTCCTTCATTCCTATAGACACTATCATAGTCCAATCTAATGCCATCTCTTGCCTGGATTATTGTAATATCCTCCTCACTGATCTCCTTGCTTTCTGCTTTTGCTTCCCTTTACTATTTTCACTGCAGCAGCCAGAGATGCCATTAGAATACATGTCACTCCATACATTCTTCAGTAGTTCTCCATTTCAAAAAAGTTAAAATCAACATGTTTCCAACGCACCGTAAGGAATTATGCATCATGTGTATGATATTATCTCCTGGCTTCTCTTTGCTTACTGTTTCAACAACTTTGGGTCTCTCTGCTTTTACATGAAACTGGCAGGAATTTTCGTGCCTCAGATTCTTTATATTTTTGATTTGGTTTGCTTGAAATACTCCCCATATTTTCCCATGATTCCTCCCTTCAGGTCTCCCTTCTTTCCTGATAGGCCATCCTTCCTCTCTGTACAACACTTGTAAATGCTAAGCAGAAAATTTCTACTTGCTTATTCCAATTATTACATCCATCTTTTAAAAATGTGACCTTGCCTGGCATGGTGGCTCATGCCTGTAATCCCAGTGGTTTTAGGAGGATGAGGCAGGAGCATCATCAACTAAGTGAGGCCCTAAGTAATCTGTCTCAAAATTTAAAAAAAAAAAAAATGGTCTGGGGATGTGGCTCAATGGGTAAGTGTCCCAAGTTCAATCTCTAGTACCAAAACAAACAAACAGACATATAAATAAGTAACCTCAATGGGATCTGGGATTTATGTGTTTTGCTTACTGATATATCCTAATCTCCTATGTCAGGCACATAGTAGGTGTCGATGCTAGGTGTTGAATAATTTTCAAACTAGGTTAAGCACTGGTTTTGCTTATGTGAGGATACAATTGAAGTCTAAAAAACTTTGACTTCTAAACAGTAGTTCCTCTGTCTAAAGGGATTTCAACTCGGTGTCATCTTTCCTGAGAGTCATCTGGGTAAGGTTGCTTGTCATTTTGCCTCTCCATGAAATTAAAGCACACAGTATGAATTCTGCATCCTTCAAACACTTCAAGGGTGGATTTCAGTGCTTCCCCACAACATGCTTCTTCGGGGGTCCATAAACAGTCTCCAGCGATCTCTGTGTCAGCCTTTGAGTTGCCTTAGCCACAGCAGCTCCTGTCAACATCGCAAGTGTTCTGGTTACAAAAATGGGAAGACTTTATCGCACAGAGAAGGCCTCTTTGAAAGAGGTAAGCTATTACAAGGGAGCATGGTAGATTTGAAACATCGTTTTCCATGTTCAGAAAACAAAAATAGGTTCTGAAATATCCTTGAATGTTAAACAGTCATGTTTTAATAATTTTTTTATAGAAGACAGTTTAATGATTTTTTTATTAAGCCAAAGAATAAACAGGAAGTCAATGACAAAGTTGTGCATCTTCTTCATGTGAGACCATCCTTATATGTAACTCTTATTTGAGTCATGTTTTAAATGCTCTTCCCCAAAGACTTACAGCATTCCATCTTGTGTATGAGCTATTTTAACCTCTACCTATTGACAAATGATGTCTCATTCAGAGTCCAAAGGGACAGTTGTAAACTTGTTGCTAACTTCTGCTCTTATAAAATCCAGGTTTTAAATTCTCAATAGCAGAATTAATGTATAAATATGGTTTGTTTAAATTTGTGTATTAACATCAGTTTATATTTATTTGTATTTAGAGAATATTATTAAAATTCACTAAAAAAGAAAAAGAAAAGAAAAAAGAAAAAAATAAAAGTCCTGACCTAAAAACTAAAAGTGAATAGTAAGTCAGACTTCCTGTTAAATTGCTCCCATTTTTTGAGGAGCTTGATGGGATAAAGAACTAATCCACAGTAAACCAGATAGTGGTGTCTGGCTAAGGGTCAAGCGAATAACATTCATATATAGTCCAAAGTACAAAGCTGGCTGAGTTGTAAACTTGGTAGAGAATTGTGTTATGTTAAATATAGAATTTAATATTTTAAAATATAAAAGGGATTTGATATTTTTAGGCCAGTGTTCTATGGATGCCTTAGTTTTACACAGAATTATATTCATATGGAACACTAAATCCCACCTTTTCATGTGCACATTTAACTATGTAACTTCTCTATCCATTTCCAAATTTCCTATACCATTATGTTTTTTTTTCAATATTGCATCAGGTGAAAAAATAGATCCTCTTTCCAGATGTAAGATACCTAATAGTGCCCTTGGTTCATTTGTTCATTTTTTCTTAATTTAAATATAATTGTGTTTCTTGTATTTCTTTCCCCTCCTCCTCCTCCTCCTCCTCCTTCTTCTTCTTTTTATTTTTTTTGGTGGGCAGGGTACCAGGATTGATCTCAAGGACAATCAATCACGGAGCCACATCCCCAGCCTTCTTTTGTATTTTATTTAGAGACAGGGTATCTCTGAGTTGCTTATCACCTCGCTTTTTTTGCTGAGGCTGGTTTTGAACTCGCAATCCTCCTCATTTAGACTCCAAAACCAAATATTTCCTGTATCTTTCTAGTCCCTGATGCTGCAGACAAACCTTTCCTAATATCTTTATAATTAAAGTGCATTTGAATTACTCCTGTGTTTGATTTGCTAACCATACCCAGGGTCCTAAGGGCCCCTTTAGGAAGCATGTACCAAGTGAGCTCTGAAGATAGAGAATAGCTAATAGAACAGTTGCCTTGGGGGTCATTTTATTATGTAGATGATAATGAGAATGAATAGATGTAATTGTGCTTCATATTTTAAAATTACTTTTAGAATTGGGGTGTGGTGGTACACACCTATAATCCTACCTACTCAGGAGGCTGAGGCAGGAGAATTACAAGTTTGTGGCCAGCTTCAGCAACAAAGTAACACTGAAAATAAAAAGTGGTGGGGATGTAGCAGGTGGTAAAGCACCCACGGTTTGATGTTCAATATTGCAAAGAAAAAAAAAAAAGAAATAAATCACTATGAGGCATTGGCTCATTCATTACTGACTCATACAGAGTTCTTCAGTGAGCAGATTTTGGCTTATTTAGTTATTGGTACTTAAAATGCTTTCTTAATAAAAGGAGAATGGAAAAAGGATGTCCCTGGTACTTTCTCTCTACAATTCTCCTTCTTCTTTCAAACTCATATTGTTGAAATGAAGCTCTTGAAAATCTTTTCTCTTAACTTCTACGTAAGGGTCTCCGTTTCTTTCTCTGGGTCTGACAGGATCAGTAACTGCTTTGGACATCCACCTTTTACTCAAGGTACTATTCTTGGCTCCTTGCAATCCTGTGTTGATTTTCCCCACTAATGAACAACTCCTCCTGAATCTGCATCTCTAGCTCTGTTCTTTATCCTAGGTGTGAGCTGAACATGACAGCTAGCTCACTCCCACTTGTGGATTTCATATATATCCACCTGAAATTTTTCTGTCTTCCTGGGCCAGTTTTTAAATATTTCCAACAATAATGGTCCATTGTCTATAATCATGAAAGCTCAAAATTTTAGTCAACTAAACGTTAGTAGCTTCCTTTGTGAATTCTGCCACTACCTCCTGCATTCATCCTCATTCACACATCAGCCACCTTGCCTCTTCTCTCCTATTATTGCCAGTCATTGCAGCAGCTTCTTCATTTTGCTTTTGTACCTCTGATTTTTTTCCTTCTCCCCTGTATTCATCTAGTCTTAAACCATGTTTTTGGTTGTGTTTCTAAACTCATGGACCCATCTCCTAAACTTATATGTGTAAACCCATCTTCTTGAATGTATGTCAGTGATAGTCCCTTCAACTCTGAAGATCCCATATCTGTCTGTTTCTCAATATCTTCCATCATGAAGACTCCCTGATCATTATCACTGGAAGCAATTCCTCTCATTTTCTGAAATCCCACATGATAACCTCATGTTTCTTCATGACTTGCTTTCTATGTTTATAATTACTATTGTGTAATTATGAACCCATGGAAGACAAATTTTGGTCTTGGTTATCTTAAATTTCCCGGGAGCAACTATTCTAGTTGTTTGCATATCATAGACACATGATAATTTTCAAACTAATAAACAAACATCAAATATGCATTATGTTTATACCATAATTGTATTATATAGCATTGTAAGACTGCTATGATTCTGTATATATGAAAGATAATGCTGAATATAGCATCATGTAGCATATGAGTCAGTCAATTCAAGCAGAATTTTGTTACAGGCATATGGTTTCATAACACTGAATTTGTTGGAGACCCCTGTATAGTCAAGCAGGGTCTGGGCAGAAACAGATGGGAAAGAACATTTCCCTGGGAGTTTTCTGAAAAAGCATAAAGCAATAGGCCTGGATTTGGAAATAGACCATTGCCTCCCTCTCTCTCCAACCACTCCACCAAGGAAAGAAAAACACCAAAATCTTGCACTTGGAACTTTTGGAATCTTATGTATAAATCTACAGAAATTTGTCTTACTCTTCAGGAATAAGGTAATATTGGACATTATGGTGTTTTTGTCCTCATATTGTATGGTACTAAATGATATGGTATCAGTTGTACATTCTACACATGACTTCCCAGAGTTACATATTACATTTTTCAGGGTAAAATCCTGTAATTATTTTCTTTTTAACATTTCATTATAGATCAGAAAATACCTCAATAAAATATGTTGTGAATGGGGTTATTTTGAATATAAACTGAAGCAAAATTAATTAGAAGCTGCTGAAATGCTAGAGAAATAATTCTAATTTTAAATGGGCTCCATGTGATGTTTGATTTCATTACTGGCAAAATCAGAAAAAATTCATTTATTATACCACGAATGTTCATTAGTTTTGCAATGTATCACACACATTTCCATTCCTTCCAGCCTATTTTTTAGTCTCAGCATTTCTATTTTGACGTTAGAAAAATATACAACCAAAATCTATAAGACTTTGATTAAATGTTGATACAGCTGATTTCAACACAGCCAAAGCCAGTGACCATACATGGAATCTAAACAACAGCCAGTAATTACAATGTCAAAGGCATGTATACACTGTGTGTTATGTTTCATTGTCTGGCATGCAAATATAGTCTCCATTTCCTTTACACTATGTCCAAAGTATAAAGAAAGCCAACCAAAGAGTTCCGTTTCGTTTACACAAAAGAACAAGGTTCAATCATGTTTGATAAGTTGCAAATTACTGGTAATACCACAAGTGTTGTTACAGCTGCTAAGAATGGTCAGGAGGATGTACAAAATGCAGCAAAGGCATGAATCAAAAGAAAAAATCTAAACAAGTTTGAATGATGGTATATAGTATAGCTAACTTTAACTTCATTTGGGGCCTGGAAATGCCATACTGGGTGCAGGGTGAGGTGCCTCATATGGAACTTGGCCCGCATGGATCTGCTAGGCTTTCAACTCTTTTCATACAAATGAGGGGCCCTTTCTCAAATGCATGCAAACACTATTTACAAATCAAAATTCTTAAGAGTTTTGTAATTTAAGGCGAGCCTCTAGGGAGTAAGTAAAGGAATAAAGATGCGCAAAATATATTTGCAGACAAAAAAGAAGCCATATGAATTTTCCTTACCAAAACTGAAACAAGAATCAAAAGCACAAAGCTACTTTCTGAAGGATTTAAATATTTTAAATATTAGGTATTTGAGAAGTTCTAATTCATGTTGGAATTTCACACAGTGTGCACTTACTAAGTCCTATTTTGTGCCACAATTTCTTACTTATGGTTTTATCTCTGTTCCTCCCCATGTCTGCCCAATCCAACAATTTAGGTGGATGTCCTTCAGAATGGGAAGAAGGCTAAACAAGGCCTTTCAGTGAGAAGAGAGCCATAAACTCTTGTTCCTTTTCCTCTTTGAATCCCGAGATCTTCAATGAGTTCCTGTTTCTCTAGGCCTTCTTTTGCAGGCACATAAAATGAAGAGGAACTGGTGAAAGTTGCAAACCTGTGGCCCTTGAGCCTGCAGAAGTGTTTGATTAGGCCTAGAGTTTGAATCAGGTTTAAACATTTAAAATTCAGGACATGTTACATGAAACTTCAGATTTCACTTGAAAAATTGTAAAATCTGGCACTGGGTGCTTCCATTTCCATGCAGGAATAATTGGGTGGGGTGAGTACAGTTGCCCCTTTAAATAGAACACACAATACTCTTCTTGAGCTCAGTCTTATAGTCATTGTTTCTGTTACTTGTCCACTCTGATTGTTAACTCTTAAATGATCATTTTCTTCTCTGAAATTTATAAAACAATCTTTGGTAATTTTCCCTGGGTCATCTATTTATGACTGATGTAATCCATATTCATGATGTGAATACAAAATGAAGTTATTTACGTGTAATGAAAGCAATTCTACAATATTGTCCACTTCAAAGCCATAGTATTTGTTGGAATACTGGTAGTAGCAATAACAACGCAAACATATAATAACAGCCAAATCTGTACCTGAAAAAATTCTGAGTGCTTTTATATGTATTAGCTGCAAAAAAATGTTCACAACACTCTATTAAAATGTAAAGTCCAAGTCAGGGTTGGTGACACATACCTGTAATCCCAGCTATTAAGGAAGCTGAGGCCGGAGGATCCCGGGTTTGAGGCCAGGCTGGACAACTTAGCAAGATTCTGTCTCAAAACCGTTTTTTTTTTTTTTTTTTTAAATGAAGAGCCAGGAATTTAGCTCAGTAGTAGAGCTTGCCTAGCATGTCTGAGGTTCTGGGTTTAATCCCCAGTCTCTCTCTCTCTCTCTCTCTCTCTCTCTCTCACACACACACACACACACACACACACACACACACACACACACACACACACGGAAAAATAAAAACGCCTCCAAGAGGACAAGGTATTATATCCTAAACTAGTGGCCCTCAGACTCTAGCATGCATTAGATCCATCTGGAGAGCTTGTTAAAACAGATTGCCAAGTACAAACCTGAGTTTCACATTGGGTTGATCTTTGGTGTGGCCCAAGAATGTCTATTTCTAACCATTTTTGAATGTTGTTGCTCCTGCTGGGCCAATGTCCACCTTTGTAGAACACTGCTGTATGTCCAGTGCCTAAATTTTATAGTAAATATTTGGTAAAGAACAGATCCTATATTAGGTATCATCTATTAAGTGACAAGAAAAGTGAATCAACTTAGGTAAGGCCACACATCTACAAATATCAGAGTTAGGATATCGATATGAACATCTACTATAACAGAGTTACAGCAAGGTGTAAATATGTATATAAAATTGCTTGGTATCAGTTAGAACTGATGTATATACATATACATATGTATATATATGAGCTATTTTTATTCTAGTGTGGGACACTATCTCCCCTGCCATTTAACATATATAAAGTTCTTGGCCTAGTGCCCAAGCAATTTGTATAACTTTCTGAATCAACCTGCACTTAAAAGAAGCTCACAGGATTACCCATGCTTTCCAGTCTCTTTCTAAAACACAGTTACCAATGCCCAGGCCATGCCAAGGCTCACAGGACTGCCACCCCACTTCTATGACTGATGTAGTGTTTTCCAGAAGCTGGTATATCTCTTACCTATCTTTTATTCCTATTCAGGTTATTATTCTAAGCCAATTGAGTAATAATCAAACCTATGAAATAAAAAAGCAAAAGGGTCGTTTCTAGAAACATGAAGTTGAATATTTTGGAAATCTGTATAAAATGAGTCACTATAATAAAGCACTATAATGTAAGGTATGAGTAAAGATGTTGGAAAAAAAAAAGATCCAACAAAACATTCAAAGATTCTGCCTTCTTACTGCTTTATATTTGTGTTTAGGTTGTTTGTTGTTAAGTTCACATTTCTAATTAAAAGAAAAATAATTTAGAACTTATGGATCTATTACCTATGTGCTTTGTGCATGGGAAGAAAACAAAACACCAATGGGGAACATGCATACTGGGCATGACAACTATGGCTTATGTCTAGAATGTCCATGGCCTGTGTTTATATGCCCCATGAGCTAAGAATGGCTTTTATATTTTTACAGGGTTGTAAAAAGAAGAAGAGAAAAAAGAAAAAGCAAAAGAAGGAGGAGGGGTGAGAAAAACAGCAGGAATAAGAGCAGTTGAGTCCGCTGCAGCCCAGTAGTAGTATCAGAGGCCAACCATTGCTTTCAAAATGAACATTATTTACCACCCAATCCTTTACAGAAAAACGATTGAGGATCCATATTTCACAATGAAAAGTCATTGTCTCCCATTCGTTGTTTGTAGCTAAAATACACATTTATTTACACTTTAAATTAAAATATACGAGGTATGTGTTTTTGTGAGAATTAGTTTTATAAGAATTACAAAAATCAAAAGTTATCTTGATCATGTTGGAATAAAAAGTTTTCTACTTGTAGAGGTGCTCAAAAAAATATTTGTCTCATTGTTCCTTTTCTTTAGTGGCCTCAAATCGGTCCACTTACCTTTAGCAGCAAATTTTAGAGAAGTCTTTGTCTCCTGTCTAATGTTTTCATCACCAGTTTCCCTGAATAGTATCTGTGCCCATGCATTTGAATGGTTTGCACAAAGAACAGCAAACTCACTTGTAAGACTCTCTCCAGATGGCATTTTAAAATGAGTATGTGTGAAGGTGTCCATCATCTACAGGTGTGGAGATGGTGCCAGGCAGTGGAGGTAACTCTTTCAGATGCCCCTCAGTCTATCATAACTAAGGGATCCATTTTCATGTCAAGTTGAACTAAAAAGAAACTGCTGTGGCTGCTCTCCCTCATCCACTGCATGGCCCTTCCCACAACTCATGTCCTTGCATGCATTGTTGTTTGGAAGCAGAATTTAATTCACTTCTGAATGGCTTTACTTGATGTTAAGTATGACTTCATCCCTAGGAATCTTGGCTAGGTGAGGTTGTAGGAAAAGGTAAGGGTGTAAACTATAACCTTCATACATTAACCACTTTCCCCCAAATGTATAGATGCACTGATATTTTTTTTGTGTAGCACAGAACAACCTTAGGAAATAGTATTTTTTAAAAGGCTTTTTAATCTCCAAGGTAATATAAAGGTGTACCATAAAGCCATATGGTAATACTTTACAACAGCTGGACTGAGACAATGTACTGTAATTTGCACAGTTCTTTTATGTAGGTTAAATGTTAAATGTCTTTCTTTTGCTAAATGCAGTTCTGAAGGCAAGGGTATTATTAATTGCTAACGCTGCCCTCTGGTATTGCGATATTCACTGCTAATTATATAAACCAGTACGCTGCAGTCGTAGAGAACCATTTTTCTCCTGCTCTGAGATATTTGCTCAGAAGGAATTCCACCTCTGGAACAACTTGTATTAGGTTAGCCCCCTGGGAAAGTTCTAATTTACAAGATCCTTACTAAAAAAAAAAAAAAATCAAATCTGTTTCAAAGAGATTACATTATAAATGTAAACTTCCTAATGAGCTTGAGTGAAATGCTGTAGGCTACAACTGGTGAACTTTGAAAGTTTTTACCCTTTTCCTCTTCCTATATATATTTTTTATGTAATCTGTATTCTAAGCCCTATAAAGAGACCAGCTGTTGCTTACAGTGAACTGATGCTTATAGCCAAATCCTACATTTTCTCTGATATAGGTGACCCTTTCCTTTTTACTCTTTTCATTTAAAAAATGCTTACTACCAATAAAAACAGCCAACACTGTACTGATTATATACCAGATGCCAGGGTAAGTACTTTTACATGAAATACCTCATCTGATCTTCAGGTTAAGTAACTTGCCCAAGGTTTCCTAGCTGTTAATTAGATTAAAAAGAAAAGGTAACTCTTGAGTTTTTTCAAAAATTCAGGTATTTAAAAAAAAATTACAAGCATAAGGAAATCAGAGATGGTAATTACTCAATTTTTTTTTTAAAAAAATATTAAATGTCCATTATTTAGAGGCCCCAACATTGACTTCTATTGTTTTAATTGCCTTTCTTTTCTTCTCTGCACATAGGAAACAGATACAATTTTAAATGTCACAATACTGTTATTTATACTCAGTTTTGATCATTTTTCTTTTTGTAAAGTGTAAGTCTAAGAATAATGTTTGAATAATTAGTAAATGTTGTTAATTGGCTGATGAATGCACAATAATCTATGTATATGCCCCTGAGCAGATAAAAGGATTCATGTCCAGAGCTGGCATTAAGATCTTTACAAAAGTCCCTTGGTCTGACATTCACCTATATCATAATGACCTACCTGGGTTCAGGATCAAAATGAAGAACTGTTATTAAATGTAAGAACAAAGCTACTCATCCCCATGGGCTCCAGTTTCTTCATGTTACAGAAAAAAAAATGAACAGTTTTCTCTCTTCAGGGATATTTATAACTCCTAAATTCTACGTGAGTTTTAATTTTAAATTTTCAGAAAATCTTAAATTGCCACGCCCACATGAATTCACAGTGTTTGAAATCTGTTCTGTAGTTTATATACTTATTTATTTCTTGCCATCCATTTCCTCCCATTTGCCTTCATTTAGCTTTGAGACTCTGAATCACTTTTCTTCCTGAAACAACAGTGACAGCATAGAGTTGTCTCTAAATAGATATTGTGTGTGCTTGGAGCATAAAAGAAGGCTAATTTCAAGAAGCAGTTGGCGGTTTCCCACTAGTTGATAGAAATAGAGAGTGGAAAGAGGAAATTTTAAGTGATCATCCTTTGATAGCTATCCAACTTTTTCTCTC
Source organism: Ictidomys tridecemlineatus (assembly GCF_052094955.1). NCBI lineage: Eukaryota > Metazoa > Chordata > Mammalia > Rodentia > Sciuridae > Ictidomys > Ictidomys tridecemlineatus. The sequence continues at coordinate 154,755,352 of NC_135478.1, read as the reverse complement.
ACTTTCTCCTTTCTTCTTGTGTTCTCTGCAGTATTTAAAGCAAAGCAGGATGAAAGCAACTTCCTGCTCATTCTTTGCTCAAGTCCAAAAGGTTTGATAGCCCTTCTTCTTTGTTCCCTTCTCATTTTCACTGGAGACCTTTAAAGAAAAGACCATGCTAAAGGCCCCTGTGGGCTCTGTCTGCAGTCACTTCAAAAGTCCAGGCTTAGCTACACTTCAGCAGCCACCACTTCTTTAACAGGCCATTTTGATAGTTTCCAAGTAATTGATATCAAGTCATTGATATTGCCAGGTGTGGTGGTGCACACCTGTAATCCCAGCAGCTCAGGAGGCTGAAGCAGGAGGATTGAGAATTCAAATCCAGCCTCAGCCACAGTGAGGCACTAATCAACTCAGTGAGACCCTGTCTCTAAATAAAATACAAAATAGGGCTAGGGATGTGGCTCAGTGGTCAAGTGCCCCTGAGGCCAATCCCTGGTACCAAAAAAAAAAAAAAAAATTATATTTAGAAATTGGAGGTGAAATGCTCAAAAACTTATATTGGTTACTGTGGATGGTAGAAGTTAATGCTATTTATGATACAGATGAAAGGGAGGGAGATTCAGAAGGATGGAGATGGAGAAAAAGAGAAAATAAGAAGAAAAAGATGAGCACACCATACTCTTTAATATTTATCAAGTAATACCTGTGGCAATATTTACTATTACCCTCTATTGAGTTTTTTTCTCAAATTGACATAGATAGTATTCAATACTACAGAATTTTGCTTCTTGAAATAGTACCCTATATTTATTTTCTGAATATGAAGAGGGTTTCCTCTAAGGCCCAACATTAGATAAATATTCATGGGAATGTATGTATCCATTTGGAGAGAAGAGATGCTAATTTAGGGAGGTGAAATGTATATTCTGAAATGGTAATTGGAAAACATAAAGATACCCCTTGCATAACTTGACTCAATAGTCACTCTCCCTGGACATCACTGGGTATCAATTAATATAGAAAGTGCAAGTCAGAAGCCAGGCTGGCCTATCACTTGTAAGTAACGAGCTTATCAGTCAGTTTTGATCTTGGCTGCCTTTGACTTTTACCTCCTTCCAATCCATTATTTATTCCCTTTCTTTCTGTGAAATATTGCTCTATGTATTAAATAATTTCTGAGATGAAGATATGAGATATACTTTTCTCTTTCCTTTTCTTGTGAGGTCATCATTATTATTATCCTAATGATATGAACAAAATTGAGTTTTCTGAATGCTTGACACAAAATCTCTTTGTAGGACAAGCTGACATTTGTTGAGAATTTTTAAATTTTTAAACTCTTTTTTAGGTAGTGGGTATTGAACTCAGGGGTGCTTGACCACTGAGCTCCATCCCCGGTTCCTTTTGATATTTTTATTTTGAGACATGGTCTTGCTAACTTCCCCAGGCTGCCCTCAAACCTGTGACTCTCCTGCCTCAGGCTCCCAAGTCATTGGGGTTACAGATGTAGGCCACCATGCCCAGTCTGTAAAGATATTTTGAAAGACTTATGGTGGCTGGACTAGCAGAGGTACCCAGTGCTGATGAAAAAAAGGAGTTCTTCAAAGAATAAAAGGAGAAGAAACAAAGCTAAACACCATATTGGATAAATGGTTTGAGCTGTGTGACCTCGTGGCTTGGCAAAGAGACATCAGGTTTTAAGTGAAATGTCAGTGGGCCATGGGATGCTGCTTACGTACCCCAACCTGGAATCCCGTAAAGATCAGAAAAACATGCTACTTGTTTTGGATTTCTTATGAAAGAGAGTGAAGGAAGTTGTGTTTCAGATCAAGATTGGTATTGGCTGAAGCACACTCAATGGAAGGGGCTGTGGACATGGGGGTAGAGGTATTTAGAAGCTAAGGTCCTTTGGGGTTTCTGGAGAGAACTTCCCCCGACTCTCTGCTTCAGAGGTTTCCTACCACTTACATTCATTAGCCTATGGTCTGGGCACAGGTTGAAAATATTCTTGGGAAAAGGCTCAGATCAATAGAGAGTATCAGAGTCACAGAAATGATTTGGGCAATTATTGATATCACCTAATGTTTAATAAAATACACTTCATTTTCCTAATCTCCATATAATTCCCTGCTGCTTGTTTTCACTCCACATTCAAAATGTGCATCTACCTGAAGTTGTGCCATACATTACAGAAAAATCCAGAAAGAATGCAGTCCTGCATCATTTAAAGTTTGCCAGGAACACTTACTTGATGAAACAACCATGCTCAAAGGCCACATCTTCTGTGTTATCCTGGTTTTAACTCAATACCGAAACTACTTTGTCAAAATGGGTTGCAGACACAAAGGAAAACGACTTCCAAACCCTCCAGTCAGGTGAAAAAAGTTGCTGGCACTTTGTCCAGGGATCTACAGCAGTGGTCCTGGAGCCAGGAGCTCACACAATGCTTCCCGCCTGCCTCGCGGCTGGCAGATATGGCCTCTGGTTGGAAATAATCATTTTTAATAATGCAGATCATCACAAGAGCTCATGGGAAATCACTCTAAATATTACCCTTGGACTTTAGCATAGAAATATAGCAAAGGGAAATTGTTCCTATGATGCTCAAGGGTTAGAATAATATGGAAAAACCAACTCAGTTCAAATAATTTATTGTCTCTGCCATGCTTTTTTGCATAGCACAGCTTAAGTTGTCATTCACTGAAGAGCTATTTATACAGTCTGAAATTCCAAAGGATTCCTGGATTTGTGTTCTTCTACTCTTTTTAAATGATGCATAATAAGTTACTCTACAGAGGTCTTTTGTAATGAATGTGGAGCTGTTTAGTTTGGGCCCCTTCAAAGGGATGGAAGAACAGTAACTGGCTGTTTGAAATTTTATATTATAGAAACTATATTCTGCACTACTTGAATTGGTTAGCATCTTTAAAATAAACTCTATCCCCAGACAAAACCAAATCAATCTTTGTATTCTTGACATTTCACTGTAAAGGCCAGTGAGAGTGGTAAATAGAAACCTCAAGAAATAAGAGAGTAGTTTTCCTAGAGGGACATTCTGGAAAAGATGTGTCCACTGTTGTTGATGGCATTTTTTTTTCCCCCTTAAAAACGGTCATGTTTTTCTTGGCTTCTTTAGCCTGATTTTAATGCTTGCTTTCCAGATAGCCATGGCAGAGTGCAGATTTGAGGTACAGAGTTCTCCAAATACTTGCTAAACATATCAAACTGGATGTCCTAAGGAAACCTGGATGAACATGCTCAAACTCTTCCCTCCAAACTGTGCCCCAGGTAACTTTCATTCCTTTTCTAGGCAAATGGCAAATGATTTATCCAAGCATCCAAAACATTGATGTGGGAGAATAGGATGGAGAAAAAATGAGGTGAGAGGAAAATAGTCCAATTTGAGGTATGTTCTCCAGTTATTAAAATATATAGCTCTAACAAAAGCAGTGGCTTGTGTCAATGTCAATATCCTGGTTATGATCTTGTACTATGGTTTTTGCAGGATGTTATTTTTTGACTGAAACTGGGTAAAAGGCACACAGGACTTCACTGTATTTGCAATTTCTCTTAACTGCATGTGAACCTACAAATATTTCATAATTAAAAACATTAAAAACCAAGAAAATCTCATGATACATCTATAGAAATAGAAGTCAGCAGTATTCATTAAGCAAAATTCTGTTTTTATCAAATTATAGATGTGTGCATAAAATACTATAGCTAGCTTTAAAGATGTTCACTCCTAAATTCTAGTCCTTTTGAGTCTTCAAATTTGAGCCAGTAAGTTGGAAATATTTTTATTGGCTAGTTATCAAGTATAGTTCTAAGCTGCTGATACCCTGTATGAGACAACAGGCACGTGACAACAAGGTAACAAAGTATGCTTTCCCTGTTAAGCCTGTACTCACTAAGGTTTTTCATTTTACATTTATTTTTATGATTGAGAGACCTTTGCCCTCCTCCCCTGAAATGCAGCATGATTTTTCTAATTATGTGTGACTCCCTTTATATTCCAGATTTCTCAAGGGTTTCTGGAGATTAATGATGGTTCTATTTATGGATTCTGCAATGTGATTAATGACCCAGCTGGCAATGGCTGGAATAGTTTGTGTCTGACCGAATCATAGTGTTATCTCCAAGGCCATCTGAGGACCTTCAGAATGGCAGGAGATAGCAGGGGAACAGTCTGCCTGTTTCCTTCTATGCAATGTTCGGGGGTGTGGTTTGTTAAAAAACAGATGAAGAAATCAGGATGAAGGTCAACGTTCAGGAAAAGAAATTCTCAACCTAAAAAAGTTCTGCCATATTCCCAGAAGAATACTTGGCGCTTTCATAATTTCTCAACCAATTGCTTACTTCAAATAAATAACTATGTATGCTGCTAAACTTTTAACTGGAACCAACAATTTTCCAAGTCTATGGAATATTACTTTTAAGACAGATGATTTGGGTTAAAGTCTTGGTAGGTGAGTTGAATGCTCATGTGCCAGCTGTTGGTAGCTGAATATCAAGAAGTACATTTTTGGCCACTAAAGCACAAATCATAGATGGAACATAAAGAAAAACTTTCTTCCTCTTGTTTTAGTAGAATGTTTAGAATTTGCTTGCATCAAGTGCTTTGATTTCCCTCTTGATTTTCATTTTACATGAGGGGATATATTTATTCCCTGGAAAGCTTAATCTGTAATCAATTATATTTAACAAGTTAACTCAATTGTAAATGATATGATATAAATGAAGATTAAAGCTAATTTAAGGCAGCATTTTTTAAACTACTGTATAAATTTGCATTGGAAGAATCAGAAGGAACTATGTTTTTGATTAGGTTTGGTTTAGGTTGAAGGGTTTCAATAAGATCATTTTTTATAAAACCTCTGAACTGAAGCCAATACCTACTAAAAGATAACAGGATATATTAGAGCCATGTCAGAAGTTGAAAAATAAAAGTCCCTGAAAATCTTTAATCAGGAAACAAACGGTGTACATATACTGTAAAGCCTTCCCCTGCCTGCCACAGTTCAGTCATGGCCATAGCCTCTACCCTACTGCCATTACTCTGGGTCACACAACCATCCACTGTAGCCAATATTACTGCTTTCCTGAGTAGCATCTCCTATGCACATTTACACTCCCCCTTAAGATTTCCCAATCAATTTTTCATGTTAAAATCAAAAGGATGTTTCAAAATACTGTGGGGATCATGGCCAGTTTTCCTCCTAATACTCACTAGTTGTTCACCATTGGCCTCAAGGTGGAGGTTCACGTTCTTACTATTCGTACCATGGTGTAAAATAAACAGTAGAGGCTGCTCCTGCTCAACTTAGGTCATCTCTCACCACCCTTGCCTTGCAACACTTTCTGATCATACACCTTATGGTCTATGAATATGCAGAGCTTTCGCACATCTCCCAGTTTGCTGTGTATTTGGACTCCTTCTAGAATATTCTCTCTCACCTCCCATACCTGTCATTTGACTTCTAATAATGACTGAAATCGTGCTTGGAATTAATGATTCTCCTGGGTTAGGAGTGACAGCTTCCCTGTCTGTCTTCCCATTCAGTATGAAAGCTCTCTTAGATCAGGGTCCACATTTCACTCATCATTGTATCTCCCCATTTTAGAAGATTTAAAGTATCCTTGGAGGGTGAGACAAAACACAGTGGAACTCAGAGAGATGAAAGGCAGAACTCTGTGTTACTGTTCCAAAGTAGAGGAGGCTGACACTCAGGGTTACATAGTCTGTGGCACCCTGGGACAGAATAATGGCATGCTGGTGCTGTAAGTGTAGCTTACATATGGCAAGTGGGTTGCCTCTAGCTAGGTTTCCAGAATTCCTATGATTGGATAATTTAAACGATTTTATTATCTCCAGGCGTAGCAATTCCTTCTAGTTTTCTGGTATCTGGATCTGGTGTTATTGGGAAGGTATACAAATACTTTGGGGTGTAAGAACTTTCATCAGTTGACCAAGAAAAGAATCTAACTGTCTCGGGCTAGTGTTTCACAACTGGGTCAAAACAACATGTCAAACAAAAAATATTATGCTAAAGTTCAATATCTAAATTATGTGTTTAATAAATACTTATTGGCACAGTAAGGGGAAAACATGAACATGTGCATGCATGAATATATGCTACCATTTGTTCCTATGACAACTATTCTGCTTTTTCTGTAACTGCCAATGATTTGGTATGATCTTACAATTGCCCATATGTCATCTACCAGTCACTGTGTGTCCGTCAGCCTCAGTTTTCATATCTTCTAAAGTGGGCTTTAGACTCCTTTCTGTAGTGAGGAAGAGTTGTAACACATTTGATAATTTTAAAATGTACATATTTTATTTCCATAAATATTTTCTAATTATATCTATTCAAAATAAAAATACTATAAATATGCCAGCTGGCCAGACAAACCTTGCTATTGTCTGGCCAAGAAGCAGTTTATAAAATAGACAGGCTGAATTTGCTTCCTGCCATTTAAAATATACTTAAAAATTCGTTTTTTATTAAATAATAGTTTTCTGTAACATGAGTACTAGCATTGCAAATAACAATAACAACAATACATAAAATACAAAACTACATTATCCTTTAAATTATCTTTTTAAACACTGAGAAAAATTTGGATAGTTTTCTTCCCTCTTGTAGTGGTAGTTTGAGAGTCATAATAAATAAAAAGTATTTGCAGAATATATGCACATTGAAATGTTGTCAAAAATTTTATGGAGATGAATGTTGTTTTTTAGCAAAGGGCTAAGTAAAAATGTTTCATTGAACCTGAATTTTTCTGGAGATAACAGTTTATGTAGTTTTTTTTTTGCATTGTTAATATTATTTATAATATGATTAAAACCAAACATCTATATGATTCTTTTCCGGATCTAAATTAGAGATAGGGAATCCTAAGCTATGTGTCTATGATAGACTGCAAGACCTTTATTCTGTCGCCAAAGGTCTTAAACTGCATAAGTCTAATCAGGTGTCTCCACAGAGGGTGAGGGGAAAATACATGCAAAAATTAAGCTAACCAAAACCACAAGAGCAGATGAAGTGGTATTAGCCACCAGCTGTGAAGAAGGTCCTCATTCAGAATGACTCAGATGGTCACTTGTATCTTTCATCCTTTATTGGAATCATCTTTAAATTTTTGTTTGCAAATTTTGAAACAATCATGAAAAACTTGCAAATACATTTTTCTATTCCTGGAAAGAAAATTGTTGACCTTATATTCAACTTAACAAAATACTTTTTTCCCCTTGTGATTCACTACATACAAGGTCAGTCTCCCACAACATCACAAAGCAACCATCCAAATCAGGATGACTGAAATCATCATAGATATATTACCTCAAACCCCACTCAGGTGCCAATATTGTCTTTTATACAGCAAAGGACTCAGGTCAGAATCGCGACTTACATTTAGGTGATGTGCTTCTTTCATCTCCTTTGGTCAGGAACACCCTGATTCCCTCCTTGACTGTCATGAACAGATACTTCTGAAGAGGATAGACTACATATTTTGTACAGTGTTCCTCAGATTTTCAATGTAACTTCATTATATTCAAGTTATTAATAATTGTGAAGATATCACAAAAGTAAGGTTGGGATCTTCTTGTTGCATCTTACCGTGTCCCACAATTTCTATTTATTCCATAACTATTGATGTCAGCATCAATCATCTCTCTCAAGCTGATGCCCTGTACCCTCCTTCTACCCAGGTGTGTTCATGGACTTCTCATTTTGCTTCATCTGACACCCCACATTGCACCACCCCTTTAACAGGATGTATTTTATAGCCCAACTTCTCTGTACCACTCATGGTTATAGAACTGAAGTTCTAAGGCAAGGCAAGGAAGGGAAGGCAAGGCAAGACCAGGTGAGGGAAGAGGTGGAACAAACCACTTTAACTTTATAGACATTATATATCCCCAATCTTTAATGAATTACAAATAAATATATACATTTTGCTTTCTGGCACTATGTAGGAAAGTTTTAGAAGCCATCATTTTTACCGTCTCAATAAGAAAAAGAAAAGATGCAAACTAAAAATTAATAACTCTTTTTTAGATCCTGCGGTCACAGGTAAACCACCAGCCCTAAGCTGGAGTCAGAAAAAAGAGAATCACAGCGAAGTATGAGCAGAAAAGGCCACGGGAGCCAACACCTAACAACCCTTCAAGGATAACTAATCGAGAGTGGAGACTGAGCATGGATAGCTTATGAGATGGAAAGCTCCTGGAACCCCAGAATCAGGGAGGACCTCAAGCTATTGTGAGTTTAATCTCCAAGAGTCCCAACATCTCACCACAAAGATCCAAGAAAAACCCCATCCTTCCCCTGGTGAAGGAGGGGGAAAGTAAGTAACCATTTGGAAATGGGCCCATCCACAGCATTCTGTTCACTTTTACAAAGGCCACCAGTTGACAATCACAGACTAACAGTGTCCAACTCCAGCTTGTCTAGCCTTCCTATCCCATCCAGGAGTTGAAAACAGAAGTTGAGAGATTACTGGTCCCAGTCACAGCTAGGGCAGGCTCAGTAACAGAGTGAGACCTACTCATAGCTATGACTAAAGAACACTTCACCTCCCTAAGATTTTACTATCCCATCAGTAGGGAACCTGTATGAGAAGTGATTGTAGTTAAAAAGATCTGCAAGGCCTAAGGAGGACCCTTAAGAAAACAAAACACAACAGGAAGACAGAAATGAAAACCCCAAAGAAAATTTTAACCTCTGAAATATGCAGCTTCTTCTAATAGTAAACACAACCTAACTCCTAGCCAGATAAATACCTCCCTCGAAAGGTTGATTTACCTTATTCATTTAATGGTATATCATATCCAGCTTTAAACAAAAAACATGTAAAAAGGCAAAAACAAAAAAACAAACCAAACAAGCACACACACACCACAACCACCATACACACACACACACACACACACACACACACAGTTTGAAGGGTGAAGAGACAGAGAAAAATTAGAATAAAATTCAGGTATCAAAGAGATTTGGGGACTATCAGATTGGAAATTCATAACTATGATTATTAACATACTAAGTGCTCTAAAGGAACACTTGTTTCTGTTTTCTATTTGTTACCCTTCTTCTTATTATTATTTTTTTGCCTTTACTCTTTCCTTTTCTAGCTTTACTTGATTAAACATGTTGTATGATTTCACCATTACTCCTTTATTTCGAAATATATCAGCTATATTTCTTTAAGTTTTTTAGTGACTGTCTTAGCATATGCAATATACAACCAATCCACTTTAAAATAACATTGCACCTCTTCTTGGGTGGTGCAGGTACCTTATAGCAAAGTATTCCAAGTATTCTTAACTCCTTCTTCTCATTTCTTTTAATGTTTCTGTCATAAACTTCACTCAGCTATAAGCAGTAATCATCTGATTTTTGCTACTCTTACTTTGAACAAGATGATCATAACAACTTAAAAATTGAATAATTTTATTTTACCTCCACTTATTACATTTTGAATGCTTTTATATTTTATATAAATCTAATTTTCATATTTTTTTCTAAAGAATTTCTTTTAACATAGATTCAAGAGTTCTGAAAGAACTTTTAATAATCTTCAAGATTGTTGTGGTCTACTCATTACAAATTCCTTCAACTGAGCTAGTCTTTATTTCTCCTTTACTGGATTTTCCCCTGAATATAGAATTTGGGGTGGTTGTTTTTCTTTCTTTTCTTTTTCTTAAATATTTCACTACAGTCTCTTCTTTTTGCTTCTGTGGTTTCTAAAGAGAAGCCTTATGCAATTCTTACCCATGTCTATTAGTAAGGTGTTTTTTTATCCTGTACTTCTCACAAGATTTTCTTTTTAATTTTCTGAAGTTTGAATATGTTATTCAAAGAAATAGATTTCTTTTTAATACTTCTTATTCTTGGTGTTCTCTGAACTTCTTGGATCTGTGATTTGGTGTCTGTCAATATGTTTGGATTATTCCAAAGTGTTATTATTTGAAATATTCCTTGTCCTTCTTCTTTTCTTTTATTTTCTTTCTTTTCTGGTATTCCCATTACACAGACATTACACCTTTTGTAATTGTCTTGACAATTTTGGATATGTATTCCCTTTTTTCTTTACAGAAAATTATGATGTGTTTTTCATATAAAGAGTATTCTTAAGCTCACTAATTCAGCCATATCCGGTCTACTGATGAGCTTTTTAATGACGTAGTTAATTTACATTGTACAGTTTTTATTTTTAGCATTTCCTTTTGATTCTTTTTAGAGTTTCTATCTGCATTTACATCAAATATCTGTTATTTCTTGTACAAAAATGCTCAACAAAATATTAACAAAGTAAATCCAATAATTTGTAAAAAAGAATAATAAACTTGACCAAATGGTATTCACTTCAGGTGTACAGGAATGGTTCAATATGTGAAAATTAATTTCTGTAATCCATTATAGCAATAGACTAAAAAGGAAAAATTATGTGATCATAGCAATGAATGTAGAGAAGAGTATTTGACAAAATCCAGCCAGCATCACTGATTAAAAACTCTCAGCAAACTAAAAAAAGAAATAACATCATATCTATTTGTAAGAAGCCAGACACTTTTCCTTTAGGATGTGGAACAAACCAAAGATATTTCCCCTTACCACTCCTATTCAACATTGTTCTGGAAGTCAGAACTAATAGGATATATACAAAATATATACAATTTTGGATTGAATAACTAAAACTGTTCTTGATTTATAAAGAAAATCTAAAAGAATAGACATAAAACCTCATGGAATTAACAAACAATTATAGTGAGTCATAAAATACAGAGTAATATACAAAAGGTAATTGTTTTATTGTATCACAACAAAGAACAATGAGAAGTTCTTTCATTTACATTAACATTACATTAGAATCAAGAGTCATTTACAGTAGCATTAAAAAAACCTAAAATACTTAGGTATAAATCTAATAAAATAAATATAAGATATATATGAGGACAATTATAAAACTCTCATGAAAGAAATCCAAGATCTAAATAAATAAATAGTTCATGTTCATGGTAGGCACATCTTAAAATTACCTAAAATAAAATCTATTAGACTAATAAATACATGTGGTAAAAGATATATTCACTATTAAAAGATATAAAATTGAAATATGTTCCCCTGCTTCTCACTGTTGAAAAAGTTATATTTCCTTACAGAACATTATTATTTATTCACCATAAGAGTATATGCATATATATACATATATATCCTAATTTCTTTTATTTATACAATTTTTATAGTAATTTTTATAATAGAACTTGGAGATATTCTATATCAGAGCATACATATATATTTTACAGCTTTAGATTATTAAGGGATAGGTGCATGGCTCAGTAGTAGAGCTCTTGCCTACCATGTGTAAGGCTCTGAGTTTGATTCTCAGCACTGCTAGATAAATAAGTAAATAAAAATTGAGTAATATTTGCCCTATATTGATGAATACTTAAGCTTTTATTTTCTTCGTTGTTTGTTTTTTATTACCAATTTTTTATAAGAATTCTTATTCAATTATATTGGCACATTTTTGTTTAGAATAAAATTCTGGCTGTGGAATTGTTGGGTCAAAGGACATGTGCACTTTAAATTTCAGCAAGTATTACCATATTATCCTACAAATTTTGTAGCAATAAAAAACATTAGGTTTCTCACATCTATTTTTCCAATCCAATAGGTGAAAAGGAATGTTTTGTTTAATTTTAATTGTCTTTACATAATTGTGAATTAGATTCACTTCATATTCATAAAACTTTTGTACTTTCAAAACAAGGGACTGTTTTATATTCTAATTAGTTCATTTAATCATTATTTTATGTTTTTTACTTGTAGAGGTAGACTCCCTTTTTAACATTTTCCTGACTCAGCTTATTTTTCAGATGAACTGAACATTAATAGTCACAAAAAACCAGTTTCTCCTGGAGAAAATAGTGTGATTGATATTTCACACTATTGCACACTAATGTGCTATACTTTTGAAATTGATGAACAAGTTCTTTAATAAGAATTGCAGTATACTTACAAAGTAATTTAGAATAGTGGTATCTTTATAACATTGACTTTCTATTTATATATATATATTAATATATATATATATATATATATATATATATAGTGGCTCTTCTTAGGATTTGGGATTTTTCTTCATTTAAGTCATATATAATGAATATTAATATTTTCTAGAAATATCATTTTTCATAGTCTTTTAAAGAGTAACAGTGCAGTTCTGTGAAAATATGCCTTGAGATAAGCTAAGAAAGACATTGCTTACTAAAAATTTCAGTGAATGTTTTAGCTCCTATTCATCTTTGTTCTCATAGGAATTATTCAGAAGCCAGATGGTGGCACATCAGGGCTAACCCTAGGAACTCACACTTTGTGGCTGAACCTGACTAACTCAGTGTGTAGTAAGAATATACTACTTCTTTATTATTTCCTCTCATCCCTAGTATAACCCAAAACATCAGAGTCTTTCTTCATGAGATGCATTTTATGAAATCAAGATAATAGAAATCAGTCCAGGTTTGGATATTATAGAAATTATTCAAAGTAGGGAAGTTATTTTCTGGGTGGTGTGGGGTGAGGTTTGGGGATGAGAGAGCTAAATGGAAACATGAATTTTAAAAAAGAAAATGTAATTTATCCAAAGTTTATTGATTTCCCATCTTTGGGCAAACACAGAAATTAAAGATAGTGGCAAAATATATGAGGGCTGGGTATACTATCTAGCATGGCCTGTGTCCTTTCCTATACTGTAACATATATACTGTACTTCAGGACAACTTTGTAAGACACAGTGTTTGTTATTTTACTGATTTTCTAATATCAGCTCAGAACGCTAACGTAAATTTGCCAAGGCCACAAATACGGACTTGGTTATGACAACCTGAGACTGGAACTCAGTCTAGCCTGACTGTGATGCCCATGATCTTTTCTTTGTGCTGCTTGGAAACAAGTGGTCACAAAAGGAAAGAATACCAAGTAATGTACTACCGTAAAAGAACAGAATAATAAATAAAGCAGGAATAATAAAACTGAAAAAAATGACAAACTACCATCGTTTCCACTCTTACCTTATAGGCAGTTCCATCAGACCATATTGTATTGTGCTTCCTCTCTAAAGCATGTTATGTAGTCCTTCTGTGAACAATTTTCTTGGCAGATTATTGGAAAACCTGAATAAAATAAGATTTTCATAACTTAAGAACTCAATGTTAACCATTTAACAATAGGTGGATGGTACTCATCTTTTTTTCTTGTCTACTTTCATTACTTTTACTTTGTCCTTGGCATAATAATGTTTCTATGTGACCCCCACCACTACCAAAACACATTCACCCATTTGTCAGGCTGTAAACAGTAAAGCTGGTAAAAAATAAAAATAACTGAACAGAAGCATTAAGAGATGAGATGGACCTAAGAGGTGTTCCAAATTACCATCTCTTATTACACCCAGAAAGAGCTAGAAACTATGTAACTTAGACACAGGACCAATGATGGGAAGACATTGGGTCCCACAGGTACCATGACCTTCACTGCTGACAGCATTTGGGGCATTACTTTGCCCCAAAGTTTTAAGAAATTAGATAAACAGCCCTGATTTATCCTTGCTAGAGTGAATTCTAAGTATTTCCTCCTACTTTTCATTTCTGGCTCTCACTATGGCTCTGTCAGATTAGACCCTAGCTTTATGCCGCACCTTGACTTCAAGAATCTGATAAAATAGTTATTTGATGTCTATGGTGGGGAAAAAAATGTCAACCATTCGCTACAGTGTACCCCTGATATAACATGGCTCCCCAAATTGAATGCATCATTCCAGATGGCTTATTACTAATCAATGCAATGCAATTAGAATACAGAATGCATGATTATATTAAAACACATGCAAGATTATTTGAGCATTTATTCAGATCCACATCAAAGGATGGCTCGTCATTAAGATTGCAGTTAACTCTAAAACTTGTCCACCTTTAACTTCTATTGAGCCATGTGTTCTCCATCCTGTATTTACACATTTATAGCTCAATTTTTCTAAACCAAATATAGAGCTTTATATTTAGCCCTAATACATTTCATTTTGTTGTTTTTGGCCCATCCTTCCAACTTTTTGCAATCTCTTTGAATACTGTTTCTGTCATCTAATAGAGTAACTATTGACTCTATAGCTTTATGTCATATACACATTGGATAAACGTGTTTTTTGATTTCATCCAAATCTATGATAAAAAATATATGTCGAAAAAAATAGCAATAAGTATAAATCTTAGTGGAATGTTACAAAATATTTTCATTCAGGGTGGCCTCTAACCATTTTTACAATGTTAAAGCATACTAACTAAACATGACTTATCTAGAGTTAGGTTAAACACTTGTTCACTTTCCTTATTTGCATTATGGTGATGATAGCGATGAAGGGGAATAGATGAATGGTATTTAAAGAAAAAAATTATTTATATATAATCACAAAGGGGATATAATTGATTATCAAAGATAAAAATATATTCTCTAATCTGGGGACAATATGCTTTTACAAAAATAAAAAAATAGATCATGATTAGTTGTATAGGCAAAATCAGTCTTAATATCATATTAGTATGAATCTCAGAGTACATTATAGACTAGAGGTCAGCAAACGTTTTTCACAAAGGACCTGATAGTAAATGTTTTAGACTTGTCAAGTCATGTGATTTCTCTTGCAATCTCATCTAGCAGACTAGATTTTGCCAGTAGACTCCAGTTTGTTCAACTCTGTTTAAAAGATGTTTTTTTCCAAGGGCAGGAAAGTGGGCATGTGGATTCATATATGTATGAAAATTGTGTAAGATTCTGATATATGAGGTATATTTAATAATATTATTATTACCAACATATTGTACTAGGTCCTTGAGAACAAAATCATCTTGTTCCTTTTTGAACTTCAGTGACTAACAATGTTACAGAGATCAAGAACAAAAACCTTTAAGAATCTTTTTTGTTCAAGATCAGATTCATCATTTTGATGATTACTCAATCATGGTAAATATAGGCAAGAACATGCTATTTTGAAAAGAGTGAGGCTTCCTGGATATGTTTAATACTGAAATCCTCCCTCAACAATGAAGAGCTTATTGCTGAAAAAGCTTGAAGCTGCTGATAGACAGATCTCAGTTAAATTCCCCTTAATGATTCTTTAGACTCAAGAAAGTTCCTTCTCCCAAAGTCATGCCTCCTTCTCAGGATGACCTGTACCTCATGACTGAATAACATAGGAGAATAGAGCCCAATTCTGCAATCCAATTCAGGACAACTCTGACGGCTATTTCAGTTTCAGAGATCCTAGTTGAGCCTTGATTGAGATTGTGTTAAAGTTAACACCTGTCTTTTCAGACTTTCTTCACCAAATGTTTATCCCAAACTAAACTAGCCTTTAATAAACCTCCTAATAATCTCCATCACAGACTTTTTTCTAGAGAATGCAACCTGGAACAATAAGAATAATATCTATTCTAAGTATACAGGTTGCAGAATCACATTGGTCATGCATTCACATATATAAACAGTAATAATAATGTCTGTTTCATCTGTTTCATTCTACTATTCTTCCTATCTCCCCAACCCCTCCCCCCATCACTTCTCTCTATCTAATCTAGGGTAACGCTATTTTTTTCTCACATCTTCATAAGTGTATTTTGTATAACAATGAGGGGAAAAATGAGAAAGTATATCCCATCTGATTCAAATGTATCATATGTCAAGATCATTGTACTGTCATGTGTAACTAAGTAAAACAAATTAAAAAAATGATTAAATCTGTTAGGTGAATGCCATCTCAATACAACTTGTTAAAATAAATTTTAAAAGAAGAATAATATCTTGTGTGGTTTGCAGGTGTTGCCAATGGGACAGTATTCAAGGCTGGGGCCTTTAACAGGTGATTCAAACACGAGGACCCCTCGTGTTATGATCCTTATAAAAGAGGCTTCTTTCGGCCCTGGGCAAGTTTGCCCTTCAGCCTTGTGAGGATTCGCTGTTCCTCCCCTTCAGAGGATGCAACCATGAGGTGCCTCCAGGGAAGCCAGCAGCAGGCAAGCCAACAGCAGACCTCACAGGACAAGAGAACTGCAGGTCCTTGGCCTCTGACTTCCCTGCCTCCAGAAGAGGAAGAAAAAAAAATTTTTTCTGTTCTTTTTGTAAATTACTATAGTAGCACAAAATGCGCTAGAGCAGTGTTTTTATTTTTATGACAATAGTCATGTACGTGATAGGCATTTGAATTTTTTCTCCTTCAATTAATTGAAAACAGAGGTAAGCCTAATTAAATATTATTGTTGAATTCCACCCTCTTACTAGAGCCCACATAGGCTCCTTTTGTCCCTAGAAAATAGTAAGTCTCACTAATGACAGTAGGTGACTCTTCTCACCATCTTCACAATTCCTGGAATGGATACCACCACCTTCCTGCTATTTAGGGCCACTAGAGCCTTGCCCCACTGATCTCAAAAGTCCTTAACCACTGCCGGAAGAGACTGTGTTCCTGTTCCACATGAGTTTAAAACTCAGTTACAGAGACAAGTGAAAAGGAAACGAGTGCTTTCTAACAAATAGAACATTTCCAAAAGATGGCAAGGAAATTTTAGAGTGCAAAACAAGGCCAGGAGCATGGTGCACAAACCTTAATCCCAGCTACTTGGGAGGCTCAGGCAGGAGGAGTGCAACTTCAAAACCAGCCTGGGCAACTTAGTGAGATCCTGTCTCAAAATAAAATGAAAAAGCTCAGTGGTAGAGCTTCTGCTTGGCATGCAGAAGGGCCCTGGGTTCGAGGCCCTGGGTTCAATCCCCAGGACAAAACAATAGCCACCACAAGGCAATAAAGACAAGATGATGTAGAAAGGGATAATGGGGGTGCTTCCAAAGGAAGTGTCATGTTTTCCCAGTCAAAAGACTGTATTGAAAACACAAAAGTAAAAAGAAGAAAACTTGAAGAATGGAAGATAATTTTATTTAGCACTTTGTTTCTAAGAATCATGTGAAGCTCCTTACATCTGTTAGTTATTTACTCATTAACTCAAAGAGGCAATTTTACAGATTAAACAATTGAGGAATAGGCAGGTGTAGGGTCACACACCTGTTCAATAGATGACTGAGACTCTAATCCAATTCATTTAACTCAACTTTTTAAAATTGTTTTCATGAAAGATTAGGAAACATGTGGATAGACCTACAAAGACAGAAGTTTACATAGTCTTTAAATTTAATTGCAGCCTGAGAAGATGTTTGAAGTATATTTTTATAAATTAGCATAGAGAGAGAAGCCTGATAAACAGATTTCTAAAGCCATCATTAGAACTATGACTTCAAAATAAAATATCATGTGCACTTAGGTTGGATGAACTAAAGATTCTAAATTTTGTAGAAACAAGGTTTGCATTCATCCAATTTGCCTTTAGATTTTCAAACCAAAATAGCCCCCATGCTGTGGTGTTTCTAGAAAAATAAAGAAATTCTTTAGCAGTTACAAAGCACTTGCAGTTTACACATTTGTATCTTCAGTTCTTTTCCTAAATGTCAGTGCTATATTCAAACAAACTGTAATTACATATTTGGAAGTATAAGTAGAATGGAAACTGGGAAAAGAAAAGCTTGGGAATGAGAAAGTACCAAATGTATATAACTGGATGCTAAATTAAACATTTCAATTTAGGCTCCAGTACAGTCAAGGCTGATTCCAAGGCAGTTGCTAGACCCTAGGCAGGGCACAAAGGCTAATCAAAACCTGCTGAATGTGGCAACACACGCTTGTAATCTCAGCTGCTGCTTGGAGAGGATGCTGAGGCAGGAGGATCACAAGTTCAAGGGCAGCC
Organism: Ictidomys tridecemlineatus; assembly: GCF_052094955.1. NCBI lineage: Eukaryota > Metazoa > Chordata > Mammalia > Rodentia > Sciuridae > Ictidomys > Ictidomys tridecemlineatus. The sequence continues at coordinate 154,737,510 of NC_135478.1, read as the reverse complement.
TGGGAAACATGGCCAAGGGGAAAATTTTTTAAAAAAAGGGCAGGAGATAGCTAGGTAGTAGAACACTTGCCCAGCATGCACAAGGCCCTGGGTTCAGTCCCTGGTACTGAGCACGGAAATTAAAAAAAAAGATTGCTAGTTCCATACCTTAAACATCTCATGCACATGAGGCAGTTGAGAGATGAGGCTTTCGTTTAGAGAGGACTGTTTTGAGTACTATGTACTCTGAAAACATGTGAAGTAGGAGGTGCATCCTCTTCACATTAAGACAAAAGAGGATTTTAGTGGCACCTCTCAGCTTCCTGGGTCTCTTGAAGTTAGTTGCATTAGGCAGAGACCAGCCAGCCCCCTGAGGGGGGTGTGAGGGGTGTTGAGACTGGACTGCACTTTGAGTTTGTGCAGGCATAGAGTGAGGACATTAAGGGCTTCCTGAGGTCCAGATGTGGTACTTAATTATAGGCTGCCTTAGATCTTGTCCAACAGGGCCACCTAGAGGGCAAGCTGAAGTGGGGGAGAATTGAGCTGAGGCTCACTGAGGAATAAGGTGGAGGAGGAGCCTGCAGGTGAGATCATCAGCCACGGGTCATTATAGAACCCAGGCAAGTGTCTCATGGAAGAAGAGGTTTGTTTTAAATATCCTTCATGCCCTTCCTAGTCCCACCCCAGGAAGGGCCCAAAATTGCAACTAGGCATAGGAAAAGGAACAAAGAAGTGAGGAACAACTAATTATATTTCTTACATCTTTTCCCCTGCTGCTTACAATAGCAGACAGCCCAACTGGGAGACTGCAGGGAAGTTTCAGCTTTGCATGCAGAAATGTGTTTAATACATTCTGATGTTCATATAGCTTAATTTATATTGTTTACCTGCTTTTTTTTTTTAACTATAAGACTGTAGGACCTACCAAGATTTTTATCGGGTGAGCACCATAGAATAAATTTTAAATGAAATAAAAATTAAGATGCTTTTTGATTGGATCTCATAAATCCTAGATTTGGTAAGTCCTTGATCAATGGGTCAGGTACATATATTTGAATTTTAAACATAATTTCTGTGAGCTCACAAAAATGTTTGTAGGGGAAATTGATAGGACTGGATACTGTTTAGTGCAGGTTCATGAATGTCAGGCTAAGGCATCTGGATTGTATCTTGCAGGAAGCAGGGAATCATTGAATGTTTTGGGGTTTGGCCATGATAGGTATATGACTATTACGACAACTGGCACTATTTTTATTGTGACATATGCGGGTTCCACATAGAAGCTTGTGCAGAAGAAAAAAAGCTCTGAAATGTGACATACATGAGTAAATAGAAATAGGATTTTTTTTAATTAAACGATGTTTTAATATATTCCAAGGGTTAAGTACATGTGAAATTAAATGGCAATAATACCACAAAAGGGAGAAGACACTGAAATTTGTAAAGATCCGAATTTTATTCTGGAAATATTTAAAGTACCAATTAGGAAATACAGCAGAAATTCAAGATATGTGTTTAAAAACTCTAAGATGACTATGATAGGAAATAACATGCCATTAAAAAAGGCAGAGTTTAAAAACTAAAAATACTGATTCCAAAAGTAAGCAAGAAAGGCCTAGTACGATGGCAAGTAGAAAATAAGGGCATGTGATGCAGATAAGTGGATTAAACATCAATCAAAAACAGTATTTTCAGATGGAAATAAAAATAAGTGGTATTTTCAAGAAATATGCTTAAATATAAAGATGTGAAAAGTTAAGACATGAAGTTTACATTCTTAGCAAATTTTAAGTGTAGCTACTATATTCTCCATTGGCTGTATGCTGCATAGATCTATAAATAAATTTTCTTTTCACATACAAATGAAATTGTGTACCCTTTCATAACCTTTCTGTTCTTTCTTTTCTTCCCCTGGCAACCACCATTTTATTGTCTGCTTTATGAGTTTTGTTACTTTAGATTCCACATTTAAGTGAGATCATACAGTATTTGTCTGTCTGATTTATCTCACTTTATAAAATGCCTCCCAGGTCCATCCCTGTTGTTCTAAATGGCCAGCTTTCCTTCTTTTTAAAGGCAGAATAATATTGTACGTACATACCACAGTTTCTTCACTCATCCACCTGTTGGTAGACATTTAGGTTGTTTTTATATCTTGTCTGTTTTGAATGATGTTCCCATAAACATGGGAGTGAAGATACCTCTTTGAGATCTTGATTTCAGACCCTTTGGATATATAACCAGCACTGGGATTTCGAGATGACATAGCAGTTCTATTTTCAAATTTTTGGGGGACCTCCCTAATGTTTTTACAGCAGCTGTACCATTTAAAAATTCTCAGTATACAAAGGTTTCCTTTTCTCCTTCAATCCAGAAACATTGTTTTTATAGTCTCCTAACAGATATGAGGTACTCTCATTTTGGTTTTAATTTGCATGTCCCTCTGACTAGTGTGGCTAAGAACCCTTTCTTACACCTTTAGCCATTTGTATGTTATCTTTGCAGAAATGTTTGAGTCCTTTAAACACTATTAAGTGTTTTGTTATTTAGTTATGAGTTCCTTACATATTTGTATTTTAGCCTCTCATCAAATATGATTTGAAAATATTTTTCAAAATATTTTTCCCACTCCTGAGTTTTTCATTTTTTTCCCCTTTGTGGTATAGAAGCTTTTCAGTTTGACATAACCCTAAATCCTATTATTGCTTTTATTGTCTGTGATTTTGTGTCATAGCCAAAAAGTCATTGTCAAAAATCAGTGTCGAGAAGTTTTTCCCTAGTGTTTTCTTCTAGGAGCTTTGTAATGTTAAGATTAACATTTAAGTCTTTAGTCCACTTTCATTTGACTTTTGTGTATGGTGTAAGATAAGGGTCAAAATAGCTTACAAAAATAATCACACGCTAATTGTATGATCCGGCAATTGCATTTCTTGGTGTTTATCCAAAGGAGTTGAAAATTTACATCTACACGAAAGCTGTGCAGAAGTTTATAGTAGCTTTAAGCATAATTTCCAGAACTTGGAACCAATGAAGATGTCCTTTAGTTGGCAAATGGACAAACTGTGGACCATCCAAACAATGAAATATTATTCAGTGCTAAAATGATATGAACTATCAAGCCATAAAGGCATGGAGGAATCTTAAATACATAATTCTCTGTGAAAGTAGCCAGTCTGAAGAGTTATGTGCTTTTTTATTCCAAGTGTGACATTCCAGAAATAACAAAACAATGAAAGTAGTAAAAGACTAGTGCTTGTTAGAGATCAAGAAGGTAGAGATTTATAGGTGGCACACAAGAGTTTTGGGCAGTGAAATATTTTATGTAATATCATAATGGTGGACACATGTCATTACGTATTTGTCCAAACACATAAAATATACAGCAGTAAGACCCAACCCTGACATAAACTAAGGACTTTAGATAGTTATGATGTATCAATGTAGGTTCACCAGTTTATAGACAATGTATAGCTTTGAAGAGGGGTGTTGATGATGGAGGATATTATATGAATTAGAACAGGGTAGATAGGAAATCTCTGTACCTTTCTCTACACTTCACTGTGAACCTAAAGCTGCTCTTTAAAAAGTCTAAAAAGTCTTTAAAAAGTAAGCAAAGCAAATATGTGTTATCTACTACATAATGGGTTAAACCAAAATTTAGCAACTTGGAACAAAAATAACATGAAAAAAGAATTTATTATCACATGTAGTTTCTATGGGTTAGGAGTCTGGGAGTGGCTTAACTGGGTAGTTCTGGGTCAGGTCTGTAATGAATGCAGTTAGGCTATCAACCAGGACTAGTCTCTGAAGTCTGATGGGCTAAAGTATCTGAAATTCACCCAATTTACTGTTTGTTGGAGGCTTTAGTTTCTTATATGTTGCCCTACTTGTTATATTGCTTATAACATGACTTTCCCCTGAGCAAGTAATCTGTGAATGTGTGGGAAAAGAAAATCCAAGATAGAGCCACTGTCTTCCATAACTGAATATCAGAACTGAACTGTGCTCGGATCACTTATGCAGTAATCCATAGATCACACAAAATTACTGATACAACATGGGCAGGCAGTGTGCAGAGTGTGGATACTAGATGATAGAAGTGAATGGCAGCCATCCAGTAGGCTACCTACCACAGGATGCAAATCAAAACAGTAGTTGCCCCTGCAAATTGAGTGGTGTCTAGAAAGCAGTGCTAGAAAGAACTGTGGTGTGTTGATTATCTGCATCTGGGTGGTGGTAACATGGATCAATACACATAATTCATAAATGCACCTAAGATTTGTATACACTTCTAAAGTATGCTGCACCTCAGGAAAAACAAGAAAACCACTTTAAAATATCCCTTTTGTGACTTCATGATTTTGATCACATCAGTCTTACAATACTGACCCATACCTACTTCACCTTCTGTTGTTCCATCCATCTTCTTTTCAACACTTTGCATTTGTATTCTCTCCCAACTTAAACTTCAAATGACAATGGCAAGAGTTCTCCATGGGGACTGCTGTTTTCATCCTAAGGAAGGCAGTTCTCTATTTTGTGGGGTTCTTTGGCACAGGGCATTATCATCCCTGGCCTTGGTTGCAGGCTGGTCAGTGGATGATCAGGGAGCTGGTCTGGAGGTTGTTCTAGTAGGGAACAACACTCTAGAGTAGGAGTTGGCAGATAAGGATCAGATAGTCAGAAATCTTGGCTTTGTATTGTGACTACAGTACTTGTGTAAGGATGAAGGCAGCCATGGGTAATAAACAAAAGAACAGGCATAATTGTGTTCTAGTGGTACTTTATTAAAACAGGCAGATGGACCATATTTGTCCATGGACCAGTGTGCCAATTCCTGCTGATGGTAGATCAGTGCACTTAAATCTGCATTCAGTGTTGCAAGGCTTCAAGATGTTTTTAAACTCTTACACCATCAGTATTTTCAGACATTTCTCCTCAAATCCAAAGTTCCATTTTATTACTGTATTGTAAATTTTAGTCAGTTGTAGGATGGTGATATCATAAAGTCATTATGTAACTGAATCGGCAAAAGATGAAGTAATTTTAAAGTCAATATAATGTCACATCAAAGAGAAATGTCATTTTAATCTACTCATTGCAAATGTGGTCTGTGATGTTAAGAGAAAAAGTAAGTGCATTTTGCCTTTTATGAACTTGACACTAACAACCTCAGTACTCCTGATCCTTCCATCTGTATTGTGCACATGGATCAAGTATGGAATTATCTAGGGAAATTGAAATAAAATAGGAGGTCTTTGGGTCATAGCAATAATGCATCTTCTTGCCCCAGGAGAAAGCAAGCAGTGGATTTTTATATTCAGATTGGCTATATGAGAATTCATTCCAGCTTTTATATTCCTGTGATCATTTGGCTCAAGATTTTATCATTGTAATAACTTTATCCTTAGAGTTGAAAAATGTAAGTCCCAAGGGTTAATTATAAGCAGGGTTGTCCTTGGTAGAAAATCTCTTTTATTTCAATTATAAACTACAGAATAATGCAATAAAATTCTTTGGAACAACAGATAATGGTCAGGTGCTTTTTCCTGTACTCTTGGGACAGCATAGGACACTGTTGGAAAGCAAAGATGGGGATTGAGAGGCTTGCTTCCCACATCTTACCAGTGCTTGAGGTGCTCCTGTGAAGTTCCTTTAACCTTTACTATCTCGGGTGATGACCTTGCAAGACCATTGTTTTTTACTCACAGGTTTCAAGGAGCAACATTAGCTGCTATTTTTTTTAAAGGAATGTATTGAGATTTATAAAAGCATATTTTTTTAAAAAAAAACTATATGTACCAATATATTTCTCTTCCTTTTCAAGATTTTGGTTGCTCTAAGTGCTAATTGGAAAAAAATACATGTTTTTCATTTCATGAACTATTCTGGCACAAAAAGAAAATGGACAACAATAATAGTTAATTTAGAAGATAGATGGATTTTCTTTTGGCTACAACCAATTGTTCTTTATGGGTTCATGGTTTCTGGGGAATTTGGCTGAGGAATATGTCTTGGAACTATTTATATAGTCTTGATGTACACATGTGTGAAACATTATACAACTTCTCCATTTGGGGTTGAGAACAAGGCAAAATCACGAGGAATGTAGATAAGGAACTAGGGCTCTCACTGGTGATGCTTGGACTCTGATTGAGTCTGCATCTTCAGGTTTCTGAGCATTTTGAGAAGACCTCCTATTCAAACTGACTTGACGCTACCATGTTCAAACTAGCATTTCTAATTTAATCATAGTTCCAAGGGTTATGTCTGTAAATGGAAAAAGTCTGAAATCACTTATTTATATGCTGATAGCTCCCTGGACCCTGAGGTTGGTTGCTCTTGTTAATGTCCAAGAAAAGAAATGGCAAAGTCAGAGCATTTCATTTATGTCTGTCTTAACTTTGTGAAAAACTCCAAATGTGTGACAGATAGAAAATGGAAGCAGAAGATAAGTGCTCCTGCTTCCCAAGGAAAGGAACCTTATAAATGTACATCATTATGATTATTATGGGATCACATTTCCTCAATAATCTTCACTTCCATATCCACAGATGCCATCCAAAAGGCTAATTTTATCTTTGACCATTTGACACACAACCCTCAGTAGCTACCTGGTAAAACCTTTGCTCACTGTTTGCAAATATTTCATTATGAGTTGAAACTTTCAACTGATTATCATAGAAAAATTAAGCATGAAAATAAGCCAACACTCCAAACCAAAAAATAATAACTGAAACAAAAGGGGAGGAAAAAACTCAAGTCAGACTCCACACACCACATAATCTAAGTCTCCTATGCCATAGTAACACTCAGTTTATTGGAAAGGCAAAGTCAAATTTTAGTTTGAACATGGTTGTTTATCTGAAATACATAATATCTCTAAGCCAAGTAGAAATACATAATGTTTTGAGAAAAGAACAATAGAGAATGCATACAGCTGAATCTTTCTTCACACCAAAATATAAGACATACCAGGGAATTCATGCCCAAGTTCAGTTTAGCCTAATCATAAACCATGTAAAAGAGAATGTCATATTAGCTAATCTGGTACAATGAAGTAGAGATGCAGCCTTAAGTTTGCATTAGCATGCTTGTAAATGATATTTGCTAGCACAAGAATAAATCAATCAGCTTCTTTGTTTTGATTTTTGAAGTAAATCAAAAGTCTACTTTATACTTGAAAGCAAATGAAATGAATTGACATGTCACTGATACTAACATAATCTCCTCTAAAATGGGTCAGCTTTGGAATTGACTCTAAAAGAATAGTTCAAACACTTTTTAAGGATTAAAATAAGTTTATCAATTTAAATAGAATAATATAACATGAGCAAAAATAGAATAGCCATTTTAGATGTTTTCCTTGATTTTTAACTGTTTTTGCACTTAAGATAATATTTGGCTTATTATAATCTATCTCATTTCCTTCCTGGATTCTAAAACTCATTCTCAAGCATTCTGTCAATTATAATCATCTTAATGTAAGACAAAGGATAGTTTCTTTGGTTCTATATTTCTTAGGTAATAGATGAACCAATCTACATTTTACACATTTATTTGTTGGAAATAATTTTTCAAGTACAGATAGAAGATAAAAATATTTCTCTTTAAAATTTTTTTTAGTTGTCAACTGATGTTTTATTTATTTATTTATTTATCTATATTCGGTGCTGACGTTCAAACCCAGGGTCTTGCGCATGCCAGGCAAACGCTGTACCACTTAGCCACAACTCCAGCCCAATAAAAATATTTCTACTCAGCAACTTTTTCATCCACTTTTTGAACACTTTCTATATAGAGACAATGTGCCACAATCATTCTGTGTTCCGAAATTTTGTCTAGCACCTAAGGAAAATGAGGAATCCACCCCACAAATTATCTTTTCCTATAAGTAATATAAGAGCAAACAACTTCTAAGTCACACTGGCCTAAGTTCCTGAATCTGCATAACTCAACAATGAAATACTTTCCTTAGAAATCTTTATTTACCTAAAATTAACCTTGGTGGCAAGGATGCCTAAAAGAGTAGTCTCCACTCTGATAATTCTGTGTGTGTGTGTGTGTGTGTGTGTGTGTGTGTGTGTGAGAGAGAGAGAGAGAGAGAGAGAGAGAGAGAGAGAGAGAGAGAGAGGGAGGGAGGGAGGGAGGGAGGGAGGGAGGGAGGGAGGGAGAGGGAGAGGGAGAGGGAGAGGGAGAGGGAGAGGGGAAGAGACCTCAAGGCTTGTACACCTATAATTGATTTCCTGACTCCCTTATTTGATTTAATAACATTTTCCCAGCTGTCTTTTGTGTTAGCAACAGCAATATATCATCATGGGATGACTAGTGTATGCTATTGTGGCTTAAAGGACTCTAGTGTTTCAAATTAAGTTGTTTCAAGTTTCCATATAAGTTGTTCACTTACACTGCTTTAAGTACATACCTCATCCTTAACAAGCAAGGTGTTTGAATTCTGGAATGAAAATCCAGGTAAATATAAATGAACCAAAAATATCCAAGTGTATATTCCTATTAGGGGAACCACAGATTTATCATCCAAAGGTGTTTGAGAGTAAAAGGGACAGTATTAATAATTAGGACAAAATTAGAAACTAGGAACTAGGACTTGGACATGCTGGGAGGTATGGTTACCATACTGTGTGTGTGTGTGTACACACATATTCAATTAAAAAAATTTACACTAGCATGCAAGTGTCAAACTAAGGTAAGATATAGTAAAATCCTGTTATTCTGACTAGCATAGCCTTTTCATTTATTGGGTGTGCTGAGAAATGATCTATAATTAAAGTTAATATTAATAAAGAGTAGAGTACTTTTTACATCTTTGGAGATTAAGAAGTATATTTTACACATTATGATAATTTATAACAATTAATACAGTATATGAAAATGATGGGTTTTTTTTTAGTTGTATAAATGAAAGCATATAGTCATTCTCATCCAGCCTCTACTGGATGGAACATCTATAGCTAAAGTAGGCATCAAAGATCTTCCCCACCACTGAAATTTGGAAGTGGTAACCTCACTGAGAGCACCAGCCTCTGCTGATAGGACTCCTATTATTCTCTTGCCTTAAGCAATACTTCATTCCTTTGTCTGGTCTTAGTTATCATTCATACAGGAGATCAGATAAAATTTATTAATATTTTAATTCTCACATTAGTCAAGCATGTTTTTGATATTTATTTTAAAAATCTCATTAGATTAAACTGTAAATATAAGTTTTGTGTATTTGAAGACTGGGTTTGATCTGTTAATTGTGGAAAGTCACATAGTAGTATCGAAGCCTTCCAGGGGATACTTAAGCATTGTTTCTTCATAGACAACCCAAGATCCTCAGTGTAACAGGAGTCAGAATTCTTCTTTGTAATATCCCTTAGTTTTCTGTTTGTGGGATATGTTTGTGGGAGCAGGTAATCAGGGATGGAACTCAGGGGCACTTGACCACTGAGCCATATCCCTAGCCCTATTTTGTTTTATTTAGAGACAGGGTCTTATTGAGTTGCTTAGTGTCTCACTTTTGCTGAGGCTGGCTTTGAACTCATGATTCTCCTACCTCAGCCTCCCTAGCCATTGGAATTACAGGCATGCTCTACCACGTCCAGCTGTCTATAGGATTTTAATTTCATGAAGAGAATTTTTACTCGTAACTCTTAAAGTTTCAGAACATTTTATATCCTGGTATCCTAAACAATGTAGAATTATCAAGCTTTAATAAAAACTCAAGAAAAATGGACCCTTCTTTTACTAATGATATGCTCGTACCTGAAAATGCTTTGCTTGAGTGTGCTCATTGTCTCAGACCCTCGTATTTGGTGCAGTTGACTTGTTTGTATTAGATTTTGTAGACTCACCTTAAATAATTGCACCTGAAAAATTACCTTGCTTACAACATTTGATGAATTAGGACAAGAAATATTGTAAAGTTGATTTGTCCATTGAGTGGGAAAAGTAGATGGTAGAGTCCCATTACAGGAAAACAAGTAAACTGGATTGTCACTTTAAGAGATTTCTTATCGAGGATTTATTCTTTAGCTTGTTATGATTTCATTTTCATAGAAGCAGCTGTACTTGTTATCACACTCTGCCACATCATCCGTCATCTAGCTACTGCAGAGAATTCCCCCAAGCAGCACAGGACATTCATGAGTTTATATTACTGCCATAAATTTTTGAGCTGTAAGTTTTTATACAAATAATCCCATGTCTCTTGTATACATTGTACCAATTGGTTGATAACATGATCTCTACTGGGGGATTTCTGGAATGTTTCTATCTTTTAAAAACAATGGTCCGTAGTACATTTTTACATATGTTAAAAATCTTCTAAATGAAATTGGTCAATCTGAGGACATCTATAAGATGAGAAAATATGCCTTTCCTTAATTTCACAGTTCAGCCTGGTGAGCCATTTCTTTAGCTGAATGACGTGAAAGCAAATTTTTACCAACAGGATATAATGAGGGTAGTTAGATTTGAAAAAAACATTTTAAAATATGGTGCAGCCTCTCAAATGAGAGTGGTGAGTTCCTGGCCATGAAACTCACTTCACAGTTCCTCCTCTTTTCAAATTTGAATAAACTCCACAAAGAAGCCCCTTATTTCCATGATGCCAACCATTCTTTTGGCCACAGGCACAATTGCTTCACAATAAAGGTGAAAAGAGTACATGGGTGCACGAGCTGACCCATCAACTAATTTCCTTGTGTAGTATCTGATCTACTTTGACCTCATTAAGAGAACTTCTCAGTGAAAGACAATCTCACTGGAAGGAGAAATAAAGCTATAACTCTGCAGGAAACAGTGGTGAAGGATGCATCTGATAAAAGATTATTCAAAGCACACACAGAACCCTTGAAAATTTAACAAGTTAAGAAAAATATCCAATTAAAATTTAAAAATTGCTCAAAGATCTTAACAGACACTTCTCCCAGAGAAGATATAGAGCATATTTTCATATGGTGATTTGCATCTATATGACCTCAAAGGAATGGAAATTTGTTAAAAAATGAGCTACCGCTTTGCATCTATTAGAATATTCCAAATCTGGAACACTGATAACAGCAAACGCTAGTGAGGATAGAGAACAACAGGAACTCTCATTCAATGGTACATGGAAATGCAAAATGGTGCAGCCAGTTTGGATGACAGCTTGACAGTTCCTTACAAAACTAAATATACTTAATATAGAGTACAACTATGCCTCTTACCCTAAGGAAATACCAAGGAAGACTTATGACAATATGATAACCCATACACAATATGATAACCCATACACAATATGATAACCCATACACAATATGATAACCCATGTTTTGGTAGGTCTATTCATAATTGCCAAAACATGGGTGCAAAGATGTCTTTCTGTAGGCAGATGGATACATAAACTATGGCTCATCCAGGCAATGGAATAATATTTAATATTTTAAAATGAGAAAAGCTATAAAAAGAAATAAGGAAAATGTTTATACATAATAACTATGTGAAATAAAAATCAATCTGAAAAGCTTATATACTATGATTCCAACTGTATGATATCATGAAAAAAAATAAAATTATAGTTGAAAAAAAAATAGTCTGAGGTTTCCAGAGGCCAAGGGGGTAGATAAGCAGGTGTGACAGTAAGTAAAACATAGAATTTTTATAAAAGTGAAAATCCTGTGTTGATACTATAAGATACATGTCACCACACATTTGTCCAAACCCACGGACCATACAACAGGAAGAATGATCCCTAATGTCAACCATGGACTTTGACTACAATGTTACCGATTGTCAGGATGTTGATGAGGGAGGCTATGCATCTAAGAGCAGGGGATAGAGGGAAACTCGCTGAACCTTTTAATTTTGCTATGAAACTAAAATCTTTTAAAAGATGGTTGATTTCTAGACAAATTCTAAAATTTGTGAGTTAAAGATGCATTTTTAATGTTGTGTTAAGACAAAAACATGAGACATATTTGTGTAATATTTTCATAGCATAAGTTATCTAATTTGAAAACATGTTAAAATAGAGAATAACATTTTATCTGTTATAAATTTTAAGCTTTAGGCAAAATTTTAAAATATTTTCCTTTAGAATAGCATGTTTCTAGTGGTCACAAGTAGGTCAAATAAACATGATCCTTATGAGCAGAATGGTAAATGTTTCTAAAGCCCACATGATGCCTTTTTACATTTGGCATTTCAAAATTCATGAAGTTTGTTCTACACATACAAAATATTTCTTAAATAACATAATAAAACTCAAAGGGAAAGCATATAAATGTTCCTGTTCACATCTAGGTCTATGTTGGACTGGGAACAGAGAGAATTACAAGGTTTTTGGAGTCTGCATTATTAAGATAATTTTAAGTGAAACCATTCTCAAGTTACAATTAATAGACTTGGCTCAGCACCCTTGGGACTATTTCAGGGAGATACTAATTTTTAAGATTTAGAAGAACATGGGAGCACTGAAGGCACAGCCTATATCACGCTATGTCTCAGTTGCTGCGCTCTCTTTTCAAACTCGGTGTTTTATCACACTTAAATCTGACATTCCTCGAAAAACTTTCTGGAATATTCTGCATCTCATTTTCAGGCATTAATAATTTAACCCCTAAACAGGGTAATTAAAACAAATTTGTTAGTGGTAAAACTCGGAAGATGAAAGAGAAAGAGCACTGTACAGAGACAGAAGACGGAGATTCTGGTTTCAGTTCTGCCTCAATGTGAAATTTTGGCTAAATTATTGAAAATTCTTTCTTAATCTCAAAATACGAGGTATAATATTTTTAAAAAATTCATGTCCTTGTCATATTTCCTGAGTGCAAATCCCATGAAATTCCTCAATCATGACATCTGGGCTAACTTGGATACCATATCCCTCCCACTGCAGGCAGCCGCCTCCTTTCCCTAGGACCCAGGGTGGCCTGCTGGCCAGTGTTTCCCTCTATAAAAAGGCTGCCAACTAGCTTTGTGCAGTGGTATGTGCCTATAATCCCAGTGGCTCGGGAAGCAGAGATGGGGAGGATCTCGAGTTCAAAGCCAGCCTCAGAAACAGCAATGTGCTAAGCAACTCGGTGAGACCCTGTGTCTAAATAAAACACAAAATAGGGCTGGGGATGTGGCTCAGTGGTCAAGTGCTACTGAGTTTAATTGCTAGTACCAAAAAAAAAAAAAAAAGGCTGCCAACTGAGTATAACAGAATAATGTTAATCATTTTTCCAATTACTGATACTTCCCACAGTTATCCTCCTATGAGAAGTGATTAATCTATAATGTTAATGCAAAAGTAATTTATCTCAGCTAGTAGTGATCACACACGTTATAGACACACATTAATATAAATGTGTGATAAAGAATTCACTTTGAGTAATAAAGTCACACTTTCAGGATCTGATGCAGAAGAAACTGGACAGGAGCAAATAGGAGGTCATGTGTGAATAAAGCAAATATTACAGTGAAGTGTTTTGGATTGTCACATAAGATAACCCAGCATGTAAGACAACCAAAGGGTACCTGAGGATTTACCATAAATCAAAGAAGAAAAGTATTAATCAACTTATCCTCCTGTTTCTTCATTCACTTAACAAACATGTAGTCACCATTAGTACCGATTCTGCTTAGTGCTAGGGTCAATTCAATAAGGAAAAGCATTTGACCATTTCCCTGCATGAGGAGAGAAGATAAATTGTATCCTCATGCCAGACTTATCCAAGCCATCATGAGAGAAGTGGAAGGAAAAATATGATTCACCTGTTCATATGTTGGCTGGGATGATAATGTGTCTTCATAGGGAAGACAGACTTGTATTTCCTTAAATGACAGAATTCATTAGTGCTCTTTAATTCTTAAATATTTATAAACTTAGAAATATGTCATTATCTCAGTTTTATGTGTAAGCATAGAGATACCAGAAAGACGGCTGTGGAGATGAGATTTATTGGTACATTATGATCATACACAATAGTGGTATTCATTGTGACATATAAACATAACATAATATGATCAATTTCATTCCCCAGTGCATCCCCTTTCTCTTCTCTCTTCCACCCCCCCTAATATCCATCCTCAACTCTACTGGTCTCCTTCTATTTTAATCAGCACCCCCAGTCTATTCCCCCCCTTTTTTTTTTTTTTTTTACTTTTTTCTCTTTAGCCTCTTCACATGAGAGAGACCATATAGCTCTTGGCTTTGACTGTGGCTGATTTCACTCAATTGGATGCTTTTCAGTTCATACATTTTCCTGCAAACAACCTAACTGTCCTTCTTTATTGCTGAATGAAACACCATTGTATAAATACATATGTACCACATTTTCTTTATCCATTCATGTGTTGATGGATACCAAGACTGGTTCCACAACTTTGCTGTCATGAATTGTGCTGCTATAAACATGGGTATGCATGTATCACTATAGTATGCTGACTTTAATTCTTTTAGATAAATACTGAGGCGTGGTACAGCTGGGTCATGTGGTGGTTCCATTCCTCCTCTTCTGGGGAACCTCTATACTGATTTCCATAATAACAGTAATAGTTTAAAATCTTACCAGCAAGGTGTGAATGTTCTTTTCCACCCACATCCTTGCCAGCATTTACTATCATATTCTTGATTGCTATTCTAAATGGAGTGAGATGAAATCTCAGTGCAGTTTTGAATTGCATTTCCCTGATTGATTAAAGATGTTGAAATTTTTTTCATATATTAGCCATTTGAATTTCTTCATTTGCCAATCTATTGATTTCTTGTGGTTGTTTAGTTATTTTTAGATTTTTTAACCTGTTCATTTTAGTTACACATAACAGTAGGATCCATTTTGACATAATTATAAAAGCATGAAATATATCTTTATCTAACTCAGATCCCAGTACCTCTCCTTCCCTTTCCCTTTCTCTACCACAACTCCTTTCTGCCATTTACCCAGAGTTATTTTTTAAATTAATTTCTTGTGTATGTACATGATGGTTAGATTCATTGTGGTATACTTATGTACATAAACAGGAAAGTTGGGACAGATTCATTCCACTATCTTTCCTTTTCCCATCCCTGCTCTCCCTTCCTTTCATTCCCCTTTGTCTACTCCCCTGAACTTTTATTCTCCCCTCTCCCTCAGGCCCCGTATTATGGGTTAGCTTCCACATATCAGAGGAAACATTCTATTTTTAGTTCTTTATATATTCTGGATACTGATCCTCTGGAAGACTAGCTGGAAAATTTTCTCCCATTCAGTTAGGCTCTCTTCATACTCCTTTTTGTTGTTGGTGGTGATGTTTGTTATTTTATTTTGTACTTTATGCTTTGGGTTCACTAAGCCTCTTGAAACTAGAACCTGTGAAATTTTCAGACTTTTATTTTTCTAAACCTCTACACTCTCCTTTCTTCTTGGGAGTCTGTCACAGAGCTAAGATCTCCTATTATTGACCAATAGGTCCCCAAGGCTCTATTCATTTGTTTTCAATCTATCTTCTCTCTCTTATTCAGACAATAATTTTATTGGTATGTATTTAAGTTTACTGTTTGCTCACTCAATCACCCATGTCTACTGATTTTTCCCTCCTAATTTGAATTGATATCTGTTATGATGTGTTATTTTCTTAATCTGGGCATTTTGGATATTATAAAAGCCAGTTTGACATTTAAGTCCTGTTGTCAAGATAGCTTGATATTTATGCCTGTGCTCACATATAATGTTGGCAGGTGCTCCTAGCCAAGAGGAGCGCTGTCTCTGTATAGCCTCTGTGGGATTAGGGCTATTCTCTGGCAGCCATTGTAGACGCCTGCTGGACAGGAAGGGAGCTGTCTCACCGTCACCGTCACCTAGGGTGATAGTCAAACTCTGCTCATACACATAGCTTCTGCAAATGCCTGTCACCTAGAAGACAGAGCTACTTTCCTCACGAGAGAGGTGGGCTGGAAGGCAGGGCTCCATTCAAGACCTTTGCAGGGCAGATAGTTACAGTGAGGAGGAAGGGGTCAGGTGGTGGTTATAATTGGGATGTTTGACTGGAGAACTGGTTATCACAACATTCCTGTTATAGAATACGAGGGCTGCTACTTTCCTAGGCTGTAGCTTGAACTAAAAAAGCATCAATTGTCCTGTGCACACACATTTGTGTCTGTGTTTTGGTTTGCTCAGTGGTGTTTCCAGAAGGCAGAAGCTTTATCAAGATGCATGAAATAAATAGAAGGAAGCATATAAAGAAAATAAAAGGCAGCCATTAAAAAAAAAGTCAACCAACAGACAGTAAACCACCAAACACAAACTGGCAACTCAATCCTGAGTTTTGAGTTCTCTAGACTTTGTTTCTACCACCTTTCAGAATCCTGTTATTTTGTTTATTTTGTCTAAGGTTTATCATTGTAATAAGAATGGAAAAGCCAGGTACAATGAAGCATGCATGTACTCTTGGTGATTAAGGGGGCTGAGGCAGGAGGATTACAAGTTGGAGGCCAGCCTCAGTAACCTATAGACACCTATAGACACTGTCAGCAATGTAGCAAAATCCTGTCTCCAAAAAAAAAAAAAAAAAAAGGACATGGCCCAGTGGCAAAGCATCCCTGAATTCAATGCCTGATATCTTCCACCAAAATGGAATAGGGTAAAATCTATCTTCAGAACTAGAAGCAAAATGGTATCTATTTTTAAGTTTCATTTTCTAATTTATCATTTTGTTGTGATGAGAATGTTCTAAGTTCTATCTGCTAGCTATTTTGAAATATTTAGTACAATATTGTTAACCATAATCAACTGTGATGTAAGGAACACAAACTTCTATCTAACTGTAATTTTATACCTCTTGATCAATTTCTTCTCTGCAAAACTCTTTTACTCTCTACTTGTATGAGATTGGCTTCTCTGGATTCCATGAGTAGGATCACACAGTATTTGTATTTCTGTACCTCAGTTATTTCACTTAACACAATGCCCTCCAGGTTCATCATTACCACAAATGACAGGATCCCATTCCTTTTATGGCTGAATTTTATTCCATTGTGTCTTTGTACCACAGTTTCATTATCCATTCATTCATATATAGGCACTTAGGACTGTTCATGTCTTAGCTACTGTAAAAAGGGCTTCAATAAACATGAGTACAGATATCTTTTCAACATACTGATTTTACTTCCTTTGGGTATACAACCAGTAGTGGGATTGCTAGATCACATGATAGTTCTATTTTTGACATTTTGAGGAAACTCCATGCTGTTTTACATTATGGTTGTATTAATCTACATTTCAAACAATAGGTCTGTTTTCCCTTTTCTCTACATTCATGCCTATGCTTTTTGTTTTGCTTTTAAATTTTGTCCTTTTAATAAAAGCCATTCTAATTGGGGTAAGTGATACCTTATTGTGGATTTGATTTGTAGTTCCCTAATGGTTAGTGATGACAAGCATTTTTCCATATTACTGTTGGCCATTTATATGTTTAATATTTGCCTTTCCAGGTTTAGGTTTGCTTGGAACCCTCACTCATTTTGCTTTACTATTTTTTTCCTATTATGTAAATGTGTATCCTATCTATGCTTATTTTATCATTGTATTTTGGAAGCATGTAGTAGTTTGATTTCATAAGCTCACAGCTGGAGGGTAATTTGGATGGATTGGATTGCACTTTGAGTCTCATTTATATCTGATTTTGATATGTAAGTATGATTTAGAAGTCAGAATAAAGTTAATGATGGAAAAAGTTAAGATCTGAGGACAATCGAGATAGAATTCACGTATTTTTCATATAAGAACATGAATTTGGTATGGGTGGGGGGTGGAATACTGCCGCAGTCTGGCTACAGCAAACTAACCTGGTTGGGGGGGGGGTGACGAGCAACTTGTGTAGACTGATACAGCAGGAGTGGGAGCCGTTTATTGTAGGACTGGAGGGGTATATATACATTCCACACAGCTTATCTTAATTAACATAAACTAGATACAGCAGTCAACCAATAAGGAATCTCCACACTTAATGGCTCGATGGCGTTACTTCACAAACCACTCCCTCTGGCAAAATGCCAGGTGCCATCTTGACTTGTTTACAGACCCTAACAGAATACTATAGACTGATTATTTGTAGCACCACCAAAATCCATATACCAAAACCTAATTCTTGATGTGGTGTCATTTGGAGGTGAGGTTTGGGTAGATGATTATGTCTTGAGGGTGGAGGCCTCATAAATAGAACTAATGACCTTATAAAAGAGGCCCCAAAGAGCTCTTTTGCCCCTTCTGCCATATGAGGACACAAGGAAAAGATAGCTGCTTTCCAATTTGTAGGTAATTATCTCTGATCCCTGAATCTGCCAGTGCCTTGATCTTCACTTCCCCATCTTCAAAACTAGGAGAAATTTCTGTTAACAACCTAACAAGTTTATGGTTATTTTTTAAATAGCAACTCAAAAATAATAATATAGAAATTATTTATTTATTTTTTTACATTTTTTCATATCTTTTATATAGAGTATGTTCACATCAATTCATGCCTTTATACATGTACTTTGTTTTTTTTCCCTACAATTCTTATGAAATATTGTGGTATATATGTGTAATATCTGTTTATATATAAAGTATGTTGAAACCCAAGTCAAGTCTTCATACATGTACTTTGGATAATGATGTTCATCACATTCTACCGCACTTGCTAATCTTCTGCCCCCTCCCTTTCTAGAATTCATCTATTTTCCCATGCTTCTCCTCCCTACCCCAGTATGAGTCAGCCTCCTTATATCAGAGAAAACATTTAGCATTTGTTTTTTTGGGATTGGCTAACTTCACTTGGCATTATCTTCTCCAACACCATCCATTTACCTGCAAATGCCATGATTTTATTCTCTCTTAATGCTTTTGTTTTTAAGATGCTATTCTGTTGTTTTTTTGTCTTTCAATATCTAGTGAAATATCAGCTGTTTGTCCAACCATTACTCCTATACATATACATATAACATCTTTTCAATCTGACAACTTTCCAGATTTTCACGATTTGGTGTTTATTAGTTATTCTTTGTCTTGGTTGGTGTTTACAATGTTTACTGAATCATTCACAGGCTGTATTTTAGAAAATTTTCAGTCAGTATCTTAATTGTTTGGTCTCATTCTTCAACAGAGTAATTAAAATCTCTTTATATAGTTTAAGTATGTTTTTTAATGAGATTTTCTGAATCTTCTAGTTTCTTCTCTCAATTCAACATGTATATTTTTTACTGATCTCTCTTTTGTTGTGTAAAATCTGCTGTTAAATCTATTCTGGTCATATTTAATGTCATTTTTTTAGTTTTATAATTTTCATTTGTTTCATTTTTATGTATTTATCCTCTGGATAAATTGTACTTATTATCTATTTAAAATCTAAGAGCTAAGTCTGGCTCCAATAACTGATTGATCTATGTGTTCATGTTTTATTCTTTTGTGTTTTGGGATCATGCATTTCTCATCAGTAATTGTCAATTGAATGCTTTATATTCTGTAAAGAAAATGTTAGGTAGAATAATCCTAATCCTTTCTATCTTCAAAAAGCTCAGCCTTTCCTTTGATAATCAGAGTGAGGTTAATTTGTTGACTTCATAATTTTGATCTACCTCTGTTTCAGCCCTACCTAAGCACACAGCCCAGCATCATTTCTAACTAGCAGCCCGAAATATCTGCCAGTGGTTGACATTTTTGATAGTTCTTGAGCCTGTTTTAATCTCCTGAGCATGATGAGCCTGCTGAAAATACCACTCCACTCTTTTTATTTTGTTTTGTAGCTTTCTTGGTCTTTTGTCATGTGAAGCTAGAGAGTTTGACTAGTATTTTAAGAAAATAATAGTCTGCTTATATTTTCAGTTTTTTCTCTGGCATATTGAACTGAGAAATACTGACTTCCGTAAAAAATGAAAAATCCTCCAGGCTTTCAGGGTTTCCCAAACCCTTTGCCTCTCTTTATTTTAGTAGTAGTGCTTTGACTAAGTGCTTATCTTCTCCCAGCATCCTCAATCAGCAATTGCTCCAGAGGGAGAATTAGGTAGAAATTCTGTTCATTTCTCTCAAGATCCTTCAAATATTTGCTTTTTCAATTCTGTTTGCCTTATACCTCCTCCATACATTGAGACTCTGTGTTTCAGTGGTGGAAGTAGGTGTTACTCAACTTTACCAACTATTTTTCAATGGAACTTTAGTTTACTGTTTGTCAAAAGTGATAACATTACAGGCAAAAGAGGAAGTCAAACTACCTTTTTAATCTGAAATGATTTATATATTTAAATAGCTTCTTTTAAAAAGTTTCTGGTGTTCTCTAAACTAATAAAACTAATGAGCATTAAACAAGATGTTTTAGTTCAGACTTTTTACATCTTTTACTTAAGCCATTATTACTTATTTTAAATTACTAGTTATTAGTTATATATATCTATTTGAACCTTATTTCTGACACCTCTTTGCTTACCAGTTAAGTAACGGTGATCAATTTGTTTTACCAGTTTTAGCTTTTTAATCCATCTGTTAAAAAAAATCTAAAAAGACTTAGCTCATAGGTAGTTGTAAGGATTAAGTAAAATTATATATTAAAATACCAAGTGTCTGGTCTGTATTAACTAGTCAATAAATGTTATTTCCTTATTCACATGATTCTGTCCTCCATTAATGATATAAAGAACAATGGGTCACAAAATATAGATAATAGGGGAATGAAAGAAAACAAGGAACTAATAGATATGTAAGTAATTGATATTTTGCAATAAAAGCTAATATCTCAAATTCAGTGACAGTATAATCTGGGATTCAGTTTAATTAAATCATTTATTCTCATTCATACAAAATTACAAAAATGACATAGAAGTAGTAAAAACAAGGAAAAGACATCTATCATCAAGAATATAATAGGGCTATGAATTGATACTAATAAAGGAAGAAATTGTGAATTAATTATTCATATATTTTTATGAGAGTACATTTTTCCCTGTTTTCCCATTTTTCCATCATAACAACTAACTAAGTTGTTAGTTCTTATGATGAGCAATAGCTACTTGGTGAAGCCTCACTTTCTGGTGAGCTGTTTGTGATAGCCCACCCACTATCTTAGGAGACTACCCTGAATTTGCACAATTGTCTTTATTAGCAGCCACACCCCTACTGCCACTCACTCTCCAGAGAGATACAATCTGCTAAGGTACAATTTGCTGACTTCCCTGCTCTCCTTTAACATGGACATTAAAGGAGCAAATGTGAGAATTTTTGAAGTCCTTTTATTTAAGTATTAGGTCTGATGAATTCAGTTACATTTTTATGTCTGGAAGGTATATATGACAGCAGAATGAATTCTGATTTGTAGGAGACTCTTAAATGGTAAGAGGGGAGGGGACAAAACATAAAAGTGGCTGAGCCTAAAAAACAAGAATCGATTTTTCTAAATTAATACCTAAAATGTTTTTTTGTGTGTTTTTCTAAATCTGTTGCATATTCAGATAAGTATGATTGAAGAAAAGATAAGAATTTAAAGCAGAACAGGCAAATGTGTTAAATTAAAATTATTCAATGTTTCACCAGAGAAGACAGAAGTGCCGTTTTCTAATAAGCCTCAAAGCAGGCAAATGTTTTGAAATTACAAACTGTTGTGCCCTTGACTATCCATATCTCTGGCTCGCTGGGAGGTAATATTGGGCAAACTGTCACTGTAGATTATTTTGTTGTTAATCTACTAGTTTCTGGAGGCTTTGTGGAAAGTACACAAGGTCATTAAATTCAAAGTGATATGAGGACCAAATAAAGGTTCGTCGATGTAGTTAACTAAGAACATCTTAGACAAAGGGTAAAGATACCAACATGTATTAATTTCCAAAACCTCCTGTGAAACTTCCTTTGGAGTCAATTTTCCATGCTTTGGTTTCTTCATTTTTTTTTTACTATATTTTTTCTTTAACTATCTGTTCTCCACTTACACAAAAATGTTTTCAATCACTGCAGATTACTAAATCAAACAAGATTTATATTTACAACTACAGAGGTGAACCTGACTGTTTCATGGAGTGGGTCAAACCCAACATTTTTTAGAGTCATCCAGGCTACTTAATTTGAAAAGTCGTTGACAGTGGCATGTTTTTGTGTAAGTTAATGATGTGAGAAGTATGCACTGCATCCTGGGCTATTTTAACATTCAGAATGGCTCTCCATCAGCAGAATTTCTAATACATATCTTTTACTCCTTCCATGACACATTTAGTTCCACCAAATAATTCAAGTTCAGTTATGCTGGTCAGTTGCCTGGATTCTTCAAGTAAGACTTTTTGAGAAAGTCTTTTTTTTTAAGAGTTTCTTTACCACCAGGGATGGTTGAGCAAATAGAGAGAAATCATGTCAGTAGAACAAAATTTATTCCTTACTTAGAGTATGTACAAAAGGAAAGGGAAATGGCCTCTGGGCAATGTTCTGCAAACTGCAACCTGCCAAGGACCTTCTGATTCCAGCTTCTGTTTCCTCTTTATTCTCCTCTAAACCTCTTGCTGGGTCAGTAATGGCAAGCTTCTGGCAGAAAAGGCCTTCCCTGGGAATCTGTGGCTCTGAATGTATTTGTATTTGTCGTAGCTGCTGTTTGGATAAGTAAGAAAAGGAGTAGTAAAAAAGGAACAGTCAGAAAGAAGGAAGAGAATGCCACTGATTTGTATATGTTAGAATTTAACATAAAGGACGGGCATAAATTTTCCACGTGTTTAGAAATGGGTGGAATAGAAATCCCAATGTTTTAGGAAGCCCAAACCTATTATATCCTATTATATCACTATTATATCCTTACATCTTGGTGTGTGCAGTTTCCCCATTTATAAGTTGGAGGCTGTCAACTCAAATTCTAAAATCCTTCCTATTTTACATATCTTGTTGACCAAGTTGTGACAAAGCAGAATCCATGAATCCCAAACATTTTCTGGTTCACATCCTGTAATTAATGCTTAATCTGAGTGTATCCTTAATGGGTTGAGAACTGAAACCTATACCAACTGGTGGTATAGGTTTTATGTGGTAACTGAGTGAATATTTGGAGATAATGCAAAAATTTGGAAAGGAAAAAGAAAAAAGGCCACCTCTGTCGAATGTTGCTTTTCACAAACAAGAATAGGAGAATAGATTACTGGGAGGTAAAAATGAAGTGAGATAAGAGTACTTGAAATATAATTATGGCACTACAAAGTCTTTAAATGAAAATTATCTAAACTGAAAGCTTATGTCTCCATAAGGTTAGCTTTTTAGAGCAACCATGTTTGTATATATATATGTGTATGTGTGTGTTTTCCCACACAAATACTTAACATCACATACATCATACATACTAGATAATTGTTAAAAAACCTACCCTTTTCTTTGGTATCAGGGGACACTTGACCACTGAGCCACATCCCCAGCCCTATTTTGTGTTTTGTTTTAGAGATAGGGTCTCACTGAATTGCTTAGTGCTTTGCCTTTGCTGAGGCTGGCTTTGAATTTGCGATCTTCCTGTCTCAGCCTCCCGAGTCACTGGAATTACAGGCTTGTGCTGCCATGGCTGGCTACCACAAATCATTTTCTTCTGTACTAGGGATTGAATCTAGGAGCACCTTACCACTGAGTTAACATCCCCATCCCTTTATATTTATTTTGAGAGAGGGCCTCACTAAGTTGCTAAGGCTGGGCTAGAACTTGAAATCCTTCCCTCAACCTGAGTCACTGGGATGACAAGCATGTAACCCCACACCTGGTAGCTTTTTCTTTTCAATCCAGAAATTTAAGTCACTTTTTATGGTTGGTCACTAAACTAGCATCATGACAGGCATATAGACAAGATGCAGGAGATAATAAAGGAGGTACTTTATAATCTGTTAGATACTATGCAGACATTTTATATTTGCGATTTCACTTAGTGTTGACAGCGATTTAATAATTATTAAAAAGTAGAATCTCAGCAAGGCAAATTAAGAAGTCTGAGATCATATATCTATTAAGTGTTCAAATCTGAATTTAACCCAAATCTTCTTCTACAAAATACTCTTTTCAGAATGCTAAGTAGCCTCTGTTAACACAACAGACTAATTATCATCATTACTGTCTACTAATTCTAGAAACTGAGTGTCTACAATTTAATTTTAGTCTATTTGCAGTATAATAAATTAGCCTCATACTGTATTATGGATATTTATAACAGACAAGACTCCTGGATCAGTGATGAACTAATTTGTTCCAGTATAGCAAGAAACCTGAGCATCAGTAGATATGTTTGAGTTTCTACATTAGTTTTCTTTTACCCATGTACCGAATTACCACATAATTATAATCTTAAAACCACATTCATTTATTATCTGATTTGTATAGGTTAAAAATCCAGCAGGCTTGGCTTGTATACTGCATAAGGTCTTACATGATCAAAACTGAGTAATCAGAGGGCCTGAGCTCTGCTCTTGAATCTATGGGGATAAGTCTACTTCCAAGGATACTCAGTATTATGTTGGTAGAAGTAAATTCAAATCCGTTATCCTACTGAGGTCCTTGTTTATTTATTGGTTATTTTTGGTTTCTTGACACCACCTATAATAATCAGAACCACTACTGGTATACTCTGAATCTCTTTTTCTTCCCCTATATGTATTTTATTTCCTTTTATGCCTTTGTTTATAAATGCTGAAATGAATACATTGGGTTCACACCAATAATCCAGTAAAATCTATTTTATGGTGAACTATTTAGTATTTGGAGAAGTATTCAATTTCTTCTAGAATCAGCATCAAATTTACAAATACATCTGTAAATTTTTTATGTATAGCAACATATTCATGAGCCTAGTGTCTTATCATATTCAGAACCCAAGAGAATAGAGTTTAAGCTCTTTGGAGTTATAATTTTCCTATCTCAATTCTTGCTTGAAGATCCCACCATGACAGTAAGATAGGGTCCAGATGGATGTTCATATGTAGTGATTTTGAATCCCAATTGAGAAATTCTAGTCTTGGGAAACCTATCACTTTTATAGCAAGCAATAAGTAACCCTCCTCTTTATTTAGTACACCCTAGATGATACATTATCTCATCTTGTGAGGTTACACGTGCATGAACAAAACCCTAAATAATTACTAGTATAAGGATCAGTCAAGGCATTATGTGATTGCCATAGTTGCCAAGACTTGTACAAGGCAAGAAACCTACAGAGGATCATCTCTCCCAGCAGATCCACAAAGTTTTTGAGGATAATGCAGTCTTCAATCTTTGAATACACTGGTCACTGGTCATTCTCAACCAAGTAAAAATCTTTTCTAGATAAGACTTTTCAGTTATAGTGAAAAGTGCATTCCTTGAATTTCAATAAAGCAGGGAGTAAGTGTCCAGTTACAGCTGTCAAGTCCTTTTTTAAGTCAGGGCTATGATTGCCACCATTTATAAAAGAGATTGCAACATATAATAGTCAAAACAAACTTGTAAAAAAGTTTAGGATGACAGATTAAAAAGAGATATAATGAGAATAACCCTACACATAACTAGCACAGAAGTTGAGGTTTGCACCTAACTTCTATGGATGTGTGAAGTTAGCTGAATTATTTAATATCCAAGCTTCTATTTTACTGTCTTTTGGGTGAAAATAAATATTATTCTCTATAGATGTATTTGGAGAAGTATTCAATTTCTTCTAGAATCAGCATCAAATTTAACATAACTACATACAGGATCAGTGACCATAAGATCCAAATGACATGTTTACAAAGTTGTCTCCCCTAAATAAAAACATGTTACTTCTATTTATTCCTCAGTGTAGAAAGCTTTCAAAAGAGAATTTTTGAGTGTCATATGCTCAAAATATTGAATTCAACTAAAATTGTCTATTAAAAATATACCAAAAAAAGCTCTAAACTTTTGAAAAATGTGAGCCTTTCTCTGGGATGAATAGTCACCTGTAGGAGACCTTGGGAAGATTAAGGTGGTTTCACTGCTCTGGGATGGTGTCCCAGAGCACTTAGGCAGACCAGAAGGCTCCAAAGACCACCTACCCAAGTGTATTCTTCTCTTTGATATCACAAAGCCTTCAGGACCATTTTGTGGTGTTATTGCTTGGCTCTGTGATTATTGTGGTTAATTTTTTTAAGTCCATTTTTCTGCTTTCCAGCACACGCTTAGGTCTGCAGTGGAAAATACATTTATAAAAATATGTTGTTGCATGTGTATAACTTGCATTTTGGGCTTGCCCCCAGACCACCTGGAACACCTTCACGGGTTCCTATTATCCAAAAGCCACATCATGAAAACCAGTGGGCTGCTTCAATAGGTTACTGCTGGCAGTTCTTTGAGATCTCCAAATAAATAGCAGAAGCTGATTTTTTGTTGTTGTTGCTTTTTAAAAAACATTTTCATTTTGCTGTAAATAAAGTGCACCTTTGCTGCATATTACTGTGCTGGCTGGTATTTGCAATGTGCAACATTAAGAAAAAAAAAGCATAAAAATATTGGCCTTTAAAATTTACCTCAGCCTAAAGTTAAAATGACTGTAACATTCCGAGAATGCCGCCGCCTATTTTTCTAACCCGGACACTGGAGTCTACAAAGTGCGGGCCACACCCTCAGCGCCTACCTCAGGTTTATAGAAGGCCTGGTGTGTGGTCAAGACCTTTAGACTCCCAGGTGAAAGAGTTCAGACCAAGGAGGGACTTGGTGACACCAATGGCTTTTGATAATCGAGTTGAAACACCTTCTGGCAATGGTTCCTAGCAATCAGTCTCTGGAGCACACAGCAGTCATGTAGGGATATTTAGGTGCCACAAATGTTTCCAATGCTCAAGGATCCTGAATTTTAAATAAATATTAATGCTCTAATTTCTATGCTATGGAAAGAGTAAGGAAATGGCTTAGGAATCTCGCCCACAAATTTCATGGTTAGAACTAACTACCTGACCAGCAGACGGGGAAGGCCAAAGGCACACCAAACCACACAGTGAAAGCTCAGTATGCCAAAACTGTGGCTGAGTTGAAGTGGATTTGGCCCTAAATATATTAATTCCAGACACCCGGTGGTCTGAGACAGAAAAGGCAAAAGTAAGCAAACTAATAGGCAAAAGGAAAAGCTTTTCCCCCTTCCCCATCCCATTTGTAAGAGCGTCTTTCTCCCATGAGCCTCTCACTTTGCCTCACATCAGTCAAAAGAAAGGCAAGTGAAGCAGGTGGACACACAGAGCCAAGGTCCTGCTGCTGGGACCAAAGGAACTGTGTGTCTGGCAGAAGCCTTGTCAAGTTCCAGGAGCTCCTCAGTCACATGAGAACTCTCGTCCTAAGTGAGAGGGTTGATCTCCTTCCATTTTCCCTTTTACTAAAGTGAATCTATGCACTCTTGATAACTAGTCTTTAAGGTCGAACAAACAGACTCACAGGCCAAATAACTTGGCTCTGACCCTTTTGGAAATGTTAATCTTGACTTGGTTTGGTCTTTATCCACCTTTCATGCAAAGGAAAAGCTAGACAAGGTTTAGACACAAAGTTTAGAGCAAATGCGTAGTATTTTGATAATGGTTACCTTTAATTTTTTTACTTGCTGATTTTTTAATTGATATTATTTCTCTTAGAGTTTTGCTTATAATACAGGAGAACTCCCTCTAGTTACCAGCCTCAGTAACACATTTTGCTAACCAAAAAAATTTTTCCTTAAATATGGGCTATGTTTATATAGCAGTAAATTTTTTCATATATCAGTGATAAAATTTCTGCAGAGCTATTAAACTTCCAATTTATTATGTCAGATATTTTTATTTTTTTCGTTCAGGAAAATATTTCTGAAAAAATAATTCCCACTGCCACTGGCTATCCTTTATTGTGTTTCGAAGCAACAGACTAGAGATGTGTTATATCATTTAAAATGAAACTCTTTTTTATAGTCTTTAAAAATATGGGAGGGGGGGTCAAGATCCAAAAATATTTGGATATAATCTCAAATCACATAGAAATTAAGCATAACTCTTTCTGTAGAATGTAGACTACTTCATAAACCCATTTAAAAGGTAAAATTAGAAAATACACATCATGTTTCTATTGTTGAATTAAATTGTTTTACCAAGGTCTACATTTCATTTCCTTGACTCTGCATATGTATTTAATCTTTTTTATATATCCACTGTTAAGTTTTAAAAAATTGTAGCATTTAAACAATATAAGTCTAAATTATTTCAAAATATGCTTTAGCTATGATAAACCACTAGATTTAAAGACTTCCCATCAAGGGATCCTTCCTATGAGAGTAAGCTCTTCCCTAACAAATATGCAGCCCTATCTCCTGAAAACAGAGATGAATGAGTCTTTGTTGCCCCTGCTAGGTGGTCTTCTAAGACCAGGGTGGAGAAAGTGGGCCTAAACCAGAAGGCACAGTATAAGAAATAAACTAAAATGATACAATGTGCTATTCATGATGATAAAGAGAAAAAATTATGGTTTGAATAAAATTCACTTTTAAATGTACTAAATTGAAGAAAAAGTTATCTTGAAATAACTTTGTTAAAACATGAGCATTTGATAACATTTAGAGTCTTGGTAGAGAAAACTGTTGGTTCTTTTTGTGTGGGTGGTGGGAAGGGTAGATGTACACAGTTCAAACTTCTAATTGTTTTGAGAGAATTCAAAGAGCACTCAACAATTCAAGGTTCTCAGCTCTCTGGCTGGAAACACCTAGTACTCGGCACTTTTTCACCCAGAACTCTCTAGTGCTTTATCATTTTTACTTTGCTTATGAATCTGTTGCATGTGAGAATGATTATGACATTTCCTGGAGCATAGTGGTTTTTAGATGTTATACACCTTTCCCCTCCCACCTCTGTGAGCACAGATTTCTATTTCAACATCAGGGTTTTTTTTAATGAAGGGCAATATACCACTTGGCACAATGTCCAACATTTCATGGATACTTTGGATTCCAAATACCAACTGAATTGAATGCTCTCATGAAACTAATATGAATTTCAAGTCATTTGTAAATCTTTGCTTTGCAAATTTTTTTATGAATATCATAAATATTATAATATAAAAGTAAATATAAAGCATGGCAATTATCAATCAAAATTAGAGATCATCTATGTTCTCATTAATTTTTATGGAGTAAAAGCTAAAAATAGCCTTGTTTCTTTTGAACAAGAAGCCTTGATTCTGCTATTGAATCTCATATATTAGACGCTAATCTCAAAAACCGACCAATGGGTATCATTCATTAATAGATGAAGATTCTCCTGTTTTTCACTAATAGTTTAGTTGTTTCTTTTATATCTAAGAAAAATATTAAATTTGCTTTTGATATCTTTTTAAAAAAATATTCTTAGGTGTAGATGGACTCAACACAATGCCTTTATTTTTATGTAGTGCTAAGGATGGAACCCGGGTCCTGCTGGTGCTAGGCAAGCACTCTACTGCTGAGCCACAGTCCCAGCCCCTTTTGATATCTTTTCAAAGAAGCATATTTTCCCTTTGAAATAACCCAAAAGAAATCCTCTGATTGGTAAAGGTGAATTTGTGTTGTCTCCCACCAAAATATACTTAGTTTTCGCTTCCAGCGCTTTATTTAAACATGACTTAGTTACACGTGTATGCCACCATACCTGGCTCAACTAACAATTGTTAGGTAATTTTTAGAAGCTGAGATACAATAGGGTCTTGCTTGATGGAATTTGTTTTATTGTTTGAGATTATTAAACTTCAGAAATAATTATGTTTCAGTAGGTGATCATCTCTAATACTGGAGAGATGCACTTGGTCAGGGGGATTGGGAAAGGTTCCCAGACAAAGTAATCTTTCATGTGGAACATTTATTCCATTTTGAGACCAAACATTCAATTATTTTATTATTTGTGACTTGCCTTCACCCACTGAGTTCTTTGGTTAGGGAAACTAGTTTTCTTTTGGTTGGTCACCAACCCTAGGCACATGAAATTATACAAATTTTCTGTTCCATTGTGAAAAAGACAAACTAGGTTAGTTTTTATGCATCTGGGAGAAAAAAATAGGCTAATTCCTACTCCTTTAAATTCACAGCCCCTAGGGACTAAAACTGATTCAGAACTAAAGAGTTCTGCTTCTTGTCTGGAGCCAGAATAGTTACTCATAAACCATCACAAGGTTCAACTTCTTAACCTGTCATTTCATAACAGATTTTTGGAGAAGAAAAGCCATGATTCCTAATCTTTTGCAATGACCCCTTGGGAATTCTGAGAAGCTGCACATGCGTGACTCAAAAAGATTTACAATAGCAAACCAGATCTAAGCTACTCTGCTCCCTTTGAGAGGTGAGAGAATGTTTAGATCAAGATATGCCAGAGTTCTCCAGGACTCCTAGTTGTTACCAAATTGGAGAGGACATTACTCTTTCATTTAACTAATTTTAAACTGTCAGTTTCTCAAAATAAATGTCACATGTTCTAATTTGATACTAAAAGTTAAAGTCATTTTAATAGTATATTTGATATAGAAGTCACTCAGGAATTCTCTCCTACTTTTCAAATAGTCATGTCTAACATAACAACTTTTGGATATGGTACAGAACCAATCAAATGGATTGGGGTTTTGACTTTTAATTTATTAGGCAGTCAACCATATTCTGAACAAACATATCAAAATAAACAATATAAACTTGGGAAAAATTGGAAAAAATGTTAAAATGTTGGTCCATTCAAGAAAACCTAGGCAGAGATTATTTTTAAATTACTTAAAACCTCTTTTAAATTGATTTTGTAATTTATTGATCAATAGGTATAAAAAGGAATTTTTTATGATTTAAAGATTATTTTCTACCTGTTACTTGATAGGTTTCAAAAAAGAAACTTAAGCTTCACTATGTATGTCTAAAAAGGATCACTAAATTAAGTAAAACAACGTATTTTCAGAGATTTTTCAGGAAATGTTTGGAAATTCAACCCTAAAGTAATTTATTAGTAGTAGTATTACCATTATTTAGCAACCATATCTATGAATTAGGAAATTGTCCAAATGTGAAGTTTCTTAGTTTTAAGCATAGAAATTATTCTATTCTGCGCTCCACATACCCTTGCCTGGCCTAACATACTAAGTGTTCTTTTTCCCTGCATGGAGGAGGGAGCCAAGGACAATGTCATTTTATAAGTTTGTATATAGGGTTGATAGTAAATAGGAAGATTGGGTACTGGTGTATGGGGGGGGGCAGAAAGCCAGAAGGGAGGTACTTTCACAGGTTTTTTTTTCCTAATTAGGTAACAGGGAACTAAGATATTTGAGTAAACAAAAAAGATTCCTATGTGGTGTTGGGTATAAAGACAGCAGCCTGTGTGCATGACTATGTTGAAATGGAAGCACTAGAATGTAATCAGAAATCCAGAACACGGAGTGTGTTGTATGACTAATGCACTCCTCAGCACATTTTAAGGGATAGTTTAGAAATTGCTTTTAAAAGTTAAATTTAATTGCAACAAATTTTTGTAAGCATTTAGTTTATATTATGAAGTCCTATTTGTGAGAGAGTGGATGATGTTTCCCTAGCCTAGGGCTACCTAGTTTTATGTCTCAAGTCTCCCTTGTCGGTTGCCAGTTCTCTCCATCTTGAGCAATTATCAGATCAACCAATGGCATATCTTGGTCCATCTCCCATCTGTCAAGGAAATACCTTGAAATAGTTCTAGGAAACATGATTTATGAAAATAACAAGAAAAAAGGTAGACATTGGGCAATATTGAGATACCATAAAATAATAGGAGAAAATAGCATAAATTCCCTGCAAGTGATAAAAATCTCATCCTAAAAATTTTGCCATAGAGCAGATGAAAATCACAACCAATACATTAGTTGGAATTTAATAAAAGAGTTGGAACACTATGGGTGATGTAGAATGTGGTAGAAAATTTCGAGCTACCGGCATGGCATAACTGAACACGGGTCAGGAAAGAGATGACAATAGCACACAATTATATTAAGTTACTTCCCCAATACAGGTGCTATCTCAAAAGCACAGATAACAGTAATATGCAGTTAAAAAAATAAAAAAGACCTTGGAGTTTTGTCTTTGTAGACAATATTACACATATAAGTTTACATAATTGAAAATTTAAGAGTAGCTGTATTTAATAATTAGTTTGGAAAATTACTCAAAAATAGTAATCAGCACTTGCAAATTGGTATGGGCCAACTTGAGTTATTATTAGCATTAGGCTTTTCTAAAAAAAAAACAAATTGCATGCATGGCATTTGTTCATTTCAGTGTATGAAAATTAAACCTCAAAAAGATATTAATATAAATTAAGCTGAGTAGTCAATTTGCTTAAAGAGTAGTATAGATTGGCAATTTTAAAATAAGTTATATATTCTGGGTTTGAGCAAAATGTATAAATATTGATAATGGCAGGCATCTTTCTCTTGACCAAGCAAGTTGAAAATATAAAAATTGGGAGTGTAGAATACATCCATCCTGTTGGATTCAAAATAGAGATATCAACTCATTGATATGTATAATTTATACATAGTGGTATATGTATACATAAATATAAGCATACATGAATGTGTAGATATGTGTATCTAATATATGTGCATGTGTTTTTGTGTATATACAGAGAAATATATGAAAAATATGTAACTATATATTTCTGTCAAAATAGTTTATACTCAATTATGCTCCAATCAATCTGAATACATCTAAATACCACTCATCATTGAAAGAAACTAGAATTTCTTGGAGAAAGTGTGATTCTAGAGCTGAGAAAAGGATAGTACAAGATGAACATGAAAACATTTTTTGCACCATAATTTAGGGAAATGTTCAAAGAATAAGGATACACATTGAAAGGACACAGGTGCCAAATAATAGTATTGCTTTATAACCAATTGAATTTATAAATGTATTCAGATACAATAAATCAATAAAGGAGAAAGGAATGTTATTTCATACTATAGAATTATATCTCATTAATAGGGGTAGAGTAACTGGGTTAGAAATTTGAAAATGAATAATAAAAATTGTAGATTAAAATTTGAAGACTATATTGACATATCCTCAAGGCTTGTAAGTCAAATGAATTGATTAAAATTTAAAAGTACTAATGTATAAGAAAGAAATGTGCTAGACATTATCTTAACCAGGTAATCAAGGTTAATATCATCAAAATCAGAAAATATTATGTGCATTCTGGTCTGATGCACTAAGAAGCTCCAATGTTATATCAATGGTATTCCTGGACAAATGAGTAGCCTGAGTCTAATCATGTGGAAATATCGGAAACACCCAAGTGAATTGGGATTTCTACAAAATAACTGGCTTGACTTTGTCAAAACTGCCAAGGTCAAGAAAGCAATTTCAGAACTCTTCTAGTTTAAAGAAGATTAAAAAGGTATGGAATGATTATATAGGGCTTATCTCAGGAATGCAAGAATGTATTTTTGAATGCAACATTCCAAAATAAATCAATGCAATTTGGTAAATCAATAAACTAGAGATGATAACCCATGATTCTTTTGGTAGATTCAGAAAAACTTTTAAAAATTCTATATCCATTCATGACAAAGCTATGAAATAACTGGAGTGTCTTTGACCCAATAAAGAGCTTTTTACATAAAACTTAAGCAAGTATGTACCTGCTGGTGATCAGCATTGCTTCCTTTCTAAAAAGGCAGTGTTTGATATCATTTCTAATTATACTGGGTGTCCTGGCAATACAATAAGTAATAAAAAATAAAAGTATACAAATTGGAAGGCAGGAAAAAAGTTTTTATTCACAGATCATTCTCTATATATAAAATTCCAAATCATCTGATAAAGAACGCGCTCTCTGAAAGAATTTAAAATTTTACGAAGGACTACATTGAATTTGTAGATTTCTTTTAGGAGTATGAACACTTTGACAATATTCTTCCAATCAACATGTGATACATTTTCTCATTTATTTCCATCATCTATGATTACCTCATCAATGTCTTATAGTTTTTGATACAAAGATTTTTCTCTCCTTGGTTAAATTTATTCCTAAGTATTTTATTCTTTTTGATGCTATTGTATTTTCTTATTTCACTTTTGTTGTTGGTATTTAGAAACAAATGATTTTTGTATGTTGATTATTCTATTCTACAACTTAAATTTGAACAGTCTTTTGGTAGTTCTTAGCACTTTCTACATATGAGATCATGTCATCTGTAGAGATAACAGTTTCCTTCTGAATTGGATGCCTCTTCTTTCACTTTATTATCTAATTGCTCTGTGTGTTAGCTTACCAGCTATAACATAATATCTGGAACTTAAAGAAGAAAGATTCATTTTGACTCATGTTTTTAGAGGTTCTAGCCCATGGTCATTTGGCTCCATTGCTTCTCAGCCTTTGGTGAGACAGAAGCAGAAAGAGAGTTTTTATAACAGGCCCCTCCCTAAAACTCATTGAACTATGAATCCATAAGTGAATTAATAAATTCCTGGGATCAGAGACCTCGTTTATTATCTCTCCAAAGCCCCAGCTCTTAACACTGCAGCACTGAGAATAAGCTTTTAACATGTAACGTTTTGGGGAACATTTCAGCTCCAAACCATAGCAATCTAGCTAGGACTCCATTACCATGTTGAACAGTTGTGGAAAGAGTAAGTATATTTGTCTTATTTGCTCATATTAGAGGAAAACCTTTCAACTTTTCCTTATTAAACAAGATTTTAGCTGTCGGTTTACTATACCTGACTTTTATTGTGTTGAGGTATACCCTTTCTTTAATACATTGAGTATTTTCATCATGAAAGGATATTGAATTTTTTTCAACTGTATTTTTTCATCCTGGCAGATGTGGAATGTAAGGAGATTCCAGTCAAAAGGAACAAAATTTTAAGTTATAAAATGAACAAGTTCCAAGAATCTAGATAAGTGGTGATAAATATATTAATTTGATTGTGACAATCATTATGCAGTATACATAAATGAAATCAGACTATATACGATATATAACTTGATATCTGAAAATGGGAGATTTTTTACTATATGTAAATTATTCTTCAGTAGAATTTAACCATAGCAACAAAAGGCAATTGATAATAAATGCTTATTGGATTCTAACAAATAGAAAAATGAGATATAAAGAATGTCATCAGCAGAATTGACATTTGAATATTATATAAATGTTGAATAATAACACTGTTTCTAATATTATTATTTTTTGATCATGTAAGAAAACATCCTTTTCTCAGGAAATAAGTACTAAAGAATTTTCTGTTAAAGGAACATGTTTGCAGTCATATACGTGTATATAAAATGGTGTGTGTGTACAAATGTGCCTATTATACACACACACATAGCTGTATGTGTGCACACATATGCAAAGAGAAGAAAGTAAGAGTAGAATGATAAAGCAATTGATAAAAAAAAATTAATGGTGAATGAATTGGGTAAACGGTATACTGGATGTTTGTATTTTTTTCTTAGTAATTACTTTTGTATGTTTCAAATGCAAAGGTAGAATATTTAATTTTAATTTTAAAAAAGACATTAACTGGAAATATTTTGAGAAAGAAAATAAAACTGAATACTATTTTTAGATTATTGTTTTCTTACAGCAACATCTAAAATGTTTCAAAAAAAGTATAAGTATTAATGAATTTATCAAAGTTGAGATACATAATTGTAATCTGAAATCAATGTTGTATATTAAAAATATAAATTTAACACTAATGCAATACAAAATTGCATTAAGAAACATAAAATGCCTAGGAATACATCTTAGGAAATATGTGCAAGGTCTTTACTATAAAACTGCAAAGTAATATTGAGAAAATTAAAGAACACAAATATGAATGAATGAATATAGCATAACCATAGATCATAAGACTTGGTGTTCTAGTATGTGTTTTCTAGTCAGCCCTCATGCTCATCCACAGTTTCAAAGACAATTTCAATAAATTTTTCTTTTGGAGGAGGAGGTTACATTCTTTTATTTTCCTATTTTATTGGTGCATTATACATAATGGAATCCACTGTTACCTGAATCATATAGGCACACATGTAATAGAATAATTTGGCCAATGTAATTCCCCAGACTTTCCCCTTTCCTGCTCCTTCTCACTCTCCTTGGCCCCCTTCTTGTATTCTAATAAGGAGTGTATTCTGAACTGTTTTAGTTTTTGAATTTGTAATACCTTTAAGATAGTCACATACAAGAAAAACAATTGGAAACATAATAAATCTTGCTTTAAATGTTAATACAACTCTATATTAAGGCAATATGGAATTGAAAAGTAATACACAAATAGATCAGATTAAAATACAGAATTCACAAACAGACTCATATTTATATGAACGCCTGATTTGGGGAAGATGGTTAAATGTATTATAGTTTCAGAAAAAGACTATATGGCAAAGTGAATAATCTGAAAGTACACAAAGAATAGATTGAATTTCACATACTTCATTAAGAGCAATAGAAGTGAGGCACAAAGAATATGTGTGATTCAGTATATGTGAAATTTGAAAAATATAAATCTGAACTAATCTATCTTGGTAGAACTATAGAATAGATACTCTTAGAGGGCGGACTGTGACTGGAAGAGGGCACAAAAGGGCTTTGGAGTCCTGAAAATGTTTATTAAACTGAGTGCTGTCTAGAGGGGTGTCTACAGTTTGTGAAAATGTATCATGTCATAGACTTGTGATAAGTGTATTTAACTATAAATATTCTGTAGTTCAATGCATTATAAGTTAAAGAAGCTTTGAAAAATGAGAAAAGTAATATTCCTCTTGAGACTAAGATTGTGGGAAAGATTTAATTGGTAGAGAAGAGGGAGAGAAAGAGGTATAATTGATTAACACTCATGCATTTATTATTATTATTTTTTAAATTTTATCCCAGTATAGGGAAAAGTAACCCAAACTTTAGTAGTATTTGAATGTCTACACTAACATGCAAAGGTGGCCAAAAGTGACTGCACAGACGTTTTTGAGAGATACTTTTGATATTCTCATTGTAATGTATAGGACCATCCTAGTGAAATCCTTTGAAGGCTACTAAAAGTTGGACTCACTGTTGGAACACTTAACTTCTGTGACCTTTACCAAAAGCTTGCCAGAAACTCCACAGAGCACTGTGCTGTTTCCTGAAAGAAACTGTCACACAGGATTAGAAATTCAGCAGGAAGTCTGACTTATACCCGTAGGTTACAGTGTGAGTTAATTAAACTAGAGAATTAAAAAAATAAAATAAAATTTCTTACATTTTGATGCTGGTGAACTAGCCATGTTAAAAAAAAAAAACTAAAAAAAATACAGAAATCTATTTTATAAATCCCTTTGTTCCAAAACAAAGCCCTTAAGTTATAGAACATTCCAAGTGTTATTCATTTAACCCCTTATTTGTAGTTGATAAAACCTCTCAAAATCCAAGTAGTTATTAACATTTACCAATTTGTAGGCATTTCCTACACCTAACATTTTAAACATCAGATTAAAATATTCAAGTAAAAATATTAAAAACTGACTTACATAATTTTAGAAGAATAAATGTATTTTGATGCATTTTAAAATACATAATTGATGTCACCATAGAATTCAAACTCACATTTTTTGAAATTTGACTAGTCAGTTGTACATAAAACAGTAACAGTAAAT
The DNA here is from genome assembly GCF_052094955.1 of Ictidomys tridecemlineatus. Taxonomy (NCBI): domain Eukaryota; kingdom Metazoa; phylum Chordata; class Mammalia; order Rodentia; family Sciuridae; genus Ictidomys; species Ictidomys tridecemlineatus. Next base: position 154,700,009 of record NC_135478.1, on the reverse strand, counting down.
AATTTCAGCTAATACTTTTTATTATATATTAAGCACTAGGTTAAGTCCTTTACAGAGTTTAATCTACCTGTTGTTTAAACAACTCTAGTTCTAACTATTTCTAAATAAGGTTTATGCCATTGGTAAAAAAAAAAAAAATGGGGGCAGAACAAAAGTGAGGAAGTCTAAGTTTAATGCCTTTGTTTTGAACAATGAGCTAAATTATATGTGTGTGTGTATATATCTATATAATTTGATATGCTATATTTATATAGCATGACACATTTTGTGTGTGTGTATATATATGTGTGTGTGTGTGTGTGTGTGTGTGTGTGTGTGTGTATTCTATATATTATAAAGTGTTTACTTTGTTCCCAGACATGGGGAATTTGTTAAAATATTGATTTATGTTTGGACCACAGATTGCTGTTATTATTGTTGTACATCAAAATATGCAGATATTTGATCAGAAATATTATATGAATAAGAGTAAGACTATGGGTAACATAAGTCTCTTAGTCACTTTAAAATGGTTTTAAAAAAGTGCATTCTTCTTTAACTTATATAAGTAAATGTCAGTTGGGGAACATTTAGGTATTTACAGCATTTAGAACAGACCATATGAGAAGTAGAGGAGCTATTAGAGGTAAGATCTTAAAATCTTAACTCTAAATCCTTCTCCAAATAAGAGAAGTGAAAATAAACTATGTTTAACTCAAGAAGTAGAACAACCAAAAAAGAGCAGAACAAACCAGAGTAAGTGGGGAGAGGGACTAACAAAAATAAAGGTAGGAATCAACTGTAAATTGGAAAACATTGAAATGGTTAATTGTTCAGAAAAATTAAGCTAACGGGATAGAAAAGAGAAAACAGAAATAAGATCCTCTAGATTAAATTTCTTGTTTTACAAAATATATCTGAAGGTAATGTAATGTGCACACAAATAAGTTGGTAATAATTTTCCTAGAATTATTTCTAGGAAAGCAAATTATGAATACTTGGAGTAATAAAAATTCACCTGACATCAACTCTAATTTTAATAGTATTTTAGAATTTATGAGTAATGCAATAAAAATAACAAAAAGGCATAAATTTTTATAAAAACCACATAAAACATGTTAGGATTACCTTAAATTTGACAATTTAAGCAAATTAGCTTTATCAGAAGTAACAAAGTTACATAGAAATTCAGTTAAAACACCAAATATTCAAATATCACAAGTAAAAACCTGACTAAAAATAAAGTGCTAAGAGGTTGCAATTCAAATAACAGTAAAATAAAAATACAAAACCGGCAATAATTGTAACAGAAACTCATATAACCTATAGGAAGAAATTTAAAAATTTAATGATGTTCTAGGAAGTCTAGAATGAAAAGAACATCAATAGCACATTTTATCAAATAAAGATGTTAGTTTCCTTTTAATGTTATACTTAGTATAAAACTATTGTAGTTTTCTTGATATTGTTTGTTTTTTGAGGGAGAATTTGAAAAGCTAGTGGGGAATCATAAGAGGTTAACATAGATGACAAGGAATAGGCTGATGGCAGACCAGGCATTTGGAGATGTCCCAAAGGAAATCAAGTGACACGGTCACTTTCACCACACAGCAATGTGAACTTGGCATATGCAGAATATCTCTTACAGATGTGTATTGATTCTTAATGGTGAAGGTCAGGAAGCAGAATGGAGAGAAATAAATATGAAGCCATTTCTCCCTCTAGATTCATGTATTGTGCAGGGATTAAATACCTTCTATTTGTTACCATGTATGCTTATGGACACAGGACCATGATAATATTTGAACATGATTTTAAATATTAACTTAGTGTCCCATGTAGAAGTGTGGGAGAGGAAAATCCTGGGGATTGAGCTCATGGATACAAGGATGCAAAGTGTGAGAAAAGATGCCTAGGATCAAATCTCTCTAGCTGGAGATGATGACTGTTAATGATGAGTCCAGGCTGCCAGTGCTGATGTGGTCTCATTTATCAACATTCTGAGTATGTTTTCAATATGTGTGCAGGTGGACGTGTGACTTTCTAGGTCTACAGAATGTATGAATGAAAACTTAAGGTGCAGGTTTTTAAAATTATTCTTGAACAGAAATGCTCTAGAAAGGAGTAGAATATGTTGATATAGATTATTTCAACAAGAGATTTTGAGGTTATATTGAAACATGCAGGCTTACCTGTGCTTGGATTAAAAACAATGCTTTTATCTCTTAAATTAAGCATATGAAAAAGGGAAACTAAATTGTACCCATTAGTCAATGCTTCAAGAAACTAATCATTTTGTCCTTTATTAAAAGCAGTGGTATAAATAAGTCATGATGGCTCTTATCTCTTTCTCTACCTACCCTCTCTATCTTCTCTCTCCTCTATTTCTCTCTCTCTCTCATATATATGTACATATATATATACATATACACATATATATGTGTATATGTATATATAATTTTTTAGAAGAAAAATCCAGTATATCGATCTAACATAAGAGCAGAAATTCATAAAACTGTGGTCCCTCAAATTTCTCTTAATGACTGATTGTAAGAGGGGTAGAGGGAAAAACCCACTTTCACATGAATAGAGGTGCCTTTGGCCTCTACCACAGATAAATTGCACTGAACACACAAACCAATTTTCTAGGAGGTAGATTTTGTATCTCGTTATTTGTGGAACAGCAACATTGAGGAATTTATGAATAGTAAAGTAATTCTCAAAATAAATGAGGGATTTCTTTCACTTCATTATTAATTAAAGGAACTAATCTTGAGTCTTTGGACCTGCCTTGAGTTGCTCAGATTGAGAAGTACAAAGTGAAGACCCTGCTGTGTGGGTAAACTGATGACTCACTTTTAATATTAGGTTGAGCCAGGAACTCAAACTCTGCCAAGTGAACTCCACAGGGAGTCCCACTTCAACCCACTCACATTTCCTAATAACAGCACTCTGTTTCAACAGTGCTGAAATAAACTGTGCTTCACTTTGGCATTTTTGAAGTGAAAATGAAGGTAGCATGTACAATAATGAATTGCAGTGATTTTTAGGATAAGATTTTAAAGCAGCAAGTTAAAAGGACACCTATATTATGCCAATGGCATGCAATTGTGTCCTAATGAAAATTAGAAGTGATTCATGGTTAGTATGCTTTTTGCCCCCCATTTTAGTTACAAAAGTATTTCACCTGAAGTAACAGAACGATAAATTTACTGTTATTCATACTAGGAAGATGTGATAGAGAGGAGAGGCATTTATAAATTTATGCTTGTAAAAACAGAAGTTTGAAAGAGGTTTAATTTATAAACCTGGGGCCAAAGAAGTTTCATGTGATGTAGGCCATGCACTTCTATGTTTTGACGTTGGGATTTAAGCTATCACACTGGTTAGGATTTTTATGACCCCCTTAGACATGTTTATTTGAAATCTCTCTGGCTTTCCTTGGTGAACTTTAGACATGCAAAAGTACCCCGAGGGCACACGCTCACCTCTGGCAGATTTGTTTCCCATTTTTCTCTCTTTAGAACTCCAGCTCAGCCACTATAGCCACACAGATCAAAAGACCCATGTTTATTGTCCTGGCCACATGGTGGAAAATATATCTCTGGGTAAGCCCTGCATTAGGTTTCCTGCCTGAGAAGACAAAATACTTTCTGTTCAGAAACAAAGATTGTTCTTAAAAGAGGCTTGTGTTTGCATATGAAGCAGCACTGCTAGCTGATGGCAAATCCAGCAGCATTTTTAAATGGTGACAAATCATTGCTTCAGTTTTGTTTCTTTAATGTTCACTTTCCTCCCCTATCCACAGCTTCACTGGGGCCCTTTGCAAAAGTCATTCAAACTTCATTGCACATTGTTCTTCCTCAGAATGAAAGGCAGTCAAAAGTGCAGAGAGCAGGTAATTTGAAATTTTTAACTAGGTTTTGAGAGGTGAGCTACAAATAAATATCAATCACATTTTCTACATTAGGCCTGCAGTGCTTTCCTGATAACTGCGGGTATATTTTCAGTGAATTAAATAAACAATCCTTTAATTGACCAGACCCCAAACAAGTGCAATACCAAGAGACAGTCTTATCCAACAACAGTGTTCCACTGCCAACTGAAAAAGAACACATCCAGGGTTCTATGTAGTTAGTCCACTCTGTTAGGTATCATAGAAGCAGTGGATACTTCTAATTAGAAATCCTATCTATATTCTGAACTTGTGAAGCATTCTCTATTCTGCTAGGTAAAAAGGATGATTCTGCCTGGAATACAAGGTTAAAATAGTTTAAAAATATGTAAAATAAACTTGAAGACTCAGAAGAGACAACCCACAGAATAGAAGAAAATATTTGAAAGCCATTTACCTGATAAGTATTTAATGTCCAAAATATTTTAGGAACCCAGTCAACTCAAAATAAATCACCTGATTGAAAAATGAGCAAAGGACCAGCATGCATATTTTCCAAGGTAGACATAAAATGTCCTACAGATATATTAATAGGTGTTTGACATAATTAGCCATTAGGAAAATGCAAATCAAAACTATAATGAGATATCACCTTGTACCTGTTGCTAATTATTAGGATCAAAGAGACTAGAGGTAAGTATTGCTGAGGATGTGGAGAAAAGGCAACACTTGTACAATGTCAGCAGAAATGTAGATTAGTATATCCATTAAGGAAAACGGTATAAGGCTACTCAAAAACTTAGAACTACCACATGTGTTCAGCAATCCTCCTATGTGGATATATAGTCAAAAGAATTAAAAAATCAGTATGTTAAGAGATCTACACACCTATTGCAGCTGTAATCACAATAGACAAGATAAGAAATCAAACCAAACATTCACCAACAGATAGAATGGATAAATACAAAATGACACTTATATAATGCAATAGTATTCAAACTTAAAAAAAAAAAAAAAAAGAAAGAAATCCGGGTTGGGGTTGTAGCTCAGTGGTAGAGTGCTGGCCTAGCATATGAAGTCCTGGGTTTGATCCACATAAAGATAAATAAATAAAAGTTTTTTTAAAAAAGAAGAAATGCTGCCATTTGCAATAACATAGATTTACCTAGAGAACATTTGGTTAGTAAAATGAGCCAGAAAAAGAAAGGCAAGTAATTATTGACCTCATTTATATGTAGATTTTTTTTAATTGAACTTCAAAGGAGAGAGTAGAATGGTGGTTACTCAGAGCTGAAGAGGTGAGAAAAATGGGGGAGGTGTGGTCAAAGTTTTACTTAGATTACAGAAGTTAGAGGACTAATAGACAACATAGTCACCATAATTAATAACACTCTGTTGTGTATATAGAATTTTGAAGAGTAGGTCTTAAATATTCTCAGCACGTAAATATGTCACTGATTGTCTCTGAGTTGATGGAATCATCCTGTGGTAATTATTATGCATTTTATATATATATATATATATATATATATATATCAAACAATACTGTATAAGCATAAACAATTTTTTCAATCTTGCCTCAATAATGCTGGGGGAAAGGTAATACTCAAAATAATTTAATAATGAACTCTACTCCACAAGTACTGCTTCTTAACACCTAAGTAGATAGACACCTTAATAAAATGATGTGTTACTTAAGCTTCCCTTTTTTCCTCCATCTCTTTATTTCCCTTTTCCTTCCTTTATTCCTTTCCTCTTCCTCCTTTGATGGTTTATTTTGTGATAGAAAGTAAAAGTTCCATTTTCATGTTAGTAAAATCGAAAAAGAAAAAAAATCCTGTAATAAGAACACCCACATATAAATGGAATTCATGATTTTGACCACTGTTTTGAAGTTTTAGTCTTCTAATTCCATTTTCACCAAAGGCTCAAATTGTGCTTATTTTATCATCTTGTCATGTGGTAAAAGCAACTTTAATTTCACTTGGTTAAATGTTCTTTTCCAGAGATTGATCTGACCTATATTTGCTGATGGCCTTTTCAATAATAAAGTCATCTTTTTATGCCACATGAATATGACTATTGAAGAGGGTATTATTCTGCATTTGTTGTGTATGATTTCAAAGCTGTATTAAACCTTACTTGGTTCTCAAAATAATGATTTACAATTATTTTAATTATTTTATTGACAACTGGGAGTGTTTCAAAAGACTCCTTTCTAAAAGACAACCAGAAGAATGAAAAAAAAAATCATTATTAAAGGTGGAGTGGAAGGTGGATGACTCCATACTAAAGGTGAGGTAGGCTGCATTAATTGATTCTTGTAATTTGATGCGCCGATTCTTACAAATAGTCATAACCCACACAATGACTATCTAATGGTCTCATACTGGTGCAGGATAGAAATTTTAGAAATAACAATCTTATATAAAATAATACAAAGACAATAAGAAAAATGCTGGAAAGGTGTTGGTGGTGGCATCAACAACAGATCTTAAATATTCTTGAGTCCCTCCAGAAAGTAGACAAAGCAACTGTAATAGGAGAATTGACATCAATGACACCATCCAAAGTCAATAAATTATCCTGTATTATCAGCAACTGTCCAAGAGAGGGGAACAAAAGTATTTTGCTTCTTCGGGCTCTGATGATCTAAGCACTATGTGGTATCCCTGAAGAACTAAGATACAAAACTCAGGGTACAGCTGAAACGGATTTTTCAGGATTCAGCTCATAAAGGGACCAGGATGTGATAAGAGCTGCCAGTGCTGAATTAGTCTGGGCCCTAAAAACAACTAAGATTAACAAAGTAAGGTAAAGTTTCTTATTGAAGCAAAACAGAAAATATAGTCAAAGATAAAATCCAAATAAAAGTAAGAGAAGGGGAAAGCAGAGGAGACAGATAGAAAAACATAAATAACCACTTTATTGCTTTGTAAAGCAATGGGAAAAAAATTCTGGATCCATGAATCAAGAACTCATTCTGGCCTTCCTGTCCTAAAAATACAGAAAAAAAATATTTAAATTAAAAATCAATTTTAAAAGATTTTAGTTGAATCCTATACAAGTTTTTGAGGAAAAAAGAGACAACATTTCCTAAAAGATTAAAGCCAATAAGGAAGACATGCCACTGAACAATTAAAACTATTCATTTTACAAAATGAGATACAAGATGAAAATGTCAATAAAAAATTTGTTGACTAGATAGTTTTGAAGAGATGAAAAATCAGAAAAGAATAATAGAAAAATGTTAAATGGTAAACTAGAATAAACAAAAATAAACACAATAGATAAGACTATGGAAAAACAAATGATGAAAGGAAAGCATTTTAAATTAAAAAGAATAAATGCATATAGGGACACAATAGCAAAGAAAATCTTATAAGGGAATAACAGCTGTTGAAGAAAGCAGAACAACAAATAATAAAAATTAAATTAAAAATTCTTACCTTTAAATAAATTTGAAAGTACATTTGGCATGATGAACCACGTATCTAGGAATGTCAAACTTGAATTGTTAAAAGCAAGAAACATTCTAGTAAAATAATTTTTTTAAAAAAGAAAAGCCTGTTGGTCATACCATAATTACTATAATTTTTATAATAATCTATATACAAATACAGAAAATATCTCAAAGAAAATCATAAACCATAGATATTTCTATTGCCAAAACTTCCTTCAAATATCAAAGATATAAACCAATTTTCATGAGCATGCAAGAATTCAGAAGTTATTGCTCCCATGAATATTTCCTACAAAATCTTCAGAATGAACTTTATACAACAAAAATTTCTGGAAAGACATCAAAACAAGAATGATGGTATTTTAATATCTCATAAATCAATGTGGAAGATGGTTAATGAAGATGGTATAATACATAATGGTAGTTTGCTTTAAGCTGACAGTTATAATAAAACTACAAAAATTAAAGATGTTAGTAGGAAAATTAAAAAATACGGTTTCAGACCCCTTTTATAGAGGAATGTTGAGGAAAAAGAGCAGAGAGGGTGAAAGATATTATTAATGTCAATTAATCCCTTAGAATGAAATAAACTGATGATAGTCTAAAAAGCATATAATATCAGGAGAAGGAAAGGGGAAAGAAAAGAGGAAGAGGAGGAGGATGACAAGGAGTGAGAAGAGGAACAAAACCAAACCTAATAGACCATGCAGGGAAAGGTTATTTGTACAGATACATACACATTCAAATATAACATAGAACATGATAGAATCAAGTATTAAAGATCAATCGTACCTATAAATATAAGGTTACCACAGCTATTAAAAGACAGTTTTAGATTGTCCCAAATCATTATTTAACACGATGCTTATATGAGAGAGAGAGAGAGAGACCAAAAACAGAGATTAAAAGGCTTAAATTGAGAAAACAGTAACTCTGATTTTTAAATGAGAATTGTCAGGTTAGTTCTTTTGCCCATTTTCAAATTGGATTGTTTGGGAGTTTTAGTGTTTGGCTCTTTGAGTTCCTTACATATTCTGGATATCAATCCCTCGGTGTAGGAGAATTTGGGAATATTTTCTCTCATTCTGTGGGATTCTCTTAATTCTGATGGGCACTGCCTTTGCTGAGCAGGAGCTTCTTGGCTTCATATAATCAAATATCTTTCCTTTTTTTTTTCTTTTTGTTACCTTTGGGGTCCTATGGATGGGGGTGGGGGGAGCAAGAACAGCAACAAAAAACATAGGGAAACATTTCAAGGCATTATACCCACAATGTCTTTGAGTTTTTAAAATATTCTTTTTTATGTGATTTTTTTATTTGTATATGACAGCAGAACACATTATAATTCTTATTACATATATAGAGCACATTTTTTCCTATCTCTGGTTATATACATAGCATATTCACACCAATTTGTGTCTTCAGACATGAACTTTAGATAGTAATGATCATCTCATTCCATCATCATTAATTACCTCGTACGCCTTCCTTTCCCCTCCAACCCCTCTGCCCTATCTAGAGTTCATCTACTCCTCTCATGCTCCCATTTCCTATTCTACATATGAATCAGCCTCCTTATATCAAAGAAAACATTTAGCATTTGGTTTTGGGGGATTGGCTAACTTCGATTAGCATTATCTTCTCCAACGCCATCCATTTACCTGCAAATGCCATGACTTTATTCTCTTTATTGCTGAGTAATATTCCATTGTGTATATATGCCACATTTTTCTTATCCATCCATCTATTGAAGGACATCGAGGTTGGTTCCACAGTTTAGCTATTGTGAATTGTGCTGCTATAAACATTGATGTGGCTGTGTTCCTGTAGTATGCAGTTTTTAAGTCCTTTGGGTATAGACCAACGAGAGGGACAGCTAGGTTAGATGGTCGTTCTATTCCCAATTTTCCAAGAAATCTCCATACTGCTTTCCATATTGGCTGCACCACTTTGCAGTCCCACCAGCAGTATATGAGTGTACCCATATCCCCACATCCTCTCCAAAACTTATTGTTTGTATGCATAATAGCTGCCATTCTGACTGAAGTGAGATGAAATCTTACAGTGGTTTTCATTTGCATTTCTCTAATTGTTAGTGACGACGAGCATTTTTTTCATATAATTGTTGATTGATTGTACATCATCTTCTGAGAAGTATCTCTTCAGGTCCTTGGCTCATTTTTGATTGGGTTATTTGTGTGTGTGTGTGTGTGTGTGTGTGTGTGTGTGTGTGTGTTTTGGTGTTTAGCTTTTTGAGTTCTTTATATACCCTAGTGATTAGTGCTTTTATCTGATGTGTGAAGGGTAAAGATTTGCTCCCAAGATGTAGGCTCTCTTTTCACCTCACAGATTTTTTCTTTTGCTGAGAAGCTTTTTAGTTTGAATCCATCCCATTTATTGATTCTTGATTTTAAACTTTGTGCCACAGGAGTCTTATTAAGAAAGTTGGGGCCTAATCCCTCATGATTAAGATTAAGGCCTTAGTTTTTCTTCTATTAGACACAGAGTCTCTGGTTTAATTCCTAGGTCCTTGATCCATTTTGAGTTGAGTTTTGTGCATTGTGAGAGAGAGGGGTTCAATTTCATTTTGTTGCATATGGATTTCTAGTTTTCCCAGTACCATTTGTTGAAGAGGCTATCTTTTCTCCAATTTATGTTCCTGGCACCTTTGTCTAATATAAGATCATTGTAGTTTTGTGGATAGTAATCTCCTATCAGAGTACCTGGCAAAGATTTTTTCCCATTCTTTTTTCTGTAGGATCTCTGTTCATGCTCTTATTTCCTTTGCTGTGTAGAAGCTTTTTATTTGAAGCCATTCCATTTACCGATTCCTGGTTTCATTATTTTGAGCTTTAGGAGTTTGGTATTGGCATGTGCCAGGCAGACTAATGGAACAAAATATAAAATCCAGAAATGGGATAAGTTATATATGGAAATTTGGAATATTTTATAAAGACCAACTCAAATCACCAGAGACAAGTAAACAAAAACCCTTTTAAATAAGTGTTGTTAGAATAAATGGATAATCTTAAATAGAAATATCAAATTGGAGTCATTCTTTTATACCCTCTATCAAGATGAATTTGATATGGATAAGAAGTTTAAGAAGGGAAGCATAAAAGTATTTAGACACTAAAATCATGGGTGAAATTCCCTATGTTATGGGTATAGGGAAAATATTGCTATTACTCAAAATCCATTAACATGAAGGATAACAATGATCCATTGGATTGCATAAAAATTTTAAAGATTTGTCATGGAAAAATGATATAATGAATATAGTTAAATACAAATGTTAGACGGCAAAAATATTTGCAAATGAAATTACAGACTGTCATGTTTTCCCATTGCTGCTATAACAAAGCATCACAACCTCGTGGCTTAAGATGATGTGAATTTATCTTATATTTCTGGAGGTCAGAATTCTAAAGGGGACCAAAATTGAGGTTGTTGGTCAGCCTGCATTCCTTCAGGAGGCATTAGGAGAAAATTTCCTTTCTACCTTCTAGAAGCCATCTGACATCCTGTCCACAGCCCCTTCTTTCTCCTTCCAAGTCAGCTCGTAGCTATAGTAGAGTCTTTCAGGTGCATTTTCACCTTGTAAAAATTTTACTACAGTAGTTTCATCTGCAATCATGGCATTAGAAATATAGCTTGGGCTTTATGGTGATATTATATCAGCATAATTGTCCTACCTGTATCCACACCGATAAAGGCCTAGAATTTAGGAAAGTGGCACCATTATCTTTATTTCATTATTTTATTTCCATCAGAAGAAATATTTTTAATTTCTCAAAGGAAATGTACTAGCCAAGTTTTCTTTTTTCTCTTTTGTGGGTGGTGGTTCTGAATATTTTGGTTGATGTTTTTATACTCAGAATGTAGAATGAACCTTATCAACTTTATAACAACCAATTTCAATATAATTAAAACAAAAATCCACTATGCAATCATCTTTTTTTTTTTTTTTTAACACAATATGCCGCAGTCTGGCTGGGCACAAAATCACGAGCCACTCACAGCTTTGTAGATTCAAACAGTAATTCTTTATTCCTGAAACTCTCACCGGCACTCTACACATATGTTCTGGGCAAAATCCCCACTCTCCACTGGGCTCTGTATCTCAAATACTCTCTGAATCCCGGGAGAACTCAAGGGAACTCAAGGTGCCTGAGGCAGCAGGATACGCCCTATTCCCAGAAGGAATCACCTTAAACCTGGAACTGCCTTAAACCCTGATCTACCCTAAACCTTGATCCACCCTAAACCCGGATCCGCCCTGGTCCTTGAGCAAGGTCACCTTTCATGCAAAGTCACTACAAATGACCTGAGCCCACAATGGAGAGTCCTTTCTCTAAGCAACATGGGGTAGGCTGACAAGAAAATTGCCATGTGTCATACCTACTTAGCTATGGCTCTCAGCATCTCCCCCCTTCTGATTAATTAAACAAGCAATGTGGTTTAGGGACCATGCCTGGTAGGTTGTCCAATTCAACGTATGGTTCTTACCTGTTATGGGATGAACTGACCTCTAGGCGTCAGCCTCCTGTCTTAGGTTGATACCACTGCAATTGGATCATACCCGTCACTGACTACCGGTCCAGCATACAGCCATACTTGTGGATAGGCCTATGCACCAGTGGGGGGGTGAGGTTCTTTGCCTCACCTCTGTTGGCCCCCAAATTTGGCCTTGGTGCCAGTGGGGGGTGAGGTTCTTTGCCTCACCTCTGTTGGCCCCCAAATTTTAGACCATCACTAGTAGAAGGGAGGAGGATATAGAAATGCCACGACACCAAGCCAATTGACGGCTCCTTTGGAAAAATTGCATCACTGGTGACACCATCAGCAAAGATATGCCAGCACTACCACAATTCGCTGCATCAAACGATAGTTCACAGTGCATACAAGTGATACATAATCCAGGCAAGTTCTGCAAGCAGTTCAAAGCGGAGGAGTCTATCAATATGTCCATTTCCTCCCAAATCGACTCCTTGATTGAGCATTACTTGTTGAGTTATATTCATTGATGCATCAGTTTATACAGTTTACTCCAGCAACAATACATTTATGTTTTAATTTATTTTGTTTTATGTGGTGCTGAGGATCAAACTCAGTGCCTCACATGTGCTAGGAAAGCACTGCCTACTGAGCGACAACCCCAGCCCCAATCATCTCTTACTATATCCTTAGTTTAGATTGACTATGGGAAATTTTTCTACTCTTCCCTTAGAACCTCTTTTTCTTCAAATATTCATTTTGCATACTTCATTATTTCTGCACCTCAAAAAAAAATTATTGGACTCATCATTTTGGGGGGGGGATTACTAGAAAATAAACTCAGTGGAACTTCACCATCGTGACACATCCAAGCCCCTTTATTTTGAAGCAGGATCTCAATAAGTTGCTGAGGCTGGCCAATCCTTCTGCCTCAGCCTTTGGAGTCACTGGGATTATAAGCATGCTCCATGGGATTCTGCTGAATCATTTTTAAATTAACTGTACAGCAGTCAGTTATTCTTTGAACAATCTGTCACATTAAGTCATATATCAACTTATATCTTAAGGATGCTAATTGTGCAGCTGGTATTTCTTTCACTGCCTTTGAAAATACCACAAGACTCTCGAGCACTACTGTGTAAGAAAGAGCCTTTCCTTTCCAAAATCTCTGAGTAGCAATGATCACACTAGTCAAATGGACTATTTGGACTCTTTCGGGGGAAAAAAATTAATAAGTTGAGTACTTACTTTTGGAAAGCATTTCCTCCATCATTCAGAAGTGTTTATTCCGTGTGACTACCTAAGGCCTCTGTTACATTGGGTACTGCTTAGGGTTTTACATATCGGGCTGCAATATCAACCTTGTACAGATATTGAATTTGACTCAAATAGGATAAAAAAAACATATATAAGAAATTGCTGTTAGTGAGGTTTTCCTTTAATGTCGGTCTGTTTTCTGCTGTTTTAACAAAATGTTTGAGACTGGACAATTGATAAAGAATAGAGAGGTTGAATTGGTCTTAAATTGGTCTTAATCTTAATCATGCTTAAATTGCAGAGCGGAAATCAATGAAATTGAAACAAAAGAAACTATTGAAAAAATTAACAAAACTAAAAGTTGGTTCTTGAAAAAAATAAATAAGATCAACAGACCTTTAGCCATGCTAACAAAGAGAAGAGAGAGAACTCAAATTACTAATATACGGGATGAAAAAGGCAATATCACAACAGATGCTACAGAAATACAGAATACAATTAGAAATTATTTTGAAAACCTATATTCCAATAAAATAGAAGATAGTTAAGACATCGATAAATTTCTTAAGTCATATGATTTGCCCAGACTGAGTCAGGAGGATACACACAATTTGAACAGACCAATATCAATGGATGAAATTGAAGAAGCAATAAAAAGACTACCAACCAAGAAAAGCCCAGGACCGGATGGGTATATAGCGGAGTTTTACAAAACCTTTAAAGAAGAATTAATTCCAATACTTTTCAAGTTATTTCAGAAAATAGAAAAAGAGGAAGCTCTTCCAAATTCATTCTATGAGGCCAACATTACCCTGATTCCGAAACCAGACAAAGATACCTCAAAGAAAGAAAACTACAGACCAATATCTCTAATGAACCTAGATGCAAAAATCCTCAATAAAATTCTGGCGAATCGGATTCAAAAACATCAAAAAAATTGTGCACCATGATCAAGTAGGATTCATCCCTGGGATGCAAGGCTGGTTCAATATACGGAAATCAATAAATGTTATTCACCACATCAATAGACTTAAAAATAAGAACCATATGATCATCTCGATAGATGCAGAAAAAGCATTCGACAAAGTACAGCATCCCTTTATGTTCAAAACTCTAGAAAAACTAGGGATAACAGGAACATACCTCAACATTGTAAAAGCAATCTATGCTAAGCCTCAGGCTAGCATCATTCTGAATGGAGAAAAATTGAAGGCATTCCCTCTAAAATCTGGAACAAGACAGGGATGCCCTCTCTCACCACTTATGTTCAACATAGTTCTCAAAACACTGGCCAGAGCAATTAGACGAAAGAAATTAAAGGCATAAAAATAGAAATAGAAGAACTTAAATTATCACTATTTGCAGAAGACATAATTCTATACCTAGAAGACCCAAAAGGGTCTACAAAGAAACTACTAGAATAAATGAATTCAGCAAAGTGGCAGGATATAAAATCAACACGCATAAATCAAAGGCATTTCTGTATATCAGCGACAAAACTTCTGAAACGGAAATGAGGAAAAACACTCCATTCACAATATCCTCAGAAAAAATAAAATACTGGGAATCAACCTAACAAAAGAGGTGAAAGATTTATACAATGAAAACTACAGAACCCTAAAGAGAGAAGTAGAAGAAGATCTTATAAGCTGGAAAAATATACCCTGTTCATGGATAGGCAGAACTGACATTATCAAAATGGCGATATTACCAAATGTTCTCTATAGGTTTAATGCAATGCCAATCAAAATCCCAATGGCATTTCTTGTAGAAATAGATAAAGCAATCATGAAATTCATATGGAAAAATAAGACCCAGAATAGCAAAAGCAATTCTAAGCAGGAAGTGTGAATCAGGCGGTATAGCGATACCAGATTTCAAACTATATTACAGAGCAATAGTAACAAAAACAGCATGGTACTGGTACCAAAACAGGTAGGTGGACCAATGGTATAGAATAGAGGACATAGAGACTAATCCACAAAGTTACAACTATCTTATATTTGATAAAGGGGCTAAAAGCATGCAATGGAGGAAGGATAGCATCTTCAACAAATGGTGTTGGGAAAACTGGAAATCCATATGCAACAAAATGAAACTGAATCCCTTTCTCTCGCCATGCACAAAAGTTAACTCAAAATGGATCAAGGAGCTTGATATCAAATCAGAGACTCTGCGTCTGATAGAAGAAAAAAATGGCTCCGATCTACATATTGTGGGGTCGGGCTCCAAATTCCTTAATAGGATGCCCATAGCACAAGAGTTAATAACAAGAATCAACAAATGGGACTTACTTAAACTGAAAAGTTTTTTCTCAGCAAGAGAAACAATAAGAGAGGTAAATAGGGAGCCTACATCATGGGAACAAAGTTTTACTCCTCACACTTCAGATAGAGCCCTAATATCCAGAGTATACAAAGAACTCAAAAAATTAGACAATAAGATAACAAATAACCCAATCAACAAATGGGCCAAGGACCTGAACAGACACTTCTCAGAGGAGGATATACAATCAATCAACAAGTACATGAAAAAATGCTCACCATCTCTAGCAGTCAGAGAAATGCAAATCAAAACCACCCTAAGATACCATCTCACTCCAGTAATATTGGCAGCCACTATGAAGTCAAACAACAAGTGCTGGCGAGGATGTGGAGAAAAGGGTTCTCTTGTACATTGCTGGTGGGACTGCAAATTGGTGCGGCCAATTTGGAAAGCAGTATGGAGATTCCTGGGAAAGCTGGGAATGGAACCACCATTTGACCCAGCTATTGCCCTTCTCGGACTATTCCCTGAAGACCTTAAAAGAGTGTACTACAGGGATACTGCCACATTGATGTTCATAGCAGCACAATTCACAATAGCTAGACTTTGGAACCAACCCAGATGCCCTTCAATAGATGAATGGATAAAAAAAATGTGGCATTTATATACCATGGAGTATTACGAAGCACTTAAAAATGACAAAATCATGGAATTTGCAGGGAAATGGATGGCACTGGAGCAGATTATGCTTAGTGAAGCTAGCCAATCCATAAAAAACAAATACCAAATGTCTTCTTTGATATAATGAGAACAACTATGAAGAGAGCAGGAGGAAGAGCAGGAAGAAAAGATTAACATTAAACAGAGACATGAGGTGGGAGGGAAAGGGAGAGAAAAGGGAAATTGCATGGAAATGAAGGGAGACCCTCATTGTTATACAAAATTACATAGAAGAGGTTGTGAGGGGAATGGGATAATAAACAAGGAGGGAAATGAATTACAGTAGATGGGGTAGAGAGAGAAGATGTGAGGGAAGGGGAGGGGGGATAGTAGGGGATAGGAAAGGTAGCAGAATACAACAATTACTAATAGGGCATTATGTAAAATTGTGAATGTGTAACCGATGTGATTCTGCAATCTGCATTTGGGGTAAAATTGGGAGTTCATAACCCACTTGAATCTAATGTATGAAATATGATATGTCAAGAGCTTTGTAATGTTGTGAACAACCAATAAAAATCATGCTTAAATTGGTCTTCATCAATTAACTCTGCTGGAGAGCATGTTGCTGGCATCTGGAGGATCTTCTTGTACCGTGATGGGGTGGAGGGCAGCACAGCAAAAATGCTACCTTAGGTCTGTCTGCCTAATCTTATAAGCGAAAATACCATTGTGGGGGCCCCACCCTCATCAAATACTAATTATCTCCCAAAGGCCTTCAAATAGGTCTTCAAATACCATTATTGCCTGAAATTTGGGTGACATATTCAGACCATAGCACCCCCAAACTTTAGAATTGGAAATAATAGGAATTATTTTGAAATGTAGGATCACACTATTGATCACAACAATAATCAATGCAATGTTCCAAAGCAAAGATAGAAATAGAAAGACTTTGCCTTTAAGGCTCTGCTGTTGCAGAACTTAATGAACTTATCTAAAGACAAGAGATGTTCATTAGCGGATAATACTGTGGGTGGTGGTTTTATAGATAGGAATTAAAAAGGATACCTATGTAGACAAATATTGTCTCTTTAACCAATCAAGTATAGAGGAGAACGAAGCATTTGTAAGTGGATTTTGTGTATCCTACACTCCTGGTAAAGCCAACAAATAAGTAGTAGAACAGAGGAGACTATAGACAATGAACTTTAATATTCTGTCCTGATTTGAGATGAATACAACAACCTGTGTTATCTCTCATTAATGTTCTACTTTTCTAGGTCTTTTTACCTAGTAACATTTTTAAAATATCTTTTTTTAGTTCTAGGTGGACACAATATATTTATCTGATGTTTATGTGGTGCTAAGGGTTGAACCCAGTGCCTCATGCATGCTAGGCGAACACTCTACCACTGAGCCACAGCTCCAGTCCCTTACCTTGTAACATTTTTACTGAAGAAACTTTTTAATTTTGGTTTTCCATTTAATTTTTACAAGGAGATGCTGTGCTAATGAAACGTACATCAAATTTGTGATTCCCAGAAAAGTGATATCTCTCATTGCAAATTTTAAAATTCATGCATGTGATTTAGCTTAGCAGTTAGCTTGACGATGAAGTAATCTATGTTGATGTCACACTTTTGATTCTTCTTGTTCCTGTGATGGTTTTTCTCTTCCAAATTAATGATCATTCTTCAGTACATCTCTCCTGAATTGCTAAAGTTGAGTAAACTTTCAAATTATAAATGTGTTGATAAAAGTAAGATTTTGGACTTTGTTAAATTGACTATTCAGGTAATAAAAATTTATTGAGTGACTACTATGTGGGATATAACAGAACAAAACAGACAAAATTCCTACCTTCAGTATGTAGCTCAGACTGTAGCAGTAATGATGGCCATCTGTGAGATATCTTCCTGACAGCTTTCTGTTCTTTCATCTATGCAGGATATTCAAATCTAATTAAAATATCTGCTATGTGAGCGAATAACATAACATCTATACCAGGGTAACTCAAGGGGGAAGTTTGTCATTTCTGTTTCATTCTAAGAAACACCTTATTAGAAGGCACTTAAAATAATGTTTCTTACAAATTTTGCAGTTTTCCTATTTTCAAGAATCAGCCTTTTCTTAGAAGTTCAAGCTCCCTTCCCATACATTCTGAATTATCTCTCTGATCACAGCCATCACCTCTCTATGGGATTATATGTGCATCTGGGAAAGCATGCTTAAATTGGTCTTCGTCTATTTTAGTGATAACTTGGCTTCTTCATTCAACAGTGTTCTTCCATATCTCATTTTAAACTTTTTTTTTATGCAAAGAAAAGGAAGTACAACTTTTAATGGGGGAAAAATTAGCTCCTAGATTTTTGCACACAGAGGGAACTCTTTCTAAAACTAGGAAGTGTTAGATGTATACATCTAAAACTTTGATATGTAAATTATCAGTCTAAGAGGCATCAGCAAGTAATTCTATTCAAAGTGTCTTTGGTTCAGACATTCTCACAAGCATAAAATCCTTTCACAAAGTCGGCAACTTACTAATTATATTATGTGACATTTTAGAACTGAGACACACTGATTAAACATATTTTAAATAAAGTCTAAAGTTGGGTAATTGACTTCATATTTATCCATGTATTTATGAAGTAGTTGCAGAAAAGTAGCAATATGGTTTTCCTTTCATGTTTAGTCACAGCTTCTTTTTCTTCCATCTGTTTCTTATGTGTTGGAGTTTTTCAGGATTCTGTTCCTAGAGATCTTATATATTTTAAAAGTTTAGGAGCCACCCAAAATGTCCATAATTTCCAACTTTCTAATCTACATCTGATGGACCTATGTAACTTCTTATTAAATAGTTCTACTCTGCATTCTTACCAGCTATTTCCATAATCACCTCAAACCGAATATGAATTCATTTTGAATTCAGCAGCTCCTTCATAAATATACTCTTATTTTTATTATTTCTCCCACTTTACTATCTACCAAGTCACCCATCTGGAGTCATCCTTAATTTCTCCATCACCCACCCCATAGTCATCCACCCCATTTTACATCCTACCTGTTTTTCACAAAATCTTTCCTCAGTCCGCCTCCTCTCTATTCTATAAACTTACTATCTTCTTGGGTCATATGCTTGTCTACTCTCACCTGGTTCATTGCAGTAATCCTTGAACTCAGTGTTACTCAAGTGGCCAGAAAACTGACTGAAGTGAGGTTAAGTGCAGAAATTGAGGATATGTTTTTAGATGCTGTCGTCATATTTGACATTGGGGCTTCCAGGAATGTAATGATTGGACTTGTCTCAGAACAGGTTATAGACCAGTTAGGGTAAGTAGCATGGATCACAAACTGAGTACTGGCAAGATGCAGTCTGGTGACACGCTGGTCTGCGGCTCAATGAAAACTCAAAGCAAAATGAATAAAAACGTGTGCAGCAAATGCTTTGAGAACTGACCTTGGGGTTCTGCAAGCCTTCTTTTTCTGCTCAAAATCTACCAGTGGTTCCCAAGAGTCTTCGTTGTCTTTTCCTTCCTTTTTCATTTATCCATTTATCATTTTCTCATACACTTGAAGCACAAAAATGCCAAATTTCTTGTAAGCCATCAGTCATTTGGATTTCTAAATATTTGCTCATGAGTCTCCTCAAACATGAAACCCTCCCTGAACACCCAGAGTAGTTTTTTCTTATATTTCCTCTCTCCTCCTATAAGTCTCCATATTTATGCCTAATATTACATAGGCATGTCCTACGGGAACATCACTACTTGTCCATCACCCACACAAGAAAGTAAGCCCTTTTAGACAAGAACCATGTGCTATAATTAAGGTCTTGTCTGGGTCAGAGTAGATACTCAAAACTTAACTTTGTTAATGATCATTGTACACTAGACAAGATTGAAAATTACTGAGTTTGGCCTTTACCTGTGTACAGCCATGAATGTTTTCTTTCAATTATATTTTCCTGTGCAGGACTATATGCTCAAATCCAATGTTAAGGGACTTAGTGATTTCTGGTGTCATGTCAAGAAAATTTGAGGTTCTATATTTTGAGGATTCCATGTGCACTTTTGAGCTATGAAAACACTTTATTTTACGTTCTTTCTTCATACCTTCCCTAATCCCCTGGACCTGCAGAACCATTTGGCAAGTGGAGAAATCTTCCATTGTTACAGAGCCTTTCAATCAAATTAACTATGCTTTTCAGTATCATGGTTTTCCCCTAAAAGAGTCCATCTTCTACATATGCTCCATCTAAGGTAATAATGAGTTATTAATGGAATTCCTTACCAAATGAACATTGCAGATATTTGAATAAGCTTGAAAAATATTGAAAATTTTATAACCTTTTATGTTTTAAAAGCCACACAGGTACTAAACCAATGCTAGACTTTTAATAGGAATTCTAGCAGTTGAGGAACAGTGAAATACACATGTATAAAATGAAAGGCTTCCACAAGTTAGGTAAGTGATAGGCCAATTAAAATCATGAATACACTGGGAGTAATGCAGCAGGCCACCTCTCTTCCCCCTCATCTCCCACCACCCACATACTCAGAGACAATCTTCACCTTCCTTCTCTACCAGTGACCACCCAGACACAGCCATGGTTACCTAAGGGTAATTCAGTAACATGACACACTCAAGTACTGGGTCATACACAGTGTGAGATCATTATTCGTTACCCTCATACATTAAATTTTTAAAGCACTCTTTGGATCTACTCCAAAAATTATCTCATCCACACTTAACACCCTAGCCACAGAACAAAAGGGCAGGGGAGTGAAATATCACTCTGAAACCTGAACCAGAGGAGGGACTGGATTGAGACACGGAGGAGGAAAGGGCTTCAGAGCTACTCAGTGGCTGTAATTAGCCTCTCCATCTACAAGCTTGGGGAGTTTGCATGTGCCTTGGAAGCCCAGCCAATGGACAAGTGCACAGATCTCCACAAAGCACTTTTGCCTTGTGATGGTTCACAAAAATGGAGTATGGGAAGGGAGAGCCTGGAAAGGGAGGGGGTGAAAGGGAGTCCTGGGAGAAAACACCTACAACTGCCTAGGAGCCAAAGAGAAGAGGTGAAGAATGTGGAGCTGGCCAGGTTGCCAACACCAGGCAGCTGCATTTGCTGAGAAGAGAAGTAGGAAGCAGCAGAAAGGCTTCTTTTCAAGCCTTTTGAGATTTAGGGTCTCCTACAAAAGCAGATTTACCTTAGGACAGACTTAGCTCTAGGGATAACACTAGTAAGAGGCAGCATTTTGGGCATGGTCCAAGCACATAATATGTTGCTCTTTCTTTAAACAAATATTCTTCTTCAAATGCTACAGAATTAATTTTTAGCTAAAATACTCTGAGCCAATAAGGGGTAGGGAGAATCACTTGTAAGAGTTTTGAAAGATGATCTAAGTTGTTATGACTGGTATTCTTTTAATTCTTTTATGACACTCAAGAATGTACTTAGATTTTTATGACTTTTCAGAATATTTATTAACTGTTGGTGACGGCCTGAGAGCTGGGGATAAAATGACAAACAAGATAGACCAGTCCTGATGTCTTTTATAGTCCACTGAGGAATATAGGCAAAAACAACCGATTGCAATAAAGTGTTCTAAGTGTTAGGATCGGGAGGGAATAAGTGTTTTGGAAAACATAGCTGGAACTCTTGACTTAGTTTAAGGGCTACAGGAAAATTAAGGCAAGTGATATTTTCCCTAAAGTATGGAAGGTGGTGTGTAAGAGTCACTAAATGAAACATGAAATGAAATGTTTTGTTTTTGAAAGTAAACTGACCAGAGGCAACAAAACAGAACCAAAAAAAAAAAAAAAAAAAAGAAAAAGATGGGTAGGAGAGAAAACAAGATAGAGAATATATCGCTGCTGTATGTAGAGGTCAAGGTAGAGAGTAGCATGTAGTGTCTCTGAAGAGCAGAGGAGAGAGCAGGTCAGGAAGCCCTTATAAGGGCAGTGACCACACAGTTTCACACAAGCTGGGATACTTTTGAGAAGGGACTATTAATAATTATGCCCATATATAGGTATATGTAGAGACATATGATGATTCTTTCTAAAAAGAACAAGGGATTTAAACAAGAATGACATGCTGATATTGTCTTTTTAAAAATTCCAACAGAGGAAGAGAAAAATACAGATAGGCAAGGGAGACTGGATAGATAGTCTTTAGATGAACTGGGATGACTCAACAAGACTAATTGGAGTTGATGGGGTAGAAGGACTGCGTTGGAAAAGAGAAGTCCAAAATCAGTCCTAAATTATGACTAGGGCTACTGAAGGTGTGGTGATGACTTTTATGGAGATTCGGAATGTCAAAGGAGAGTCTTGATCGGGGATACAGGATAGAAGGTTCCCAGTGTAACTGTTTGTATCATGTTGAGTTTGAAGGGCCTAGGTATATGTTTAAGACAAAATGTTGTGTAGATAGATTTGTACACCAGTAGAAATAAAAAACAGAAGTCATTGACAGACACAGGAAGTAGAAAGAAATAATCTTTTTCAAAGAAGAGATGACAATTGAGATTTAAAAAGCAGAGGTGGGGCTGTTCCAGGACTTGAAATTCTCTAATGCTGTGATCTGAGCATTTGCTTCTTCCAAGATTCATATGTTAAAATACTAACCCCAAAGTGATGGTATTTGGAAGTGAGCCTTATTAGGAGGTAATTCGGTCTAAGGGTAGAGATCTCATGAAGGGAATTGACACTCTTATGAAAAAGATTCCAGAGAAGTAGGTGTCCCTTTCAACTCTGAGGACACAAGAAAGTGCCATCTATGAACCAGAGGAGCCTTTGCCAGGTAGCAAATCTGCCTTGATGTTGGCCATTCCGGAAATTTCTATTATTTACAAGCCACCCCCTCTATAATATTTTGTTATAATAGCCCCAGTAGACTGGGACTTTCATTATCTAATAGCTGAATATAAAAAGCAAGGTTGGAAAAAACAGGCTGAGAAAGAGCTACCAAAGAGTGGAGAGTACAAACTTCTAAGTAAGATGTCAATAAGAATTACAAGAATACAATGAATTCAGTCACTAAAAGCTTATTCAAATTGCTATTTATCTTTTTCTTTTTATGTTATGGACTGGCTTGCTTTATTTACCTTTTGCACTGATATGTCAGAAATATGTAGTGATATTAAGTACATTAATGATAACAGCAATATATGCAAATGTATATAACCTCCAATTACATATAATCATTAAATTAAAAATGAAACAATTAGTCCATTTTTGTAAGCAAAAGCTATCATGGTTTTGGCCTGTATTTTTATCTCCTTACTTATATTCATTTATTTAACCTAGAATTTTAAATCAAACATGTGTCTACTAAACTATCCAATATAAATATTTGGGGTTTTTATTAGATATATATGACAGTAGAGTATATTTTGACATATTATACATAAAAGGAGTATAACTTATTCTTATTAGGATCTCATTCCTGTGGTTGTATGTGGCGTGGAGTTTCACTGGTTGTGTAGTCATATATGAACATGGGAAGATTATGTCTGATTCATTCTCTTTCCTACTTTCATCCTATTTCCAGTCCATTAATATTTTTATTTTCTCCTTTCTACTCTGTTATGATATAGTGAGTGTTAAGAAAAGTATTTTCTCTGTTACCTTATTTCTGATCCTTAGCTTGTTTTAAATTTCACTGTCGATCCATTTCTACTGTGACTCCCCAATGCTTGGGTTTCACACTTGCTTGAGTCATCTCACCACATAGAAAACTTTGGAAAGAAAAGGGACTACATTGGTGCAATTTCCAAAACCTTGTAAATCTGAGAATATCTTTATATTACAATAAAATCATTGGGCTATAATTCTCCCCTCTGTCAAACCTTTGAAGATGTTTTTCTCTTGAATTATGGAGTGTTTAATGTCACAAAGGAGAAATATGAGGCTGATTTGATTTTACTTTGAAAGTAACCTTTCTTCTCCCTTCTAAATCTAGAAGAATTCTTTAATCTTGAAATTTAACAATTTAATTTTCTGAGATGTCTGTGTGTGTGTGTGTGTGTGCCTGCACATGTGTGTGTGTGCATGCGCATGTGTGTGTGCACACATGTGTGCGCACACTGTTGAATTCAATAGACTGATTTTGCTTGAACTATTTTTGCAATCTCAAGGGCTCCCAATTGGATTTTTTTTGTGATCAGAAAAATATTCTTTACCACACAATAGATTGTTGTTTCTAATCTATTTGCATAGTTCTTCAGAAATACATATATTTTATAATCTAGATTTTTATGATACATGTATTATTTTATCTTGTATTATCTATTTCTTTATATAATTTGTTTTCATTTGAGTAGTCTTTTAAGAATTCTTCTTTATTGGCACTTGTTCTGAGCTATTTTATGATTGTATTTTTCCAGCACATTTAAGTTTCTCTTCTGTTTTTTCCTTTGATCTTTTTTTTCTTTTTTTATTTGTTGTTCAAAACATTACAAAGCTCTTGACATATCATATTTCATACATTAGATTCAAGTGGGTTATGAACTCCCATTTTTACCCCAAATGCAGATTGCAGAATCACATCGGTTACACATCCATATTTTTACATAATGCCATATTAGTGACTGTTGTATTCTGCTTCCTTTCCTATCCCCTACTATCCCCCTCCCCTCCCCTCCCATCTTCTCTCTCTACCCCATCTACTGTAATTCATTTCTTTCCTTGTTTATTTTCCCATTCCCCTCACAACCTCTTATATGTAATTTAGTATAACAATGAGGGTCTCCCTCTATTTCCATGCAATTTCCCTTTGGTCTCCCTTTCCCTCCCACCTCATGTCTCTGTTTAATGTTAATCTTTTCCTCCTGCTCTTCCTCCCTGCTCTGTTCTTAGTTGCTTTCATTATATCAAAGAAGACATTTGGTATTAGTTTTTTAGGGATTGGCTAGCTTCACTAAGCATAATCTGCTCTAGTGCCATCCATTCCCTTGCAAATTCCATGATTTTGTTATTTTTTAGTGCTGCATAATACTCCATGGTGTATAAATGCCACATTTTTGTTTTATCCATTCATCTATTGAAGGGCATCTGGGTTGGTTCCACACTCTAGCAATTGTGAATTGTGCTGCTATGAACATCGATGTGGCAGTATCCCTGTAGTACGCTCTTTTAAGGTCTTCAGGGAATAGTCCGAGAAGGGCAATAGCTGGGTCAAATGGTGGTTCCATTCCCAGCTTTCCCAAGAATCTCCATACTGCCTTCCAAATTGGCTGCACCAGTTTGCAGTCCCAACAGCAGTGTACAAGTGTACCCTTTTCCCCACATCCTCGCCAGCACTTGTTGTTGTTTGACTTCATAATGGCTGCCAATCTTACTGGAGTGAGATGGTATCTTAGGGTGGTTTTGATTTGCATTTCTCTGACTGCTAGAGATGGTGAGCATTTTTTCATGTACTTGTTGATTGATTGTATGTCCTCCTCTGAGAAGTGTCTGTTCAGGTCCTTGGCCCATTTGTTGATTGGGTTATTTGTTATCTTATTGTCTAATTTTTTGAGTTCTTTGTATACTCTGGAGATTAGGGCTCTATCTGGAGTATGAGGAGTAAAACTTTGTTCCCATGATGTAGGCTCCCTATTTACCTCTCTTATTGTTTCTCTTGCTGAGAAAAAACTTTTCAGTTTAAGTAAGTCCCATTTGTTGATTCTTGTTATTAACTCTTGTGCTATGGGTGTCCTGTTAAGGAATTTGGAGCCCAACCCCACAATATGTAGATTGGAGCTAACTTTTTCTTCTATCAGATGCAGAGTCTCTGATTTGATATCTAGCTCCTTGATCCAGTTTGAGTTAACTTTTGTGCATGGCGAGTGGAGGGGATTCAGTTTCATTTTGTTGCATATGGATTTCCAGTTTTCCCAACACCATTTGTTGAAGATGCTATCCTTCCTCCATTGCATGCTTTTAGCTCCTTTATCAAATATAAGATAGTTGTAGCTTTGTGGATTAGTCTCTCTGTCCTCTATTCTGTACCATTGGTCCACCCGCCTGTTTTAGTACCAGTACCATGCTGTTTTGTTACTATTGCTCTGTAATATAGTTTGAAATGTGGTATCGCTATACCGCCTGATTCCTTTGATCTTTATGGTGAAGACTAGAAAGTGGTCTAAGGAGTTCTTACCTAATATCCTCTAATTTCTTTCTGTGAAGTAGGAGACAAAATATCAGCTAAGAGTGGAGTTAAGGCAAGCATGAACAGAGGATTTGAGATTAGAGAAATAATGTCACCTTTCTAGAGGGGAATGGGGCAGGGGTGGGGGGACGGAGAGATTAACCAAGAAAAGAAAAAGAAGAGCTGAGCAAAATAGAATATTTGGCTAAAACTGAGAACCATAAATTTGTGGTTTCTGCCCTCGGGGAATATAAAATCCAGCTGGGAAAATGAAGTATATTCAAACTGTTACAGTCCAAACAATCTGCAATGGTACACAGTTGTGAACAAGCAATGCAGATAGAGTTGTGACTCAGACTTTTTTCCTTTTGATGGTGATCAGATGTTCCCAAACATACAAAGAGAAATGTTTTCTTCTTTCATCAAAAAGTTTAAAAAACATAACAGCCATGATCATTCTATCTTACAAGCCCATCCAATTTCTAACAAGTTTCCCTAAACTTACCATGAGAAATGGATATGAAACTAAATATGTATAGATAATTTTAAAGAGTAGAGTTAATTTTATTCCTGCATCCTGAATAGCTTTAACCTCTAATTTTCAAATTTAGTTACAAGTAAATAAAAAGACATACAAAATATGTATTTATTTTCGAATAACAACAGTCCATATGCTTGAGACTGATATGTAATCTGAGCTTTCCAGTTTATATCTACAAAGCATTTTAAAGATCATTATAATGGCTACACATATGGATCTTAAATTTAGAATTGTATTATTTATACTGAAATAAGAACAATTACAAAAATGTCCAATATAAAATTATCAAATGTACTAATATGTAGTACAATGTACTAATGAGGAAAAATGTTATGGTTTTCGATGAGAATAATACAATCTCTTGATGCCTTGTAGGTATAAAGATTACCAGCAAGCATGAAAAATTTTGTTCCAATATGTTGCCTTGTTGAAAGTTCATTCAAGGCAATAATAAAGAATATAGAAATTTCCTGAGCTCTAGAGGTCAAGAGGTGGGGAATAAAGAAGCAGAAGAGAATAGCACAGATAAAAAATTGTGACAAGATTTTGGATGGTACTCTAGGTTTAAGTCTAAAATTGTAGCTGTTTTGGGATATCCACCCAAGTACCAAATAACAGCCAGACATGGAGAAAACATGCATTTTCACTGGCAAGCTCCCCAAACAAGTATCACAATCTTTAAGTAAAATACAGAAAAAAATCCATCAGTTTGCT
The DNA here is from genome assembly GCF_052094955.1 of Ictidomys tridecemlineatus. NCBI lineage: Eukaryota > Metazoa > Chordata > Mammalia > Rodentia > Sciuridae > Ictidomys > Ictidomys tridecemlineatus. The sequence goes on along the minus strand of NC_135478.1, from coordinate 154,672,597 downwards.
GTGCTAGTGTCCTTCACACATACCATCTGTATTGGTCTGCACAGGTGACTATAACAAAATGCCACAGACTGGGTGGCTTAAACAACAGAAACTTAAGTTTTCGCAGCTATGAAGGCTAGAAACCCATGCTCAAGATGCTAGTCAATTCAGTTTCTGGGGACAACTCTCTTCTTGGCTTGTAGATTGCCGTCCTCACTGCATCTATGTATATGCACAGGAAGAATGAGCTCTCTAAAGGGTCACAAATCCTATTAGATTAGGAACTCTCCCTTGCAATCTTATTTAACCTTAATTCTCCCTTGCAATCTTATTTAACCTTAATTCCTTAAAGGTGCCATCTCCAACCATAGCTACAATGAGGGTTAGATTTCAACATGAATTTTTGAGGGAAACAAATATTCAGTCTATAGTACCATATTCTGGGTGGGGTTACTGGGAAAATATTTTCATTTTACTTTACAGGAGCCACTGCTTTAGAGCTATTTAAATAGGTTTTAGATATTTTAAAAAGAGCCACAGATGGAAGCAGATTTAACCCCATCCCAGTATTCTGGACCACTTTGAAACCTACTAATTCTCAGCTTTACCCTATCCCCTTCCATGATGTGCACTAGAGATGGTGGAGGTGAAAGATTTAAGGTCATGGAGTGTAAGGGCTCACTCTGCTTATAAATGACCAAAGATTCCTCTGTGCAGGCTAAAAACCTGGTTCACAAAGTCTGAAGTTCTTTCTCCAAAAGTATCACTCTTATAAGTAAAATAAGTGGATTTGGTTTGCAAAACTCTCATCTTTGAATAAGTGCCCAACTTAATTAAGTTCCTTTGAGTGTGCAATTATTTATTTTACATACTTAAAATACTTAAGTTTGCTTTTGCCTTATGATGGCTTTTCTTCTTAAATGCTACTTTCATAAGTAAGCAAATGCATATCTCTGTTTTAGCTTTATCTAAAATAATTTTAGGAAATTGCTTGCAACCATGGATATTGACAAATTTTATAATTATTTACTGATATTACTATTAAATAATTATTCCTAATGTTCTACTTGTCCCCCACACCTCATTAATTGAAAAGGACTCTTGTTTTTTAATTTTACTGGGCATATTTCTGAGAGTTTTCTATTCATGTTGTTTTTTGAGGTGAATAAGTAATTTGCTGGACTATTTTATATTTTCTTTTGTTAATTAAATTTAAGACAAAACATATTTCTGGAATAAACTACTGCAAAGAAATTGTGTTAAAAAGCAGAGTATCTAATAACGTTTCCAATGCCTGTACAACAGCTCACTATTAAAACATTTGTACAGGGTATTAAAATGACATACGGAGTGATGTTTATTGCACTGGAATTAAAAAAAAAAAAAACCCTGCCTGTTGTTTTTCCAGAAACTCTTTGTTTTGTCTCAGTGCATGCTTCGATTTGCTGCCTGATATGATTTCCATTCCTTGAGCCCAGGTCTCCTAGATATACCATCCATGATCCACCTACTTCTTGTCTTATATACATCAAACAATGCAGGAATCGTTAAGAGTATATTATTTTTAAAAACAGGTCTGGTACTTTCTTGGCTCTTTTGTAACTGTTATTATTGGAATTTTTACAATTTTATGGAATTCAATGGGACCCTACAATTTCCTTGAGTGTAGGATTTCTTCTTTCCTGTGTTTTTATGCCACAAAGCTGAATTTCAAAGAGAAACACGAGAAACACTCTTCTTTCTGCAAGGAATAAAAGAGCCTCAGCAAATTCCTAATCTAATTAACATCTTTAACAACTTAGACAATAAATTGACTGCAACTGCTCTTGAAGCTCCATGCCACCTTGTTAAGCTCCTTTCCAAGACTGCTATAAATCAAAGGAGAAATGCTAAGGTCGTTGCATATGTTGGTTGCTTGTTCCAATGTGCAAGGCTGATGGCTTTACCAACTGCTCATTTAGAACTAGAGTTTTTTTAGACTTGTTTAGTATTTCAGGTTTTGAAAAGGGGGCCTCCTGAATGCTCAGGATTATATTTTGGCTCCAGTTCCTGGGGCCAAAGTCTAATAAGCTGGTTACTTAGTTTATTATGAATTATGTGTATTTTCCAAAGAGAATAATGAGCAAATTAAAATTTATGAAGAAGGGTATACACTACCCTTTAATACTTGACCAGAAATTTTGTTGTGCTATTGAAGTTCTGTAATTCCTTCCTTATCATGGATTTCTGAGGTATTTTTAGGAAACTTCACTCTCTTGTTGTGATAACTTGGCATCTTTAGAGGTAGGCCATTATCATTTATGTTCATGTCAGCTGATGTTTTCTTCCTTGATTTCATACTGAAACTTATACACAACTGAAAAGCAAAACAGAGAGGCAATTATCAATTAGCCCTTTGAATGTGAATTTAGCCTGTTTGAACACTTTCCATCTTTTAGATATGTAAGTGTTTTGGTGAAATTAGTTGTGTCAGATTTTTTGCCCCAGTCCAGTTAACTGGAGTATATACCTGGTCCCCATTGTGTACATGGCCATCATCCTGAGATTTTTCCAATGTCTTTTATTCTGCTGTTATTTTTAGCCTATGTTTTTTATGAAATTGAAAGTAGAGTCCCTCAAGGATAGTTCTATACCTTGTATAAAAGTAAAGAGGACTAATTACTTCAAAGTCTAATCCAAAAAGAGTTTTAATTATTGGCTGGATATTAATTAAATCAGTCGATATTAATTATAATTAATAATTTAATTAATATCCAACCAACTTGCAATTTAGTTGAAATAAAATAGTAATAATAGCTTTTCATTGTTTCTACAAATAACCAGGAAAGTGGTTCTGGTTTTGTCATAAAAGGGAATAATACATAAACGTTTTAGAAACATATTTTATTTCAGTAGTAATTAAGCAAGTGTAAATAATGATATCCTTGAGCGTAGTTTCACATCAATTTGATTATAAACATAAATACTACTAAACAATTCTAGTAAACTTGGATGTTTCATTTATTGTTCATAGTATTAATGAAGAGCATGATTTTGGGAACCAATTTTACAAGATATCTATACAAACATACCATAATCCAGTAATCCCTGGTCTCCTTATCACAAGGAAGTAGCAAAGATATTTAGAAAAGTACTATTTGAAATTGCTAAAAATTGAAAACTCAAAAGCATCTGATAACAATGGTTAATTAAATTATAATACATCAGCCATGTGCATAGTAGTCAACCACTAAAGTGATGGTTACAATTATCATATACCAATATGAAAAACTTACAAACTAAAATTAGGGGATAAAAATTTTGTGCATGGTATAGTTATAGATGTTTCTAAACATGCATATTAAAAGGAGAGAACACTGAAAAGTAATGGTAGCTGCTATTTGGGGGCTGTGTTTTATGAATATTTTCCTTTTCTGCTTATCAAACTTTTTTGTGATATGATTATATAGCTATTATTTTGATAACATTTATTAAAAAATGCAAGCCTGGTACTTTTTTTTAATCCACTATTTGTAGATTTTAAACAAATCCTCAGTGAAAGAAAAAACATTGAGAAAATGGTCTCTGTTCAATTCCCTAATATTCTGTAGGCTTGCCTTTTTTTCTTAGACCTTTGTGATGATACAGAGAGGGAGAGGACATCAAAGATAAGTTAGGGCAAAACTACCTGTCATTGTTGGAAAATTTGATGCACCATGAAAATTGTTAATAACTCCCGGGGAGTTTACAAACTGACTTGGGTGTTATCTGTTTCCGCATCTTTGGAATGAAAGTCGGAAAATATTTTGTGAAAACACAATTTCCTAAAATGTCTGATAGGATATGTAATGAAGCTTGTGAAAAGTCTGGTGTTTGAAATAGAGAGTAAGTCAGCCAAGAGGCAGGCTGTGAAAGAGCACAGCTGAGTTGCTTCTGCCCCTCCCTAAAGTCATTTCACACACCTTCTAAATAGCCACTTGCCCTTTGGCATTCAGACCTGAAAGATAGCGGTTTTAAAGTTGAGTTTCTGGAAGAGCTTTCTTGATGGTTGTTAAGTTTTGATGAAATGTTATTTCTCAGTTAAGGTTACTAGATAGCTTGTAGTTTCAAGTCAAAGCCTAGATTTGCTCTCTCCATCCCCAGCTGCATTGGATCTCTAGTTTGGAGGAACAACTTGGAGAAGTTAGCCACTCCTTGGGGAGTAAAGGATTAAGCTGGGCTTTCTTTGTGAAATCAACATTTGGTTGAATATTTGTTCCACACATCACAAATGCCTATGTTAATGTACAGATTTAATATGGGATTGGTGTGAGTTCTTACTCTTCTCCTTATGGGCTCTCTAATATTTCACTTTCTCTTATTTTCTGGGTGGGACAGTGGGGAGCTTGGAACACTGTTTTCATCACAGGTTCAAGTCTAAGATGAAACGTCTGACCATTGTGAAGTTGGGGGTTTTCAAAGTGCCGGGTACTTCATTTCTTGATCACCCAAAGGAGAGCAACCAAAATGGTCTGTTTCAAAGAGAACTTTTCATGCCTTCTTCCAAATGGAGGGTGTATGCATCTGTGACTATACAAGTTCACATGGAGCCAATCTGGCCTCTCAGAACAATCAGATAAACAGTTCTCTAGTTTCCCAACTGGGTTGAGTACTCATTCAGCAAATCTGAGGTTTTGGAGGAGAGGTGTCAAGGTGCCATGACCAATGGAGAAGCAGAGTGGTCAACTCCAGTCTAATGTGACTTCACCACTGCTCAGCAGCAATTAGCAATAAAGACAACTGCTCATACTGGGAGGACCCAGGACAATTACATCTAGAGTAGAAGTCATGCAACCTGGACTAGGACTGAAGTTTTGTTGTTGTTGTTGTTCTGTTTTGTTTGAGTTTTAAAGTAAAAGATTTGAGTTTCATTTGGTCTTTACAAAAGCTAGCTCTTTTGAGTACATTAGTAGATTTTTGGCCTATGCTGCCCATGGTTTTTGGGAAAACAACTATTTCTCTGATCATTTAGATATAATTGGATAATACTATAATGTTTATGATTCCCTATGTCTTATTGTTATCTTCATTATTACAGATATTACTAGGCATGAATTTGTCCACCCTATAAATTTAATATATCTCCTAACTACTTCAAAAGCAGTAACCATATTAATAAATTCATCAACACTCTTTTTATAATGCAAATTATATGGATTTGGTTTTGTTTTCTCCTGTAACCTTTTTAATTTGGAATTCTTTATTTATGCTAGGTTTCTTTGTATAGTGCTTTACGTGGTTTAAAAAAAATATAGTTACACTAGTTTCTCTTGCTGCTCTTCAGGCCATTTCACCAATAAAAACCTCATGTGTTTTTTTTATTGTTTTCCTACCAAAAAAAAGATATTAGGAAAAAATAGTGTGAAAAAATCTTGTTCAATAGAAAAATCTATGTATTTGCCTTTTTTTGTTTTGTTTTGTTTTCCCTGACCATTCTGATAGGCTGGATGTGATTATAAATTGAACAGGAATAAAATGGACTGGAGGACCATGAATTGAATGGGAACAAAATGAATCTAGCGGCAAATCATCCATATGCAAAACCAAAATCATGCACTAAATCTCATGAAAGATAAATCAAGATTTTTCAGATTTTCCTTCCCAAGTTATACTAAAATATTTCATTGAATTCTGGGACGGAAGTCAACAATGAATTGGTTGTAAAAAAGCATAATTCATTGGTTACCACATGAAAATTGTTGAGATACTAAATCACTTTATAAATATACACAGCAACAACTGTTTATCTCTAGTTTCCATGAATTGGTCATCCAAACAAAAGATCTTTCTGGACTGTTTTGTTTCTTAATATGTAAACTTGAAGCTCTGAGTCTTCCAATTATGCCTAATGAGAGTTCCTAGAGTTATAAGGTACATGAGTGAATTGTACAATAATCTAATTTAGTGAGAATTTAAAAGCTACGTTTTAAAAGAATGGTTTAACCAGATACAAAAAGACCACATTTTGTACTATTATTTCATTTATATGAAATGTCTAGAAAAATCAAATTTAGAGAGACAGAAAGTAGATCAGTGATTGCCTGGGGTAGTGGGTGGGAACAGGAATTAACTGTAAACAGGCACAGGGGATCTTATTAGGGTCACAGAAACAGTCTCAAATGAGATTGTGGTGATGGCTGCATAACTTGGCAAATGTACTAAAAGTTTTAAAATGTATATTTCTGTGCATATGTAAATGCACATATATATAAAAGAACGGCCTGATTAAAATAGTGTTCCAGCGATTGTTCAGTAAAAGCTATGTATGTTAAGCTTCTTATACAATCTACCGTTTTTTCTACCCATAGAGAATGACAAAAATCATGAACATTTGCTGTGCCTTCCCAAGTTTGTGAAGGCATGTGCATACCTTATCCTCCAAATTTAGCTACTTCCCTGCAGAACTAAGATTATTACAGTGATCTACACATTCTCTGGAAGGAAAAGTAAGATGTAAACTTCACACATCATCTTCTCACAGTTCTTTCCCCAGAACCTATCATGGTGTTGCATAAGTGGTCTACACTCCAGGCATCCACATGGAGAACCTCATGAATGTATGCCTCTAAAATAACAAGACGATGCTGTATCAGAATTTCCTATAGATGTAGAAAGCTTTACTAAGCAATTCATAGCCTGCTGTTCATTCAAGTCCCTTATGGTTGTTTAAGATTAATGTATACCTCAAATATTTTCAAACATTGTATTTGTAAACCAAGGGTTACAAGAAATTATTTTTCTCTCAAAAACTATGTACCCCAGGGGACAGGAAGCAAAAATAGGCTGAAAATTATATAAATTTATTAGAATACAATGAAAAACCATTGTGTAATCATAGAAGGGATTATGACACATTCTGGCTTATTCAAAAACTGTGTTGGAAAGACAATTCGGGTTTTGGCAGTGAACCTCATTCAGAAACCACATCAATAAAAGTCAGGGTGCATTAAGGAGGTGATGGATCAAATAAAGACATTTTAACATACAAAAGAAATCAATTCTCTATAACCTGAGTTTGACTTATGATAGTCAATTCTATTGAACTTAAATGATATATTTCAGTCACAGTGCTGATTTTATATTATTTTTTCTTTGCCCCAGGTGTTTCTGCATAGGTGTTAGGGGTAATTAACTGCCATTTTTTCTCAGTAATTCAGAATCTGCAATGAATCAAAACTCTTTGTGTGAATGACTGTAGAAAATGGTAACACTTTGTTTATTATGTAGCACATTCTTATTCCAGGGTTTTTAATGTTTAGAGCAGCTACACCAGAACTTATTATGTGTTACTATTAGACAATTGCTTACCATATACAAATTTTAAATCCATTGATCTGTTCAAACATACCTACCTACAAATATAGACTCACATATAAATGTGATTATAAATGGATCACCAAAAAGCTGAATATCATTATTTACTACAATTGTAATTGAAAATATAATTGATTAAAATTTCAGTATTATGTTCAAATAAGACCAACTTTTGAAAGCAACTGTTTTTCATTTTAACATTTAAAATAGGGAATCTCATGAGAAAATTCTGATTCTGATTTTCATATAGGCTTCCATAGTAAGTAACGAATGCATTTTTTTCCTGTTCTTTAAGTTACCTTAGAGAAAATTAAGGCATCATCATAAATTTGTAGCCTGCGTCTCTAAGGTTTTTAAATTTATATCTGTCAGCTGAAATCATTAAGTTACATCTATCACAATGAATCTGTTTGAAAATTTATTTCTGCAAGTAACTCCAAAATGGCAAGCTCAGTGCTGAGCTTATTAGCATCCTGTCTGGGCAGGCTGCTAGGAAACAATTGGTAGTGAGCTGCTTTCTGTAACCTTGATCCTAGGGCAGAGGTAAAGAGTTCTTAAAACCAAGATCCAGCCACTTGTTTGTGAGCAAATCCTGCCCCAGAAGCCAAACTTCTGTGGCCAGTGGACTTGCCATGTGTTTTTTACCTTGGTAACATAGCAGTTTCTACCTATTGCTGCATTTTCATTTAAGAAATGATAAGGAAAGTAGGCCACTACTTCCAAGTCACCAGGGACCGAAACAAGGCTGCCTTTGAAACATATCTAGGAAAACGAGGCACAGAAAAAAACCTTTTGAAACATAACTTTTTTTTTTAGGACTCTAAGAAATCATTTTTGAAATGAGCAATTCTCTAACACCTTGTTTAATAATTAATGTCTGTCTTCTCCAATACATTGGAAGTTCCATAAGGATAAAGTCACATTTTTCTTTGCATAATATATATACACATTGCCTTTAGCATAGTGCTTATTGCATAGTAGGAAATTGATACTTATTCATTGAAATAAATTATATATATTACATTATGAATTGTGTGAATTATAATATTATTTAATATCACTTAAATGGTATTACTTCACTGCAAGCTAACCGACCTGATGGCTGTTTTGATTACTGCTCTACATAATTGATGATATTTTAATTCTTAACTCCAACTTGTTTTATAACATTCAGAATAATGTCCCTAGCATAAAGACCTATTTTTTAAAAAAAACCAATTTATCGGTTCTACTCAGTATTAAAGAATTTCTTCTTTCTGAAATTGTTGGGGAAAATTAAAAACTGACTTGTCTGCAATCTTCTCCTTAGAAATGGGCTTTAGATGGCTGTAGATCTACAAGTCTTCAATCACCAGGCAGCTGTCCCTCAGGGTGGGTTTAGACTAGCATCCCAGCCCAGCTTGTGTGAACCAACCACTCTTTGGAAGACCACGCTCATGTGTAGCAGTAGTCCCTCTCTCTCTCTCTCACGTTCTATCTTGCCTTCTGCCTACGTGAACATTGGCCCTCCATTCTGAGGATTGGTGTGTTGAGGATTTATTTGGCATTTGTGAAGTACTGACAGCGTTCCCCAGAACTGAGTAAAGCATAAGAGGAGACATGCTTCACTTCCCCACTGGGCTTAGAGTTGAGGTAATTACGGTTCTGGGTTTTGTGCATGTTTGGAATTTTAAACTGTTGCTTTGTCAGTGTGTTGATTTTATGGTCAGTCTCAAGAGTAAGTAGATTTCAAAAACATAGCCAGTTAAGAGGAGAGTTGGCTGACTGTTAGAAATATCTGGATAATAGTAGTATCCATCCCACAAGATGGTTCTGAAAGGAGGGTTATAATTGACTTAAGCCATTTTTTGCTGCCTGTTCTTTTAAACATGTGGCTGGAATGCCTCTTCTGGTCTCTTAGCTCCACTGCTCAAACATCCTCTGCAAGTCGTGCCGTCTAGGCCGACACAAAGAAAGTATTATACTTCATCACTTGCCTAGGTTTCCCTGCAAGATCAAAAGTGAAAGCTATTTCCATTTGAATTGGAAATATGCAGTAAACATTTTCTGGATAGAACTTGGAAGATTTCTCTGTGTATCGTAAGGAAGGCAAAAGGTAAAATTGGATTGTGTCTCCTTAAGTCTGTAAAAATGGAGTGGGAATTTTTTTTTTTCCTGAAAATGTCACAGGCTAATATCACAGAGGCCATCAAACTGTTCAGTTGCATAAAGAACAATACTTAGAGATGGGAAATAGGATTTAGGAACACAGTAAAATCTTACAGACTGAGCTTGTGATACTTTCAACAAGGCTTGCCTTTAGTTTAGCTTAGAATGATTTATAAAAAAAAATATGAGTGTATAAATCAATTTATTGGGTAAGGACATTTACAAAGGGAGTTTATGTGACTTAAAAGAAGGTGGTGATTCCAACATCCCTCAGATGTATTAGAATTTCGGGTGGTCATAACACCAATTAATATGAAAATTCAACCATTCTTAACAGATTTTTATTACACAAACTTTTCTCATATAACTCAAATTTATAAATAAGTGCAAACAACAGAAACTTTCCCCCTTATTGTATAACTATAAATTTACATCAGACATATGCTTCTTGTATATACCACCTTCTCCTTTACCTTCCTTGTTTATAGGTCTCAGCAACAGCCTCAGGCACAACACAGAAAACAGTGAGAACCAGGTATTTAATCATTTTTTTCATTACAAAGAACCCAGCACCTAGTGATATGCCATTGAGGAAAGGATTGATAAGTAGGAGTCATTAGGCTATGCACAATATGTAAAAATGTAAAATGCTTAATTCTATGGTCTTGCATGTGTATTTAGGACAACCTCTATGGGCAGTCTATGCCTAAGGGAAAATCCTAGAAGGCAGATGATAGCTTCTGATGGTGGGACTCTAATGGGACTCAGAGAAATCAAATATGGCTAGGAAGATGGAGATGGAGGCCTCAGGATCCAGGGAACCTGTCTAGATACCTGGCATCTTCAATCTGTTTCATTTGCATGGGCAGGAGAGTAGGAAAGGGCACAGAAGCTTCTAAGAGGGAATCTAAATAGATCTGAAGCTGGTACTTGGAAAATGGGAGGATTATGGTGTTTGACAAAGGAAGAAGAGAGGGAACACTGTATATTCAGGTATGAGAGAGGCTACCACAAACCCTGAAACTCTGCCTTTGATCTCATCTTGTCCAAGAGCTATGTCCATTTTGAACTAGGCCAGGAACAAAGTCCTCCAGGGTCCTTTACCTGAGCACATTTGGGCACAAATAGGATAGAGGGTCAAGGGAAATTTCTTAAAGTTTCCCTTAAGAACTCCAGCTTATGAGAATAAATAAGAAACGTCCTTCCTTCTCACATAACCCTTGAGGAAGAAAGAATAAGTATAGTTAACAAAAGTGGAAATGCTGGGTGGTGGAAGAAAGAAAAAAACAATCACATCCTCTTCCTCAAATACAGTAGCTCTACCTTGATGCAACTTTGAGGACAATCTACACACTATCAGAGACATCTGGACTTCATATCAAGAATACAGTTTTAATAGGAGATTTTTCTCTTAAACATTTGCCTGTGAAGAGATTTAAAAATTAACTCACCTCTTATTGAACATCAAAATCTGGTTCCCAACCTAATGACATAACTAGAGAAAATATATACATATACATACATATTGCATATATGTACATATGTATATATATATATATATATATATATATATATATTATGTATGCAATGTAAAGTTAGAGGACAATCCAATATCAATGGTTTGTTTCAAATTCAAGGCAAAAATATATTCCCAGAATCAAGGATTTTATTAAAAAAAACATAAAATTGAGCTTTATAAAGGCCCATAGTACAGAGATGAAGATCAGATGCTTTGGGAGGAAAAAAAGGTAGTTTTAATGCCAGAGCCAGAATGTAAAATTGTGGATTCTGCTTCAATTAGTTAGCCACACTGGGCCTTGGCTATTTTCTGCTTAAAATTATGGTAACAATATCTACCTACAAGTTTGAAAATTTATTTAATGCTTTCATTCTGAGTTCTATCTTTCTGCCAGAGCCTTGGACTCTAGATATGATTATAGACTTCCATTTGTTATCTATGAAGCTATGGAAAGGAGAAGAAATAAAATACCTACTTAAATAATAGTAGTGTATATCCCAATGTACTAGATACTTAAGTGTAAGAGATTCTCCATCTGGGGAGTATTATTTGGGCTAGACAACAGGTCCCAGTTCATAGTCTTCATGGTACTATAAGTTGTCTATGTTTTCCATCTCCCTTCTGGTATGTTGTGTTGTTTACTATCACGGGATTTGTCAAACCAGATCATTTGGAAAGTAAAAGCAAAAATGTTTAAGGCATGAATGTTAAGGCATAGTTTCTAGCTGCTATTGAAAGAAAGAACTCCCTTTCACTTTTTATTTCTAAGGACTGGGAAAACACATTTGGTGTGGGTATGGCAGTGATCCAGGAGCTGGTAAGGGAAAATTTCAGTCAAAAGTTCCTGAGATGGTAGGATTGTCCAGATGGAAGGGAATTCCTAAGAAGTTTGAAAGAGAAGCCTGTACCTTCAACACTGAAAATCTCAGATATCTCAAGAACTGGGGCAGGAAGAGTGGGAGATGGCTGCAGTCTTTGAAATTGCCATTGAATTTGTGTCTGTTGGATCAGAACTTTGTTGAAGGTGTGATACTCTGAAGCTGGAAGACAGATCTATTCTTGTCTTGTTTTGTTTTTTCTCAGTCAAAACCAATGAGACCGAGGGACAAGGAATGTCATGGATTTACCAAAAGGAAGTTTATCCTCTTTGTTGTTTAGCTTAATATTGTTAAATTCCAAGAAGCTGAGTATGGAGAAATGAAGACTACTGAATGTTTTGTAAACTTACATGTTGTGAAATGATCACCACAATTAAGCCCCACATGGTCACTTTTTAAAGTGGTAAAAACACTTAAGATTTACCCTCTCAGCAAGCTGCAAGTGCACAGTAGAGCACAGAGTAGGGGGTGCCAGTGTTTGAGAAGTTGGGGAAGTGATGGGCGTTGGGCCAAGGCTACAAAGTGTACTTGATACAAGATGAGTAAGTTCTAGAATCTGATGCCCAGTGTGGTGACTATTCTTGCCAACAGACTACTTTTTAAAGATTGAGTTGACAAAACTTTCAGATGAATGGCTGATTTGAATAACTTGAATTTTACTTTTATTCTTTTTTATTTCTTTTTTTAAATAGATGTGGTCAACTTGTTTCTATACTGCTCAATTAATTTTGAGGATAACTCTAGTAATATGATAATTGGAGATTTGAGATCCTTAAAACAAACAACAAAAAGAGCCCTTTATATATTCTTAAAGGTTTGCATCCTTTAAATAAAGAAAAAAGGCATCTAATTAAAGATACAGTCCTAGTAACTTATAAGTAACTGAATCACTTAGAGATAGTTAATGGAGAATGAGATTATATAAAATTTTAGAAAGTTTATATATTGTAAATATAGAAGATGATAAAAATTTAGTGTAGAAAGAACAAATGTGACTAGCCTAATTTAAAAAATTGAAACCCTATATCAAACAAATTTTAGTCACAATTTACAAACACAAGTTATTTACAAGGCATTTGTAATGACTTTCTCTTAAAAATATTATTATTTCACTGAGTTCTTTAATTAAAAAAACTTTGGATATAATATTTAAAATTTATAAGACATAACAATGTACATTTTATTTATTTGTGAAAATGGCCAAGAAATCATTGTCCCCCTTTGAGAAAGGTACAGAAACTGAGTCACAGATACCATTTTGAATTGTTAGCTGGAAGGCACACAACTAGTTAGTGGAGCCAGCCTTAGAATACTTTATTCTGAATTTCATTCCAGAGCTCTTTCAACTGCGTTATCCGGGCCCTCAATTTGCAATAGAATCTTTTCCAAAGTAACACAGAAATAAAATGTCTAGTCCCAAAGGTGCTACAATGCTAAAATATGACATGTGATTTAAATTAATTGTCACGTTCTGTGGTAAAGAAATGAAAATATTATTCAAGCTTAACCTTTGAGACAAATTCAAACAAACTCAGCCAAATACTTGGGGAAAATTCCGCAAAACTGCTCCGTGGAAGGTGAATCAAATTTAGCCAAAACCATCAGCAATGTCTTCCTACTGTTTAAAGTGGAAGCCATACCACTGCGGTACTTTTTATGCCATTTCTCAGAATGTATTTTTGTATCATTCTGACATGCAATACTGGTTTGCTAAGAAATTTCTAGATATGTCCTCTTTTAATTGCTTAAGCAAATGGATAAAAAACAAGTTTTGCAGCAGTCAGACTAACAGTCTCCTTAGGTTTCCTGGTTTTCATGTCTTTTATGGATTGACTGGTATAAATGAGCAATGGCCACAAAAATGTATTGCAACTATCCCCTGTTTTAAGATTTCAAGTTCTATGTTGTCTACTACTGTGGGTAGAATTTGTCTTCTGAGTGCAGACATTTCTAGCATAAAAACCTGCTGTTTCTATTTTCCAGCTGTGCGAGTAAATTGTTTAATCTCTTTAAGTCTCATTCACTTATTTCAAAATATTTATTAAGTTTGTATTTTATGCTGTGAAATAGGTTAGAGGTTAAAGTTATGACAGTAAACAAAATTAAAATCCCTGTTCTTGTGGAGTTTGTATTAACATCTTAGTAGCACTGAATAAAAAATGGGGAAAATAATTAACTTCACTAGAAAATTCCTAGAATTTTATAAAATTACCCCTGGCCTTGATGTTGACTGATGTGCATTAGACGCTCAAATCTGTACTTTAAGTGGTTTTGAGAACGAATTCAAGTCCAATATATCCTCCTATGAAAATAAGCTATGGTATTAACTGATTTGTAGAAGGTAAAATGTGAAAAACCCAAATACGGTCCAACAAAGGGAAATATGCCATAAATAAAATAGTTAATTTAGTCTTCCTTCACCTATCTTTCTCATTTTTACTTTTTTATTTTGAAATCATTTTAGATCTGGATAAAAGAAGCAAAACATTGTACAGTTTTAATATACCCTATACCCAGATTTCCCAATGTTAATATCTTGATTGACTCTAGTAAAATTGACAGACCCAAGAAATTTGCACTGATAAAATATGTTAACTCATCCACAGATTTTTATAGGATGGACTGGTTTGGTTTGTCACCGTGTTTCTCTCTTTATTCCAAGAGACACCACAGGATGCACTGTGTTTAGTCATTACTTCCTGTGTTTATTTAGATCTCTCAGTTCATCAGTGTTTCTTTGCCTTTCCCGGCTTGGACCCATGTGAAGAGCACACACTGATCAGATAGAATGTTCCTCCCTGGGCCTTGTTTGATGCTTTGTCTCATGATTAGATTGAGGTTGCCCATCTTGGCAGGAATAATATAGAAGTGATGCAATCTGTACAAATATGAAGAAATGCAAAATGTGGATATGCTTTCCTGGTGATGTTAATTAACCCTGAGTTCTTGGTTGGGCAGTGCCAGATATCTCTGCTGAAAGTTGCAAATGTCTTGGAGAGGACATTTTGATTTAATGCCAACACCCCGTTTATCCTCATACTTGATCCCACTTAACTTTAGTATCCAGTGGTAAATTTTGTTGGCAATAATTATTGGGTTCTAATGGTGATTATTCCATTTGCCTTATTCCTTATGCAATGTTAATTATTGTTTTTTAAAGAAGAACTAACCTTTTTATTTGTTTATGCAATTATTTCTTACTGTCATTATAAATCAATACCGTTTGATTTATTTACTTATTTTGCTCAAATTGTTCAATTTATAGCTACTGGGACAATTTTTGTCTACTGTGCCCTTTTGACTTGTAACGTCTTTTTCTGAATACTTTCTTACTTTCTGGCACCGCAAAATTGTTCCCTTTAGTTTTAAGGAGAGGCCCACATCTTTGAGGATGTAGCACATGTAAAGTTTCTATCATTTTTAAATGCTAAAGCCAGGAAAAGATGATTTTTGAGACTGTCTAAGAAAAATTAATGCCAACAAATGCACCATCCAAGCCCTTCCCTGTTTTCAAGCTCAGCTAGTCATATTGAAGAATCTGCATGTTTCTATTACTGCCTTTTATATAAAGGTGATGGCTCCATGAACAAGGGCCATTGAAATAATTTCTGAACTTCATTGTCCTCAATGACTTGGTGAGGTGCACATAGCATACAAGATGCCATAATGTATATTGGGGCTTATAAAATGAATGATTTTATTCACTTGATGTTGTTCACTAACACTCCTTAGCTCCGCTGGATCAGGGAGTAGGAGGTCAAGCCAAATAAAATGCTATTTCCAGAAGTCTATTAGGTGTACTTGTTGGCTTGGTTACACGTTTTAAGAGAATGAGAAAAACACACCCATTCAGTAGGAGGGAGGCTTTAGTGTAATTTGCCTGTACTCTGTATCATCTTTAAGACAGAGCTCCACAAGCTACAGCATGAGCCAAATCGAGTTACTTGTCTTTTTTTTTTTTTAAAACAGCCCAAAGGTGTGTTTGTTATATTTTCAAGTGGGCATATTTTGTAGTTATATAAGTTCCCACCTAATATCCACAACTTTTGCTCTTGGACCTCAAAGTTCACTATGTACTCTGGCTCTTGAAGAAAATCTTTGCTGGTCTGTGTTCTAGAAGAAGGCATTCCTTCTCATTGTGAGCATGCCATTTCCTGAAAATACTCTTTTGCATGTTGCACGTTTGACTGATGCCTTGTCTTGAAATATCAACTCAAGGATTCTCTCTTCCTTAGCCTTTCCCAGTCCTAACATGTAGATGTCTCTCTGACCACCTAGGCTATGTTCCTATAGTAAGTGTTATAGCTTGCATCTCCTCCACTTCAGTGGATCCAGCTGGTAAGAGCCAATTACATGCATCTCTATATTCCCAACTCTACATTCAGTACCATCACATAATATCTTGAAATTGACCACAATGGAATATTTATACCACCAAGTCCCCTTCTCTCAGAGAACATAGCATTTAAATTTACTACCCCACGGCTAATCATAATGGTTTCTGTTTGGTGTGTGTGTGTGTGTGTGTGTGTGTGTGTGTGTGTGTGTGTGTATCAATGAGAGAGAGAGAGACAGAGAGAGAGACACACACACTCTGCTAACAGATTCCCAGGTACTGCAGGAATGAGTCTGAATTTTATTCATCTTTTGTACACTGTATAGTGCCTTACATAGATTAGGTTATTCATGCTTTGAAATTAGTAAGAAATTAACTATGGATTGAATGATGAATATATGGGGGAAAAATATTTTTTGTAATTTCTAAATCAAAGGAAGAAAAAGTTAAGGTAGTGATCAAAAGCTAATTTAAAGACTTTTGCTTAAAGCATCCATCTTTCAGAGCTTCAATATAAAACAATGAAGAATGAAAAAAGTCAGAATAGAAATTGGTTGGATAATAAGATAAACAAATTTTCTACCTGAGGGTATTCTTAAAAATCATATTCCAGCTGCTTTTTGTAAAGTCCTATAAGTCATGCAAACATAAAGACTGCATATGTTGGCTGCTGCAACTCTGAATGCAATGGAAATATGAAAACTCATCACCATTGACACTCTTGAATAAGTCTTCAGCCTTGTTTATTCATGCCCCAGGTTCTTTCTGCACTACTGGAAGCCTCACTTCCCATGTTTATCATGTCTGTTTTCTCTACTTAATCTCACCTTCCACTATTTAATTTAGGCTAACAGGCCAGGGAGAAGGTAGCTATAGTGTCTGAAGCAACTTAAATCCCAGAAACTAAATTTATTTCTTCTCCACAAATATTGACTGAAAATGGAAATTTGATAAGATGAAGTGAGGAAAAGGTATCTTTCTCAAAATTAAAAAGGCAGCAATGCAGTAGCATAGTTAATATTCTAGGAAATTATAATTTCAGAAATCTCACTTCTTCCATTATTTCCTTACTTGATATGAAAATATGCATACCTCAAGTTGCAACCCTAGAACTTCTAATGAATGAAAGAAATATTTATTTAAACCAAATGATTCCTGACATATACTGGTCAATCTCTTTCTGAAACTCCTGGGACTTCCTGCGACTCTTGAGTTCCATGGCTATGGATAAAACCTTGGTTCTTTAGTTCATGCTTCCTGTTTCTTTCCAATTCAACTAGGAGAAATTTATATGGATATAATATGGTACAAGTACCTATAAAGTATAGAAGGTTTTAAAAGCCACAAATATTCTGGTCACCAAGGAGAACCCAGAGGGAAAAGGCTATTTGTATAAACGAAAGATTCCTAAAAATATGATAAAAAACTGACACTGTTTCTGTGACTTAACTCAATATCTAAGTACCTCCTTGGTTTTTACCCAACAATTTCTTTTCAATCTGCTTCATATAGAGTTCTGTCAACAGAGGAAAATTTACAGAATTTGAAATTCTTGATGTACAAAAACAATAGGTCTGTGGTAAGTAATAATTTTTTTCATATACCCATTGCACTCAAAATAATAGTAGTCAATATGGAGTCTCTTTATGTTTGCATGACTTATTGGACTTTACCAAAAACAGCTGGAATATAAATTCTGTGGGGTTAAATGAAATTGCTTTCCAGTTTTAAATTCAGAATTATTTTCATAGTCCCAATACTCATAAGTGCTACTAAAACTATTTCATAAGTGCAGTCCCAAACTCTTCAAGCAGTTGAACAGTCCAGGATGTCTCAAAGCAAACTACAGACAGTCCAAGTGATAGTATTGCCAAAGCAAAAGGGTTGTGTTTGGCTCCTGTCATTGAAGGACAATCTAGCTACTGTGAAAAGCCTGGGAATTTGACTTCTGTTATAATTGGATCAGATCTTTCCAGCAGCTCCTTCAAGGGGATATTAGTTTCATATGGAACCTGCAGTTCTTCCAATTTGAGGCTTTGATCGTGCAAATAAATGTTGAAACGTTGATTCTGATTCTGTCATGCTAATAGAACTGGTGACTGGATTTGTATTTAACTGTGGAAGGCACAAGGGAGTGGGTGAGTAACTAAATGGGCCATTTACTGGGAAGGCATGGTGTTGGTCTAAAGACGATGAGAAGATTGTCCAACATTAAGATTTCAGAAGATTTGCTTTTATTACTAAATTAATAGCCACCCTGTATTATCATAAAATCTGAAGTTGCTACTGAGCTTCGAATGATCAATCAAACTGCATGCAGATTTATTAAGGAAATGTTCTGTAGTGTTAACAACCTCTTGGAGATATCTGTCTCATCATTTTTTCATGCACCCTGTGGTTAAGACTGATGCATCTGAAAAGTATGTGGAATCCTCTTTCAAAATGGATTATATTTGATGACTATGCTGTGGATATAACCATCCCATTCAGGATGTATTCAAAATTGAATATGACATTTTGTTTTTGTACAAAAGCAAACTTCTTATTTTAAAATTCTTTTAGATTAATAGAGAAGTTGCAAAGATAGTACAGTTTCCCATACACTCTATAGCCGATTTCTCTTATTGTTCATGTCTTATAACATCTTAGTCTGATATTTTTGTCACAAATAATAAAGCAATATTGGCGCATAATTGTTAACTAAAGTCTGTACTTGATTCATACTTTCTTAGATTTAGTTAATGTGCTTGTTCTGTTTCAGGATAGCATTCAGGATACCACATTACATTTAGTTTTCATGTCTACTTACTCTCTTCTTTGTTATGACAGTTTCTTAGATTTTTCTTGTTTTTGATGGCCTGGGCAGTTGGGGCAGTTCTAGTAAGCTGTTTTGTAGATTGTCCCTCAATTTTGGGGGAAGGGTGTTGGCTTATATTTTTTCTTATGATTATACTGGAGATACAGAATTTAGGGAGGAAGGACTATAGAGTTAAACTTCATATACATCAACCAGACAAGGTAGCATACATTAAATTTCTCCATTGTAAAGTTTTCCTCATTTCCATGGTGAATTCTTGAGAAGGAAGTCACTCTAGGCAGACTCCATCTAAAGACTGTTTGTGTGGGGAATTATATTGCATATCCTTGTGAAATATATCTATATTAATGGAAAATTAGAATTATTTAGAATTTATAACATGAGAGATTTGTTTTTATTTAATATGACAGATTCCATGTGTTTATTCATTTATTTCTATCACCATAAACTCATGGATATTTTACTACTCAACTACTATTCAACATAAATATTATCAATATAAATGTTGCTTAAATTGCACAAGATTTGGTTATTGGAAATTTTTAATTGGCTCCTTTTGCATACCCTTCTCCATAGCACCCATCATTTTGGTTTATTTTGTTTCCAGTGCTTAATTGCTTTCTTTTCTTGATAGTATTAAGTCACCTAAGTTCATCTTGTATATTCCCTGACTCAGTTCTGGAGTCCCCTGTAGCTTAGGACTTATATATCAAAACCAAACTCAAATTAAGATTTCAACAATCTACCATTACATTTGAGTCTTCATTGCTTTGTCTGTACAAACTGTATTTATAATCAAAAATTAGTTTCTGTCTGGCTAATAGATTATTTCTTTCAAAGTTCCTGTATAGCTAACAGATTACATTTAAGAAAACACTCTGGTCAACATTTATTTTAAAAATTTTAACTCAATGGCTTTTAGAATCATAATATTTATAACTCTAGTCATCTCTCTTCAAAGCTGAAGAACATCTTTATAGGTCTAATTTTGTTCATTGAAAGCAATCTCTGATGAAATCATGACCTTAAATGTGGAGAATCAAATTATTCTATGGAATAATTGGAAATATGCTCTTTGGTGCAAAATGCTATTTGCTACCACTCCCCCACCGAGCCCAAGTCATGAGGGAGCAGACCCTAGGATTACAACTATTCTATTATTTCAGTGTGAAGGAAATATAGACTGTTCAAAGCTCTGAATTTATTTATTCTCTGATTGAAAATACAAGCCTACAAGTGATATTGTCAGTCACTTGGGGAGGGATGAATAGAAGAATTCTATAAAATTCTAAAGAAATATAACTACAAATGTTATATGCCGTCAAAATTAATAAAGAACAAAATGAGGTTTCTTTAAAATCATTCAAAACTGCAATTTGGTACTGGAGAATGCAGAAGCCATCCACAGTAAATCCTCTTACTTATTCTCAATGTAATACTGTGACATTAGGCACTAGTCATTAATATCTAGTAGTCTCATGATGATGAACCATCTCTTGGGAGCAACTCTGGTTTAAAAGAAAGTATTTGGTGCTTGTTAACTATATTCTTATTTTACTCATTTTCTTTTAAAGGTGAACTTCCTTTATACCTTTGGAATTCTGTAATGTTAGGCTGTTTATTTTTTTCATAGTAGCATTTATGTTACACTTGGAGGACTAAGTCGGCAGCATTATTATAAAAAACTGCTTTTGTTATTTCCCTCTTGTCCCTTTAAATATTTTTAAAGGAAAAGTATGTTAACTAACTCAATTATTTTTGCCCCTTTTCAATAAAATCTATGCTTTTTCCCTTGCTATTTAAAATAAACTTTTTTTAAAAATTATGTGTATGTGGTTTTTAAAAAACAGAATTCCTCTAAGATACTATGATAGCTTGAGCCTGAAGAGTCTTTTATTTTTAGAAAATGTTTTAGAATAGTTAAAGGATACGAGAAGAGCAAAGACTAGAGACAAAACCATGCTATACAATCAGGAACCTACTGACAACATTAATTTTTAATTCATCTATTCTTCCACCCCTCTACCCATTCATTCATCCTACAGAAACCACTGTCTGCCAGTGATCCACTAGAGTAATGTTTCTCACTGGAACTCCACATGGAACAAACATAATGCAATTCTGCAACGAATGAGACAGGAAGTTCATCTTTTAGTACAGATCTGCATGTGAATTTTTCAAAAGTTAGAAGATACTATGTACCAGATGAGTGATACCCCCACCCCAAAATAAGTACTATAGTTGGGCAGACAAAGGAGTTTTCCTTGAGGTTGGGCAACCTGTGTCAGGTCAAACATGAAAGTATAAAATAGTATTTTGAAGTGATCCTTATAGGTTGGCTTGGATCTTAAATGATTGGGAAAGGAGAGTGGAATTGGGAATGAATGACTTCTCTCACCCATTCATTCATTTAGAAAGTGTAAAATAAACATTTGAGCACAAGGCCCTCTACTAGTTCTGAAGCACAGGGCGAAATTACTTGAGGGACAGCTTATTAGTCATGTTTCAATGAATTATGTGGCTAGAATTAGATGTTGGGGGTTGGCCATATAAGAACTTGAACACTGGGGTCAGGAGGAATCCAAATATTAGTAAGTAGATTTTAACTGATTTTGAACAAGAGACCTGTACTTCAAACAGAGCAAAAAGTGATAGTATTAGAGCTTTGGTTTATGAAAATATAATACATTTGCATAGGAGAGGTAGGGTACTAAAACAGATAAATTAAAATTCCTTAAAAGTATATCAGAAGTGATAGCATAAAATTTTATTAGATACGAGGAGTCCATTTTTACTCATTACCAGTTGAACCTGGATGCAAAGAAAGTACAAAGTGAAAGTAACCCAGAAAGAAAATCGGGAACTCAGCTTGGGAAAATATCCAAGGAGATTATTTGAGGGGAAAAACCCTGGATGAATTCAAAGAATTTAAGATCTCAACGTGATGGTTTTTGAAAGAGGAAGAGATCTACCTATACATGAAGTGGTATATAATGGTAGATTCTGCTGGCTAATTTGGTGCGTCTCCTTGGCTAGGTGATGTTATTCAGATGCTGGATCAAACAACAGTCTAGATATTGCTTTGGAGGCATTTTCTGGATGTGATTAAGTATTAAATAAATAGACTTTGAATAATGTGGACAAGCCTTATGTAATTAATGAGCTGTAAGACAAAATAACTTAAATCCCCTAAGAAAGAAAAAATTCTGTAAATAGATGCCTTCAAACTAAAGCTGCAACATTAGCTCTTCCTAGGTCTTTGGTCTGCTGTCCTTCCTTATAGATTTTGGATTTGATAGCTTCCACAATGTGTGAACAGCAAATCTCCCTCCCTCATGCATTGTGTGTGTGTGTGTACGTACTCATATGCACTAATGGCTCTATTTCTCTGGAGAACTCTAATGCAGAGCTGCCCATATTATTTCCAGCTCTGACCACATATGTGGGAGCATACAACAATAATACCCAGTTTCAAAAAGCACAGCTATTATTAAATTCTTGATTTCTAATTGCCACTCTGTAAAAAAGTATACTAGGTTTCTTTAAAAAAAGTTTGAGTCCAGTATTGATACATGAAATATAAGACACCTGGAAATTACTGTGGTGCCATAAAATTAAAAAGTGGTCCAAAAGGCACCCCACCTTAGGCAAAAACTTACATTGCATCTCAAATTCCTACCCACAGTGTCTAAGATTTCCAGTAGTTTCATATCTAAAAAACTGTTTTAAATCAGTCATTCTAGTGCATGTGTAGTAGTATCTTACTTGGGAATTATTTAGTCTTTACCTATGAGCTATCAAGAGTTAGCATATATTCATGTAATTATTTAACATCTGTATTACTTCTTTAGAGAAATATCTATTCAAATATTTTTACAATCACAAGTAGTATTGCTAGTAATAGTTATTAAAATTCCTTAATCTTACTTAAATCTTCTTTTGTCAATTTTTGCATGGAATCTCTTTAATATTCTTTCAATCTGTGGCTTTGGATTCAAAGTGCCTCTTGTTGAAAACATGTACTGTTGCCCTCCATAGTCAAAGATTCTGCTTTCCCAGATTCAACCAATTGCAGATTGAAAATATTTGGAAAAAAATAGTGTCTTTACTAAACACGCACAGACTTTGTCTTGCCATTGTTTTCTAAAAATATATAACAACTATTTACGTGTCATTTTTGCAGTAGTTATAATAAGTAATCTAGAGACAATTCAGAGCATACTGGAAGATGGTATTAGGTTATATAGAAATGCTATGCATTTGTATATAAAGGACTTGAGCATCTACATATTTTGATGTTCTCAGGGCATCCTGTACCTAATTCCATGTATATAGAGGAACAACTGTATTTGCACTTTTTTTTTTTATGGTCTGACACTTTTTGCCTTTTGCCCCAAGCAAAAAGGTCACAGACTTCCCATTGTTTTATTTCCGTGTAGCAGTAGTTTTTCAGGAGAAAACAAATCTCATCTCGTCTGGATTCTTCTGGTCACTTTTCAGAATCCTGAAATATTTATTTTTTTTCTGTTGTGTGTAGTTTTATATCTTTTGTGTGGAGAATTGCTTAACCTCCTCACACAACCATTTGTAGAGGTCTCTAACCTGAAATTTAATCATGGGGAAGTTTTACATGAACTGCCTTAAACATTTGATTTCCAAAACTGGGGTTAATTGCTTCCAAGATAAATAATCAGCCTAATACCTTCAGAAAAAGCAGAAATGTTTAAAGAAAACAGTATTCTGAGACTCAGCGATATTTCTTGTTTGAGAAGAGAATTCATTTCATTAGAGACTTGGAACAAGATAAGAAGTTGAACAATTTGACACAAACTAATCTTGTCCATAGAATTACTAGGTACGTGGTGGTAATCTTTCCTTGAATTAATGAGTAAATACTGAAATGCCTTAGGAGAGAAGTAAGCTAGTATGTAGATTTTCATAATCTGGTTCTGGTAATGCTTCAATGATTATACAAAATGCATCTTTACCCAATCTTACTCATCATATTTTCTATTGAGGAGGTTATGAGACCTACTTGGTGGGTTGACTCATTAGCTCTTGCTATGTCACTTGGACAACTAATTTAGGGAAAGGCTCTGTGTAATGAAATGTTAAAGCCATAAAACCCATCAAATCCTTTCTGCTAAATAAGTACCAGAAATAGAAAAGCTTAATTTCCTATAGAGTTTTCTTGGAGGTGGAGGATAAGGAGTTCTGATTAAACCCACATTTTATACAGCTATCCAGAAGTATCACATCATTCCTACAGTACTGCCAAGAGCACACAGCCATCTTCACACATTTCAATTAATCACTAGATTGAGTCTACACGTTAGAAAGGACTAAAAGGAAGCAAAGGGACCATTTGAGAATTTAGGAATTATGTTCAATTTAACAATTTCTGAAAGAAGTTTCTATTAAGTCCACTGGTTGCAAAGAATAAATAAATATTAGTTTGAAATTTACAAGTATATATAATTGTATACTTATTTTCCATCTAGGCTCACTAATTTGGGTATGATATTACTATCAACCTTACAAATATCTTTGTATGCATTCATTAAAGCCAATCTTTTGGCAATAGTCTTATATATGTTAAGATCATTGAATCTTACAAATGCTATGTGTTGTTGATATCTTGTTTACTCCTTATGCTACTTGAATTCCATAGTTCATCATTACACTCAGTAAATTTTCTCAACTCAATCCCCTTCTCTTCTGTCACACTTGACTGTCCACAATATAATCTTGGATAAATAGTGTCTTCTGTCTTACTGAATGAGTGTAGATGAGCAATAATGGAAATAATTATCTATCCCAGTAAGCTGGTGTCACTACATATTCATGACCACAAACCCACCTGAGTATACAATAAGTGTTTCAAACAAGCACACTCTTGTACTGTACAACCATGTCTATGTTGTACTTTTCCTGAACATTGAAAAATTTTTATTCTTCCAACTTTTTCCTATCTCTAGTATTTTTTGACTACATTGATATGTAGTTGATATCTTTTGTCCATATTAATGATCTTTCCTCAAAATACATGTTCCACTGAGAGTGCCCTCATCTTATTTGATGGCAACTACTTCTTAGCAGTTTCTCAGGTTAAAAGCTTTGAGGTCAATCTCAGTCCCCCTCTCTACAACATACACCCTGGGATTTATCAGCAAGATATCTTTAGATCCAAAAGAGTTTCAGATTATAAACACATCTCACCTCCTGTATCATTCCCAATATGTTCTGTAGTCTTATTAGAGTTAAGCCACCTACTTCTGAATATAGAATATATCCCAACTTAGATATCAGAACGATCCTTTGGAAATGTAATTTATTTTTTTAAAAAGTTTATTCTGTTAAGAACACTTAACATGTGATTTACCACAATAACCTCTGACCTTCATAAACTATGCAAATGTCTTGGTACAAATGGTAATTTTAAGAGAAATTTTCTTAATTGAATTACATTACTTTTAAAGTTTGTAATATACCTCAATTTTTGGATTTTTCAGTTGTGTTATAGTTTGTCCCCACTGTCTGAAACATTGAAACAATTGCCTGCATGAAATCCTCTCAAGAGGAAAAGATTTTATAAATATTAGCAATTAAGGTGATCTGTGGTGGCTCAATGTCCATTATTACTATCTTTCTAGTTCTTTAGAAGATATTTTGAAAAAACTTGTAAAAGCTTCAATGATCTAGTAAATCCTTTTGTTTTTCAAAGACATCTATAAAGTCTTCTAACCCTTAATTGATTCTTTTTAATTGATGTGAAAAGCTTTTAAGTTAAACAGAATAGGAAGAAATTGTAAGGGAGATAAATATTGATTAAACTTTTGATTAAAAAATACGGGTCATCATTATCATTAATGGGTATTTGAGCAGTATTAACATGAGTATATGTTGATTTATTCTGGTGTTTTTTAAAGTTCAATGTGCATATGAAATACCTGGAAGCTTACTATAATACATGTTCCAATTCGGCAGATCTGGCCTGGTTGGAGCTGAGAATCTACATTTCTATGCTCTTAGTGATACCCATACTGAGAAATTGGAGAAAAAAAGGAAATCATCCAAACTTTATTTTAACATTAAAAAAAGATATTTAGGTCATGCAAAGAAATAGTTTCCAGGAGGCCTTTATATTCTCAAAAGGTAAAATAATGAATAAATACACATGGAATAAACTCATCCTGGATATTAGAAATGTGTGGAGTTTGGTGCCAGAGATGTAATGTTGAATTCATCTGGAACATTCACTGATTGTGTAAGTCTGGGAAGAGCTACCTAAATATCATTGATCCTCAGTTTCTTCATCCATAAAATCAATTCAATTAACAATTACAAGATTCTTGTGATATTACTGGAGGAAACTCATCATTAACCTGATGTGAGTTAAAAATGTTTTTCTTTCAAGATACAGAATTAGCTGGGTGTGGGGGCACACACCCTGTAATCCCAGTGGCTCAGGAGGTTAAGGCAAGAGAATCCCAGGTTCAAAGCCAACCCCAGCAAAAGCAAGGCACTAAAGCAACTCGGTGAGACCCTGTCTCTAAATAAAAATACAAACTAGGGCTGGAGATGTGGCTCAGTGGTCAAGTTCCCCTGAGTTCAATCCCTGGAACTCACCCAAAAAAGATAATAGAATTATATTTTAATGTGCTATATATATTATACAGTATATTTTTTATTAGCATTATTTTTCAGTATGAATATGTCAAGCCTTTTCTATTTTAAGTAATTATTCTAAAAACAAATTTAAAAAATATTTTTTAAATTATACAAATGTTTAAACATATAATTGCTATTACCAAATAATATCAATCTTATATAACTTATTTAAGGGTAAGTCTTCGATAGAAATTAAGACCTAATTATAGTTTTCCCCATGCTGATATACAATTATCATTTTATAACACAATGTATAAAACACACACTGTACTTAAGTTGTGAATTGTCTGAGTTGTCTATATGCAGACAGAGTCAGAAGATCTGAATTCAAGGCTCATCTCTGCCACCAATTTGTGTTTCCTTGGGAAAGTCACTTAATTTTTGTGGACCTTGGCTGCTGCTTCTGAAGTCATATTAAATCACAACTAAAATCTCTTCATTTCAAATATCTTAACCTCCACTGCGTTATGGTTCCTATAGCTTCACTGGCTATAAGCTAAACCATGAGTTTGCATATCCTGTCCGACAAGAGGGAGTCTATTCTTTGAATGGTTGAGTATGAAATCAGCTATGTAAATCCAACACTTGCCAAGTGGCCTATATTTAAGTTAATATTCCATATTCATGAGACCATTTATATGAATCTAATTAAGTATCATCAAGGATTTGCTAACCATTCTCCCAAGCCTGTTTCAGAAATTGTCATTTAGTCTTCATTATAACCCTATGAGGTAGCTACAATCATCTCCATTTTAGAGCTGAGAAAACTAAGGGATATTAACTTGCCTTTGATTATTCAGGGTTTTGATATCCATGACTGAACTCCAGTACTCATTTTTAATAACTACTTAAGCTCCCTATGTCACTATGACTATAAATATTTCCTAATCCATAATTTATTTAGTCTGTGAATTGGCAGAATTGGATTGATTTTTATTAGTTGATTTATATGTACAACACACATAGAAAATCATTTTTTCAACCACCTTAGACTATTCCCACATACCCACAAATGTTTTGGCCAATACCTGTTATTTTGTTTTACCACCCTGTTCAGACACCCACTTAACAGATTATTGATTCCTGCCTTACCCCACCATCCATTGCTTTCATGTACCCCCTAAGGTGAAAAACATTCAAGTGACTCAAGGAACCTAACTGGTCTGAAAGTCATTCTTTGTTCTATTGTTAGCACAACTGAACCTCTTAGGAAAAGGTATTCTTTGTTGCCAGGCATCATGCACTTTCTAGGGAAACTAGTTCTCTGCATTTTTTCTGGTAACAAGTGAAGTAAACATAAATTCGAGTCCAACTTAAGTAGTTATGCCTTTTGAAGATTTTATATCTGGTGGGGTCTGCTCAGTGTCACCAGATTTCCAAAGCAATATAGCTGTAACATTCCTTCAGAGAGAACTTGCATCAGGCACACTGGAGCAGATTTATGTCATCAGCTCCCACAAGGTATTAATCATTCTTTGAGGTCATTTTTAGCTATCAAAGTAAGTGCATTTGAAAAAAAAAAATTGTCAAAACTGCCTTCAAGCCAGGTCCCATGGTTAGCTTTCAGGTGGTGGAAAAACAAATTTCAAAAATTCCCAAAATAAGTTTCTTGGCAGAGAGAGTATGAAGATGGAGAATGAGACGGGTGATGCCATTCATTAGCACACTTAAAATCTGCTATGAGAACCAGGGCACACTTGGAGGAAAATAAACAGATCTATCAGCCTGGTAGCAATTTCATGAACTTAAAATGTTGAAAGATTTCCACCATCTGTGTGAAATCCTGACAAGATAATGTAGACATGGCTGGGCTGATGTCACTTCTGTCAGGCCTTAGGAAAAGTATTAAGAGCCAGGTACACTTTTCTCATTTAAGCCTGGGTCAGCCAAAAGAAATTTTTGTATTTTCAGAGATTTTATCTTTGTGGAAATCAAACAACCAGCTATGGTACATGTTTGGTGACTGAGTTTTCAATAGCTAAATATCTGTAGTTTGAGGGTTGGTTGGAGAGTGCTGACACTGAGCCATTGTCCTGTGCTTCAACACTTGGCTGACTACAGACTTGCACCTCCACGGAAAAGCTTAGAGATTTGGACAGTACTTCAACCTGGAATTACAGTATACAGAAAGGATACAAGTACTAGGCCATCTAAAAAAAAAAATCGAATAATTACCACAAATTCAGGAAATATAGACTCCTTGAGTCTTTTATTGGAGGTTCTTATTATTGTGTGTGCTGGGAGGTTCTGCTTAGGTGCATAATTTAGTGAAGAAATAGGAATACAGCTTTTTAGAAAGAAAGGCCAATTGAAAGAAGCTGATCTGAGCTTCTGAATTATTCTCTCACCTCTAAGTGACATCTCTCTGAAGTCCCGCTCTCAGAGGGAGAGTGCCAGTATCACCAGTAAAATTACTGTGAAACCATACTTTTCGACAGGTATTTCAGATGATTGGGTATGCAATTTATCTATTATAAATCATTTGTTTGGGGAATGTCTCCTTTTTTTAATACCAGTGCCTTGAACAGCAGCCTTGGTTATTTTTCTATTCCGAAAGTATTTAAGGGTAGGTTATTGCACAATTTCTGGAAATGCTAGCCAGTGTCTTTAAAAGAAATCTTCTGTAAATATACTTGTAAGGAAATTTCAGTGATAAGTGTAGTGTAGTAAGTCTCAAAAAATTCAGGAAGTAAAAGGAATTTAGCAGTACACTTCCTAAGCTTAGTGCTTTTGAAGAGTACTATTTTTGAGCAGCAACAAATATTGACTAGATTTTTTTAGAGTGAAAAATGACTTCATGAACAATTTTCAAAAATTACTTAGGAATTTATATATTTTTTTCTCAATCCCAACTGACCGTTACCCCCAATGTAGATCTGTCGAATTCACTCAACCCTTCAAATTTGAGTATGTCTTGCATATTTTCTGTCAGCTATATCAAAACACACCATGGAAATTTAAATCAACAAATTTAATATATACTAGATGGCTATAAAGGGACTCAGTCCAAATTACATACAATGCCTGAAAAACCTTGGTCAAATGTAAAGGGATGGATCTATTATGTGTAAAATTGGTTATTCTGATAAAATAGGAGTGAAATCATGTGAGACTAAGAGAAAATTCCAGATAGGAAAATAATTCAAAATTTCTAGCAGCATCGACTTACTTACCAACCACTTAATGTACATTAGCTCTAAAGAGGAAAGCATACATATTGAAATATTCCATAGGTAATGAGGGTAAAAGTACCCATATAAAGTAAGACAGAAACATCATTCCTTTTCCTCTTTTACTCTTCCTTTCTGATTCAAAGTTTTCTTCCTTGGAAAAGCTGTATAGAAGGCAAACCGAAAAGCTATATGAGTGACCACCTTTTCCTACCTTAAATATTTACCTTCATATCAATTACATTTATATTAATGTGGAAGGGAAACATTTAGGATGAAATAGTACAGCATACACTGGAGAGACAGGCCTCCTTATATATTAGCCTGTGTGTGGTCCAAAATGCTAATCCAGCTTCTCACTCATACATGACCTACTTTCAGAATCAGAAGTGATGGATAGTAGATGTCCTTGATATTTGAAGAAGATAACCTATTTCTGCATAATTGTGTTTTGTGTGTTACATGTGTGTATATTACATACATTCAAGGGCATCTTTCAAAATCTAATTATATAAAAAATACCTGCCATTTGATTTTCATAATAGGCTTTTGTTATAAATATGTGACAGTAAAAAATATATCCTAGAAATTAAGCAGTACATTTTTATAACAACGTTTTCAAATCTCAGATACTCAAAATGCATCATTGATTTACTAATAGGTTCTTTTAAAAAGTCTCCCTATAAAGGGCACATCAACTATGAAAAGTACATTCATGTTTTAGAAATGTTAAAATGTAAAAATAGAGCTTATAATCAGGGAAATATAAAAGTATTTTTCCTTATAAACTGAAGTTTTTACTAGACATGCTATTAATCATACCAATTCATAAATACATGAATACCACCCATTTAAGCTCTAACAATACTTTATTATTCTGGGTGGTCAGTCATGCAAAAACTTAGAAAATAGAGTTCCAAGATGGAAAATCATCGTGCTCTCTACTATCCAAACTTGTTCTTGGAACAATACTACTTTGAACACTATAATAATGCTGAAGTTCATGAACCTTCTCTGTGTCTCCTCAGGAACATATCCAGATCAGTTTTTCCCCATTTTTTATGGGATAAAAGGTGGGGTTATGAATAAAAGGTGGTGATATGGTCCTGAGAAATGTTGCCAGACTATTAAGTTTATATCAATAACAGAGTGAATATAAGAATGAGCCATCCCTCTGTGAAAATAGGAGGAAAAGAGGCACAACTTAATTTAGGGGTTTGCTTTGTACGTTTTCTCTGTTATGTAGAGACCTAGAGTTGCTTCTAGCACCACACCCAATCCCACAAGGATTTTAATTGACATGCCTGATAATATTGTTTTAAATTTAGTAGGGAAGGCCTCCCACCACTAACTGTTTCTATAGAGCATTATTGAACTCTGGGGGAATTTTCCTTCCAAAGAAAGCATGGAATTCCTCTCTGAAATATTTATTTCTCTAGGTCTCTAAATGGAAGTGTCTGGAATAAAAAGGAGAGCAAAAAGAGTGAAGAACAGAAAGGCGAGAGGAAAGGAAGGAGCAAGAAGCAGATTTTTCAGAAATGACCAATGTTTATTGCAATTTGTTTAGCTACAATATTACCTACCAAAAGTAAAGAGAAGTAATTTTGACAGTTTTACAGTTTGCCACCAAAATTTCACATTTGCCTTGTGATTCCATTGGTAGTACTCATGGTGGGGGGGGGGGAACACTTTTGCACATTTCCATTCACCTGAGATTTGATTTGATTCTTGCTAAATGAGATTGGAAGATACCAATAGAAAAATTCTGTAGTGTAAATGAAAAGTCAACAGCCCTTTCTTGTTATCTTTAGAAATGAACTCTACAAACTTACCTAATATTAAGGGAATGACTTTTTGTCTAATAATCAAACATTATTGAATATAAAAGCATCTTTATTTCTTCTGTTGCATTGAAACTCAAGGCTTTGACAGATAGTGTATCATTTTGGGTTACGTTAACATATTTTCTGCATTCAGCTCTAACTCAGCTCATGTCAGGATGAGATGCCCTCTGCTCTGCCATTTAGAAGGCTAACATACTACACTTAAGTCTACCCTTACTGAAAGAATCAAACAATTGATTCTTTTAATTTGCTACCAGATTTTTCTGTTTTCTTTTAATTTTCTGGTTTTAGTGTTTAACTTTATTTTGGATACTCTTAGGAAATACATATCCATGTTGTGTTTTCTTTCCATCATATCCTTCAAATGATCTCAAATGTTCCACCCCCCTTTCTTATGCATTCTACAGAGATAATCACCAAGGATTGGAAGTTGGCTGATGTGTCTGACATCTGGAACACCATTCAAAATGAAGAGTGAGAGTCAAGATCCTGATACCCTTCCTGCCATCACTTCCAAAGTAGCCTTTTCATGGATCCAGGTAACACTTGGGCCCTCAATCCAAGATTAAAAACATCTGCTAGAGGAATTGTCAAACAGTCTTGGAACACTTAGTCAAATTCACAAGGACTCCATCTGGGACTGGGGATACTTACTGCTTTCATATCTTTAATTGTTTCTAGCACCTCTGTAGATCAAAGTTCTCTCCATAATCCGTTCTTTCCATCATGGCATGTTTACCCATTTTATATCAAAATATATAATCTTTACCATCTGGTTTCATAGGAGAATATAAATCTTTATCAAACTAGATTAACATTAAGTAACTTTTTTTTCCAGCTGTGTGTGCCTGTATTTCTTTCTTATGTGCAAATTTTAG
This sequence comes from Ictidomys tridecemlineatus, assembly GCF_052094955.1. Lineage (NCBI taxonomy): Eukaryota > Metazoa > Chordata > Mammalia > Rodentia > Sciuridae > Ictidomys > Ictidomys tridecemlineatus. The sequence goes on along the minus strand of NC_135478.1, from coordinate 154,640,024 downwards.
AAAATCATGCCCTCTTTCATAGTATTCTTTAAATTTAGAAACAGGCTTCCTGGACATTTCTAATGCGGAAACAGTTTTATATGCTTCCTTGTTCCTGAATTTAGAAGTATAAAGGAAATCAGTGACTTTTTATTTTCCTCCTCCTTCTGTACTAGAATGATATATATTGCTCTTATGTTTCAAACAATCTTGATTATAGTTTTGCATGTTCGCTAATACATATTGTGTCACAAAACTAAACATTAAGACATGGGATTTTAACAGGTTTTAGCACTTTGGTCCACTACCTGATTTCAAAGTAGGTATTTAAGAAACTATTGTGGTAAAACTTAACAATAAATTATGTTGCTATATACTCAATAATAATCATGTTAAAATTAAGATTTTTGTGTCAAAGTGAAAACAGTACATCAGCTGTCACAGAACCTTAAAGAAGAGAAGGCTAAAATTATTATACAGAAGTACTATGTTGCCAAATGCCAAATGCCAATGTCTCGGCTTGGCACAAGATCATGAGCCACCACACAGCTTTGTAGGTTCAAACAGCAATTCTTTATTCCCGATCTCACACCAGCCTCCACACATGCTCAGGGGAAATTTCCAATCTCCCGCACAATTCACGTCCTAAATACTTTCTCTCCACGAGAACTCAGCAGGAACTCAGGCAGCAGGCACGCCCTACTCCCAGCAGGAATAATCTTCAACCTCCAACTTCCCTAAAACTCCTATTGTCTTAAACCAGAACGCCCTAAACCCAAGGACCGGGATACTTCCTCAAACCTGCAGGATACACCCTAATCCTGGATCCACCCTGGTCACTGAGCAGGGTCACCTTTCTCAAACACACATGCAAGGTCACAGCAAATTTCCAAGGCAAGTCCATTTAACATGGGGTACGCTGGCAAGGATTTCGATGCGTCATTCCTACTTGGCAATGGCCCTCAGCACTATGTAATAGTCTGAATAACATGAATGTATCACTCTAGTTGTTATTTGTATACTAAGCAGTATACCTATTTTCATAATTTGTTCCTATGACACATTTCATTTTCCCTTTTATTGCACATTCCATGTACCATGGTTTATTTTTAATAGGATAGCATCTACCGCTTCTGTCCTTCCTATTCCTTCCATCATGCACATAGTCTGGTCTTTCACATAATGTGTTATTTAAAAAAGGTTCATGATATATAGTTAAATCTCAAAATGTTCATTCACTCTATTTATATCTATAAAAGATATGAATATATTGTTATGTATTATATTTATGCATAAAACGTTATCTCAATATTTTATGGGCTGAGTCACTTGAATTCATAGATGAAGTTGTCCAGAGACATGAACCAATATGATAAAGAGATAAAGATGGATTATATAAATTTGCCTTACAAGATTATGAAGTCTGGACAGATGTTCTGCTGACTGCAAATTAGAGGGCCAGGAAAGCCAGTGATAATAGTTCTAGTCCAAATTCAAAGGCCTGATATTCAAAGGAGGCAGTGGTTCAAGCCCAAGGTCTTCAAGGCTCAAGAACCAGGAGCTCCAATGCCGGAGATAAAAGAAGACAGCTCAAGCAGAGAGCAATTTCACACTCCTCCACCCTTTTATTGTATTTAGGACCTCAGTGGATTGGATTGTATCCATGCACATTGGGGAAGATGATTTGATTTACTCATCTGTCAATTCAAATGCTAATTTCTTCTACAATCGCCTTCAGACACACCCAGAAATAATGTTTTACTGGATTCCTGGGTATCCCTTAGCCCAGTCAAGCTGACACATAAAATTAACCATCACAATACTCAATAAAATAAATCCATACTCCTTCTAATCTCATACACTGGAAAGTAAGCATGAAATTAAGAAATATGTTTAAATAAAGAGATCTTCCTATGAAAAAGGTTTGGGATTTGTAGACTACCTTTTTCACTATTTTGGATAGTTATCAATTTTCTAATCTTAGTATTAAAAGTAACACTTCAATCAATTATGTTACCCTCATCCAGTACTAAATAAATGTGTCTTTCTAGGGCAAAGAACTCTTCCAAGGAGTACACCATAAATTATGCATATACCTCAACTCCACTTCTGTACTGTCATATGCCACTGGGAACTATGAAGAATGAGTTAATTTTAAGACACAGCTTTGAAATGATAACATTTCTAATAATGGTATCCTTCCTGTTTCAAATAGTGAAGTATTTTAGGAGCAAATTCAAAGGAAGTATTGAGTGAGAAAAAAATAGTCTAACCATAAGACCATGTGAATACACAAATTTTTGTAAAAAAATTAAATCTCTGAAATTTGGCTGATATCATATTTGCACTGATAAAATGAAAAGCAAAACATCTGTGCATGAACCACTGAATTTATGAATACATCGTTATCTAAAATCACAAATTAATTTAAATATCTAAGATAGTATTCTCTTATTCCTTGAATTAATCATAGCTGTACAAATCAAAGGAGAAACAAGATTGAAATAGAAATACAAAGTCTTGTATTTTAATTTAATATCTAAAACTAAAAACTAGAGATAACACATTTAATTTATAAGAACTCATATATGAAATTAAAGGATTTGATTATATTATTCCTAACATTCCTTTAAGTATTAAGGTTGTGTGACCTATGAAATTAGACATTTAGAAAATAACTACTCTAGCCTAAAACCTCACAAAACATTGCGATATCATCTAACCCTCACCAAATTAAAACTCACCTTTCTGAAGTTGCATGAGGCATCCTAATACCCTTACTGTGGTGGTATCAGGAAAAGCCAAGTAGGGGTTTGGGGTGTTCCCCACTGGGTCATGGACCTAAGAGTCGGTAGAAAACGGGAGGGGAGCCTGTTCTACTATACATCCACAGTAACAAGATACTCCTTCGTTTCTCCATTAGGAATTGTCATTGGAGGCCTAATGGAGTGTCAGAACTTTAATTATCTCCACACACATATATGATATCACAGAAAAATTTCCAAATCCTCTAAAGCTATAATTTTTATCAAAATTAGTGTATTCAGATGGTCTTATGATTAGACATTTCTCCTATTTTCTCTCTACTAATTTCTTTAACATTTTCTTGGAATTTGCTTCCTCCTCTTTTGTGTCAAGAGAAGATGAATGGAAATGTGACCTCTACCACCAACTAATAATAATAATTATGTAGAGTTCTCTCTGTCCTTGCCAGAGCAGAGTCAGTGAAAGTTTGCTCAAAGTACGAGTAAGATCCAAAGTCTCAGAACATAATCCAAAAATGCCTAAGTCACAGTAGAAAATCACTCCTTGTATCAAAAACCAGAATAATCAATCTTGTACTGAATTTTAAAAGAAAACATCAAAAGATGGCACATAGAATTATCTGACAAATATTTTAAATGAGTATCATAAAAATGCTTCAGTGAGTAACTAGAAACATACTTGAAACCAATTTAAAAAATATAAGTCTCAGCAAGCAAATAGAATTATAAAGAAGAATCACATGGCAATTTTTAACTGAAAAATATAAGTGAAATAAAAGACCAATTAATAGGCTCTATAGTGTAATAGAAGGAATAGAAGAAAGAGCTACATTTGAAATTACCCCATGTAAGAACATAGATGAGATATATTAAACAAATGGAAACATCAGAGGAATAATGACTAAAAGCCCCAAATTTGGCAAGAGACATAAACATGCAGACTTATGACAGTATCCAACAGTCCATAATCACACATTGTGTCTAATTAACATGACCTTAATCTCCTACAACCTGGAAAACCCAGCCTTGGTTATCAACTTTTTTTTTTTTTGACACTAGCAGTTTTGAAGAGTAAAGGCCAGTTGTTTTTCAGAATTATATGTTTTTGATTGTTTCATGAGGAGCAGAAACATTTTGGCAGAAGTTCTACATTAGTGATAGCAGGTGACTTCCAACCTAGTATATTGAGAACATATAGCACTCTGTGTCGTCATTGGTATTGAGTATGATGAGTCAGTAAAGATACACGTTCTCCTTGATATATGTTAACTTATCCTTTCATAATTGATAACTGTCATTCCTTCAGTATTTAGTAGATTGTGTTCTTTAAATAATAGTTTTATTGCTTAAATTAATCCTTAGCAATTCCTTTAAAATCTATTTTTAGAATCAATATGAATTTGTAGATTCCTTATAAAATTGTATTCCCATCCTTATTTAAAGCAAAATTTTCCTCCTAATTTGGCCAATAAAAGATTCTTCAAGGTAATTTCTATACCTTTTGGGCATTTCCATTGGTTTTGAAGTTCTGCCTTATTTCTTAGTACAACTAGATATTCCAAAATTATATATTCCCTTCCTACCCTCACCTTGGAATCAGCCATTTTTCCAAAAAGCTTTGGTTAGTTTTATGTCACTGTGACAAAATGCCTTAACTTATAAGAAAGAAAGGTTTATTTTGGCTCACAGTTACAGGGGTTTCAGTCAATGATCATTTGGCCCTATTGCCTTCAGTCTAGTGGTGAGGCTAACATTATGTTGGGACTATGTAGTGGAGGAAGCCATTTACATCAAGACAACCAGGAACAAAGATACAAAAGGGACTGCAGTCCCAATATCCCAATAAAGGGTGCATCCCTGATGATCTACTTTGCTCCCTGTAGACTCCACCATTTTTCTAATAAATTTTGTGCTCTTGATTCCTCAAGTTTCAAAATGATCTCTACCACTGATGATGGTTCCAAGAGTAGGTTTGTTATACACTGACAGGTGTCCAAAATACATGACACTAAAAACAAAGAATTGAAATTTTCATGCATGATTTCCCTCTTTTAGAAAAGAGCAGAAAGAAGGTTCTGGGTAGATGGTACTGTAAGAACTATCATGAATCTCTCTCCCCACCTATAAAACATAATGCTTGATGGGACTATTTTGGAACTCTGGAGTCGGTTGAAACCTTGAGATTTTCAGAGGAAGATGTGGGTGATAAATAGCAATTAATTTCAGGTCTTTTCAAGTGTTGGCAGAGTTTCAGCTACTCCAAGTCTTCTGGCATGCAGTTGTACACATTTCCTGGAATAACATGCCTACAGCTTTCAGGAGCCAGAGTGAGCAAAAGGCATTCTGCTCTCCAAATATTTTGGATCTGTGCTATGATCACTGGTTGCTGTCTTAGATCATAAAGGTTCTAGGAATGCTGGATGACCATTGTTGTGGTACGCCTTTTCATCCCTGTAAGCCCCTCCTACTCAGATGAAGTGACATCCTGGGAATTGAGAGGACCAGTGCTTTCCCCCTTTATTTTTCCCTTTCCTCTTTGGAAGTAAGAAATTAAGGAATAGGTCTTTCAAAAACATCTAAGTATATAAGGAAAATTGAAACAAGATTATGCAAAGCCAGGGAAAAGTATAGGCTCAGAGAAGCCCTGAGATGATCTTAAGCTTTTATCTCAAGCTGATTCTTGGCCAAGACAAAACCTAGAATGATAATAAATGAATACATATGTCACAAAAACTGCAATCCATGGGAGGGGAGAGGATCTGATATTCATTTATCACATTATTACAGAAGTAAGTTTTCAAGAAGATATCACAAGGCATACAAAGAAAGAGGAACATATAAGCCATTCAAAGAAGAAAACAAATTAATTGTAACTGTCCCTGAATGTTTTAAACCATCTTAAAAATGCTAAAAGAACCAAAGGAAAACGAGGAAAAAGAGAACAATGTAGAAACAAAATGGGAGTATCAATAGAGAAATTTTAAACATGAGAAAAAAAAATTCTAAAGGATTTCTTTTTTTCCCCCCTCAAAAATAAGCTCACTTGATGATTTTTTTTTCTTTTTGTGGTTTTTAAATTTAGACCTTATGGTTATACATAGTAGTTGGGTTCATTCTCACAAATTCAGACATGCATGGAAATCAATTTCAGTTTATGATAGCCCTTTTTCCCTTCCCACTTTTTCTTCTCATCCTCCTCCTTCCCACCTTGTCCTTTCTCTAGTCTACTAGACTTGCTTTTGCTCATCTACTAATTTGAATTTATTCATTATGTAATTTTATCTTTCCATCCCCCTTTCCTTTATTATACTCTAGCATTCAAATATGAGAGAAATTGGCCCTTCCACTTAGCATGCTATTCTCCATTTCCATCTATTTACTGGCAAATGCCATAATTTCATTCATTTTAATGACTGAGTAGAATTCCATTCTGTGTGTGTGTATGTGTGTGTGTATATATCACAATTTCTTAATCCATTCATCTACTGATGGGCATCTCGATTTATTTCATAGTTTAGCTATTGTGAATTATGCTGCTATAAACGTTGATGTGGCTCTGTCACTCTAGTATGCTGATTCTTTGGGGAAAATACCCAGGAGTGAGATCACTTGGTCATGTGGTGGTTCCATTCATAGTTTTTGTTAATGTTATTGTTTTGAGGAATATCCATACTGCTTTTCAGAGTGGTGTACTAGTCTGCTGTCACACCAACAATGTACAATTGTTCCTTTCTCCCTGTAACCTTGTCAGCATTTATTATTGTTTGTATTCATCATTGCCATTCTGACTGGAGTAAGATAGGATCTTAATGTACTTTGATTTGCATTTTCCTGATTACTAGGGTTGTTGAACATTTTTTTTTCATGTATTTATTGGCTTTTGTGTCTCTTCTATTGAGAAGTTTTGGTTGAATTTTTTTGCTCATTTATTGATTTGGGTTGTTTTCTTGATGCTAAGTTTTATGAGTTCTCTGAGTATCCTGGATATTAATCCCCTATAGGAGGAGTAGCTAGACAAGATTTTTTCCCATTCTGTATGTTCTCTCTTCATGCTCTTAATCATTTCCTTAGCTGTACCAAAGCTTTTTAGTTTAATGGCATCCCACGTATCCTTGGTTTTAGTTCTTGTGCTTTGAGGGTCTTGTTAAGGAAGTCTGTGCCAGCACCTATATGATGAAGAGTTGACCCAATATTTTCTTCTAAAAGTTACAAGTTTTCTGGTATAATTCTCAAGTATTTGATCCACTTTGAGTTTTGTGCAATATAAAAGATGGGGTCTAATTTTATTTTTCTACATATAGCTATCTAGTTTTCCCAGCATCAATTATTAAAAAAGATGTCTTTTCTCCAAGATATATTTTTGTAACTTTGTCAAATATTAGATATCAATAGGTTTATGGGTTTGTCTCTGTCTCTTCTATTCCACTTATCTTTGTCTGTTTTTGTGCCAATGCCATGCTGTTTTTGTTACTACAGATCTGTAGTATAATTTGAGATTGGGTATTATGCCTCTTGCTTTGTTTTTCTTAGTATTACTTTGGCTATTCTAGGTCTCTTATTCTTTCAAATGAATTTAAGAATTGTTTTTTTATTTCAAATTTTTGTAAAGAATGTCATTGGTATTTTGGTGGGGGTTACATTGAATCTGTATATTGCTTTTGATAGGCAGAATTAGTATTGTCAAAATGGCCATGCTATCAAAGAACATGGGATAATTGGGCTTTGTGGCACACACCTATAATTACAGCAGCTCGGGAGGCTAAGATGGGAGGATCGTGAATTCAAAGCCAACCTCAGCAAAAGTGAGGCACTAAGCAACTCAATGAGACCCTGTCTCTACATAAAATGCAAAATAGGCCTGGGGATGTGGCTCATTGGTCCAGTGCCCCTGAGTTCAATACCTGGTACCAAAAAAAAAAAAAAAAGAGTATGGGATGTCTTTCCACCTTGTAAAGTCTTCAGTTTCTTTCTTCAGCGTTCTATAAGTTTCACTGTAGAACTCTTTTACCTCTTTAGATTAATTCCCAAGGTTGAAGCTTTTTTTTTAAGTTATTATAAATGGGATAATTTGCCTGTCTTCTTCCTCAACTGAATCACTATTGGAGTACAGGAAGGCTATTGATTTATGGGTGTTGATGTTGTATCCTGCTACTATGCTATAAGTTCTAGACTTCTTCTGGTGGAGTTTTTTGGATTTTCTATATATTGTTGTCAAACAGAAAATTTTGGCTGCTGCTTTTCCTATTTGTATCCCTTTGATTTCCTTTTCTTGCTTGATTGCTCTGGCTAATGTTTTGAGGACTATATTTAATAGAGTGGTGAGAGTGAATTCTCAACTTGTTCCTGAATTTAGTATGATGTTGGCTTTGGGTTTGTCATAAATGGCCTTTATGATGTTGAGGTAAATTCCTTCAATTCTTAGCTCTATAGTGTTTTTAACATGAATGGGTAGTGAATTTTATCAAAGGCCTTTTCTGCATCTTTTTATCTTCAACCTGTGGGTGTCTTTGCCTATAAGATGTCTCTCTTGTAAATAGCATACTGCATAGAGTGGGATTTGTTTTTTGATCCATTTTGCTAATCTGTCTTTTAATTAGTGAGTTGAGATCATTAACATTCAGCATTACTAAGGATATGTGTTTGTGATTTCCTGCCATTTGGTTTTTTGCTATATTTTATCCTGTCTTAATTCTCATTTTGTAGATTACTGTTCTATTGAACATCCATTGTTGTTGGCTTTGGGAATTGTATTTTTGTTCCTTTGTATAAGGTTTTTCTTCCAGTGTTCTTTGTAGTGCTATTTTGGTGTTCATGAATTCTTTTGGTTTATTCTTGTCATGAAATGTTTTTTATTTCTCCCTCAAATTTGAAAATGAGTTTTGCTGGGGATAGTAAGCTTGGCTGACAGTTGTTCTCTTTTAGGGTTTGGAATATCTCATTCCAGGCTCTCCTTGATTTTAGGGTATGAGCAATCAGAAATAAGTCTTATTGGTTTGCCTCTAAATGTGACCTATTGTTTCTCTCTTGTGACTTTTAATGTTCTTTCTTTGTTTTCTATGTTAGGCATTTTGAATATGATATGTCTCAGTGAGCTTCTCATTTGGATGGGTCTATTTGATTTTAATTATTTCCTGTCTTCTACTGGTTTGGGGGTTATTTTGTTCTTCGGAAGAAGACTTTAAGCCTTCTGTATATGGTTGTGTATTTCTGATATGGGAGATGTTTTCAGTTAACTATCTAATTGAAAATGTTCTTAATGCCTTTAGTTTGTATCTCCATGTTCTCTTCTATCCCAATGATTCTCAGGTTTAGTCTTTTAATGTTGTCCCAGAGTTCTCGAATATTCCGATCAAGCTCTATAATTTTTTTCCCTTTTACCACCTTCTGTGTATTCAAGATCATATAGCCTATCTTCAATGCCTGGAATTCTAACTTCAAGAGCTGAAGTTCTATCTTCCACACCATGTAGTTTGTTATTGATACCTTCAAGTAAGTTTGTAATTTGATTTTTTTCTTTTATTTCTAGGAGTTCTACTTGGCTTCTTTTCACTGTGTCTATTTCTTTATTAAACTGATCTTTCATCTTCTGTAATTGCTCTCTTAATTCCTTCTTTAGCTCTTCTTTTAGTTCATTGAATATTTTGATAAAGAGCTTTTTATAATCTTTCTCTGGATTTTTGTCTACCTCTCAACAGAGAGGTTGTGGGTTTTGTGGGAGATTTATTTGAATTTATTAAAATTTATTTGTTTATTTGGTTTTCTTGGGTTTTCAGAGGGAAAATATGAACTTTAAACATAAATAAGTGAAACAAAAAGTTCACTAGAAGGATAGAAAGGCAGATTTGCATAGACAGAAGAAAGAATCAACTCGAAAATATAATAAAAACTATGAATTTTGTGGAATAGAAAGAAAAACATTGATTTTTAAAATCAGGAAATAGAGCCTAAGAGACATATCTTACCATCAAGTAGACCATTATGGGAGTCTCATAAGAAAAAGTGGGAAAGAAAGGGAAATTGGAAGAAGACTTTAAGAAGTAATGGTTCAAATTTGTTGAACCATTATTTGTTGAAGGACATGAATATAAACACTGATGAAGCTCAATGAATTCCAATTAAGATGCAAAAAGACCCATGCTGGGATTCATTCTGATTAAGCTTTCAAAACACAGAGACTCTTAATCAAGAGAAGTGTTTTATCATGTGGAATTCTTGATAAGATTATTAGAAGAATTTTTTTTTATCAGAAATTTTGGAGTCCAGGGCTGGGGATGTTCAGTGGGTGAGTATTTACTTAGCATGTGCCACCCATGGGTTCAATGACATGTACTACAAAATAAATAAACAAGAAACTGCAGGCCAAGAGGAAATGCGCTGATGCATTCAAAGTGAGAACAACAAAAACAAAACATCTGTCAACCAAGATCCCTACATCCCCACAAACTGTCCTTTAAATGTGAAGAAGAAATTAAGACATTCCAAAGAAACAAAAACTGATAGTTTGTTAATGCTAGACAATGTGCAAGAAAAGTCTTAAGGGAATCCCTACAGGGTCATATCAAAGGGCACTAAATAATACCTAAAAGCAGTATGTAGAAATAAAAATCTCAAAAAAGGGAAATATATAGGCAATTATAAAGGTTGTTTTACTTTGACAATTGCTTATAATAGTTCTCAGGTTTAGTCTTTTAATGTTGTCCTAGAATTCTGATTTCTACAAAATTTAAGAACCTAATGCATTTAAAATAATTATGATTGTTTTGGAGACAAAATGTCTAAAGAAGTAATTTTGTGATATATTAATATTAACATATTAATATAATATTTTATCCTAAAAGAGGTAGGGTTGGATTTGTAAAAGAGCAGCATCTTTGTATGTTAAGATATTTTGATATAAATTACAGCATTAAATTTAAGATGTTCGGTGCAATTCTCATGGTAAGAGAAAAGAAAAGGCTCAAGAATACTCTAGAATATACACAAAAGGAAATAAAAATGTCAACTTTTTAGTACAAAAATTCTGCAATAATCATTAAGAATTTTAAACCCTCTTCTGTTCTACCTTTAGGTACAGATTTTAACTAAGAAAATGGAATTAAAACAATAAAATATTCATTCTAATAGATGTAGGCAGAGCACAACAACAACAGCATACAGATTCTTCTCAAGTACAAATGGAACATTTTACAGTATAGACCACATATTAAGCCACAAATTCTCAATATACCTTCAAAGACATGTTACACAAAATATCTTATCTGGACACAAGGGGATGAACTTAGAAGTGAAAAACAGAAGTTGGAAAATTCACAAAATTGTGAAAATGAACACACATAACCAATGTTCTGAAGAAGAAATCACTGTGAAATTAGAAAATACTTAGAAAGGAATTAAAATGAAAACACAACATACCAAAACTTTTTAGATGCACTGAAATCAGGATTAAATGGGAAATGTATTGATATAAATGCTTAAATTTTAAAAAGTAAATCTCAAATCAACTTTTTTACTTTATATATGGATTACTTTTTTCTAGTTATAATGAAGCAAAGGAATAATAAAAATTAGAGTACAGATAAATGATGCATAGACTAGAAATACAATAGAGAAAATCTATAAGACAAAAGTTATTTGGAAAGAACAAAATTGGCAAATTTTTATCTAGATAGACAAAAGCAAGAGAGACTCAAAATCTTAAGTGAATTTTGGGATATTATTACTATCATTATTATTATTTTGATACTGGGGATTGAACCCAGGGGCACTTTACTATGGAGTTACCTCCCTATTCCTTTTTTATTTTGAGACAGGGTAGCATTAAGTTGCTGAGGCTGGCCTCAAATCTGTGATCCTCCTGACTGAGCCTCCCAAGTTGCTGGAACAACAGGCAGAATATTTCATCCTTCAATGAGTGAATACACATTCTTCTCAGCAGCACATGGATTCCTCTCTAGCATATATTATGCCATAAAGTAACTCTCAACAAATACAAAAATTATTGAGATACTACCCTGTTTTCTATAAGATCATAATGGAGTGAAACTAGAAAACAATTGATAAAATAAAAAATAAAACTACTCCAACATATTTAGCATACACTAAATAATATGCTACTGAATGAACAATAGGTTGCAAAAGACATCAAAGATGAGATTAAAAAACTCATAGAGGTAAATGAGGTCACTGATAAAACATATTGAAGTTTCTGGGACACTATGAAGGCAGTACTAAGAGGAAAGTTCATTGCAGGGAGTTCATTCCTTGAAAGAAGAAAACATCAACAAATAAATGACCTAATATTACATTTCAAAGCCCTAGAAAAAGAAGAACAAATCAACACCAAAAGCAGTAGAAGACAGGACATAACTAAAATCAGAGCTGAAATCAATAAAATTGAAACAAAGGAAAGAGCTGAAAAAATTGACAAAAAGTTGATTCTTTGAAAAATATAAATAAAATTGACAAACGGTCATGCTAATGAAGAGAAAGAGAAAACTCAAATTACTAACATATGTGATAAAAAAGGAAATATCACAATAGATGCTACAAAAATACAGAAGATAATTAGAAATTATTTTGAAAACTTGTACTCTAATAAAATAAAAAATATCGAAGGCATCAAAAAATATCTAGAGTTACATGATTTGCCTGAATTGAATCAAGATAATATACACAATTTAAACAGATGAATTTCAAGCAATGAAATAGAAAACACCATCAGAAGCCTACTAAACAAGAAAAGCCCAGGACTGGATGGATACACAGCTAAGTTCTATAAGACCTTTAACAAAGAACTAGTACAAATACTCTTCAAATTATTTTGTGAGATAGAAAAAGAAGGCCTCATTCTATAGTGAGGCCAGTATCACCCTGATTCCAAAACCAGGCAAAGACACACCAAAGAAAGAAAAATTCAGACCAATATCTTTAATAACATAGATGAAAAATTCTCAATAAAATTCTGGCAAATAGAATTTTTAAAAAAATCAAAAAGATAGTGCATCCCAGGGATGCAAGGTTGGTTTGATATATGAAAATCAAAAAATGTAAATCATCACTTCAATAAACTTAAAGATAAGAATCATATGATCATTTCAGTAGATGTAGAAAAAAATTCAACAAAATACAGCACCCCTTCATGTTGAAAACATTAGAAGAATTAGGATAAAAGGAACATATCTCAACATCACAAAAGCTCTCTATACTAAACCCCAGGCCAACATCATTCTAAATGGAGAAAAACTGAAAGCATTCCCTCTAAAAATTAGAACAAGATAGGATGCCCTCTTTCACCATTTTTGTTTACTATAGTTCTTGAAACACTGGCCAGAGCAATTAGACAGATGAAAGAAATTAAAGAAATACAGATAGTGCTAATTTGTGTTGTTCTTTTACTATTCGCCTACAATATGATTCTATACGGAGAATAAAAAAAAAATTCCACCAGAAAACTACTAGAACTAACTAGTAAGTAAATTCAGCAAAGTAGCAGGACATAAAATCAATACCCATAATTGACGTGAACATACTTTATACAGAGATATGAAAAATTGTGTTCTATATGTGTAATAAGGACTGTAATGCAAAAGAAAAAGAAAAAGATTTAAAAAATCAAATAAATCAAAATGAGAAAAGCTCTGAAAGGAAAATGAAGAAAACTACCCCATTTACAATAGCCTCAAAAAAAATAAATAAAAATAAAGTACTTGGAAATCAACTTAACGGAAGAGGTGAAAGACCTCTACAATGAACACTACAGAACACTAAAAAAAGAAATTAAAGAAGAACTTAGAAGATGGAAATATCTATCTTTTGACCATACTACCCAAAGCACTAAACAAATTTAATGCAATTTCTATCAAAATCCCAATGACATTACTCATAGAAAAAGCAGTCTTGAAATTCATCTGGAAAAGTAAGAGACCCAGAATGGCTAAAGTAATCCTTAGCAAGAAGAGTGAAGCAGGTGGCATTACTATACCAGACCTTAAACTATACTACAGAGCAATAGTAACAAAAACAGCATGGTATTGGCACCAAAATAGACTTGTAGATCAATGGTACAGAACAGAGGACAGAGAGACTAACCCACATAACTACAATTATCTTATATTAGATAAAGGTGCCAAAAACATACATTGGAGAAAAGATAGTCTCTTCAACAAATGATGCTGGGAAAACTGGTAAACCATATGCAAAAAAATGAAATTAAACCCTCATCTCTCACCATGCACAAAACTCAATTCAAAGTGGATCAGAACCTAGGAATTAAACCAGAGACTCTGCATCTAATAGAAGAAAAAGTAGGCCCTAATCTTCATCATGTGGGATTAGGCCCCAACTTCCTTAATAAGACTCCTATAGTGCAAGAATTAAAACCAAGGATCAATAAATGGGATGGAATCAAACTAAAAAGTTTCTTCTCAGCAAAAGAAACAATCTGTGAAGTGAACAGAGAGCCCACATGCTGGGAGCAATTTTTTACCACTCACACATCAGAGCACTAATCTCTAGGATATATAAAGAACTCAAAAAGCTAAGCACCAAACAAATGGGCCAAGGACCTGAACAGACACTTCTCAGAATCATACGTCTGATAAGAGATTAATATTCAGAATATAGAGAGCACCCTAAAAACTTAATAATGATCCAATTTAAAAATGGATTAAGGACTTGGACATTTCTCCAAAGAAATAAAAATGATGAATGAGCAGATGATAAGATGGGCTACATCACTAATTTTTAGGAAATGCAAACCAAACTAAAAGATATCAGTTCACAACCATTGAGATGGAAAATACTGGGGGGAAAAAAAGGCAAGGTATGGTGGTGCACACCTATAATCCCAGTGCTCTGTGAAGCTCAGGCAGGAGGATCACAAGTTTGATGGTAGCCAGGAAGCTTAGTGAAACTGTCTCAAAAATATAAAATGGCTCAGGGATTAATTTCAATGAAGGATCCCTAGGTTCAATTCCTAGTACCAGAAATAAAAAAGAAACAGAAAATGCCAAGTGCTAGGATGTAGAGAAATTGGAATTAGAACCTTTATATGCTGTCTGGGGACTGTAAAATGATATAGCAGAATGATGGAAAACAGTACGGCAGTTCCTCAAAACCAAAAAAAATCATCTTCTGACTCAGCAATTCAAGACTTCTGGAGATAGATAGATAGATAGATAGATAGATAGATAGATAGATAGATAGATAGATAGATCCCAAATAATTGAAAGTAAGGTCTCAAAGAGATATTTAGACAAAGAAGCTAATGCATGGAAACATGGAAACAAGACAAGTGTCTACTGATAAATGAAGAAGGAAAATATTAAATATCCCAATGTGTTAATATTTTACCTTACAGAGAAATTCTGCAATATACCACAACATCGATGAATCTCCAGAATACTGTTAAGTGAAATAAATCAGTCACAAAATAAGCAAATACTGTATGATTCCCCTTATATAAAATACTTTGAGTAGTCATTCAGAAAGTTGGTCAATTGTCAGGATTGGGGAAGGGGAAAAAGGGTAGTTGTTTAATAGGTACAGAGTTCAGTTTTAAACGAGTTATGAAGATGAACAGTGGTGATGGCTGTACAACATTATTAATGTATTTAGTACCACAAAATATATACTTAAAATGATTAGTATGGTAAATTTTATGCTATATATTATCATAAGAAATAGAAAAATATGAAATAAATTTTAAATAGTGTTTAATATTAAGGGGGGAAGATGGAAATTACTTTTTGTTTTATATTTTGAGGTTGGATTTTTGTATTTGTTTTAGTATATAAAGGGCTGGGGCTGTAGTTCAGTGGTAGAACGTGTGTGTGTGTGTGTGTGTGTGTGTGTG
Organism: Ictidomys tridecemlineatus; assembly: GCF_052094955.1. Classification (NCBI taxonomy): domain Eukaryota; kingdom Metazoa; phylum Chordata; class Mammalia; order Rodentia; family Sciuridae; genus Ictidomys; species Ictidomys tridecemlineatus. Next base: position 154,624,427 of record NC_135478.1, on the reverse strand, counting down.
TGTGTGTAATATATAATTTTTTGTGTAATGGGGGTCTCATTAAATTGATGAGGTTGACCTTGAACTTGTGATCTTCCTGCTTCAGCCTCCTGAGTAGCTGGGATTACAGGTGTGCACCACCATGTCCAGAAAAAAGAAACAAATGTAAATTCATCTCTATAATAATATTACTCTCATTATTTGTTTTGCATGATAGCTTATTGAATAGAGGAGAAAAGGCAAAAGCCCACCGGCACATCAAGAATTGCAACAAAACTTAGGTAAGCCAATTGAAAATTCATTTCGTGTTTGAACATCTTTTTTTGTTATTGGAAGCAAAAACCCAGTTGAACAGTTACGTTAGACATAATCTATAGGAATTTTTGACTATGTCCATTCTAATTTGGTTTATATAGAACACAATATTCTACCCATTATTACATATACCCTGATTACCATTGTCAGAGTAGTTCTGTGTCCACAATTTGACCAGAACACTGCCTCCATTAAAACGTTTGTAATACCACACTACAGTACAGCATTCTTCCTTTACCTTCACTTCATCCCCCAGAGAACACCTCTCTCGTTTTCTTTGTTTTCCAACTCTCTGAATAAATCTATCTATCTATCTTAGGAATCTTCAGGATTATAAATCATTTTTGCAACTTGTAATTATTTGAAACAAAATATATTGAGTTTCCAAAATAACATGTTCATACATTATTAGTAGTAACACATATATTAATAATTGCTTTCTTGTCTCCCACACGCCCTCCCTTCTTCCTCCTTACCTTTCTGTACCATGTATAGATAGTATGTCTTTCTGGCCCCAAGTTTATACCACCTATGATGTTTTCCCATCATGAATTTCTCATTTTGAAGACATTTTAGCATATGTAAAATAAATCTCAGAATGAAAGCATCTAGGATGCCATAACCAGGAGCTTCTGATCCCATTTAAGTTTCCTATGTATTTGCCTTGTTTGTTACTCGATATGTTAGGTGTTCAAATTTAAAGCCTGAAGGAAATTTTCATAGTCTGTTTTTGGGTATTTTTCTTTTCATTTTGGAATTGACTGGTAGATGATTTATTGGTGAGAACACCAGCTCAGATAAAATAGTACTCATTGGAGCAGGACCATAAATAACATGTTTGTAAACTGTTAGTTTCAAACAATAACAATTTATAACCCTTACCTAAAAACTAAGATATTGTTCTAAGACTTTCCTATTTTTCCCTTTTCCACTATTCAGACTCATCCCCATCTGATTTATAATTAAATAAGTTGCTTCTTGGCATAATTACTCATGTCTGAAACCTGAGGCAGAATTTCTTTCAAGAAGAATCACATTTATCTCAACTAATGAATCATTAAGTTTCATTTCAATTGCCAAACGCACATTATCCTTTATTCAATATGATATGCTGAATTGAGAAACTTTCATGAGTGCCAAAAATATAGTTTCTCTTCTCTGCACACTTTTTCTCCAGGGATATAAACATTTCTGTTCACTCACCTCAGCCATGATCGACATGCCTGCTGTTTTCATTCCAGCCATCTCCACGAGCTGTCCATCATACCATACTGTGCTAGAAGGCTAGTGGCTTTTGGGTTTGTTCAGCCAAATATCTAGAGACTAGGTTTATTCCATCTAACACTTTGGATTTTGATTTTGGCATTATCTTCACACAGACTTCAAGAATTTAAAGATTGTTTTACCAAATTACCTTGCTACCTGGCTCTTCCTATTTATATTTTTCATTTTCCCATTGACAATGAAGCAGCCAACCCAGGAGAAGACAGCAGAGAGGTTAGGAGGTGCATTGCCTTTCAATGAATACATGCTGCCTCACTGCTGGCCAGGATGCTTATTTTTCTGAAGGGTTTGTACAATTTTGTGTCTTTTTTCCAAAGTAACCTCAGCAAGAGCTTTACTCTTGGATTTTAGTGGTTAGGGGTGACAGAATGATGACAGTTTGGCATGATGTAGCCTTTACCAATTGATTAGAAAGATGCTCAAAGACTTGGAAAAAAATAAAATCTGGAAGTAGCTAGAGATTGTTTCCTTTGAAAGAACTGAAGAGTCAACTGACTTGATTATAAACTACTAACAGTAACCTACTGATTCTAAAAGTACCATTCATTTTCCTTCTCAAAATTTGAAGTAAATATATGTTTTGAATTAGCATTACTCTGTTTTAACTCACATTTGAAGATTTTATTGTTAGGATATACAAATTCTAGTCAATTTGACAAGAGGATTTAAAAAAATACCATTTTATCATAGTTTTTTGTATATTCCTCATGAATAAAAAAATAATCACATTTCTTAAATCCACCCTCCAAAAGTGACATTTAGCATAATTAAAACTGTATTCTCCTGAACTCATAGGATAGTCTGGCTACCATTTTCAAACCTGATGTTCAAACCCTCACTGACAAGAAATAGGTTAGCCTCATTTCAACTCCTTGTACAAGTAGAGAAACCCCAAACAGAACATTTCTAACTCCCAGTGGCACATACTTGGCACAATTTTCTCATCTATACCTGGATTAAAATACAGGTCATATCTGGAGACCATGACATACGTGGAGTGCTAGTGGAGTTATCTTAGTAGCCTAGCATTTGACTCTCAAAATGTTATATGGTAAAAAGTCCTGTTAAAATTGTGAGTCTAATTTAAAAATGTATTAGAAATACATTTATAAAGCAAATTTCAGATACATATATTTATATTGCAACATTTCTTTCCAGTAATCAAAAAATCATTTGTATTATACAATAAATTCCATTCCTCGTAGTGAAGAACTTAGTAATCAAGTTGGCAAGCAGAGATTAGGGAAGGACCTCAGTGGGGTGGAAGATTTCTCCACTTAAGCCCTTTGAACACTGCCTTTGCCCGACCCCAGGGTCCAAAATATGTTACTCAGATCTTTCAAATATAGTCAGTCAATCTATTTCTCCCTCTCTCTCTCTCTTCCTTTTCCCCCTCTCATTCGCTTACTCTTTGCTTTCTAAAATCAATATATTACTTAGTTTTTTTGTTACTGTGACCAAAATACCTGACAAGTCCCTATTCAAGTGAGCCTATTGCCCTGGGTCCAGGATAAGGCAGAAATGTATGACAGAAGGGTGTGGTAGAAGGGCTCTGTTCTATCCATGGCAGCTAGGAAGTCTCAGAGGAAAGAGGGAAAGTATCACAGGGAAGATGAACTCTTCCAGGGCAAGTGACCTACTCCCTGAGCCACACCCCACCTACCTACAATTCCCATCCAGCCTATGCAAACTAGGATGGATGATTAGGTTATGGTTCTCCCAACCTAATCATTTTATCTCTGAGCATTTCTGCATTAACACAGGATTTGGGGGAGACACCTCATATCCAAACCATAATAATTCTCATCATCACCTGCACATTTTTTCTAGTTAGTTTTCTGTCTTATCTCCCCTTATAAATGTCCTTCATTTTCATTACACTAGTCTCTTTCTCCATTTAAACATACTTTCACATTAAGTTAAATTTACAATGGTATAGATTTTTCTTAGTTTTCTTGTGGAGTATCTATTTCCCATTTTAAAAAATTAATCCTACCAATAAGCCATTTCAAAATACTACTTTTTTTTGCATGCAGTTCAAATAATTTTGGAGAAGAAATCCTATCTATTCATAGTATATGTGTTTTTATTCAGTTCTTTCAAAATTGCTGATTTCTTTTGAGAGTCTATCTATATTTTAGGACTTTAAGTCTTATACATTTCCTAAATTTCCTCAACTGACACTTTCAAAGCACCATTGGAATTATAGAACCACCTACATTGAAACTACATGTGAAAATAATCTGGCTTTGGTTCCCTTACCCTAACCAGCAAGCACATAGTAGGAATAGATTAGAGGGGCAACATTGTGTGCAGTTCAGAATTCAGGTTGTCTGATCACATGGGTTTCCATTTGAACCTCCACATCACTGTTACTGTAATTATGAAAGCATGGATTGCTTATTTCTTTTATCTTTTGTTTTCCTTAATGTAGAAAAAAATCCCCTCCCCTTCCTGCACCCTTCCCTGTGCCTCATACACCACCACTAGGACCATTGGAAAGCATCAATTTGAAAATATGAAATGCTGAGCACAGAGACTGGCAAGAGTGGATTACTGAGAAAATGTTGGCCAATGTGCTTTCACCTGAAACACAGTGAGCTTGCTGGGCTGGACTGTCTATTACAAACTCATAACCCCACCCTTCTAAGAGGTGAGACATTACATTCCCCAGACACCCCTTCCCTATTGTGTTCCAGGTAGAATCTCCCCCACTGTAGAGAATGTCACTTGAGATTTGAACAGCAGAAGAGTTTTAAAGCCATTATTCTCTCAATGAGGTTGCAGCGTAACTTGTAGGCAGGGATGGGAGGTGACCGGTTTTCGGTGAACACATGAGAATCATGCATGGCACTGCTGCAGGCAACAGAGATACTTACCAACTCTCCTGATTCACAGCTTTAGTGCCTTAATTTTTCCACAGCAACATTCAGACCTTCCTTCTAAAGCACTCTCAAACACTTACAAGAAGCCTAATTTCTTAATGAAAGCTTTTATTATTAGAATACAGTGGCTCTGATTTTCTGACTGATGATAGTTGGCTGTGCTCAGGTTCAGAAATCTGTCAAAGTGCAATTCACCTGAAACAGGGCAGCTGTTCTTGTTCTCCATAGAGAATTTACAGATTCTGTGATTAAAACGATTCAGTCTTATCAGATTGTAGCACCAAATCTAGTGCTTTGCAAGTAGTAGACACCAGATAAACATTAGTTGAATGCCAGGATGCATATGGGATATGTTCTGTTTGACCTACCACCCATTCTGCTGCCTCTATGATGCATTCTTTCTTCCTCTCTTGTTCTCTCCATGTTTGAACAAGAGCCAAAATCAGCTTTCTTTCTTTTTTTCTTTTTAATATATTTTTAGTTGTCAATGGATCTTTTAATTAATTAATTTATTTGTGGTTTATTTAATTTAATTAATTTATTTATTTATCTGAGGATTGAGCCCAGGGCCTCACACATTCCAGGCTAAGTGCTCTCTCACTGAGCCATAACTCCAGCCCCCCAAAATCATCTTTTAATCATCTTTTAGACTCTATGTTTCTGGTTACACATTTTATTGTTCCTGGTCATAGATGACCTGTTATGTTTTTGTTTCGCTTTGTATTTTTGTATTGGAAATGATAGAAGGGTCCCTTGCTCCATCATGATAGCCTGGAAACTATCAGATAGCCATTACTTAGTGTTGTGGGGTACATTTGTCAGGGACAATGAAATTGATATAGAAATACTAGGCATGTGAGACAGTGACAAAATCCACCATCGTGGCATCCAAATCCTCTACCAGCAGTAGACACCCTTCCTTGAGGAACTAAACCTCATCTTTCTTGTATAAGCAATTTTGAATTTGATTTGTCATTGCACCTATAGAGTAACTTCTGATATATTCACTACCCCAATGATCTTATCATACACTAACTCCTGCCTTCACCCCTGGCTAGTGAACTTACCATCCAATTTTGAAAGAACAGAACTGATAGAGGTAAAAAACAGATCTGAATTAGAAAGAAGATATGTTCACTAGTCAAGGGAAGGCATGAAGAATGTTCCCAAGACTTCTTAAAAACCTCCAATGTGAAAAAATAAAATTTCATTAAAAGTGATTTATAAATTCATCATTATGGCAAAAAAAATGAACTGGTGTTAGAACAACTGCTTAGTGCTTCTTGTGTTAGTTACCTTATTCTCAGGATACATTGCTAATTTAGAGCCATTGAATTACACACTTGCTATGTTATATCATGATTTACTACCAGTCATTCTATTTCATTAAGTCATAATCTACTGGAAGGTAGAGATCATATTTTGTGTTTACATCCCCAGCACCTAGCAAATTGCATGACCTATAGTAGGTGGTCAATAATTTTAGGTCGAATGAATTTTAAAAATTGCATAAAAGACATGACAAAGGAACATTTGTTTTGACACACTTTTAAAAACTTCCAATTGGCACCTTAATTTAAAGAAGTACTGAATACATATTACATTTATGAAATGAGGGATCATGATAATCATAATTTCTTGGTATTTTGATTATGGGGAAACATAAGGAAATGTTCATGTAGTACTATCAATGTTTCTTAGAATTCTTAGTAAAAAAAAAAAAATTGGAGATAACTCTTTGGCATTTCTTTCCTAATTTCCCCTTCCCCTTTCTTTTTTGTCTGAGTGCCAGGTTACATGCTAGAAGCTGGGACAGCAAGAAGTACAAACTTTAAGTCCTTCCTCAAGACAGATGGTGAAATCTAGTGGTACAGAGTAGAGGTAGAAGCACTGACATCCATCCGTCTATCAGTCACCGTGCTCTAGAGTTAAGAAAAAACAAATATATTTTTATCATCAATTGACCAATAAAGGATCCACTGGTCACAGCAATTTTGTAAGATACTTAGAACAAAACACAACTGTTTTTAGTCTTGAAAATATTGGAAGATCATATAAAAATTCAATAGATAAAAAATACATGGAAATGATTATGCAGAATGAATGCTTTGTAATAAATAATAACAATGATAATATCTAATACTTATAGAGCACTTACTAAGCACCATGAACTCTAAGAATATTACATATATCTGTATTAGCCTCACAACAGTCTAATGCAATAGGTATAAATTGTCTCAGCAATGAATAAACGATTCTTAGAAGTGTTAAGTTAGATTACAAGATAACATGAGATGATGTCAATATTCAAATCCAAAGATGTCCATTTTCAAAGCCAGCACACATCTATAAAATAGATGTCATTGGGCTGGGGTTTTAGCTCAGTGGTAGAGTGCTTGCCTCGCACGTGTGGGGCACTGGGTTTGATCCTCAGCACCACATAAAAGTAAATAAATAAAGATATTTAAAAAATAGATGTTATGTTCAGGGCTGGGGATATAGCTCAGCTGGTAGAGGACTTGCTTCACAAGCTCAAGGCCCTGGAAGCTGTGTGAAACAGAGCTTGCCAAAAGCCTAGCAATAACCATGCGTTTGAAGGGATTGGAAATGAGGTTTAAATAGCTCAGAAGTAATCTTAGCAGGTAAAAGAAAAGGTTCACGCTGTCAGAGACAGAAAAATGTATCCTGCAAATATTTAACTAAAATACAGTATAAACATATTATCATACAATAGATGAAATCTTTAACAAGTCATATCTCAGAGCTTCGAAAGATAATACAGGAGAATATTCTTTTATCTACTTTGTAATGTTTATTATACAAAAAATGTCAAATCTTCAAGGGCAATAAATGCAGAAATACACAAATTAGCAATAATATTGCTCCTGAAAAAAGAGGTTCCATTCAAGTTACCAACTATGAAAGTCTGGAAGAAATATTTCATTGAGGAATTTTTTTTTCTTATTAAAAAAAGGTAATGTTGAACAGAAAAATAAAGAAGTAAATATTTACTTCATGTAGCATTAGGAATATCTGAATTTTTGTCTAAGATATCTAGCTGGACTTTTGAGTTATGTGTTTTTTTTTATTGTTGGTTGTTCAAAACATTACATAGTTCTTGACATATCATATTTCACACATTGATTCAAGTGGGTTATGAACTCCCATTTTTACCCCGTATACTGATTGCAGAATCACATCAATGGAAGTGTAACTGATGAGTTATGTGTTTCTCAAGATATTTGACTTGACCTTTTGTTATTGTTGTTCTACTCTTGCCTTTACAGGTGTCTTATCACTACTGGCTGGTAGCTTTGGTTTGTCACAAAAGAGGTCAGATATTATAGTAGGAAGAAGACCAAACTGAAAATCCTGAATTCTAGGCAGAACTCCATGAATTTTTTTGGTCTGCAATCCATTAAACTTCAACTGACTCTGTTCTAAATCAAAGGAAATTGGAGACTAAGAACCCATTCAGTTTTAAAATTCTATTACTCTTTGCTGGTCCTTGGCCCTTAAATTGTGAACTTCCTTCTTACAGCACTCCTCTCCATGGCCATGTTGAGTTGTCACTTCCTCTGTATATATTAGCATGTGAACTTGTGATCTCTGCCAAGTAGTTTTTGTTAGGTAAGAAAATTTATCTTTATGAATATCTATATATTATCTGAGCTATGAGCATGTTTTTAAAAGTACTATGAACATTATATAGTGTGGAAAATACATATTAGGTTCAATATAGTTGTTCAATTGACTAGAAAGTACCAAGTCATTTATCTCTTGGAATGTGGGGAAAAAAAAGTAATCTCTCTGAAAGAATTGTTTTTATCATTAGAAATCATTTAGTATAGTTTTATGTCAGAGAGGTAATGTGAAATGAGAGGAAGCTGATTCTTGTCTAGGTCTTACCTTTCATGTCTTCTGATTCTAAACAGAATTTTCTTCTTTCTATACAACATAATTATTTTATATAAATTGCATGATTGAAATTAACTGATTAACAACCTGAATCTTATTCTGCATGTCCATCCATTTATTCAACTTCACTATGTTATGTGATACTATGCCTCAGGCCCTATGCCTGGCATAGGCAACAGAAGGAAAAAGAAGCCAGTGATAGCTCCAAGTTGGCTTCTGGGGTGGTGGCAGGCTACTTGAGAGCAGTAAAATGGCAATAGTACCACAGCGTGAGGAGTGGAGGGGTGAGCCAAGGCAGTGTTTACTTTGGAAGTAAATAATGTCGCAGCACCTAATCCAGACCGAATGTGCCAGGGAAAGTTTTCTGGAGGATGTGATGATTACACTAAGTCTTAAAGGGTAATAGAAATCATTCAGGCACAGAAGAATGGAAATTCTAGGCAAATGAAGCATCATACACAAGACCAAAATGAGATAGAGCCTTATACTTTTGAGGAATACTGAGTGGTTGGGCTAGGTTGGTACCAGAGAGAAGAAAAGGCTTGATACAAGAATTCTTCTGTAGAACAATTAAAACGGTTTATACTGTATTTTAAAAGGACCTGCAATAATAAAAAAGTGAAAATGTTTTTTTTAAAAAAAAAGTAGGTGTGACAATAATATAAAGCCTGTAAGAATAGCACCAACCCCAGAAGGAAGGAAAATGAGACAGAAAAGCATGAAAATAGCTTGACCTTTGGTTGCTGGGAAGCAGATGAAGGTCTCTCCGTGGTCCCATCAGCACAAATCAAGTCAGCCAAGGTGCAAGTCACCTGAAGAAACAGTCATAAGTCATTGTGTGCGTTTATTTTCCCTACCACAACCCAGAAGGAGGACCAAATCAATTCAGAGTCCCTGGCTTTGCCTGCATGAGTGATAGCAGGTTGTTTTCAGTGGGCCAAGTCCAGCATTGTATTTATTCAGTGTTGAAATGTAGTGAGGGAACAGGGAATTGGTTCATTTCCAGAATTATGAAATAAAGCTCTTGGCTACAAAATTAACCAAATGAACAAGCGTCTTTTGAGGTTTGTTGTGGTAGCTGCATTTTGCATCAAGCCTGCTTTAGGATGTTCAGATTTTCATCTCAAACAACATCTCTTTGCCTCAGCTGATGAAAATCATTAATGTCAGAATACATATGATATTCTGTATCATGAGATCCCAATTCTTCAACAGAAATTGATACCCAGATCAACATAAAGGAGATTTGCTTTCAGCACTGGTCTTCCCACCAGGGATGTAAACCTCTATTTTTTTTTTAATTCTTCACATACTAAATATTAACACAATCCCTGAAATTCTCAATTCTCATCACTTTAATTGTCAGGGATTTTTTTTTTCAGTTGGGTTTAAAACTGGCTACCCAACTAGACTTAATTGTATTTTCTTAGCTCTGGATTTTGTAACTATTCAATAATGCCTGATAAAATGGAGTGGGCCCACCCACTCTGTCAAAATTTCCAAATTAGGAGGAAACATATCATATCAAACTATTTTCATTTCTTTATTCTTTTTATTCCATTGTGAATTCCAAAGCATAATTCTAAAACATGATTTTTGAGTAAGAGCTGTAAATTACCATTGTATAATAGCAAAAGCAAATTTTAGTTTCAGTATAATGGAAAACTTGGATTGGAAGAACAAGTTCTTTATCCCATATCTGGAACTGACTTCACACTGTATATTGAACAAGTCAAACCTCCCTGTTCTCCTATTCGTCTCATGTAAAATAATGTGCATAGACCAGTTGTCCTTTAATTCCTTCCTATGTCTCTCTGATTATTTAAACAAATATAGCATATTCAAGGCCTCTATTAAGGGAGAAATCTAGAGACAAAACATACCTTACCATGAAGTCATGGCATCGAATTCTTTGAATAGGTTCCATAACCACCTTAATAATGATAGCCACAATTATCATGATGTAACATTTATCAAATGTCTATATGTTCACGTCACCATGCTAGACACCAAGATATATCAAATAAATTAAACAGCTGTGGTTCTGGCTGGACTCTGAGAAGCACAATAGATAAAAGAGAAAATGGTTTCCCACATGAAACTTTTTCCTCAAAGGAAATATTTATCATACTTTTCGCTCAGCATGATTCATGATGTGTAGTATTCTGTACACTTCTAGGGTAAGAAAGAATAACCAGGAGCAGAACTGACAAGTCACTCAGTGCCACCTGCAGTTGGAACAATGACATAAATTCTACCACTTAAAGAAAAAGAAATGGAATATCTAACATTTTCTTACTGTTCAAAAGAAAATCAGTGAAGCCATCAATATTTGGTACTTATTAGCTAGGGTTTTTGAGGATGAGTAATAACATAAAATTGAGTGCCATTGTGCATTTATTCTTTAGGTAAGACAACAGTATTAGTTCTAATTGTAATTGATTCCAGAAATGCCAGTTTTTATCTTATGGATAGAAATATGTATGAGTGAACAAAGAACTTAATGATTGGCATTAACAGAAAAGAGTTTATAGGCTAAATATGAAGTACCTGCTCTGATCTTTCTAAAACCCAATTATACTTTGAATAAGGGAGAAATTAAAAAGCAAGGTTTGAAAAAAGGGATAAAGGAACTGAAAAAATGTATTGTTTTATATTTTACAAAGCACATTTATGTAGTTGATTTTATTTACGTTCCAATGATAATAAGGATAACAATGTCGATATTTTATGCATTGACAAAGTAAAAATATTTAATAATGAGAAAATGGGAGAGTATATGAAAATTAGAAAAAAATGCACTAATTGCCTCTTTTAAACTCTCTAATAAAGGTGTAAAAGAATTCATGTTTTCCATTAATTTTGGAAAATTTGTAGCCATCACTTTTTCAAATGTTACATCTCCTTTTTTCTTATTTTTCAGGAATTATAGTAGATATATAGTAACACATTTTAATTACTCTATCATTTCTTTTAAATTTCCATGCCTAATCTCCCTCAGTTGATATAAACTGAGAAATATTAAGTATGTCTGTTACATACTTTGTAACATCCAGGTATTTCTCAGTGGGCAAGGTTTTCCGAATTTTAAGTTTAACACAAGAATTAGTAGCATTGTTAGATTATAAAAATAATGACAGACATTCTAATTTTCCCAGGATTAAGTATCCCAGGCTTGAAAATTTGTAATCATCTTGATTCTGTATGTTACCTTACCTCTGTGCTCTAGTCATCAGAATTATTTTTTCCTGCCATAACATAAGGCACATGAATTCTCAAACTTGGCACCTATCAGGATTAGCCCTGTTCAGGTCATTTCCCTAGTTACATATTCCTTTTGTCCTCAGATTATCTCTAACACAGGAGAGAACTATTTTAGTTAGGATTTAATAAATTCATGTTGAAATGAGCTGCAATGACTCAGATGTTTGTTTCTACCTTTCTTTTTCCAAAGCTGCTTTTTAGTGCAGAAATCGAGCTATTTAGACAGACAATGAGAAAATCATTCTCACAGGAATCCCTGACTTTATCATCATCCCTTTTTCATTTATTTCTGCAAATTGACCTTAGAATTACCTTCTTCAATAATCCCTGCCACCATATGTTAATTCAAATATTTCATTTTCTACAAATGGAAGACTGCTTAACCGAATTTTTTTAAACTAAGGATTGAAATCAGAGGTGCTCCACTACTACTGAGTTACATCCCTAATTCTCCTTAATTTTTTTTTTTAATTTTGAGACAGGGACTCACTAAATTGCTTAGAGTTTCATTAAATTGCTGCGGCTAGCCTTGGATTTACAATCCTCCTACCCCAGCCTCTTGAGTTATTAGGATTCATTGGTGATTTTATATATGCTTTGCTCTGTTATTTCTTCAGGGATCCCAAATTTTTTAAAAATAGGTCAACTCAAAAGCTGGTTCTTTCAAAAACAATAAAATCAATAGTCCTCTGGCCAGGTTAAAAGAGATAGAAGACACAATTATAAATATAAGAAATCAAAGAGGGGATCCTCCTTCAAGTCCTGTAGACACTAAAAGGAATATTATGAATTCTAAGACCTAAAATTAGATAACTTAGTTGTAATGGATTAATTCCTTCAACGAGACCATTTTCCCAAAACTCCCATCAAAGAAAACATAAATAATCTATATTTTAACTGATAAAGGCATTTAATTATTAAAAACTAAAAAATAATCTTCCAAATAGAGGCACCAAGTTGAGTTCACTGTGGAACTCTCTCAAACATCATCAAAGAAAGAAATTATACCAATTCAGTACAATCTCTTCTAAAAGATAGAAGCAGAGGGAATACTTCTTAATTTACTGAGGGCAACATTACCCTAACACCAAAATCAAACAAAAAAAATTACAAGAAAAAAGGAATTATTCATTATAACCAAGGGTGATTTGTCTTAAGCATGCCAGACTGGTTCAATATTTAAAAATTAAATTGATCCATCAATCATTAAAATTAAAAATTTATGTTTCATAGAAGTCAATATAAGATAGTATTAAGTGACAAACTGTGAAAGTGTTTGCAAAGAACACATCTGAAAAAGAACTCTTATCTAACACATATAAAGAAATCTTAAAAGTCAACAATAAGAAAACAAATTTTAAAATGGAAGAAATCAAAATACCCTTTGTAGGTGAGTAGATAAATTGAGCTGCACCTAGATAAGAGTATACATTGAGAACTAAAAAAGTTTTTGACCCATGAAAAGACATGGAGAAAATTTAAATTCATATTGACATGAAAGAAGAAATTTTGGAAATTCTATATACTTTATGATTCCAATTACATAACATTTTGGAAAAGACAAAAATATGGAAACACTAAAACCAAACTAGTGATTAGTGAAAAGGGAAGGATATAGGGAGAGCATAGGATATTTAGGGTAGTGAAACCATTCTGTGTGATGCTACAATTTTTCAATGCTTATATAATGTACAAAATCAAGGGTGTAAACCCTACTGTAAAGTATAGATCTTGGGTGATAATGATATGTGAATGTAGGTACATTGATTGCAACAAAAATACTACTGTGGTACAAAATTCAGGAGTTGTGCATGTGAGGACAAGGTGTTTGTGTAAACTCCCTGCACTTTCTCCTCAATTTTACTGCAAAACTAAAACTAAAGATTAAACTTTAAAAAATTATTAAATTTATTAAAATTATTATTAAACTTAAAAATATGATAAGTAAAAAGTATTAACATATAAAATTAAAAATTAGAATACTAAAAGATTCTGCTCCATTCTCTGAATTTTTAAAGTTACTTTAGAATATAAATTTTAGAAGCAGAGTTTGATACTTGATTATATTAAAGGAGAGATAATGAGGCATGGGCTGGAGTTACACCTTAGTGATAAAGTACTTACCTAGCATGCAAAAAGCTCTGAGTTCAATCCCCACTACCTCAGAAAAGGGAGGGACGTAAGGGAGATAATGCTCATGGCAAGAATGAAAAATGCATCCAAAGATTAATAATCTGCCCCCTTGCAAAATTTAACCTAAATTAAGGGAATTTAGGCAAATATGATCTTATTAGAAAGAATCTGCCATTAGAACCAAGAAGCCAAAAACTTTGGGATGATACTTCTACATGCTGAAAGGAAAAGACACATCCCCCTCCAACACACACAAAATTCTACAACTGGTAAAACTGCTCTTCAAAAATAAAGAATAAATTAATTCATTTCTAACTAAACAAGGTAAAGGAGTTTATTCTTAGTAGATTTGCCCTGTGAGAAATGCTAATGGGAATCTTTCAGGATGAAATAAATGAACACTACATTGAAGCTGTATAAAGAAATAAACAACAGTAGTGAAGGTAATTCTAAAGATAAATATAATTGCAATATTATTGCTTTTGTTCCCGCATTAATAAAAATTAGAAAGGTCAAAATAAATAGAAAGTCATGTTGTTTTCATGGATTGAAAAAGACTCTAAGATGACATCTCCTCCCAAAGCAGTCCAAAGATTCAATGCAATTCCTATCAAAATTCCAAGTACCCTTTTTCTACAGAAATGGAAAAGACAATTCTAACATTTGTAGAATTTCAAGGGGTCTAAAGAGACAAGAGTATTGAAAGAGAAAACCAAACCTAGAGGGCTCATACTTCAAAACTTACTACAAAGTTACATTATTCAAAATAATGTGGTATTTGGCATAAGGATAAAAAAACAGATCAATGTAATAGAACTGAGAGTCCAGATAGAAGTACAAAATTTGATGGACAATTGATTTTCAACAAAAGTGCCAAGATCATCTAGCGGGCAAGACAATGGTATAACCACAAGCAAAAGAATACCCTATCTATTTTTTTGGCTTGGGGAGGGATACCAGGGATTGAATTCGGGGGCACCCGACCACTGAGTCATATCCCCATCCCTATTTTGTATTTTATTTAGAGACAGGGTCTCACTGAGTTTCTTAGCATTTTGCTTTTGCTGAGGCTGGCTTTGAACTCATGATCTTCCTGCCTCGGCCTCCTGAGCTACTGAGAATACAGGCGTGTGCCACCACACCCAGCCAGAATATTCTATCTTTATTTACAAAAATTAACTTAGAATGAAACAACAGCTTAAAGCCTAAAATAACAACTATTAGAAGAAAATATTGCCACTATTAATTCTCAATGACCTCACTATTGGCAATAAATTCTTAGGTTTGACATCAAAATCCCAAGCAACAAAAGAAAAAGATAAAATAGACTTTATAAAGATTAAGAAACCTTTTCCCTTCAAAGGACATTATTTAGAAAGTGAAAAGATAATCTATGGAATTGGAGACAATATCTGCAAGTCATATATTCAATAAGGCTATATATATTCAATAAGGCTTTCTATATCCAGATATAGAAAGAACTAATAATCAACAATAAATAGACAATCTAATTAAAAATGATCAAAGATTTTGAACAGATCTTTCTCCAAAGATGACATACCAATGACTATTAATATATGAAAAGATGTTCAACATCATTAATTATTAAGAAAACACAAATCTAAGCTATATTGAGATATAATTTTATAATTATTAGGATAAATATAGTGTGTTTTTTTAAGGAAGACAAGTACTGAGAATATGGAAAGATTGGAGCCTTTGTACATTGCTAGTGGAATTTAAAATGACACATCAGCTGGACAGAACAGTTTGTCAGGTCTTGAAAAATCTAACATAGTATCACCATACAACCAGCAATTCTACTTTTAGGTATATAACTAAAATAATTAAAAACAAGGAGTCATAAAGGTTCTTCTGTGTCAGTGTTCATCACAGCATTATTCACAATATCCAAAAGGTAGAAGCAATCCAAGTATCCATTGGCAGATGCATTGGCAGATTAACAAAATGTGTTATATACATATAATGGAATATCATTCAGCCTTCAAAGGGAATAAAATTCTGGTACATGCTCCAACATGCATGGGCCCTGAAAATAGACTAAATGAAGTCACACACCAAAGGTCACATATAATTTGTTGTCTTTTTAATAAATATTCAGAATAGGCAAATCCATAGAGACAAATTAGTGTTTGGGGAGTATAGGCAGAAAAGAGAAGAGTAGAGAATGTACAGTTGGTATTACTTAATGACTGCAAAGTGTTCCTTTGGGGTGACTTAAAAAAAATTGTAAAACTAAGATGGGTGATGAACAGCACTGTGAATGCACTAAATGCTATTGCATTATACACTTTTATATATATTTTTATTCTACTTAGTTGTACATGATAGCAGAATGCATTTCAATTCATTATACACAAATGGAGCACAACATTTCAATTCTCTGTACACAGTGTAGAGACACACGATTCATTCAATCATACATGTAACTAGGGTAACGATGTCCATTTCATTCCACCATCTTTTCTATCCTCATAACTCTTCCCTACCCTACCCTTTGCCCAATCCAAAGATCCTCCATTCTTCCCATGACTCCCATCATAGATCAGCATCCACTAATCAGAGAAAACATTCAGCCTTTAGTTTTTTTGAATGGGCTTACTCTACTTAGCATAATATCCTCAAATTCCAACCATTTACCTGCAAGTGTCACAATTTTATTCTCTTTTAATGCTGAGTAATATTCCATTGTGTATATATACCACAATTTCTTTATCCATTCATCTGTTGATGGGCATCTAGGTTGGTTCCACAGTTCAGCTAATGTGAATTCACCTGCTATAAACATTGATGTGGCTATGTCACTATAGTATGCTGATTTTAAGTCCTTTGGGTATAAATCAAGGAGTGGGATAGCTGGGTCAAAAGGTGGTTCTATTCCAAGTTTTCTGAAGAATCTCCACACTGCTTTCCAAATTGGTTGCACCAATTTACAGTCCCACCAGCAATGTATGAGTGTACTTTTTTCCCCACACCCTCTCCAACACTTACTATTGCTTGTATTCTTGATAACTGCCATTCTGACTGGAGTGAGATGAAATCTTAAGAGTACTTTTCATCTGTATTTCTCTAATTTCTAAAGATGTTGAAAATAGATCACAATGTAATAATACTGGGTGACTTTAGCTTTTCTCTCTCACCACTGGATAGATCTTGGGAACAAAAACTAAACAAAGAAACTATAGATCTCAATAATACAAACAATAATTTAGACAGACATATAGAGAGAATTTCATCCATCATCGAGCAAATATACCTTCTTAGCAGCACATGGATCCTTAGCAGCACACGGATCCTTCTCTAAAATAGACCATATATTATGCCACAAAGCAAATCTCAGAAAATACAAAAAAAAAATTGAGGTACTACCCTGTATTCTATGAACATAATGGAATGAGACTAGAAATCAATGATAAAATTAAAGCTACTCCAACACCTAGAGACTAAATAATATGATATTGAGTGAGCAATGGGTAGCAGAAGACATCAGGGAAGAGATAAACAAATTCTTAAAGGTAAATAAGAACACCCATATAACATATCAAAATCTCTGGGACAGTATGAAGGCAGCACTAAGAAGAAAGTTCATTGCGTTGAACTCATACATTAAAAGAATAAAAAGTCAACAAATAAATGACCCAGCATTACATCTCAAAGCCCTAGAAAAAGAATAAATCAATACCAAAAGTAGTAGAAGACAGGTAAGTAATTAAAATCAGCTAAAATCAATGAAATTTAAACAAAAGAAACAATTTTAAAAATTGACAAAAAGAAAAGTTGGCTCTTTAAAAAAATAAATAAAATTGATGAACTCTTAGCCATGATAAAAAAGAAAAGGAGAGAGAAAATTCATATTACTAAAATTCATGATGAAAAAGGAAATATCATGACTGAAACTATTGAAATACAAAAGATAATTAGAAACTATTTTGAAAATTTATACTCCAATAAAGTAGAAAATCTCAATGGCATCAACAAACTTCTATAAACATATGATCTACCCAAACTGAATCAGGAGGACATACACAATTTAAACAGATCAATTTCAAGCAAGGAAAAAGAAGATGCCATCAAAAGCCTACCAACTAAGAAAAGTCCAGGACCAGGATTCTCAGCCAAATTCTACAAGACCTTCCAAGAAGAACTAATATCAATATTCCTCAAATTATTCCATGAAATAGAAAAGGAGGGAACTCTTCCAAGTTCATTTTGTCAGGCTAGCATCACCCTCACACCAAAACCAGACAAAGACACATCAAGGAAAGAAAACTTCAGACCAATATCACCCATGAACATAGACACAAAAATTCTCTATAAAATCCCGGCCAATCTCAAACAAAAACATATTAAAAAGATAGTGCACCACAATCAAGTGGGGTTCATCCCAGCAATGCAAGATTGATCAACATATGTAAAAAAAATGTAATACCTCACATTATAAACTTTAAATCAATTACATGTTATGTGCATTACATCTCAATCAAAAAAAGTTTACGTATTGAAACTAAACATTTAGTTTTTTGGGGACTTAAAAATTATAAAAACAAAATCAAAGAACATTTTAATTCTGAACTAATGATTTTGAATGTTATGTTTTTCTTTTCAAATTTGAATTTACCATCCATTCCTATCTAAACCTTAGCTTCTCATCCATGTGAGGGATGAGGTAGGGAGCTATGGAAGGTTTTCTATTTATTTAGTTTCATCCAATGCTCAAAACTTGGAATGTTTTGAAAGAATAGATAAATCGAGAGAGGGGATCTGAAACAATTTTTGTGTCTAAGTCATGCACAGTACTTCAGACATTTCAATACCCTCTCCTAGAAGTCTGAGATGTGAACTCCAAGATACTATATAGGCTTATATTTCATTTTCACATATGACTTGCATTAGTATTTGTGCTGCTGCCCAGTCAGAGCTCCTGCCACTAGCATGTTGAGAAACAATGGTATTCAGGTAGAGATAGGTAATGGAGATGTAATTTCATGAATATGAAGTCCATAAAAATTCCCTCAAGTAGCCTTAGCTTCTGAAGAGACCTTTGGGGCAGCTGAATTAAAATAAGTATTGAAAAACTGAAAGGAAGATCCCTTTGCTTTTACCTCAGGTAAGAACCATTTAATGTCACTAAATGAACTTTGTTTAGTTGTAAGTTCAGTTCTCAACCTGATGACTCTAAAGCAGTTCATGAGAGCAGATATATTTTCATATTGGCTCAATAGCATTAAAAAATCTTTTTAACACAGATTGTACATGATCACACAATACACATATACAAAAATAGAGTTGTCAAACAGGAGGCTGTGGCATGACTCATGTCTTTGAGGGAAAAAATATGCAATCACATGAAAGTTAAATACCATTTAATGACCCTATGTCATAAAATCTTCACATGATTAGAATAAATTCTTTTGTTTTCTTCTATCGGGTATCAATGAATGAAATATTTGCTTAATATTGGTTCTTAATCATACCCAAATAGTAATTCAGCTAAGTTCCTATATTGATTAAAATTTTAGTGTTCAAAACCCTTCCAACATTTACTAAAACTTTATTTCACACTTACCTAAAAAAACAGTTAATCTAGTTAGGAATAAAAGGTAGAATTGGGTCCATATTTAAAGCAATACTCCACCCTGTGGTAGAGTATGAAAAATGCATAGAAATTTCTTAGGCAACCAATACTTCAAATCCATTGACTCTGAAATAGTCTTATTTTCCCTTGACCTTTTCTCTTTGAAGAAAATGCCAAAAAATGTGTTAACTTTTTTTTTAAATAATCAAAAGCAAAATTTCTACTTCACAGGAAATAAACCTTTGAGAATAAAACTCTCTCTTGGTGATGTTAGTGACTAATTTGAACATGCATATTTTGAAAAAATTTTTTTTTAAATTAGAAGTCTTGGATTTGTGTTCTCTAAGGAAAAACAAGACTGAAATTTTTGAGAAGTCAAAATAAAATTTAAAATTAATTTTATAATTTTAAATAATTTAAAATTTATAATGTAAATTATTTTACATGCCATAAGAGAAAACCTGCTTAAGAACAAAAGCATTATGTTTGTTTAGAAAGAAATCCAAGGTTTAAAATAAAAATGTCAATAAAAGTTTATATAAAATTAAAGTCTACAGACAACCCTGAAATGTCTATAACCATTAGGTTTTAATTAAAAACTAATACTGATCACTTTGAAGTTTAATTTTTGTTGTTGTTGTTTTTGTATCATGGATTGAACTAAGGAGCACTCAACCACTGAGTCACATCCCTAGCCCCAGCCCTATTTTTTATTTTTTTAAATTTAGAGACAGGTCTCATTGAGTTGCTTAGCACCTAGCTTTTGCTGAGGCTGGCTTTGTACTTGTTATCCTCCTGTCTCAGCCTCCTAAGCAGCTGGGATTACAGACCTAATAGTTTTATTGTCAGTTTTTCTGGGTATTTTTTTCAATATGGCAATTACATGACTTTTAAGGATGAAAATCTTTATGTATGTTAACTTTATATTACTGGAACAAGTGACCGAGGTAAATCATCTAAAGAGAAAAAGTGCATTTGGGCTCACAGTTTTGGAGTCACAGAATAGAACCCATTAGCTCCATTGCTTTGGGTCTGTGGTGGCACATCATGGTGGGAGTACATGGCATTGCAGGGAGATGTCCTCCAGGAAGTACCACCTTGGAACTATGTTTTTAATACATTGGCCTTTGGGGTACGTTCCAGACCCAAAGAATAGCAGTATGTAAACATATATTGCATGAACAAAGTTTTCTTGGATGCTAGGGAAAAAAAATGTTGAAAGCTCAGTTCTTTCAGGAAAAAAAAATTCTGTGGATTGCAGAAGTTATTGGTGTTTCAAATCATAACCATTTTGAGCCTACCACTGCCAGCCACTGAGTGATCCTTCTCTTATTCCTTTTCTTATTCCTTTTGTTGTTTCTAAATCTTTAATATCTTACAAGACAAAATTTATTGTTTGTACTTGAGAGATGAGAAAATAGGCTCATAGTTAATGAATCTACCCAAATATCTGATCTTAATTCTGCTAAAGTTCATCTATTTACTCCCTTGTACAGTTTTTCTGTTTTCGTGGCAAAGGCAAAGTGACTTATTAATGAAACAAAGCAAATTTCACAAATTATATGAGGAGAACTAATGCATTTTTACAACAAATGAGAAATTTACCTAAAAATAATGATTAAGCAATTGTTTCTGTTAGAGAAGTTTTATAACACTTGAAAAATAAATGTACATGTACAAATGTATTATTAAACATGTCTGAATCTAAAAATGCAAGACTTAGTAAACTTAGGTCAGGATAAATTAGCCTTTTTGAAAATGTTGTGACTATATATAAGATGGAAAGCAAGAACAATAAAATGAAGATAAAACAGGAGCCACATGGGCTAAAAAATACTTGTTATACATAAGTACTTGGTTAATCTAAATGGACTATCTTAAAAGCACCTAAGAGAAAAAGTCGGAGGGAAAATAATTTTATTAAAGTGTAGGCTAAGAAAATTCGTATCAAAAATTTAAAACATATAAAAAATATGATAAGGGTGAAGGATTTCTCCTTTGAGGAAAGCATTATGATTCTTTGATTTTCCCAAAGTTACTCTTCGAGAAATTGAAAGGTAATTGTTTTGGAGATGATATAAAACTTTGTTTTAAAAAAGCCATTGACATTTACTTGCCATCCCTGCTTCAGTAAAGCTTTTCTAGGTAGGTAGAGTCCTGTAAAAAAAAAAAAAAGCCTATTAAAAAAGGAAATCTACAATTAGCAGTTTGGGGGTCCTTTGGGTCCACACTCAGAGAGTTGGTATCCTAAACCCCATTTGGAATTCTAAGCCCTCTCATTATCAACAATACATTCACATAGTGCATGATAAGGATGACATTGTGTTAAGAAAACCATTCATACACTTAAAATTCAAGATGAAGGAAAAAAGAGTCATTTTGTAAGAAAGAAATATAGAATGAATTGTTTTAAAAAACTGTAACTCAGGAAAAGAAATTCTCATACTCAGGATACATTTAAGACTATTTTATACTATTTAAGGAGAATTTCAAAACTTTAATCAAGTATTAATTGCTTGAACCATGAAATTACACAGTAGACCTAAACCACATTTCTTTGTGTATACAATGTTGCAGAAAAACGTCCCAAGAACTGAAAGAAGTTATCAAAATTTTACTTACTTTACATATATAAACAACATAGATTGATTTTTTCACTAATAGAGAATTTGGATGTGTTCAAACATTCTTAGTACATGAGAAAAGGGGAAAAGACTAAGATTTATAAGATAAACAGTCATGTAAGGCTTAAGGACAGAGATACATTCCATGAATCATTAGGCAATTAATTTGTGTTAACATCATAGAATATACTTACAGAAACCCAGATGATTACAGCGTCACTAGAAATATGATCTTAACAAAGTATGCAGTGAATGACTGTATTAAATTTAGTGTTTCTACCAATAGAATTTTTATGACCCTAATATTTTAAAATACTGTGAAACTGACTTTTTTGATGCATAGTTGTGACTTTTAACACATACAGATTTATGTAACTAATACCTATACCAAAATATATAAAAGTTCCATAATCTCCAAAAATTGCTCTGGCTACCTTTTTGTAGTGAAACCATCCCTCACAAGCTCTCCCCTGGTGAACTTGTTCCTCTATTTATAATTTTACCTTATCAAGATTGCCATATAAATGAGATCATATGGTATCTGTAAGAGTTTAACTGGTTCCTTTCATACAACATACTGCCTCTGAGAGTCATCCATGTTATGGAATGTATTAGTGATTTATTCTCTATGTGGCTGAGTAGTATTCCATTGAATGGCTATGTCATGGTTGGTTTGAAACATTTTCCTGTTGAAATATTTCATTTTCTGATGATTAGGGATAGAGCACCTATAAATATTTATGTTTAGGTTTTTCTTCAACCTAAGTTTTGATATTTTTCTAGGGTAAATTATACTGTCAAGCAAGCTGCTGATCTGTATGATCTGTATTTTTAGAGGGGTTATATATTTTTCATTTTCATGAGCAGTTTGTGAGCTGTCCAGTTATTCTGAAACCTTGATAACACTTGGTATTCTCAGTTTATTTTATTTTGTTTGTTCTAGCTATTCTAGTAGTACCTTATAGGATCTCATTGTGCTTTTAATTGGCAGAATCCTAAAGCTAATATAATCTGGGGCATCTTTTCATATGCATAATGGCCATTCCTGCATCTCTTTCTACAAAGTGTCTATAAAAAAGTTCAGCTCCTTTTTATTTTTTCTTATTAGATTTTGGCTTTTTGATGTTGAGCTTTAGTGTTCCTTGTCTATTCAGAATATCAGTACTTTGTTGATATGTGATTAGAAAGTCTAACTGATCATTATTTGCACATTCCATATTAACACATTTACTTGTTCACTAAACATTTAGTTGTAACTCACAAACCAAGCTCTATCTTTTTGCAAAAATTCATAGACATGCATACAATGGATAAGTATTTGTATTGCCAACCATTCATGTTTCCAAATGAGGTTTAACAAGGCAACACTCTGCTTTCTTATTTCAGCTCTCATACTGTAGAGTGTTCATTTTACAGTCTCCTTACTGCCATATCTCTCATGTTGTCCATTTTTGTTGGCATGGTAATAATCTAGAATGGACATGAACATCGTGCTGACTTGTGATTCTAAGTACAAAAAGATTGTGAAGTACCTTACGAAGAAAATGTAATTAAAGAGAAGATTACTTAAGAAAATCAAAGTGAAATGCTAAAAACAAAACAGAAATTAGAATGCTTTCAATGCAATCATGGGCAGATTCAACATACCCAAGGAAAGAATAAGTGAATTTACAGATAGGTCAATAGAAACCGCACAATATAAAATGAAAAAGGAAAAGAGGAACAAAAACACATAATCAACAGATCACAAAACCCCAAAGCTGTGAGTCAATATAAAAAATAGGTATAATTGGAGGGCTGGAGAAAGAAGAAAGAAAAAATAAGAAGAGAAATATAGTCATACACAACCTAAGAACATTTTAGTCAATGATGAACCACATATACAACAGAGTCCCTTAAGATTATATTGACTAGTGGGATCATAGCTATCTTTATTTGTGTGAATATATCTTCTCTTATATTTGCACAATTATGAAATTATCCAATGCATTTCTCATAATTTATTCCTCTTGTTAAGTGACACATGACCACGTTTGAAGTAAAAATGCCTAAGAACTTTCCAAAATTACTGAGACATGCCAAATAACAAATCCAGAATGTTCCGAGAACACCAAACAGAATAACGAAAAGTCCCTGTAGAGATACATCATTTTCAAATTGCAGAAAACCAATGATAAAGGCAAAATTCTAAAAACATCTTGATAAAAAATCTTTTAAGTGAAACTTTACCTATAGAGAAATAATAATAATTTCAGTAAATTCTTACCAGAAACCAAACAAGAAGAAAGTGCACTGGAATATTTAAAATGTGAAGAAAAAAAACAGAAACAAAACATTAACTTGGAACTCTATAGCCAGCAAAAATATTTTTAAAAGTGCTGCAAACAAAAAGTTAGGAATTATCAAATACAAAACATTCTGCAAAAAATATTGTTCTTAAAGAACTTAGGCAGTAGAAAAAAAACATATAAGTCAGAAATAGGTAAGTTGGATTTATACAAAAGAAGAAAGTATTTTAAAGAGAAAAAAAATATTAAATATTTTTATTCTTAATTGGCCTAAAAGATAATTACTTAAATGAGAATATTATCAATGTATTAGAAGATTAGAGCGTAAATAAAATGATTGACAACAAAGGCTAGAATATGAGAAGCCTGAATTGACGACACTCTGTAAAAGTTACCTCTATTACCTTATAGCATTGTTACAGAAGTTCACCCATATGCATGAAAACACATTTCAAGACCCCTAGTGTATGACTGAAATTTGGATAGTACTGAAATCTAGATATAATGTTTTCCTACATACATACATACCTGTGATAAAGTTTAGTTTATAAGTTAGGTACAGTAAGATATTAATAATAACTACTAATAAAATTATGCAATTTACTATAATAAGTTATATTTAAAACACTTAATTCTGGAATTTTAATATTGTTAGATCAAGGTTCACTTTGGATAATTGGAATGTGAAACTGTAGGTAAGATGGAGCCTCCTGTATTTGAAAGTGGAAATAGCTTAGTTTAAAATCTATATTAGAAACACTAGAGATATCACCATTTTTTAAAGTATAACTTATACACTAAGGAAACATAATATGTAATCATATAAAATATACAATTTAAACCAGAGAAGACAAAATAGGAAGAAAAAAAGTAATAACTTCAATGGATGAATAGGCTCCCAATTGTAAAACAGATTTTGTCAAGGCAAGTAAAAAAATAATAATAATAAGGCTCAACTCTATGCTCTGTATGCTGTCTACAAGGATATCACTTTTTCTTTGCATTACTGAGAATCGAATCCAATGCAAATACTGCTGAGCTACATCCCATTACTTTTAATTTTATTTTGTAAATTATGAGGGTCTTGCTTAGTTGACAAGGCTAGCATCAAACTTGTATTCCTCCTGCCTCAATCTCCAAAGTACCTGGGACTATAGGCATGTGCACAACCATTCCCAGTTGAAGAAACAACTTTAGATAGAAAGATGCAGATATTAAAAGGAAAGGAATAAAGAAATATATAACATCCTACCACTAAACAACAAAGAAGCTGTGCCAATCTTAGGCAAAGCTTATTTTAGAACAAGGATGTTTCTCAGAAGTAGAGAAGAACTACATAATTGTAATGAAATCAATTTTCAGAGATGTAACAGTCCTAAACATGTACATACCAAGCAAAAGACCCTCAAAACAAATGAGGCAAAACTGATAGAAGCAAAGGGAGAATTAAGACAAATCCCTTAGTGTGGCTGGAGGGGTAAAACACTCCTGTCATTTATTCCTAGACCAAAAGGCAGAAAATCAGCACATATATAAAAGACCTAAAGAGTACTAGTAATCAATTTGATGTAATGGATAGTTATAGAATACACATCAAGGAGAACAAATATTCTTCTCAAACTCACATTAGATCATTTGATTTTTAAAAAAAAAGTGGTAAAAAGAACCTACATAATGAGCCATAAAACAATATACTGCTAAATACCCAATGTTTAAAAACCAAAAATAGAAAAAAAAATTGAGTTGATTTAAATGGAAAATACAACTATCAAAATTGATTGGATAGAATGCAGTGCTTAGAGAGAAATTTATAGCTTATATTACTTATATTTACAAAAGAGGAAAGATCTAAAATCAGTATCATAAGCTTCTACATTAGGAAACTAAAGAACAATTTAAATTTGATTACACAGAAAAAAATAATGGAATTGATATATTTAAAAGAAACAAAAGAAAAATCAGTACAGCCAAAAGCTGTTTTTTTAAAGCAATAATAAATCAATAAACCTCTACCAAGCAAAACAGAAAAATGATGACTATCAGAGATGAAAGAGGAGTCATCACTGCAAATCTCATGGACATTAAAAATGACATCGTATGAATACTCTATGTCCATAAATTTGGTAGCTTAAGTCAACAAACTTCTTGAACAGAAAATGCACTCAAGGAGTTAGAGACAATAACAGCTCTAAATATAGTAAAAGAAAATTAATAATGATCTAAAAACACAAGGCCTGGTTGGTTTCACTTGTGATTCTTTTAAACAAATATTTAAGTAAGAAGTAATAGTAATTCTTAATTCTCCACAATCTCTTCAGGGGGTGGGGCAGAGAGAACACTTTCTAATTTACTATATAAGGCTAGTATTATCCTAATTTCAAACCAGATACAGATAGTACAGGATTTTTAAAAAGTTCAAACCAATACCTCTCATCCTCTCAAATTCTCAATTAAATAGTATCTTCCTTTGGAACACTTCCTTTCTGTGCCTGGTGTACATGTCTTAGTTTTAGTCTGTTTTTAAGTCTGGGTCAGGAGATACTAGAGGAGAAGTGGAAAACTTGCTCTTTGTTTCACAGTATATTACTTTCCATTTTTTTTCTCCAAAGTCATTTGTTAACAATAACAAAAATGATTACATTTAATTACATAATATTTTAAAACCTTGAAATATTATTATTAACATAGTAGCATTTGGTTAAGATATATTACTGAAGACTTCGAGTGTTCCTTTTGCTGCCAGATAATTCTAAAGCTAAAAGGAAATAAGATGGACATTAGGTGGGGGTGATAATTTTTCAGCAAAGTTACAATTTTATATGTATTAATAACATTACAATGACAACAAAATAGTGGTAAGTTCATTGAACTACAACTTAGAAGAGGAAAGATTAATCTAACCAAACTAGCATCAAATAAGTGAATAAATGAAAATGGTTTATATTTTAAGTCCCTCAAAAACCACAGGGTAGGGAACTCCCATCAACTATATTAACATTAGTATTTATTGATATTAAAAGTTCTTTTGGTTATTTTTTTCCATAATTTAAATAGATTTGTGAGAACAGGCTAAATGAATAGCAGACTATTATGAATAAAGAAGATTAAACTATGGATGTAGGGAACTGGAAGGGATTTCAAGGGATCATCTCTTATGCATGTTATGGTTTGGATCTTAAATGTCCCCTAAAGGTTCATATGCTAAAGGCTTGGTTGCTAGCCTGAGGCATTTAGGAGGTAGTAGAACCTTTAAGACTAGAGGCCTTCTTGGAGGAAATTAGGTCACTGGGGCTATCCCCTTGAAGCCAACCTCTTCATTGTTTCTAGTTCTTTATTCCAACCCCACCCCAAAAGGTAAGGTGAACAGAACAGATCTCTGCCATCATACACACCCATGATGTTGTGCTGTACCAGAGACCCTCGAAGGATGGAGCCAACAAACATGGATGGAAACTTCTGGAACTGTGAGCCAAAGTAAATATCCTTCCTTTGATTATCTTGAATATTTTTGTCCAAGCAGTGGACATCTGGCTAATAAAATATTGGTACAAAATACTAGAATCCTTGGAGTGTCTATACCTGGAAATGTGATCTAGTAAACAGAGATTAATGGGTGACTCTGGTGAGGGCTCTG
Source organism: Ictidomys tridecemlineatus (assembly GCF_052094955.1). Lineage (NCBI taxonomy): Eukaryota > Metazoa > Chordata > Mammalia > Rodentia > Sciuridae > Ictidomys > Ictidomys tridecemlineatus. The sequence continues at coordinate 154,596,507 of NC_135478.1, read as the reverse complement.
AAGACCAGAATGCAGCTAGGAATGTAGACAGGAAAGGCTATGCTGAAGTGTTTTTAGGAGGAAATGAGAACTCCATTGGGATTTGGACTAGTGGTGAGACATGTACATTCTGGCAAAAAAAATTGTCTGCATTTTGTCCATGTTCTGTGACTTTATGAGAAGTTGAATTGAAAGGAACAGACTAGTTTATCTTGTGGAGGAAATTTTAAGGCAGCACAGCATTTAGGCAGTTACATGAATAGTGCAAGCTACATTTAGCTAGGTATACAGTGAGAACCAAGAGCAAAAGGCAGAGTGGAAAGATTTTTAAAACTTTATAGTGGGCAGAAAAGAAGCATGTTTAAAATTGCAGCCACGGAGGGTAAGGTTATTAATACCTTTAAAAAAGAAGCCAAATATTTAGTACCAGAACAATAGGAAATATACCTTCAGGGCATGTTTGGAATCCTCAAATTTCAAGAGTGTACTTCTTATAGAGATTTACTTGAGAAGAGTCCCAGGATGGCTTCTTTACACAGGGCCACCTAGATAATTGTTTCCCTGTGATTCATTTCCAGTTTTCAATTATCAAGGGACTCAGGTCTCTGCAGCCATGGTTTGAGTAGTGCAGATATAGCTCAGATCAGCAGCAGACTTGAGCATCATCCACTTGATACTACTTTTGCAAACATGTAGAATTCAACATGTTTGGGCAATGGAGGTTTTGACCAAGGAAAGCTGGGAGAGGCCAGGAAGTTTTTGGCAGAATCAGAATCCTTGCAAGCATCCCCTGACAGGGTCAATTGTGATGCTGAAGTTGTGATGGAGGTCACAGGAAGTTAGGAGAAGCCAAGAAAGGATGGAGCACTTGTTGAGGGACACTTCTGACAGTGAGCAGAGCCACTGAGAGGCCTTGTGGACTGTAGCTTGGAAGGCCATAGGAGCAGGGCTTCCCAAGCCCTTTGAAGCCCACATCAGTCCACAGTGTGCTCCAGAAGCTGGACATGGAACTATAGAATTTAATATTTGCTGTGCTTGGTTTCTATCTTGTGATGACCATTTCATTCCTTTGTCTAGCTCTGTTCTTCCCCATTTGGGATGGGAATAGTTACTCTGTACCATTTTATCTTGGAAGTGTTTTAATTTTTTTTAAGAGGGGCTCACCATTGAGTTTACCTTGACTCTCAGAGGAGACTTTGGACTTTTGAGCAAATGTTTGAATTGCTAAGACATTAGGGAATTTTAGAGATGGAGAAGAATAATTGGGAGCCATGTGTGGAATGGTTTGGATCTTAAAATGTCACCCAAAGGTTCATGTATTGAAGTCTTGGTCCTTAGCTGATGGTTCTATTAGAAATGGTGGACCATTTAGAATGTGGAGCCTAGTAGAATTGGGACCATTAGGGGCATGCTTATGAAAGACTACTGGTATCCCAGATCATTCCTTTTTTCTCACTTTCTGGCTACCATGAGGTAAGTAACTTTGCTCTACTATGCTCTCTACTATGATGTCCAGCTTCAACACAGACTGCAAAACAATGGAGCCAAAATAAGGTATATCTTCCCTTTATTGTCCCAAGTATTCTGTCAATGACAGGACAGGCTTTACATGTAGTAGATACGTAGTAGATACCTGGCTGGCAGCTAGTCTCTCAAACTCTATCTTTCTGGAGCTATATCATCAGTTATCTACTCACAGAAGACTCTCTCTTTACTAAGACCTAGTTTTACTTGGTAATAATTTTAACTTATACCAGAATCTGGCTTGCTACTTTTCTGACATTATTTCCACTGTGAATTTAGAGCTACAGTTTCCAATATAATAAGCTATTTTAGGATTTTTTACAGATTTCAAGTTTCTTGAAAAGAGATTCTGATTATTACAGTTTGGGTCATTGTCCATTCTGACCAAATCAATGGCTAAAAAATGTAGTTGTATGACACAAGGGTTAACCTTACTAGACTGTGAGCCAGGTTAAAGGTGCTATGGTTTGGATGTGGTTTCTCTTCAAAAAGGTTAATGTGTTGGGAGAGTTGATCTCCAGTATGGCCATGTGAGAAGTGATAGAATCTTTAAGAGTAGGGCCTAGTGAAATGTCCTGAAAGGGGGTTGCTGCCTTGAAAGAGAATGCTGGTCACCTAGAGTAAGTTCTTATAAAAAAAAAGTTTTTGTTAAGAATGAGTCTAAACCCAGATTGCTCTCTGGCTTCTGGTTAGCAATATGATTTCTTCCTCTTGCACGCACTTCCACTGTAATGCCATCTACCATTAGATCATGTCAGAGGCTGAAGCAATGGGGCTACCTGATTCAGGACTCTTGGTCTCCAAAACTGTGAGCTAAGTAAACCTCTTTCTTCAGACTAGCCTGCCTCAGGTATATTATAGCAATGAAAAACTGAGACAGATGATACAAACGAGAAGAGTGGCCTATCATTTCTAGTTATAACTGAAGTATATTTTTCTTACCACTTATCTGTGTAGACTTTAAATCACATACTTACTACCATATGCAATTAAGTCAGATAACCATATGTAAAAGTAAAGTATCAAACTAGTTATTTTTATAAATTTGAGTATTATATATGTCTAAATATACGAAGAAAGCACACCTGGAATCAATAATTTAAATGTACTTGAAGATAAAATAACCTAAAATTAACATCTGGAAGCTACTATATCATCTGTCAAACATGAATGTTATTTGATCTAATTATGGCATACACAGTCAAAAATCCATAAATATACTTTATAAAAACTTATAAGACAGAACTGCTGGATCACAAATTGATATTTTCTATCTTCAGAGTATGTTCCACCAGCCCACCATTTGGTTTTCATAGGCAAGCCAAGGTCATGAGGTTAAACCACGCATCCTGCAGTCGAATCTTCAGTAAGGTGTTAGTTAATGTGTTTACACAATTTTAAAAGCCTAACTTTTGCTTAATGCTTTTTTTCAGAACTTCATTTGCATTCCTATATTATACAGTATGTGTTCACAAGGAAAAAAAAAAGGTAAAGTAAGAAACATTTCACATGCAAACTAAAAAAAAAAATTTAATGTTGTTTTAAGTTGTCAGTTATCCTTGATATAACTGGCATAAGTCAAATTACTAAGCAAACCCATTAATTCCATGAAAGTAATTTCTTCAGATTATTGGTAAAACCATTTTAAAGTTAGACATAAAATGATATGTCTAAAGTCATTGTGTCCCATCTTTACCTTTATCAGTTAGCTCCAGCTACAAAATTATCCTTGCAGACAACATTCTGAAATCCAGACTCCTCCTCCCACCCTCACCCTGAAATTCCGGCCCTTTAGTGTCCATCTTTCAAGGGTTTCCTCTAATTTCATTTTCTAGGGAGAACTTTTTTCACTGCCCTTTTAAAAATTTCAACAGTGAGTTACTTTGTCATACTGACATGCACTCAAGTCTTATTTTTCTCCATAACATTTATCATCATCTAGCATACTATTTTTTTTATTTATTTTTCCTGCCACTGAAATATACCCTCTGCTGATAGGTAATTTTATTTTGATTTTTCCTCTATAAAATTCTAGTACCCAATTTGAAGTTTGACAATTATACATAAACCAATAAATAATAGTCTCATGAATGAAGGTCTGTAGAGAAAAAAATAAAATTCTAAGGACAACAAAGCAAAGTGCTTTTTAATGTGAGAGTACATTCACATTCTACTTACAAAATTACTTAGGGCCACCAGAGACAGCTAAATTTGGGTCTTATTTTAAATCATGTGATATCAATAGGTTATATAGACTAAATACAAAATTAAAAGAATTCTAGATAAAAAAATTCATGACATGGTAAATTAAATGCAAGTCTTTCAATTTTATTGGTATTATAAAGATGTCTAAAAGAAAAATTGTTAGAGACCTGATTTGTAGAAATCACTTGTATGATTTGTTTTGGTATATAAACTCTATTTGTTAAAAAAAAAGTTCAGACTCCACTTTGGAATGTAGTACTTCAGGTTTTTTTTCTGTAAATTCTGAGTGATGTTCTTACAACTATTAGGATATATTGAAAATATGTACATAGAAAATACATGTTAAAATGTTACATCTCATTATATAATCACTTTTAAGGGGATGGAGTCAAAAATAAAATTGGGAATAGCCTTTCCTTCCTTTGCCCCTCCCTCCTCCTGTCATCTGTAGCCCTAATTGGCCTCTGAAGTATTCATGTTAGAGACCAAGAAGTTTTCACAATTTGAATGTGTTGCCAGTACAAGTTTATTCATATTTTGAAATAAGTTAAATTCAAATTCAGAAGCAGAGGCCACAGGGACGCTATGAGCACATAATATGTCTCTGTCATACGTGGATTGGTAAAATATATATATAGGTGCTCCAATATTTGGCTGGGTGAAAACAATGCCTCTCTTGGCTTTTCCTTAATCTGCTGGCATTTTGGCAGCATAGCTTATTTTTCTTGCATGGAATAACACACACTGCACTGGCCAGGGACGCTATAGTCTTTGGGTTAATTCAAACAATTGAATAGGAGGACTGAAATTCCGCTGCCCCAGGGCTAATGAATGATGTAAAAACTAAATAGTTTCCTTTCTAGTTTTTAAAAATTGATTTTTGAAAGGAGAAAACTGACTAGCGGAACATTTCAGACAATAAAATAAAAATTTCTAGTATCAGAACTAGTAGATAATTTTATAAATGCTTCTCCAAATCCCTACCACCTAGGACCCCTTGTGGAAACCCAGGCATATTACCTCTGGATTATAAAAAACACAGCATACATCTTCTCCAAGTTCATGTTCCCCACCTGACCAAAACATTAGCAATCTCTTGAAATTTGCTAATAGATTCAGACACTAATACACACCTCAGAATAATCCTCCATTCACAACAATGTAGATACTCCCATTTTTTACACTAAAGGATGTAACTTGGTAAGAATTTTATCAGGAAAAATTCAAAGAAAACAAAAAGTTTATTAGGATGACAATGTTATGTTCGTCAGGTACCTGGAGTACAAGTCACCTTTTTAAGTGTATTAGGTAATAAAGGATCCCTCCTTTTGTTGAACATTTCTCTTAACTCCTCCTTCAAAAATCCTGTGTGTTAGGCAGTCATGTTAGTAATACCATGGGTAGATACTATTCCCAAACTATCCCAGATTTTCTGAGAATTTTCTATTGAGATGGAGAACCAAATAATCGGTCTCCATCAAGCTGGGCCTGTAGAATCACTGCAAGGAGTGCCTATGGGTGATTGAGAAGCTCTTACTGCTTTCCAGTAACTTCTCATCTTAGAAGTTATAATCTTAGAAGTCACAATCTTGTCCCAGAATTTCTATGACACACCAAAATTTTTATAACAACTCTCATGTCCATGCTTGCTTGAATGCTTGTTTAAGTTCCAATAAGTTTTATTTGTTGTGAAAAATTCTAAATCAAAATGTGAGATTATGGAGAAAGGGCTAACTGTATGTTTTGTATATGTGTGTGAAATTCTTGTTTGCTCCAACAGAGACTGTCCAGGTGGAAATGTTAATTTGATGGTACAAGCAAATTTGACTCTGAAAAAAAAAAGCAAAACAAAATGTTATATATTATTGGCAAGTATGATTAGAGCTCTTTTCTAATCATGGAATCTAAGGGTGGTTTACTCAGACCCTTTGCCTTCATTTCAAAGGGAACAGGGCAAATAGTCTGTCCACTTAACTCTTGGACTAAAGGAGTATACATAGTCCTACGATGTCCTTTGTAATAATTCAGCCTTAAAGTGACTACAAGAAGAATTGGCGCATTTATACTTTCACTTATTCAACAAATAGGTATTCAGTGCTTACTATGTTACCAGCAGTCTCCCAGTTCTGGGATTCAGAGGCATTATTAATACCTCTCCTGTTCTCATGGAGGGAGTTACATGGTTTCTTCTCTCATAAAGGTGAGGAAAGGATTTTTTTGGTTTTTGACCCACTGAAATCAAGATGGTTCAGGCTTCAGATTGATCACAAAAATTCAAAAAATACTATTATTACCAGTTAACTTCAATTTTTTTTTTCTGGCTCTTTTGTCCTCTATTTTCCTGGTACTTAAAAGGTTTATTCCATATGAAAGCCAAAACAGTTATGACCATCACATCTAGATCCTACTAGCAGTTAGAAGTCTGTTAGGTCCTCTAAGAAGCATAATTAAACATGCAAGGATTTTATTAGCCAAAATATCTGTGACAGAAAATTTGAAGGGACCTGGAAGGTAAGTTTTCAGTTTTTAGGCCATAGTCTAGGTGTGATCCACAAGGAAATACAGAAGGAAAAGATTAGAGGGAAGCATTCTAGGTTGCTGTGTAATGTACAGGTTTGAGGCAGGGCCATGGGCATTCCTCAATTCAAGATGGTCATCAGAGTCCTGTGACTCCCAGGAATGGGTATGCCTGATGTCTGTGTTACATGCTAACATTGGCTAGAGCAACAGTAGGAGGCATAGTGCTGATGCAAATGCAGGATGGATGTCTGAGTGTAGCAGCTAGGATCCAAAGCTAATTAAACTTCTTGTTTTGAAATTCTGAGGTCCATTCTCATGGCAGTTGAATGATTCATAAGTATATAATCTACTTACAGTGTCAACATTATTACTGTTTTCCTGCTAGCTATTTAATGACTGGGTTATTTCAATATTCATGATTTCAAAGGATGAGGGGGATCACATGGAGCTCCAAGGGGTCCAAGTATTTCATAGTCTCATATGGAATGTATGTAGTAGAAGAGAGTTAATTTCTAAGAAAAAAAGGTGTTAAAAAAATTAGCATATATCCACTAGTTTGTGTACAAACATATGCTTGTATGTTTATATGTAGTACAAGTTTATTTCAATGTACACATATTTTAAAATAAGAAAAAAAACTAAGCAACTTGAAGCTGTACAATAAGCCCATAAAATAAAAATTAGTGAAATTTTATATTAAAGTTGAAAACAGTTCTATATTAGTATACACTAAAGTAATAATCTATAGAGGTATATGTATGAATTAGAGGATAATAACTTTTGAGATGAGGTGATGATGTAGGAAGACAACAGTCTAAGTCTCTTGCATTTCTGCACATCTTGTGAACAGAGGCAAATCACAACTTTAGTTCTTACTAATCTTTCAAATATAGTCTTGGAAAATAAAAATAGTCCCCTCCCTGCAAAGTAGAGGCATACAAACCAGGTTTGTTTATTGTCCAGTGTAATGGGTAACATGTATTTCTCTGGGGCAAAGTTTGGGTAGGTATGGTAGCAGTCTGTTAAAAATGATTGGGGTTTGGATATGTGTCCCCCAAAGGCCTATATACCAGCCTTTAACTAGATCGAGAGGTGGATCCTAGTGGAAAAAAATTAGGTCACAGAGGTTCATGCCCTTGAGGGGGATAGTGGGACCATGGCTTCTTCCTCTTTCACTTCCCAGCTGCCACAAAGTGAGCAGCTTCCTCCTCTCTGCACTACACCATGATATATTGGCTCACAACAAGCCCAAAAGTAACGGGATTGACCAACCATGGTCTAAAACCTCCAAGCCTAAGAGAAAGCCTCCTTAAGCACGGGCTTCTCTGGTGTGACAAAATCTCCCTTCATGCATGGCATCTACCTTGGGGCCTCTACACTATCTCCATAGGACTTGAGGGTCAAGAACTACTAGCAAAAACAAGAAGCACATGATGCTTGATGTAAAGATAATCCAAGTTGCCTGTACCTAGGAGACTAACCTGTTTGCTTACAAGTATGGTAAATAACCTCATTCTTCAGTTTTTAATACAAGCACAGTAAGTGAAATGAGATTTCAAGTACATAAAATGCCTACAATAGTGAACAGTATCAATGACACTCAGGATTTTGCAATTCAAAGAAACTTTTAGATCATCTAGATCCTAATTCAGTGTTCATTTTTACAAGTATATAAACAGAGCCTAGAGAGGTAAGTAAAATTGCTCAAATTAAATCTACTTCATGAGGGGGAGGCTAAGTCAATGTCATTTAACATGTAAAGTTTAAACGTAATGAGTAAAAATCTGGGTATGAAAAAAATGTGGCCATGAGTATCTTAGAACACTGAGCACTCAAATATTCTTGTTTAATTATAGTTAGTATTCTTTCAGGCTCCTTTACACATACTCATAAATAAACTTATACCAAATATGGTGCTTTCGATACCTTATGTTTTACTGGTGGCCTGGTCTACAGACAACCAAATCTGAAAGACATTAGACTGTAACAAAATATGGTGGGATGTAGAATTAACAGGAACTTCTTTTATGTACTGGGCACATAAAACTGTTTCTTTTCTTACTCATAATCTCATAAATTTCTATGTCATTTTATATTTACTGTTACATTTTCATTTTAAATTCTAAATTATGATCTCTGATGGATCCTTTACCTTCTATTTATAGCTGTTTACTAAGACAAAAAAATTATAAGGTAGTTCATCTGTCCCACTTTTTCCTTGAATCAGTAAGTACTGGAGCATTTTCTAATTATATCCAATGAATGTGGAACTAATTACATACAACTATACTGACTGTAGCTTATTTGCTATTGAAATCCTGGTTGCATATTTGTTGATTCTGCTTCTATTCTTAATTACTCTAATTTTATAATTTATTACATTTTTGCCTTACTAAAAATGTTCAAATACATTCAAATAATCAAATCTATGAGAATAAGTGGGAACAGGTTTAGCATCTGAGAAAAGGCAACTGGCTTTAAGATAATCCAGTGTATCAAATATTTACTTGAAAGAAGTAGAAGACAAAACAATACCATGAAGTTATATATTATTGCCAAGGCAAAGGTTTGGGAAAGAAAATAGTATAGACCAAACACTTTACCATCTTTGTTTTACATAAAGGGAGTCTATGATATACTAAGTTAAACATCTGTTTAACTTTCTATGAATCATTTAGATGCAGAATTATGTATTTTTCATTTTTGTTGCTACTCCTCCTGCATGGTATATAAAATCTATTTTTCTACAGTGCTTTGTACATTTTTAAAAGATTCTTTTTAAGCACTTAAAACATAAAAGAAGAAAAAGAAACCATGTACTGGCCCTAAAGAAAAATCTTAATTTCTAAAAGAAATAAGAGCTTAGCTTTGAAGGCTACATTGCACAAGACATCTAGAAACAAAAGATAGAAATAAAAATAGCAGGACTTCTTATAAGCTTTAACAATGTACTTAATCTTCCATGATATAATAATTCTCAGGTGAAATTTCAGAGTATCTAGACATTTAGAAACAATAAGATTACTACAGTATCATTTAGAAATCATTCTATTACTAAAATAAGAAAGATTGAAATTAAATGAGAACTAAGAATTCAGCTTAAGCTAATGTGGCAAGGGGACAAACAAAATATAGGATTTAATAAAAGGTAGGAATTAACAAAACAAAAACAAGAAAAATGTTTTTGTTTTTTTTTTAGTTTAAATAAACCAAAATAGATGGTAAATAAAACCAGTGGTGATTTGAGAGGGCCAATAAAATAGAATTTTGACATGCCTGGTCAGATAGAAGGTTAATATGAAATAAATTAATCTGTAATATTTCAGTAAGAACTAGTTAGGAAATGTTATGTTTAAAAAAAAAATCCCACTGACAAAAGCAAGAAATGCTATAAAATTGCTGGAATTAAGATATAGAAAGACACTGGCAAAAATGTAGTGCTACTTAAGGATGTAATAGACTAGACTGAATGAAGAGACTCTGTGTGTTTATTGGTTAGGAAAATTTAAGTATTTTACAGAATTTAACTGTCCCTTAACTAAGCTCTCAATTTAGGGCAGTTCCAATCAAAATCCCAAAGAGCTTTTTCTAGCTTGACAAATATCCATTTTAAAGTATATCTAGAAGATATGCAAAGATGAATCAATAGTTTTGAAAATGCATAAAGAATATTTTAACCATATATCAGACATTCTTATGCAATGCATGACTATATATTTGTTTTTTATGGCTATCTGACAAATCACCACGCACCTATTTAGCAGTTCAGAGTTCTGTCCATCAGATGTCCAACAAGGTAGGTACTCAGGACGTTAAGACTGACATCAATGTGTTAGCTAGGTGAATTCTTACCTGAGAGTTCTGAAAAATATCTGTTTCCTGGCACATTCTTATCATTAGCAGAATTCAATTCCTTAGAGACATAGTGCCCTGTTTTCCTGCTTGCTGTTGGCCAGGGGTAGCTCTCAGCTCCTCAGGCCTTTGCCATATGGCCCTCTCCATGTTCAGTAAAAGAAACGATTCTCCCTTCCATTAAATTCTTCTGTGTTTCTAATCTCACAAACTTTGATTTTAAGGGCTCATGTGATTAGGCTAGGCCTAACCAGATCGCCTCTCTTTGTTAAAGCCGTTGTGACATGTAATGCAACCAAATTATGGAGGGAAAAATTTATCTTTAATCATGAAGATTAGGATAGTAAATCTCAGGGGCCATCCCTCTTTTCTCAAAGATACAAATTCTTTTATAATGTGGGAATTTGCTTATTTTGCTAAGCCACAATATATTTTTCCATGAACAACATAAACTTTTTCTTGGAGTGTGTGGAAGGATATTAAAACTTTTGTTAACAATTTTCTATACTGTCAAACAATTCTAACTATATATTGAAGTTTGAGTATGTTACTACGTTAAATCCCGACAACATAGCTTGTTCAACTTTGCTGAATTCATTTCTTAGTTCTAGAAGTTTTCTAGTGGAATTTTTGGATCTTCTAGGTATAGAATCGTGTCATCAGTAGTATTTCTTTCTCTAATGTTCTGTAGTTTTCATTCTAGAGGTCTTTCACCTCTTTGTTACATTGATTCCCATTATTTAATTAATTTATTTACTTACTTGAGGCTATTGTGATTGTGAATCCTAATTTCTCCTCAGTGGATTCATCACTGATGTATAGGAATGCATTTGATTTATGGGTGTTGATTTTATATCCTGCTACTTTGCTGAATTCATTTATTAGTTCCAGAAGTTTTCTAATGGAATTTTTGGATCTTCTAGAATCATGTCATTCAACCAATATTTCCTTTCAAATAGTATTGTCCAAAACCAATGTGAGCCTCATAAGCAATCTTTGTAGAAAAATAAAATGCAAACAGGCTGAAATTAACATTTTATTTAACCCATTAAACCAAAAATATTTTAATTTTACTAATATAAAAATAGATATAGTTTACATCCCAATTTTGATGATATATATTTGATATTGACAATATATTTCAATTTGGATTAGTCACATTTCAAGGGCTAATGCATCTCAACTGTAATGAAAGACATTGTCTTGCATGTTTCCATTGTCTGGCACATCTACTTGTAGACAACATATTGTGAGTTGTCTGTTACTTGCCAAACTCTATCTTATTCTTATAGATTAGACAGTTCACTAGCAGAATTTACTCATTATCAGTTTTTAAATTGATAATTGTGAGCCTAGCACTATGTCTGGTACTAGAAGAATGGCAACAAAATGGCTGACATGGAGGAGTCAACTGAACCATTTGACTGTTTGCAGATACTAACACAAGTAATAGGAGTGGTCAGGTTTTTGCATCATAGCATTTGACACAATTAGTAATGTTCTGTATTTCCTTACTAATACTGTTTGTGTGCATCTGTTTCTCCTATGGCATTCCATGAGGGAAGGAACTACATTTATTTACCTGTTTTCCATTATAGCACTGGCAAAATAAATGCACAGACACATACTGATTATCAGCCTCAACCAGTTCTCATTTCATTACTGTTTTCCAGTAAGTCACAAAACATCAACATCTTCTTAATCTCCTCTTTAAAACAATTCTTATGGCCAACTCCAACAAATAAAAAGTAATCAAGAAATTTGCCACTGGTCAGTATTGTATTTATCCTATCTTCATCTACTTTCTTCCTCCAACACAAGTGAGGCACAAATAAGTACAAGGTAAGAGCACTTTCCATCAATTTTCAGAATTTAAAACACATACACCTCAAAGGAGAGTGTAGTAAATACTGTTATGTACCAGTCGACAGTGGCATGGTACTCAAGGGTTCTAGAGATTTCAGAAGCTCCTTTGGGAAATAATTTTTTTAAGTTAAACAACAGAAACACTAACAGCTATGATTAAAGAAAACAAAATAAGCAAAATAGCATAAAATGACTAAAGGTGACACCTATTATTAGAGCAGGGGAAAATCCCAAACTTGTTCCTTAATGATAGCAATAACACTGTACTATAGAGTACTTCTGCTAATCTTCAGCATGCAAAGAAAATTTTATGTGGACAGTTAACATCTGGAAGAATATAAAAGTTGAGAATGAGAGTAGCTCTTATCATTTTATTCTGTCTACAATAAAATGGCAATTTAATAACATGGGTCCTATCCAAATTATTGCCAGTTAGCACAAAAACCCTCCAATTCCTAATCAAGTGTTCCCTGTTTTATAAATTACTGGTATCCATATGCCTTTTTATTTTATAGTACTGGGGATTAAACCCAGGAGCACTATCTAGCACTGAGCTACATCCCCAGCTCTTTTTGAGACAAAGTCTCACTAAGTTGCCCAGACTGACCTCTCAGCTTCCTGGGTAGTTGGGACTACAAATGTGTGCCACCACACCCAGTACAATATAAACATTTTTCAAAACATGTACTCATCTACTGTGTATAAATCCTTAATCAACTATCCTATTTAAAATGCACTAATTACTTTTTTGTTTCTTCTTAGGTGAGCATTCCAGAACTGCTGTAAGTTCAGCCTCTTCACTATGTTTTCTTTTCTTTTTTTTCTTTTTATGGTCACTTTGGTAACCACTGGAGTCACTGCACTGAAAAATAGGATCCTGATCTTCCTGGTGCTTCTTCTTCTTCTTCTTCTTCTTCTTTGGCTCTTCCTCACAGAGGCCATTCATGTCATTACTAACCTGTAGCTCTTCCTCTTCCTTTGGAGTGATACCTGTAAAATCTGCTGGCTCTGTGGCACCATCATTTACTTCATAAATTTCTGGATCTTTCTTTTTCTTTTTCTTTTTCTTTGGAATTTTTTCAACAGATTCTTCAGTTAGAGTTTCTGTTACTTCTTCAGAAACATCAGGGTGCTTGGACTGCAAACTATAAATAAACATTAAAACAATAAATAGCACTAAGCAAAAATAAAGGAACAAAATGATATCAAGGATAGCTCAGTATGTAAAAATTTCCTAAATGAAAGCAGCATAAGATACATAACTATGATGTAAATTTCATATACTCTCTTTTTTTATCCTGTAGCCTATTAAAACTTAAATTCAGTGCTGATAGCAATAATACTGTACTATAACTTTATAAATTTCATTATTAATTGTTTAATTCTTTGTTTCTATACTACTTCAGAAGTCAAAAATTGACTTCCAAATTTTGGTTTGGTTCAGTTCAGAAAAATTAGGCCATTGAACATTAAACCCAGAATTGTTAAATCAAGGACAATAAAAGAAAAAAATACTTTCAATATATATCAAAGCAATAGAGTTTCCCACTTTAACTGTGTTTCAAATATGAACTTACCAGGCAATATTTATTTTTCCTCGAATGCAAAATACTCCAGCAGCATCTGAGTCTAAACGAAATACTTCAAATTCTAATTCATCACCCACGTTTATCTCCAAGGTTTGCCACTGCTCAACTGACATCTGTTCGGGTTTAGGGATTGAGGCATTAAAACACCCATGTACCAAACAGCCAATGTGGCTAGAAGACACTTTATTAACTGTACCCTGGGAAGAAGGAAGAAAGGACATAACATCAAGAAGACATCCAAAGAGTTAAAAGGTGAATCAAAATTTCTAGGCTTTAAACTCACTTCAAAGAAAAAATATCAAATTAATGGTATAATTTAATATGGGAAGTTTATCTCAATTACAACTTCCATATGCCATACCCAAACAATATTAGAGGTTTTAGAAAGCAAAAATTACATGTTAATTGTTTAAAAGAATAAACAAATAATCAACTAACCCACCCAGCCTCCACTGCAGGATTCTCTACAGAGTAGATTTCTCTATAACCACATGGAAACCAAGCAGAAAATACTCCGATATGATGATGTATTTATGAAAAGACCTCAAGGCAGGAATCATATTTTTTATAACTAGGATCGACATTATATTTCTGTGAACAGACTAAATTTCAAAGTGCACTCTTTAATGATTCAATTTAGCATAATATAAGCAGTTCTATTAGAAGAAAGTTTTCTCTATATATATAGATCTTGGGTATGGTTTTATTGGCTAAATCACAAAAATGTTTAACTTGTGTTATATGATTTTTGAGCTTAAAATGAAACTTCATAAAGCAGTTTCTTTCTTTTTAAAAAAATTTTTTTTAGTTGCCAGTGGATTTTTTACTTTATTTCTTTATTTATATGTGGTGGTAAGGATCGAACCCAGGGCCTCACACATGCCAGCCAAGTGCTCTACCACTGAGCCACAACCCCAGTCCCTCATAAAACATTTTCTACTTTCCCCCAGGAATCAACATATACAAAGACTATGAATGAAAACCCTAAAAATATTTTTTAAAAATTCACATTTTCTAAGCTGGGCGCTATAGCGCATGTCTGTAATCCCAGCAGCTAGGGAGGTAGAGACAGGGTGATCACAAGTTCAAAGCCTCAGCAAAAGTGAGGTGCTAAGCAACTTAATGAGACCCTGTTTTTAAATAAAATACAAATTAGGGCTGGGGATATGGTCAAGTGCCCCTGAGTTCAATCCGTGGTACAACCTCCCCCAAAATTCACAATCTCTGAAATACAGAACTGTAAATAATATGGCTATGTATTCAACACCATTTAGCATCAAACTATGGTACATCCATAGAATGGAATATCGTCGCATGCCATCCATGGGCTGTGTGTGAACTGCTCTGCACCAAAGCATACTGAATAGGAGAATCTGGTGTCTGGGAATGACCAGTGGACATTTCCTCTGGTTGACTGCCCTCACTCACTATGATCCCTATTCAAGCTCTGCTACAGGTCCCACACAGCCCCTCTGAGATAGGTGTGACCTGCTGACTGCAAGACATCACAAAGCAAGACTCCACCCTTAAACCGTATCCCTGCCTTTGATGTACCCCCTTAAATAAACCACTGGAGCTATCTACTTTTCGTTGAGTTCCAGCTCCCCTCCATGTGGACTAAACCTATCAGGGGCTACATTTATGAAAATAAATTTCTAACTCTTTGTCTTTTGTTCTTCACTAATTATTCTAGACTTTAATTTCTGAGGTGGCTTATACCCTCCTTGGCAAGAACAACAACCCCCCCCCAATGAGATGCTGGCCATCACCCCTTAGAATATTATTCAGCAATGAAAAGCAATGAGCTATCAAGTGAAAAAAATGGAGAGGAAACTTACATGCATGTTGCTAAATGAAGAAGTCATTTTGAAAATTGTGATTCCAAATATATGACACTCTCGGAAAGGCAATGAGACAGTGGTTTCTGGGGAATAGTAGATGGGAGGATGGGAGAGGTAAACAAGTGAAGCACAGGATTTCTAGGGCAGTGAAACTACCCTGTATGATACCAAATATATACCAAGATACATTTGGCAAAATTTATGGTTTGTACAACATAAAAAGTGAACTCTACAGACTTTATTGGAGAGCAGAGTAAGATCCTCTGGCAATTTCTCTCCATACATGAACCAAGCTGAAAAGCTGTTTCTGAATCAAACTAAGTTCACAAGAGCTAGGGAAATCAGGCAACCATAGTGCCTGCTTTTAGTATAACAAAAAATATATTGAAGAAGGTAGGAAGTTAAGAGTTGTATGAGAGAAGCCTCCCAGTGGGAAAGGGGGGAGAATTAAGTTCAAGTCTTAGTTGAAACCCAGTGCTGGCAAAGCCCCATGACCCCTACAGCCAGGCCAACACCTGTGGACTGAGCTACTGGAAGTGCCTTAGGCTGGTGGCAAAGAGACTGCCTCACCCCTAACATCCAAACTTAGATAGCACAGTGGGAAGCTGGGCAGAAAAGCTGGCACAAGGCTTTCTCTCAGAGTCCAGTTTCAGACGCAGTTCCGTAAGAGGTCCAGTGCCAGGGGAAGACATGTGGTCCCCATTTATCAAATTTCTAGCAAGCATCACCACTGGTCCACTGAAGTAGCAACTGAAGACTCTGTTCACAGGCAAAGCTCATAAAGCCCCTAAGCCAGCCCTCACATCAGGCAGAGATCTGTGTGCCAGTGGGACAGACCCAAATTTCAGCCACTTCAGCCTCATAGTGGACTTTGAGAATACCTACCTACCTCTAAAGACTGAAGAATCCCATGGCTGTGAGACTCTGGTGACAGAGCTTAGCACCAACCTTGCTATCTAGACTACCCATCTTTCATTGAAAACTTCCCAAACCTAGAAAAGGATAAACAACATCCAGGTATAGGAAGGTCAAAGGTTATTATTCAGATTTAACTCAGTAAGTCTAACTGAATAAGTCTACCCCCAAATATATTATAATCAACCCAACTATCATAGATCAGAAACAGAAAGATTCTCAAGGCTGCAAGAGAAAATGCCTATCACAGGGATACGGCAATTTGACAGAACACTTCTGAGCAGAAACCTTATAGGCTAGAAGACTGGCCCATGATTTTCACTAAACTGAAGGAGAACAAAAAGAACAAAAAACTGTCAACCAAGAATAGTATATACCCAGCAAAGGTACCCTTCAGAAGTGAAGGACTCACTTTTCCAAACAAAATTTGAAACAAAATATCTCCACCAGAACTGTTCTAAAATAAATGTTCAAGTTCTTCAAATTGAAAGAGATATTGAAAAAACAGTTTTTTTATGAGAATAAATACACAATAATATACAATAAATAAATATAGAATAATGTATAAACCATTCTTTAGTACACAGATTAAAAAAATAACTAGTTTAAGTAACAGGCCATACAGAAAGATTGGATAGAATTCAACTGGACTGTGTTCTTATATCTTATTCTTTTGTTTCTCATCCTTACTATCACATTAAGTTGCTATCATTTCAAAATAGCTTGATATAAGCAAGATTTTTTTTTAATCAGCCTCATGGTAACACAAAACAAAAATTTAACAGACTAAGCAAGGAATCCAAACACACTACTAAACTAATTCATTTAACCACCAAGCAAGACTATGAGAAGAAACTATGACAAAAGTAGAAAATAAGGCATATAATAGCTTTTAATAAGACATTACCTACCAAAAATTACCTTAAATGTAAATGAATTCCATTCCCCAATTAAAAGAGTGAGGAGGTTAAAAAATAAAATTGCCAATTGTATGCTATTTATAACACATTCACTTCAATTCTAAGGACACACAAAAAGTGAAAAGATGGAAGATACCCATACAAATGGAGCCCCCCCAAAGTAGCCATACTAATATCCAATAAAATGACTTTAAATCAAAAACAATAAAGACAAGAAAAGTCACTGTATAATGATTAAGGGGTCAATTCAAACAGAAGAAATAATAATTCTAAATGTATTACATACACACCCACTATCAGAACACCCAAATATATGATGCAAGTATTAATATACCTAAAGGCAAAAGTATACTCCAAGAATTGTTGGGGACTTTTAATACCACACTTTCAGTAATGAACAGACAATCCTTACAGAAAAATAAACATCAGTTACACTGTATCCTAGACTAAATGGATCTAACAGACATCTATAGAACATATCCATTTAACAGCTGCTGAATAAGTTTTTCTCATCAAACTTTCTCCAGGATAGATTATAATAGATCACAAAGCAAGACTCAATTTTTAAAAAATTGAAACATCTGAGTATCTTTTCTTACAAGAAAGCAATAAAGCTAGAAATTAACAATAAGCTTTAGAAAATATACAAATGCATGGATATAAAATAACCAATGGATCAAGTAAGAAATCCAGGAAATTTTAAAATTTCTTGAAATGAAAAGAAATTAGACAAACAGACCAAAACCTATGGAAATAAGCAGAACCAGTATCGAGAGAGATGTTATGGCAACCATCACCCACATTAAAAAGGCATAAAAATCTCAGACAGTCTATTGCATTAAAAAGGAAGAGGAGAAATAACTAAACCCAAAATTAGAAGAAAAGAAATAATAGAATAGAAATAAATGTAAGAGACCAAAACAAAAAAACCAAAAGATAAAGGAAACAGAGCTAGTTCTTTGAAAAGGCAACCAAAATACACAAACCTAGAACTAGAAAAGGTAAAGAAAATGCATATAAATAAAATCAGATGAGGGCTGGGGATGTGGCTCAAGCGTGTGTGCGGCCTGGGTTTAATCCTCAGCACCACATACAAACAAAGATGTTGTGTCTGCCGAAAACTAAAACATAAATATTAAAATTCTCTCTCTTAAAAAAAAAATCAGATGAAAAGGGACCCATTATGATTTATACCAAAGAAATACAAAAGATTAGGGATTATTATGAACAACTATGTCAACAAATTTCATAAATTAAGAAGAAATGGATAAATTCCTAGACACATACACATTTCTAAGACTGAATTACGAAAAATAATATAAACAGGAAACCTAAATGGATCAGTAGCAGGCAGTGAGATTCAATCAGTAAAAAACTTCCCATCAAAGAAAAGCCCAAGATCACATGGCTTCACTGCTGAATAAGTTACTCCAAAATATAGAAGAGAAAGGAATTCTTCTAAGAACATTAAATGAGGTTTAATGCTGATACCAAAACTGGATGAGGGGCCACACAAAAAATCTAAGGGCCAATATCCTTGATGGACACAGATACAAAAATTTTCAGCATAATACTAGCAAACCATTACAAGCAACATTAAAAAGATTAGTTACTATGATCAAATGGGATTTATTAGGGATGCAAGAATGGTTCAATGTATGCAAATTGATAGATGTGATATATCATAACAAAATGAAGGACAAAAACCACATGGTCATCACACTTGATATATCAGAGAAAAGACATTCAACAAAATTCCATATATCTTCATAATAAAAATGCTGAAAAAATGAGAAAGATAAGGAATATCACCATACCATTTATAATAGGTCAACAGCTAACATCCTTAATGTGATAGAAACTGAAAATTTTCTCCCTAAAATCTGGAACAAGGTAAGAATGCTCACTTTCACCACTTTTATTCAATACAGTGCTGGAAGTCCTAGTAATCTGATTAGGCCATGAGAAAGAAAAAAAAAAGGGGGGGGGGCATCCAATTTGAAAATGAAGTCATTCAAATTGTAACTGCAGATGACATACTTATATAAAAACTCCCCCAAACTGCACACAACACAAAAAAACCCTCTAGAATTTTTTAAACGAATTCACATCAAAAATGTAGGGCAGAAAATCAACATACAAAAAAGGAGTAACATTGTTATATGCTCATATCGAATTATCTAAACAGAAATCAAGTAAGCAATGCCACTTACAATAGTTACCAAGAGGTAAATAAAACAACTAAAGAGTTGAAAGACCTGCACAATGAAAATTATAAAATATTAATGAATGAAATTTAAGAAGCAGAAAGACATCCTTTGTTCACAGAAGAATTAATAATTTTAACAAATGTCCAGTACCCAAAGTGATTAACAGACTCAATGTATTATGTATCAAATAACAATGGCACTCATCACAGAACTAGAACAAACAACTCTAAAATTTATATGAAACCACAAATTTCCTCAAATCGTCAAAGACATCCTGAGTAAAAAGAAAACAGGAAACGTTACACTACCTAATTTCAAAACTTACTACAAATCTATAATAATCAAAATGTTATGGTATTGGCATAAAAAT